>NC_063215.1:90847342-91569009 GCF_020740725.1 Corvus hawaiiensis
AAAAAGCAAGTATTTAAAATTCAGGTCACTGTAGCCTTATGCTTACATGTGCAGGGCAGCTATCAGCTCGAGTCCTTAGACTAAGAGAATTAAAAAAGCAATACGAGAAATTCTGAGCTTCCAAACACATGAGAAGCTGTAGAGGACTTCTGATCACATTCTGAAATATGTCCGTGTTCAGAATAAACTGCCTTGTACTACTACTGGAATAAAAATTCCTAAGGATGTCAGTATGTGCATTGCCAATTTTCTTATACCTATTGCATGCTATCTGTAATAGAAAGTATCAAGTTTTGTTACTGACAAAGTTCTCAAGCTGTCCACTACATGCAGAAACTCCCAACGACCACCATTCAAAATCAAGTATGTGTGAGGGGGTAGTGGTTGGCGCCACCAGGTTTAAAAGTATGCATACATTTTAAAAACATACACAAAAGGGTTAAATCACCACTTTGAGCACTGTTTTAAATAAAATAAAAATGCCAGGTGAGAAATTATGGGCAGTTAAAAGAAAAAAATGCTCGTCTACTTAGTCTTTCCTCAGTTACCTGAGAACTTTGGCATATGGATTAGGTTACTTGGGTGACTAATCCACAAACTAAGTAGGATTTTACACAAAGAAAGCTATGATCTCAAAAACTAGACTTTTTTTTCAGAGTATTTCTGACACAAGGCAGGATTTCTCACAAGTTCCTGAATCAATGAAAATAGGTCATCAAACTGTGCAGATGATTTTCTCTAATGAGGGGGTGGAAAAAAAATGTACTTCAATTGGAAATACCATCACACACAACTTTACAGGAAACACGGTGAGTTTAAAAAAGTACATGAAATTAATTCAAAAGCAAAGATTATCTTCTGGTTTACAAGACAGTGACTGACACTCTTGCATGCATCTTCCTAGCTCCTAAATTCTAACAATA
Source organism: Corvus hawaiiensis (assembly GCF_020740725.1). Classification (NCBI taxonomy): domain Eukaryota; kingdom Metazoa; phylum Chordata; class Aves; order Passeriformes; family Corvidae; genus Corvus; species Corvus hawaiiensis. The sequence goes on from NC_063215.1 coordinate 90,848,266, forward strand.
ACCTGTAATACAGAGAACAGCAGCAGAAAGGACCCAAACTGATTGTGAAGCTGTCAGAATCCTTTAAAAGCTGGGAGGTTTGCAAGGAATGGTCACATCTTGCAGCACCTCACAGCTGTCAGTGGCAGTGCCCAGGTTTTGTGCCTCATCACTAACTCACTCGGAATGGCTTTATCTGGCCACCACCAGAGTTGATTTGTGGTGTTGCTACTTTTAAGAGACATCCTCAGGTTTGGGTGCTCCCTGGAAGGACAGCTTTGGCCTAGCCCTCCAGACACAAGCATGTCTTTACAAGACAGACATGTAAATACTGTTAGACAAACAGAGCAAAAGCATGGTATTCATCTCCTGGATCCCCCTCCAGCAAGGAAGACACATAAGATGGGGCTATTTTGTGTATGGCTTGAACGCCAAGGTATTGAGTCAGCTTTTCCCTCACCTCCCCCTCCACAGAACTCTATAGCTCATAGCCCCAGGACACCTTGGTTTTGTCACTCTGAAAACTATTCTCTGTCCTGATTTCCATGGAACAAACATGGGTTTATAAAACTTTAGTTGAGCAAAAGCTGTAGCTTGTATTGGGTTCCCCTCAAAAACTTACTCTTCTGTTTATGTGTTTAGTTTTATTTACAGTCACAATTATTGTGTTTTATTTACACAACAAAGGGGAAATGTTTGAATCCAGGTTTCAAAGAGTTTTTTTTTACTCTCTGCTGACAAACTTCTGAGCTTTTAAATTGCATCCCACTCAAATCTACCTTTTTTCTGAAACCACAGTTGTTTTTTCTTTCATATTGAAAAGTAGTTCTCATCATGAGTTGGTCATCAAAGCTGAATCATCAGGAGAAAACAACAAACACTGAAGGAGTCCTAACAAAATTAAGGCTCACAAAATACAGTTGCTGCTAGCCTTTACACAGCCAGCTGGGACACAAGTAAGTGACCAGAGGCTTTGGCAGGACCAGTGTAAACATATGGTCTTTAAAAACAGAAACGATGGCCTTTTGTTATATAATGGCACAATATCATAAAGCCATTCCAGTTAGTTTGGAGCTCATCGCAAGGGGAAGGATTTTAAAGTTCAGGAAGTTGAGTATTTACTCTTAATCCAGTCATTGGGAGCTGAGAGCCAAGTGGGGGTTGAGCAGGGAGAAGGAAAAGGAAATGAAGATAATGGGGAAAAAACAGAAGCACCATGTACCCAGCAGCAGCAGTGCAAATCCAAACCCACATTACAGCCTTCATGGATGTGAACAGTGGAACTGAGACAGCAAACGAAAACTACACGGTACAGCAGGCTCAGGGACTCTTCTTATATGGGAATTGTCATCTCTATACAAAATTTATGTATTCCAATCCTGTAATTCCCCTTCTCAAACTGCTCCTTGCTGTTCATAATGAGCACCCTCACTATAAAATTACTCTTCTTGTCATTCCATGGCACAAAATGACTTGTGGTGCAATCCTGCTGTGACAATGACAAATCTAATTAGATTTAATGTAATCTTGGATGGAAGTTAGCAAGTGGTCGGTTGGTAGTATCTTTTTACTACAACCAACTACATATTACACGAAAAGATAAAAATAAGGTATCAAAAAATTACCCACAAACCCCACAACACTGGCTAAGTTCTAAACCGATGCCTGGTAACAGTGAAATACTGATAAAGAGTAATTGTTTTAAAATAGTTACTTTAAAAAATAATAATAAATGGCTAAACAGCCTCTATGCTCTCATTGACCTATCTGTTCATCTGTTAACACTATTCAGATTCATTATACTTCTCGTTGAAGACTCCTAGCATTGACATGATTTTTTAAAAAAAATTGTAGAATGTTCCTTTTTCCCACACACAAAACCCCCCTAAAACGGGCTGACAGTGTTTCCTAAATACATTTTAAAATACCACTATTTTATAACAAACACTCTCTCTCCAATAATTGTTATCTCTATTAGTTTTGGGTGCATAAATTGGCAGCTCACACCCTCTAATAATAACTTTCTTTATTCCTCCAGTGGTGCAGCTGACCCTGAAAAACTTAAAAAAAATCTTACAGGCTGCAGGCTGTGCAGGGCTGGAAATCAGATTAGCGTATTTCGTGCCACATTATACACCAGGCTCAAGGCGGGCAGCTATCCCGCTATCCATCACATCCATCCTGTGGCTCTCCCAAGATGTTTGTGGAAGAAGACTGGGCACAGCCAAGAGCCTGAGCAGCCCCTGGGCCAGGAGGCAGTGAGTGTTTCAGCACAGGTCCTTGCCCTGACCTCACCTGAGCATCACTTTGAGGTTTGCCAGTGAGGTGCACCCTCCAAACTCCATGTGCTCTCCACAGGAGCCTCAGCAACACAAAATGCCAAGTGAACACACAGAGGACTAAATGCAAAGGAAAAGGCATCCCACGGAGCTATGAGAAGGAGGAGTACACAGCTAAGGAAGTCAGGGAAACGTCTGTGTCCCATGGCACCAAGGGATCATTTACAAAACTGAGTTCAGGCACAAGACTTCCACTTTTGCTTAGACACCAGACAGAAAATTGCTCTTTGTGCAAGCTGTGGAATGACAAAATTAGAAAACAAACTGTATGGTGGTTTTGGATGGCATTCCTGCCATGGTAGGCTTTGTGTTTCCTTTGCATCTGTAGAATGCTAATTAGTAAGATAATAATAATTTTTTTTGTTGAAGACGACAGGTGGGCTGCAAGGCTGTTTATTTTCCTGTTACCAGCTCATTTCTGAGAACACAAATTTCTCACAAACACACCTTTGGGGGAATCTTAATTTTTGCCAGAGTGGCACTTCAGTTTTCTGAGCTAAACCTGTCATCATGATGTACAGAGGTCAAAATCTCAGAAAACACAGTGAAGAGGTGGGCAATACCCATCTGCAGTAGCAGATCTGTCCCAGCTGCCACCACTCAAGTGCGTTTTGAGCACTATTTCAGTTTCCCTTATATATACAATATATATAAGTATCTTAATATTTTATTTTTGGGACACAGAAAAATGGCAAAGTTTTGTGCTTAGGGTACACAATCAAGAAACAAGTGATCTGAATCCTATTTCTAGGTTTGCACAATTTTGCCCTATTTTATCTCTTTGAGACATGGCAAAGCAAACAAAACTCACTGCTTTGAGGGTGCATTTCCTACAAGATGAGCTAGTTCAAGTATTTTTTTTTTTCTTAAAATTGTGCTTTTCTGTCCCTTTATAGGAACACAAAGCTTTTCATTGTATACCATTTCTTGAGTTAAAATAGTATGGTAAGAACCATCAGAACTGAGAAGTCAGGCTCTGTGAAAGACTGCTCTAATGTTTACTGCTCATAAAAAATAGCTGGGTGTATATTTGTCGGGCCCTGTGCGGACTCTGTGTGTGAGGGTGTGGATCTCTTAACAAAGTCCTTCTGTATTCAAACTGTTACCAAGGTATTGAAGTTAAAATGGTCTTGGAGGGAACAAACAAAACAAAGTTATACTTAAAGCAGAATGAGTTAAAAAAAAAAGAGAAAAAATAATAAAGCCTAACACAGACACCGTGCCTGGGGTAAAGCACTCTGTCAGCCTGCTAGAGCAGGCAGCAGGGCAGTCTTGCCAACTAACCACATCTCCTCTCAAAAATATTCATGGCTGCTTCTACTCTAACCCAAGCCAATGGAAAAAAAAAACCCAAAATGCAAAATCCTGGGATTCCTGACCACTCCTGAGCAGTATGGATGGCCTGGTCAGGTGTATCTGCCCTGTGAGGCAAAAAAACTACACGTGTACATGAAAATCTCCACCAGGACTGTCACTCCTACTCGTTCTGTCTACCTAAATCAAGGTTTTGTTATTAACAAAAGAAGTAGGTCATGTTTTACTCTTAAATATGACACATACCAAAAGTCAGTCTTGTCAAATGTGGATCTTTGGCTTCAGATATCACCACTTCACTCATCTTCATACTGCATTTTCCCCCGAGCAGGAGTGAAAGGACAGGAGGTCCATTCAAATGTTTCCTTGCATTCTCATTAAACTTAAGAATATTCCCCAAGTATAGGTCAAATGGCAAATTGACTTAAATCCTCATCCAAAGTCCTATGCCTGCATATTTCTTATTTACTGGGACATGACTGGAAACACAAGAAAACTCAGTTTCCTCTCATTTGGGCACAGCCTGGATGCCACATGAATACTCATGTGGGAAATCTAACTGGGACCAACACTACGGCATTGCATCTTCCTACACCGTCCTATTCTGAATCACCACATTATCCTCCACTGCTCCTTTTGTCTTCTTCAACTTTACCATTAAAATGTCCCAATCAAGAAAAAGCAGAAAAGGGTATATAATTAATTTGGTTTCTAGTATTCAGGGACATACGATTCCCCACAGCAAGCTATGCCTTCAAAGTAACGGAGACATACGCCATTCAGTGTGCCAGTGCCAGGGCAACTGATGACGCAGCCTCTGGAGTTGGCACCTGTGCATCTCACCCCCTGCACAACAAATCTGTTTCCTTATCCATTCTTCCCTCCCCTCACACATGCTCCCCAGGGCAATTACAGGCAAAGGGAGAGTGCTTCCCTCTCCCCTCCCCAGCACTGCACAGGTCGCAGGGACGAAGGTTAAAGGCGCGTTGCCCTCACAGCTCTTGAAACCCTGGTTCCCTCCAATCCACAGCATATGGTCTTCCTTTGATGTACTTAAGGCATAATGGCTCAGACTAACCGTCTGTGCTTGGGCACCTGAAGCAGTTTTGGGGGTTTTTATCAAATTCAAGTACAGTTTTCACTTTCGTTTTGTGGATTTTTCCACAACAGGAACACACTGCCACTATTTCTACCTACTCCTTGGCCCCGTGGCCCTGCACATGAAGATAGACCAAGCAGTAGCTATGCCACCAAGGTAACAAAATTGCCTTTGTACAAAGACATGCCTTTTCTTCTGACTAGAACACGCTCACTGGCAAACTTTCCTGACACAAAAGCATTGTGCAGCTGAACTAAGCTTTCACTTGGATTATTAAATTGTACCACTGATCAGCATTTCTGTATTACAGCTAAAATAATCCTTCCTGTAAACCACTTAGCCAAGATAAGTGGAGCAAGGGAACATTTTTAAATCACTCTCCAGGAATGGCTGAAGCAGGCATTTAACAGAACAACCCTTATTTATTATTCATATCTCATGAACCTTTCTCTACAGGCTCATCACCTTGCAAAAACTGTTTTAAGAATACAAACATATCCCACCTAACCACTGCCAAGTCATAGGCCCACATACATAATTTATTTTTGGAAGGCAAATTATATGGGCTACTGTCTCACATGTTTTAAATGATGGCCAGTCTTGCCTGCTTCATATTGCATCTACCCTGTACCCTCCGAGGCAAAAGCCAACTAGTTTTTGTCACCAAGTGCTGCAAGGTAGCCAGCCTGTATTTTGTATGTTGCTTTGTCAGACAGAGACTATGGGCCTCCCTAAGGAGATTATACTCAGAAATCTGAGAGCGTCTTTGACTGAGTGCTTTGAAAATAAAAACTTAATGCTCCCTGGAAGCAGACCTGTCCATGATGCCTGGAAGTGGCTACCTGAAAACAGAGGCTAAAGATTAAGAGAATAAAAGGAGGTATTTATTTGAAGGGCCTTCAAAGGTACAGCCTGGGCAGTCAAAAGACCACACCCAAGATAGACCCTGGGTCACGGGTTCTTCACAGTTTTATAAGTTTGGTTCATTTGCATACCAGGGTTAATTCTCCAATTATAATTTCAGTTAATGATGTCATTGCCCCAAGTTTGCTCCTCCTCTTCAAAGGCTTATAGTTTACACATTTTGGGGCCTGGGACAATCAAAGTGCCCTTGAAGAGAAAACCTAGAGATGGATTGTCATGTCTAACCAGCATGAGAGAACAGCAGCTAACAGGCTGTATGAAGTTTCAGAGTTACAAACTAGCCAGTACAGGATTTGAAAAATAGAAAAGTTAAAACCTAAGGCATCATCCACACCAGATGAACTGCAAGGACAATACCAGGACCACTGCAGAAGCCTGGCAGAGGAGGCACACTGCCCTCAATGATACCAGCCCTGAACTGGAAAGACACCGTCTGCATCACTGCAGAAAGGACAGAGTACATAGGAAAGACACTGGCACATGCTGCCTTCCCTCCTCTGCTCCCCAGCCTGGACTTACATTCTTGGCATAAGCTGCTCCTTCAATGCAATTTGTCTAGCAGCACTGAATTTGAAAAGAACAGCTGAGTGTTTTGCATTTTTATGTGCCTTGTGAAGTGTCGCCTGCTGGAGAGAAATCAACATCCCTCTGGAAGGGAAGTGGGAGCCAGGTGGATCTGCTGTGAAGAACCTGAAAGGTTTGTGAGGTCTCCTCCTTCTCTGCCCTGGCTGGCTTTTTGCAGCTTTATCAAGATCTGAATAAAACAGGAATGAAACATCCAACCAAAACTATCTAGTAAAAGATGTACTACTTTGTAGTCTGGTTTTAAAGAAAAAATCTCTAAAATCCCTACAAGTTCAATCCTCCACAGGAAGCTGTTGTATTTCACTGCCATGTGAAACATTTTCCCTGTAAATCAAACACCCACTATTTAAGACAGGGCCTAATATATAATTTTTTAAAAAATAAGCATGTGTATCTTTAATGGGATAGCATCAGTCCCTCTAATTCTCATTTATAATGGCTTATGCATTAGGTCTTGCAGAGACATGTGAATGCTGCAATAAAGCAAAATCCTCTGCTACTCTCCTGTAGCCTGCCACTGAATGACCCCAGTAATTCAGAGTCACATTGCTTTTAATAATGAGTCACTACCATATTGTTGCTTCTCCCTCCAGCAGCAAAATCCTATTGATATCTCAATATTTTCATCCTGAAAATATTAACAAAGAAAGAAGTCTGACTGTGATTACATCAGAGACCATTTCTAGTTAAAGCACACTTGCTGCTCAGTTCTCAGAGAGTTCAGAAGGTCAGCCACAGGTTTCACACTTAAAATCTTGCTTTCATCCACAGCTGCTAACACTGCAAGTTTTATATGGCCGCTTCATCACATTGTTTAAAAAAATAATCTTACTTAGCAAAGTTTAAGAAAACCTTTGAAGGTTGAAGAAAACAGCAAAGCTGTTGGTCCTGTGAGTTTTTGTGTAAATTGCAAGCATGTGTATAATCTCACTGATAAGCCTCCAGACCTCAGAGGTTGCTAGCATCTCTGAATTTCAGGAGATCAATTTCTTTAGGCAGTTCAAAAGTTCATCTTGAATTTAGGGATGATGTCATAAACTTAAAAAACCCCAAAACAAACCCCAAATCCACAGCAGTAAAGACAAGACTTTTCTCTGGGCAAATGGGGGACTGGAAGACACTTCATGGGAAGGGATCTCTGGCTCGCTCGCATGCATGGAAGATTGTTAGTACCTAGACAGGCAGAGGAGGCAGATGGCATGAAAGGCCATGGAGGTCCCAGCACTAGTCAGGCACATGGAGACTAGATGGATCTCCATTTTTTCCACTCAAGAGTGAAGCGTGGGGAGCAGAGGACAAGCCCCTTGCCTGATCCAAGATCCTCCCCCCCACCATTTCGTCACTAAGAGGCGCATGTAGATAACCAATACAGGCTGTTTGCTTTTCGTTAAGCAAGAGGCTGCAACTCCATTTCAGAGCAGCCAGGTACTCTGGATGCCTTAGCAATTCCTGGTTAATTTAGAGCCTGAAGTACTTGCCAGCTAAGTGATAACAGCATCCTGGGCCAAACCAACCGTAAAACAGTCCTTGACTAAGGTCCATATGGTGTCCCATGGGGCACGCTCTAAAACACGGGAACAGAAATCCTGTATACCCTTCAGTGTGTTAAACCCCGAGAAGCTGATGTTTGTGGCTCCAAGTTGCCTCACATTTCTCAGTAAAATTGAATTTCTCACTTGGCAGGAGGAGGAAATACATCAGGAGTATTGCTTTGCCCAAACTGAAATTTAAAGTGAATTAAGTAAGCCATAAACAGCCATTTTGGTAACAGGCTGTACTTTCTTCTAGTCCTTGCTTACCAGGACCACAGAGGACATTTGGAAGACCTGCTTGTTTTGTTCAGGAAGATAAAAACACCTATGGAAAGGAAAAACCAGTGGAGTTTACCTGTCATCACAGTAGGTGAATTTCATGTCCATGCTATGGCGACTCAGGAAGGTCTTGCTGTCCAGGGGGATATCGATGTTTGAAGGGTGCTGAATAGGCTCACACATTATTATAAGGCAGGTGAGAAGAGGCTCCTTATACCCACACAGAGTGTGAGGAGGGCAAGTGTTATATACTTTAACTTGTCCAGTGCAGTGCAAAACCTGAAATGATGAGAACCAAACTTAGGATGTACTTTCTCTACACATCAAAATGTCAATAAAAATCAAAACCACTTAATTTGGCTCAAATATGGTACCTTCCATGTAGCAGACTTGAGGTTAACAGTTCTGCCTCTGTTGGTAACAGTGCATTTCATCCTCATGAAGAAGTCCCGCTCAGTTGACGTCTCTTTGCTTTTCTTTCCGAAGCCTGGACCTGAATCAGGAAAAGGCAAGTGAGTTTTCTCACTTTCCTTCTTGCTTTCTCCTACTTATAAGCATGAAGCATTCAACAGAAATAACAGACTAATTCTCAGATAATTTACCTGCAGAGACCATCAAAGATGCATCAACCATTGCAGAGCAGTTAGTAGAGCTCAGACCTAAAACTTTAAGTACAATGTAAATAGGACTTTGTGCGTTTTAAACCTATGTTTTAGCTTGCAGCACATAAAACTTTCCAAAGAATGACAGTTGAAAACATTATACCCATCTAAACTTGATGGAAGGAAAATACTAAACAGACAATTCCTTAGTAATATCATATTTTAAAAATATTTGGCAAAACAAAACAAATCTGCAAAGCATTGAATAACACTTAATGATTACTGAAAATTCCCTTTACCATGACTAACAGATCTCTACTAGCCATTTACTTCATTTGGTTATTTCAAAAGCAAGCAGGGACTTCTGTATTTTCATTATTACCATTTTTCAGACTCAGATTCTCTCGAATTTCTTCATGGTCACATGGATGAGTGAAGTCAAAAATGCTGTGTCCAGTGAGTTCCACCTGTGTAGAAGTAAGAGCTACACTTAGCCAAATCAGAGCAATTGAAAGTATTTATCTGTTTTTAAATACAATTCAAATGAAACTGGTCACTAGAACTAAGTGCATCAACAGGATGCTCACGGGCACAAATCCCACGACCCTCCCTTTGTTTATCCTATGCATAACTCCTCATTTTCTCCCCAAAACAACTCTCTTATCTTTGAATTTGCACAGTGCAGTTAACAGTCAACACCACTTGCTATTTTCAACACAGGAGAAAACTCCCAATCCACAAAGCAGAAAAAGGGGGACCCAAAAGAGCTCTGTCCCATAGTCTAAGGCACAAGTGGAATAAATGCCTTCTCTTCTCCCCAGTAATATCTAGGAAGGCAACTTTGCAGTCACCAAAGACACTACAACTTGGTAGGAAGGGAGAGGGAACCTCCAACCCGTGTTGTCTGCTGTGCAGGGTACCTGCCTGAGAAAGAAGACATTTTATTTCCAGTCTTCTTTGCAGTGACACACAGATGGGTTTTCTGCATTTAGGCGTAAGAATTGTTTCTATGAACTGTATCACAAAGAGGAAAGCATAAGGGAACAAGTTACCTGGGTAAGACCCATATATTTGTTGACATTCTCTGACAGAAAGATCATGTCTCCATCCTGTGTCACCACGGCAATAAATCCCTCCAAAGCTTTCAGGTACAAGTTGTCCATCTGCTGGTCTGCCTCTAGTTCATTCTCATTGTCAGCACATACTGAGAAAAAAAAGCAAAAAAAGCATTTAAAGCCTTCAGCACCCCAGCCAGCCTTCTGCAATGCAAGCACATCTGGTTACAGAATTTCTACTGTTAAAATTTCCTTTCAACAAACCCCTTCTGGTGGGGCCTTCTGAACAGTATATGAAAGGGATACCCTTATCACTAGAAAGGCAGGAGATAATTTTCAAAATGTTTTGGCAAATGCAAGATCCTCTCTTCACCTTTAGCATGTTTCTGCAAGATGTGCTTTCAGTCACTAACACCTACAGACTCAGGCACTGAAGTGCATCTTCTTTGTGCACGTTCTCTTGGCCACATGCAACATTTGTACCTCCTAACAGGAGGCACAAGATAGAGGGCAAATCTTACAGAAGGTACATAAATCTGTGCATCCCTTACATCTAACGGGACTCTTCCATCAGGTCAGGCTTTCTAAGAAGTTCAAACATAGCTCCTACAAAGCATGTCTAAATAGACCTCTTCACTCAGTACAGACACATCTGTTAACACTACTTTGAGTAGAAAAAGTAGGAAACTGCTCCCTTGAAGTCATTTTGGGTGAATCTTTTTGTCATCCCATAAATCTCAGTATTCCTCAGAAAACCACAGATCCATCCCACTGATACCTGCTTTTTCATCTGCAGACATTAGAACCTCCTATGCTCTACTCCACCAAACTCTGACAAGCTTTGTCATCCACCCCCACTTCCTCTGTCCTGCAAGGAGAGCCTCAGACTCTGCTTATGTCCCAGATGTCTGCCTGTGCAGATTCATGAGCCCAGTGCATCTTACTCATTTTTGGGAAAGACATGCCACTGTCCAGCTGAAATCTAAGGCCGTGCTAGAATGTTTATTACAGCTTTTTTTTTTTTGGTTACACATTTTTCTGGTACCTTTGGGCTGCAGTGTAGCGACAGCTGATGGCACCACGATGCCCTCGTCATGTGTGCTCCACACAGCCCATCTCGTGCCATGGGAGGTGACACGTGGCAAAACTGCAGGCAGGGAGGGAGGGGAAAGGCACTGCTCCTTCTGCTGCCAGTCACACAAATGCCCATTTCCCTTCTATGCTTTTAAGCATGTCTCAGCTCCATGAGTAATAAGCTGTCAGGGAATGACGTGCAGACAACTAACATTGAAAAACTTCTGCGTAGGAGCCAGCCCAATAATTACTTGATATGTTTTATGTGAAACTTCTGGAGTAATTTTTTACAAAACCACTTAGAGATATTGTATCTGGTCTGTGTACCTCAGAGATGCTGTGATGAGCTTATCTTTACAGTTTTGTCAGTTAGCCTGCTCATTTGTGATCAGTCATTGCAAATGTCATAGTAAAGCTCTGATTTTGAAGGGAAAAAGCAGGTAAATGAAGAACAAAACCCCACCTAATTGTCTCAGAATAAGGAATAACCAACTTCAAGATATAAGGCCATGAGTAAGTCTCATCTAGATCAAAGCTGCCCTAGAGCCCATGGCAACAAGGATGATGGGAGAAGAGCTGAAACAATTCTGCTTTCTGTGCCCTTTCCTGGTGGCACAGGCTCGAGGCTGGGCCCACCACCAGTTTTGCTGTCCAGAGGCTCCAACCATAATTGCATCAGCCTTACTCGCAAGAACAGTGGGACACAAACAATTTTCTTGGAGAAGATGCTCTTCCTTGTTGGTTTAATGTTGCAATTTCAGCTTACAGTTTGTTCTGTGGTACATACTCTTAGCACTTGACAAAACTAATTCATTTTTGTTCTTTTCCTCAATGAAACAGCACACTGATCACTTTCCTTCATGTTTCTTGTTGAAATACTCATTTTGCAAGAAGTCTAGAAGCAGGAATAGAGCAAAGCTTTGTAAAACATTATATGGTTTGGGTTTGTTACTTTTTTGAATAGGGAAGAGGTTGAGCCAAACTAATGCAGTTTGTACTTTGAAGTCCTAATGAGTGATGATTAAAGGATAAGTTTGATCTATACAGCTCCTGGAACTGCATCTGCTAGTGCCTGAGGATGGACTGCAAGTGAACCAAGAGGGATGAGCTTCTGCAATGCAGAGCCCACCGAGCACTGTTTGGAACAGATGAAGGGTGACAAAAATGATGCTGGCTGCTGCATCCTCCTGCTTCTCAATATCCCTCCCCGCAGCAGCCCATCACGCATCGTGCAAACAAGGGAAGAAATGGACTCGGCCCCAGAGCCATGGGGAGCACTTGGTTTATCACCCTTTGCCTCTCAACAAGACTGTTTAGTAGCAGGGAAGAAAGGACACTCTCCAGGGATGGCCAGCACAGGCTGGGGATTTATCATTTCACGTCCCTGCACTGCAATTCTGGCTACACATGCAAGGGCCAGTTCCTCCTCAGTACAAAGCAAATGACTTCAGGAAATTACATCAGGACTAGCATTTAAAATACAGAAAATACACAATAATATATTTGAATAGTATGCACTTTGACCAAAATGACATTTAGGGAAGGAAAAAAAAAAAAAAAAGAAAAAAAAAAAAAAGAGGTAAGTGACCATCTGCTCCCAAGCTTGTTTCTACTGCGTAAAGAATGTCAAGGGTCTTTTTTTACTTTTCCGGAAGCAAACAAATGGTTTATTCAGCAGGGATCATGGCTATAGCCCAAGACAATCAGCCAAGTGTGGGTTCAGAGAAAAAATGACTTTTCAGCTCTAACCCCAGACCCTCCTTTCCATTTTTTTTTCCCAGCTCATTAAGTTTGCATTAACAAAACATGACCATTCAAAGGCAGGAAGGCTATTCAAAGCATTTGTATTCTTAAATGCCTCCAACAGTGAAAGACAAACACTTTACTTGTATTATCAGATGATTGAGTTTGCTTTTCCATGTATATAAATTATATTACTTATACAAACACACACAGAGGACATGGATCACTCACATCAGGGCTGCAGGTTCAAACCCTTAAGGTCCGAGCTGAGCACAGCACTTAAAGATATAGTCAGCTTTAAAGCATGTAGTTACCGGGGTTTGTGGGATCAGAGTTCAACTGTTTCTATTAAAATTATCTTTGTCCAGCTGGAGGCATCTGTGATGTGGATGGGGAGGAGGGAGAGATCATTGTTTGTGCTGCTGTGCACCCCATCTAACCTAACCCAAAAGCACAACCAAGGTGTTTTGCAGACACACTCCAGCCTCCCTGGTAACTCAATAAACCCCACTGCACCCCTCTCCTTTCTCCTCAGCAGCTTGGCTGCAGCAGGAAAGGGGAGCTGGCAGATACGGGTTTCTTGTAGTACTTAATAGGGCGTGCTCACGTTTCAAAGCTGAGGAAACTGCAGGCGCTATCAGGCACATAAAGGTGGGTGCCAAGTACCTCCAGAGCCACTCTGCTGCCCATCTATTCCTTGCCTGTCCCCCGTAAGCAGCCCCCAGCAGCCTACCCAGTGCAGCTGCAGCACTGGGGGACACACCAAAGGTGCTCGTGTCCCCGACTGTTTCCCGGTTCTTTGCGGTGGCTGCAAACACAGAGTCCCAGAAGGTGTCGTCTGTGCCAACCCGCTGAAGCAGATCAGCTACCTGAGGATCCTCGGTCTGCAGCAAAGAAATGTGCTGGGCTGCACTGTGGCGGCTCTGGTATGCCCTGTATCAGGTAACTCGGTATAATTATAGTAATATAAATAATAAATAGGAGTCCCTCCTATGGGTGCAGTGTCAGCACTAGAGCATGTTCCCTTTCTCCTGTGGAAAGCACTAGCTACTAATACTCAGAGGATATACACACTTTAGGAGAGTGATACCTCAGAAGCAATTCAGTCATTGCCACTAGCAAAAATCTGGTTTGCTTTAGAAGGAATCTATTTTGCAGATGCAAAACAAATAATGGCATGGCTACTGCAAGCTCCTCCCTGAAATCCCTATTGTGTTTCACTTTGCTTTAAATTGTCTTCATTTATTTACCTTGGGGCTGAACTGGAGCACAAACATAAGAAAATTCAGCTTCAGATGGAAAATATTTGAGAAAGCTGGGACCAAATGGAAGTGCAAAGTTAGCATGAGGAGGTGAGAGCAGAACTTCAACCTTTGGTTTCCAGTAGGTCTGAGGTCACTTTATTCAGAGAGCAGCACCTCATGCACACTTGCCAGGTTTTTGCACATCTTCAAGAAAGGTAACAGTGGGACTCAGTTTATACTGATATTTAGGGTGGTTTTTTTTTTTAATTTTTTTAAAATTTTTCTTTGTTAGCATTGCATTTCAAAATAGCTTCTAGCTAAATTTTGAAATAAAGATGTGTGTCTGTTTTTTTTCTACAACTTTTTCCACCTCCCCTCAACTAATAGGAGTCTCTCATGACAGTGTAGCAGGGAGACTGGACTGCAAATATGCCAGTTTAAATTAACAGCACATTCAGCAGAATGAAGCGCTGTAATATTGTTGTTCATACTATAGCTAGATTGATGGAGCCCAGCCAAGATTGTGTTCATTTAACACTGGGAAGCCTATACAGGAGGAGAATCCCTGTCTAGGTGAGATTGGGAGATGTTGAAACCTGTAAAAAAGCCTCATAAAACTGCCATGGCCTTCCTGGGGTGACTGTCAGAGCTACAGGAGAACCAGGAACAGAGCAACAGTGTCCCATGTCCTAACATTTGCTGGGTCATCCACTGTTCACTTTGCCCCAAGGCAGCATTTCTTACTGCATTGAATTTTGATACAGTATTTTTCAGTCCATGTCTCAGTCTGTATTAAATTTTGGTAAGTATTTATTTTGACAAATTTTCTAACCACCAAACAGAATTTATTCATTGACAAGAAACTTTGAACTGTAACAGCAAATGGTTATTGCAGTGTTTATGATAACCTTTTATGCTAAAAATAACTTTTGTAAACAAGCTTTGATTAATTCTCACTGTCAGGATGTGCACTGTTCCCAAGTTTAAGAACACTTTTTCCGTAGATGCTTGCTCATTTCCTTCAGTCCAACCTCTTGGAACAAGTCTGAAGGCTCAAAAATCAGGCTGCTCCTTACAAGAAATAACTGCGCAGGTATAAACAACCTCCTAGCAAACAGCCTATAACTCCTCTCAACACCTTTGATCTGACTCAAAAGGGTCTTTTTGGTCTGTTCAGAGGTAGACAATGATAAAATGTGTTTCTACTGGAGGTCACATCCTCACCTGCACAGAATTTTCCTGGCTTTGTCTCTTGTCCTGGTTCCTGTAAGTACCAGTAAGTTGCTTACATGTTGTGCATAACAGATACCAAGCTACAGCTGCCACTCCAGAGGAGGGTTGTAAAAACTGCCTGATGCCAGCAGGCAAAAGTTAGGGAAGATCTAACAGCAGCTTCATCCTGCATCAGAGAGAGCAGCTTTGAGACAGACTTGTCTCTTCCTGGTTTCTTGTTTTCCATCAAAGGAGAGTGACTGATTTTTTTCCCCCTTTTTTTCTGTCTTGACAGGGCAGTACATCCTGTTCAAGGGGATATTTTCAATGTGTTCAATAAAAGCTTTCAATTTAGATACATCAAGAAAAAGCTACTCTTAAACTTGAAGCTTCCTGAAGGGCTCTTATCTCCAAGTGCACAAGCAATCTTGGATAAAGAAAACACTTGTTAGTGTTGTTTTGATTGCAGAGTTTGTATCTAGCCAAATCATTCAGATGCTGCTCCCAGGAACTTGCTGGAGTCCTGCAGCCATCAGTGTTGAATGGTGGGAATACAGCACCCCATCAGACCAGGCTTTGAGTCCCATAGGACCTTTGGGTGCACCTTCCCTGAAAAGGGACATCACTTCAAGCAGCTGAAGCACTCAGCACCCAGCTCACTCTCATTCCTAGCAGCATGGTTGGCATAAAACTATTTTTCCAATTTAATAAAAGCAACCAAGTAGACATGCTATTTTTAAAGCACTGTTTTATGCCACAATGGTCTGACATTAGATGCAGCTTGTCCAGACATTCAAAAACAATGCCCACATCATTTCTCCCTACAGTCTGTCCTCTCCCTTAAAAGCCCAGAGAAAAGCTATTTTTTCCCCTTCTGCTCCCTGCTGGCTTTCCGGCTCTGTTGTCTCCCTCCCTTGAAACAACTTCACACTGGCTTCCTTGTGGCCTCCCTTCTCCCAAACAACTTCCTGTCTGCATCCCTGTTCCCTCCCCATTTCTGCTGCTGTCTGCCTACACAAGAGCAACTCCCAGCCAGTTTCCTTTGCTGGATTTCTGCACAGAAAAGACACCCAGGTGACCACACAACAGGATGGGATTAAGGCAAGCCAATAAAATTGTGTTGGCCTGATTAGCCTGATTAAAAAGTCTGTAGTCCCGGCACAGAGAAACTCACCGTACTAAAGAGTTCTGGTTCCTCTAACACCTTTAGCATCAGCATGCTTCAAATAAACACTTAAAGTTATTGGCACTGCACATACAGGCTTCCTAAAATGGATTCTCCTCCTCATATTCAGACAAAAAGAGAATATTCTGAGGCAGCCACAGCAACTATCACAATGCTAGCTGTTAACCAAGGCAGCCATTCTTAAGCAAAAGGTATTATTTCTCTTTTGCCATCTATTAGCTCCCCCAAAAGCATTAGCCTTACTTACTAGCTGTACTAGAAAATAACATGGGAAGAGTACTGCTAACAGTTTTTCTGAGTAAACTAAAGGACATAAGATCCCAACTCCAAAAGCTCTACTACTGATAAGCATCAGAATGCCTATTTTCAGCAGCAACTTTATGGGATCAAAACCTTTACTTGAAATGAACAAAGATCAGGTCTAAATTTATCCCAAACATTTGAATGTGACGATGGCAAAAATGTACTATGCCAACAGAATTAGGAGACATCTTGAAAAATATTTAAGATGATCATAATTAAATATTTCTACTTAGCATTCCAATTATACTGTGTACTGTTCTGTGCACAACATGGAAACAGTGTTATAAAGCTATTGTTTCAGTTTGCTTCCTGTGATACTAATCTCAATCAGGCTGTCAGACGAACAGCCTGCATTTCTAAATGTTAAAGGCTTCCTCTCCAACATTCCCACACAGAATTGCCTACTGTGAAAATCAAAGGGAAACGTGTTACTAAGTAAAGCAGCAACTTTTATAAAGCAAAACCTGGTATTTTTTACCCTTTTGAACTCTGAGATATACAACCAGCTATTTCCTATTATGATAGGATACAAGGGCCAAGCTCGGGCCCTGCAACGCCTGCAGGAGACGTGCACTCTGCAATCCAGAAGTCGGGATTTTTCAAGGCACGTAGTGGGAGAGCTTTCAATGAGGGCTCAGATTCAGAGGCTCTGCCATTCACCTGCTGGAAGAATGTGGGCATAGATTTCCCTAGGTCTTGGCTTCCCAACAGATAAATGATCACTATGCAGACACAGCTAACAAAATAGCCCAAGTTACACAAGTGAAAAGCCCTATTCCAACTCAGGGAATAATAGGAAAGGGCATGAGACACTCAAAGCCAGTGGAGCGAGACTCACAAGTTGCCTACAGCCATCTCCAAAATCCCACCTGGAGCATCAGCTTGCAGAAAGATGAGGGTACAGTCCTGGGAAAGGCCTTGTTCTCTGTGCTTCAGGCAAAATTGCCTTGAAACAGAGAGATGTGTGATGTGTTTGAGAATCATGCCCACAAACAGTAATACAAAATAAAATATGGTGTGCTAGTAGGTTTTGATAGACGAAATTAGAAACAAGAAACATACTCTCACTTAACTCCAGTTTACAGTAGGTGTCCAGCCCAAATAATCAAAACCATTTCAATAAAGACAACATAAAGCAAAGAGGGAATTTGCAGGCTGAGGTGGGCATTTGCTTCTCATGCACTTCCACCTCCCCATTTCCCAGTTCATCCATCAAGAGATGACAGTGTCCCCCATGCTCCCTGTCAGTCAAATCAGACTTCTCAAATGCAACAGGAAATTTATGGTCAAATTCCAAGCTGCTGAACATGCACATGAAACCTTTGCTGCAGCTTTGCTTGGGGCTCAGAAAGGGTCCAAAGCAGAAGCAAGAACAGAACCAGCACAAACATCGCCCAAGCCCATTATCCATCTTGCTTCACACTTGTCAAAACAGGATGAGCAGCGAACCTCTTGATCCGTGAGCCTCCAGCTGCATCAAAACCTACCACTCTGAATTACATTGGATGGCCTTCTAGTGAAAGCCAGTGTCCTTATAAAGACTGACATTATTCAGAAGTCCACAAAGACAGGAAATTTAATTTATATGTTAGCTGTACTCAGAATAGTAGATGAGCAGCAGGCAAGGTTTTCTGACTTGATTCTTTAATTTTAACGTATTTTCATTATCAGAAAATAATACCCAAAACTTCCAGAAAATATGTCCTTTTACAGTTCCTTAAGTTCCTTAAGTTCAGTTCCTCAGAATATAAGTATGTAAGATTTTGAAACCCTTACCTGCGCCTCTGGTGTCTAAAGATGCAGCCACGGACAAATCTGCATTTAACTAACAACACAAATTTTCATGAGAGGACTTACTCCAAATTAATATTTAGACTGAGGAAGTGAGGGCATCAGATTAAAGGCTAAGCAAATAACTAATACAGAGAAAGCATGAAATATTAGAGCACAGCCTGTCGCTTCTGTAAGATTTTATGTCCAGATTCTTTTCTGCTGCTGGGTACTGGTGGTACTTGAAGAAAATGTAAATTATCTACATGAATCACATTGTTTTTCAAACACTGTCACAGAAATACCACTCAGATATATCATATCTTTACGTGTATGTATGAATATTATACATGTGTACTGAATTGTTATCAAATCTCATCAAATAATGAGTCTAAGCCTTAGCACTATAGAACCAGCAAAACAAATGTTTTAATCAGTAGATTCTTTCCTCACTGAGGAATGTAAATTCATTTGAAAAGTTACTTTAGTCTTAGCAGGTAAGCAAAGGTATTTTTCTGATGATGACTGCATCCGACTATTTCATGTCAATTTTCACAGGCACGCACATTACTTATATTATCGGTTACAGCCTTTCAGAAGTTTACTTTTCCTATGCTGTGTCAGTCTCTAGTTCATGCCATATAAATATTTGAAGAGCTGAGGCTGTGTTTTTATGAGAAAGTTACTAACAAACTGGCTTTGTTTAAGAACATTTACCTATTTACGCAACTTCAAGTATTAGTTACATGACAAAATCAGAGATGATTTCCAAACACTGTTCAGCAAATAAACTTCTCTTTCACAGAAGTACACGATAAAATCACATTCTATAAGCTAAGATGAAAATACCTACATTTTATACAGCAGGCTTCAGCAAAAGCCAAAAGTGCTACAAGAAATTACAGAGCACACAGAAGCAGAATTAAATTTGCGATATCTTTCAGACTAACAAAATCCAACCACAAAATGGGACGCTTCCTAATAACATTTATTAAAGTAATTGCTCTCGTATGACTCAACTTTTCTGAGGAGAGGAAGTGCAGTCGTGACCTTATTGGGAGTCCTGCCATTAATGAAGGAAAAGACAAAATTTTGGGTTTACCATTCACAAACAACGCAGGCATTGTTGTGTTAATGTATTCTCAACACTTGTAGGTCACCGTGTGAAAGTTCTGGAAGCATCAGTTATTTTCATTGATCTTACAGGCTACTCAAGCCACATATTTCCATCAAAGTGCTTATTCAAATATAGGGGCAAAATAAGAATATTCCTAATTTTACCAGTTTTCACAGGCTATAAATATTATGCTTGTTTGCATTTCCTACTAGTCCAACGTGAGCAAGGCTCTGATTGTGTAGAATCCATTCACATCAAGTATTTAGAAGTTGTTTTAGCTATCTTAGTGTAGCTAGTTTTAAACAACCTACCATTTAAACAACCTACTCATTGCCAGTGGATAGCACGATTACTCCTTTCAAACAAAGCAGTGGACCTTCAGAGCGTCCCAGCTGCTGTTTGAATGTGCAGGCACAAACACGCTTGCCACGCCAAATCAAAAGTTATTTGTTTCAGCATGGAAGCTTAAGGCATGCATTTGAATTCTGATAGAACTCTTAAAAGCTCAAAGTCTCATAACCGAGATTAATAAACCACATTCAAGAGTTCTCAGAGGGTTTTTAGAGACGCAAAAAAACCTGCACTAATTGTTATTGTGGTAACCCTCTAGTCAGAGAAGAGCACGCATAATCTTACCAAGCTGCCATCAGCCAGCCTGACAACTGACTTCTTTTAGCCAGATCTTACCTGAAGACAAAAGCTTATGAGTCCGTAGGAAACTGATTGCCAGGCGCATTATGGAGGCCTTATCCAGGTGGGAACTGATGTTGTGGGGCAGGGGCAGCTCATGTGCCAGTTCATAGAAAACCTCAGTCTCTTTGCTTCTTCTGCATCTTGCTGCATCTCTTGATTTCTCCTTCCTCCGTTCAGAACTGCTTCTGACAGGTAAAGAAAAGAAAGGAAAAAGCATTTCTTGAAATGCAGTTCACAACTTGAGAGGCATTTACAAGAGTGTATCTTCTCAGTAATGAGAAGATACCATTCTGTCAAGTGTTTGAAATCAATTGGCCAGACTTTAATACCCATTTGTGCCCTTTAAATGGGAATTAGGAGATCACTGCCACAGCTGGAAAGGGCTCCGATTGTACATGGGTCAGCCTTTGAACACCCTGAATCCCCACGCAATGTAACAGGATTGAGATCTGCCTTAGGCAGGAAATTCAAAATGAAATTGTAAAATATTATTTCTGGGATTCAGGATGCATTAAAAATAATTTTTTTGTTTGTTCAATCTAAATTTACTTACTCTGGGATGAGGTGGTAGTCCATTTTAAAGTTAGAATAATTACAGTGAATACGGCTGTGTCATAGATACAACAATGTTGTGAAGTTTCAATGGCTGCACTCCACATTAAAATAAAAGTAGTAGTAGAGTATCGAATTGTGTTAGTCTATAGAACTGTCTCAGCTCTTAATCCAAAACTCGTCCAGAAAGCCATCTTTCCTTGACCATGAAGGGTACAAAGAGGAAAATGCTGTTGCTTGCAAGATAGCCCTTCTTTGGAGAAGCTGTTCTAATAAATCACCATCTCTCCATTGTCTATGAAAATAGATCCTTTCGTGAGTAAAATAACATGACCAATAGAGCCAGCCTCCTTCAAACTCCACAGAGAACAGAAGAGCAGGAAATAACAAAGGGGAAGACATTTTATGAAGCAAGTATGCAAAATTAAGCCACCAAGGGACATAAAGCTAAATTTAACATGTGAGAAACGCAAGGAATACATTTATAATGGTTCTGGGATAGAGCATTTTAAGAGCGAACTCTACTGACTCTAACGTTCTTTAATGAAGTACAATTCTTATTTCAGAACATGAAGCATCTGAATCCATTTAAAACCATGAGCCTTTTCAACCCCACGTAGCTCTGCTGATACTACAAGTTCCTACACTTGCATGAGTTGAGGTTTCGCAGTTGAGGATTGCAGTCACACCAACACAAAATACATTTCTTTTCAGGCTGACTCCTGCAACAGTCCACCAGTGCCACCTGAATGAGCACAGAACAGGGTGCTAAGTAGAATGTTTCCACTGTTTTTGCTGTTTTGGCTGCACATTCACTTCTAGAATCACCAGCAGCACCTCTCTCCATTCGCGAGGCTCCCAAAAATGAAGCAGCTTTTAACTTGTTTTTTCCAACATCAATATAAAATAATGAGCCTGTAAACTAAAAATGGATCCACCAAAAAACCCCACCCTATCAAAACAAAGTTTCAATAAATATATTCTGTTGCACGAAGATTATGAGGAAAACAAGTATTAATCCCATTACTTAATTCTAGAAACTGTTTCAATCATGATTGGTCTCATGCAAAACTGCCTAAAATAGAAAAAGAGTATTAATACATAGCAGAGTATTTTAAAGAAGATTACTGTTTCTGGAAGACCTAGGCAGTCTGCAAAAGCTTCTTGCATTGAAACCACAGGAGGCTTCATAAATTAATAAGAAGGAAAAGTAGCCATGATGCACATTAAATGCCAAGAGTAAAGTCACAGCGAGGTGTTTGCTGGGGCTCGACAAGGCTGGACACTCAATATCATCACTCAGAGCAGGAGGGGGCTCACAACACATCAGTAGAGCCCTTGTCCTGCAAAACACATGAAGTTGGGCACATACGTGGGATCAGACAGGTGCTCACTAGTGGGTGTGCTAACAGGGCAAGGGGCTCAAATCCTTACAGTATCTTCTCAAGATCTGTGATCAGCCCTCAGCAAACTTCTTTCACAATTATTTTGCCCAAGGTGAATGTTTTATAACATCGTCTGTGTTACAGGAAGCATGTGCTGGAGGAGACCTGCACACATTTCAGTATATAATGGCAGGATCCAACTTCAATAATTACTTCAAGGGGTCTCGCTGAAGCGAGCACCAACCCACCTAAGTTTGAATCTAAAGGATCAGATATTCACAAGGTTACACTAACATTACTTTTCTCCTGGCCAAGTAAGAGTCATACTACATCCATGTGGAAAAAAAAGTCCCTTCTTACAACTATCGGAGAAGATACTACAGAAAATGCCCCATGTTCTCCTGGGGCAGGTGCTAGGTACAGGAGAGTCATGTAAAATACTTACACTGATGGTACTTTCAGAAACATGTCTTGTTCTCTAAAGAAAAATGTGCCTACCCTGTGCCTATACAGATGATGGACCAGGAACAAATCTTCTCAGTTTCTAATTATACCAAGAAAATAAATGAGTAGAAGCAAAACAAAACCAAACAGAACAAAAACTATGTAGCAGTATTTGTGAGCATTTCCAATTGTTGCTTGAAAAATATAACTTCAACCATAAATGTTTGAGCTCTGTTCTAAATCTAGAGGCCACAATTTTCACTTTAGAACCAACTTGGGCAAAACAAGATCCAATCCTTCCTCATTTAAATATGAAACTTTGGGAACCAAGGCCAAAGCCAGGTCGCAATTTATACAGCAAAAACAGGTTGTATAAGACAGGGTCTCTCATGACACCACTCCAGCCACAAAGAAAAATATTTAGTTTTCTAACCTCTGTAAATATAATTTTGAAGTGTGGCTAATGGGACAAGCTGGTTTCAATAACCATGGGTTGCTCAAGGTTTCTAACAATTAACACTATGAGCAGAGAAAGATTTTCTCTCTCTGTGACAGATGCTTTCCCTCAACACTGCTTCTGCTTGTCCTGCTAAGGTCCTCTGCAGAGAGACATCTCCGTTCATTACATACCACACAAGAGCTTCCTCACATGAAAAAACAAGAGGAGGAATCAGCCTGCCTGTTGCTTTCAAAAGACTTTTTTGCTCATTCACTATCATTTAAAATAAACAAACTACTTGCTTTTTAAGCATTTCTCCCCTTGTGGCTTCCTGCACCTCAATTTTCCTCCCCATCTCCCCTCACACAGCACACCCTTGAGTCATGTTGCTATTGTAGCCAGCCCAGCATGAGTCCACCAAGACTCAAAATGCCCCTGTGCCATTTCCCCACTCAAGACGTCCATCTATGCTTGCTTGCTGTGCCTCCCAGGGATGTCCATGTAAAAGATGGTCATTCCGTGCTTACTTGTCCTGGTTGCAAAAGACTCCCAAAAGTGCAGTTGAGTGACAGAATTCTGCAAAAAGCAGTATTTGCATGATTTTTGTTTGCAGACTGCAGGCCATTAGTAATTCTCTCTGCAGTTACCCCCATGTGATACAGGGGATTAGGATTTCACCCTGGGTGAGACTGGACCACCCATAGCTGGAGAGTGGCAGTGTGACTGCTGAGCGACCTACCCGACTGAAGGCCAGGAGGAAAGAAAGGCTGTCACTGAACCCTCTTCACACATCACCCAGGCAATAGAGAAAAGGCCTGGGCTCTAGCTAATTTATGAATCATTCCCTCCTAGCACATAAACCACCCACTTATGTGGCAGAAAAGAGCACACACGTGCGTCACTGCTTGGAGACAGCAACGCAAGCAGAAACCTCGCTCACTCCGACAGATTTCTAAAAGCACAGAGGGAAGAGCAGAGAAAGCCACCATGAATGAAGCCACCTGTATGCTGATCCAAAGCCATGGGGTACTGCAGGGCAAGCCTCCTGGGAGCTCCCGGACACTCGCTTCTTCAGGAGTCCCAGGATCCGGCAGGATAAAACTCCACTGAGCCGTACATGCACCCTCACACTGCAATCACAGCATAACTGGTCCCAGTAAACCCAGAAAGGAATGAAGAAGGTCAAATTTCTTTTGGAAATGGGGAAGCCAAGCTGAGGAATGGGTCTGGTGACTCCATTCAGGACTTGGCTACATAAAAGGTGGTCAGGAGACTTGAGGAGAAGGAACAGGGAAGTGCCACTTCCCAGTAAGGACTCTCCCAGGGCTGCTGGATCTGATGCACTGGTGCTGCACTGCTTATGGGTGTGCACGCCATTGGGAACAGAAGAGTTCCGGAGGCAGAGGCAGTTCTGTGACACAGAACACAAGTGTGGCACTGTACCCTCAGGACAGCTGTTTACATGATTTCCTACTCCCTCCTGGTGGGTTTAGTTTGCACTCTGAAAATAGAATTTATAGGCCAGTGCACGTGAGAAAAGATCACAAACAACTGGCAACTACTTACACTCCCAGGCAAAGCTTCCAAATTTTTATAAGCAGTTCTGCATGCTTCTTCCCAGAGTCCAAACACCAAATTAGTCCCAAGGGTACAACCATGCCCAGGAACAGAGCACTTCATCCCACTGGGTGAAAACATCCCAGGTGACATAGGAATGCCCTGCATGGATCCCAGGAGCCAGATTCCTATCCCTTTGCTCATGTCCAGCAGGCCCTTGCAACACAGCTTCACCGAAATCAGCAGGAATGCCTCCAGACAAAGGTCTTGCACACCCGGGGTGAAGATCATAATCTGACTTTCTGAAGCCTCTCTTACTGCAGGACTGGAAACTTCAAGGATGGCAATTTATTGGCAAAACATGAAGCTCCACATAACCCATCTGTTTTAAACAATCCTGCAAAACTACTGTGTCAGCTTAGGAATTGCCTTCCCAGCGCCCACTGCTGTGACAGCTCTGGGCTCCAGCTGTCAGGAAAATAGCTGAGGCAGCCAGCCTCAGCCAGGGGCTGCAGTGCTGGCACTGCCCTCCTGCAGCATCCTCAGAAGGTAACTGCGACCCAGAGACAGGAAGGATCAGCCCTACAAACAATGGGGCACACAGATCATCCCTGCAAGGAGCTTAGGCACACGGCGTCACTGATCCGGAGTTTGGTTAGGCACCCACACAACCCTCCTCAGTTCAGCAGCCACGGACTGACCTGAGGTTTCGGTCCTGTTTCCACTGCCTGACTGTATTTGCTCTCTGCAGTTTCAATCCCACCAGCACTTCATCCCCACCGGTGATCCCTGCCCACCACCTCCACCCAATACATCTGCCTGCTCCTTCCTGCAGGCTGTTCCAACCCCTGCAAAGCCCTGGGTACGCACTCAGCTGATGAGGGTGCCAGGCAGTCAGCTTCAGGGGTCCTCCCTCCTGGCAAGGACATTGGTGGTCTCCTCTTAAGCTGATGGAGGGACTTGCCAGGACAGCAATCTTCTGTTCGGGGTTTCGCTGCTCTTCACAAGTCCACGTGGGTCGATACTCAGGTTGTGTACATACACACACACACACGCTTGTTTAAGATTCAGCAGTGCAACAACTGCACTGAATTACACTCCCACTGTGCAGGCTCCAGATCACTGAAGCTTTCAGAGAAACTGAAATGCACACCTTGCAGAAAAATATCTCCTAAGTAACCCGGTAGCCTTCTCTCATACCTACACTCTGTGTGACACATCCAGACAGCACTTTGAATTATGCAGTTCAGACAGACTCGCTTGAGTTTACTTCATGATTTTGGTGACCCTTGGACTTTGCTTCAAACTGCCATGTATGCAAGCTAGTAAAACAACAAGCATATTACTTTATATCCAATGGCTGGTTATTAAATGTTTCTAGCTTCAGCACTTTAAAGGTCAAGAATCCACAGTTAATTAAGTTGTCACATGAAATTTCTGTAGCAAATGCTCATTTCGAGTGGTTTAGAGTTAAAGTGTCAAATGCTAACTTGCAGAACAAGAAAAATGCATTCTGTGGATGCAAAGATAAGAAAATACTTTACAGTACAGATAAATGAAAGATCAGATGCTTAGCATTAAAGAAAATTCATATTAAAACCTGTAAAAACTCAATAAAAGTATTTTAATAGGCAGTAATACCTTAGATTAAAAAAATATTTATTTCAAACTAGCAAATCCATTTTTTGTTGAGTTTATATTTTGCATTACTTTCTGCTTGGCAAATCCCTAGTTGGTTTGAACCAGAATAATAAAAAAGGAGTTTTGCTGACTGTGAGGCACTCTATAGCTATCTCAGAACCACACCACTTGACTGCCCCAGAGATGAGCTTGCAGACACCAAGCAGCCAGCAGTCATGCTTACTTAGCCTTAAAATTCCTTTAAGAAGTATTTGTAACCATTCTACCTGACAAGCAGTTTATTCTGGATGGCATGCTGTGCTTTTGAAAGCTCCCTCCGTTAAAGTAATAAAAGTGACCATCAGTAAATAAAAAGTGCTAGAAACAGCAATTTACTCACTCCCCAGGAACTCAGGCCAAACTATGAAAGCTGTGAAGGAAACCCAAACACAGTGCCACGCAGATCCCTCCTTATACCTCTTTCCAGTGAAAAGAACTATTTCTAAAGCCTGAGAAGACACCGGATGCCCAGGTTCAGCACACCAGCAAGAGCAAATGGAAAGGGAAGGACACAGAGTTATTTTCAGCAGGAGGAAAAAATCCAAAACCAGTTTGAAGTATGTGGAGTGCTCATGGAGTGCTGAAGTGCTAAAGCAGCATTACTGCCCACTGGGATACAGTACCCAGTACACAGACAAAACAAAGGATGCCAAAATGGGGAATTCGTTAATAAAGGAAATGAGAGTTCGAAGGTAACAAGCAAGAAAGGCTACTAACAGAAAGGGCTATTACAAAAATAAGGAAATGAAGTATCTTCCACCCTTCCTTTAAAGCTGCCCTGACTTAAGAGTAACTCACCACCAGCTCCTTGGCTTGTTTGAGGAATTTCTTGTGTTTCTGTACATACTCATTAAATAACAAATCCCTGTTAGTTCAGCAAAGCTCGGCACCTACTGCCATAGCAATATCGATGCAATTCCTTCACCTAAGTTTAAAACCAAAGGCAAGATGATAGGAAAATGAGAAATCTGAGTGTCTCAGGGACACAGGAGGGAGGAGACTACATTAAGAGTGAAGAACTCATTTCCATTCTCATTAGGATGCTTGGCACAACAATAGAGGATTTGGCAACTACAATTACAGTATCAAGAGATGAAGCCTAAATGAATACCAAACTTTTGGTGTCTTTGAGCATATTTATGATTCACTAAGTCCATATCACTCCAAGACCCTCACAGCTGACAGTAACATAGCCAGGAATAGGTTTTCTTTACAGGGGATAAATTTGTATATACTTTAAAGCCACACATAAGACTATAACTTCTTCAGTGTCTGAAGCTCTGATGGTACCTTTATGCATAATAATTAAACTGTACTGGATTTGTATTTTATTTATTTTCATGAACATTCTTGGCACTAATTTCTGAAAACGAACAAACAAACAAACAAAGGTGGTGCTAAGACAAAAAGCATTATACCTATACAGTTTTGCAATGTTTATAGCACTGGCATCTTTTTTTATACCACTAACTGTGCTTAATGCAGCTACTGAAAGAAAAACACTTTGCAAGTGCAATTTAAGGTATCGCAGTAAATACTGAAGTTACCACAGCAATTATGTAGCACTTTGGAAGTTCAATGTTGCAAGCCTCACTGAGGCTGCAGGAACACTGACATTTTTTTAAGCATTTAGGTTCACAATATGTCAACAGAGTCTGATAAATTTAATCACAGAAAGCAAAACAATGTCTACAGGATTTATGTTCTTCCATTTTTTTTTCTAGTTTTATGAGTACCTTGAACAGAAAGATAAGTATTAGGATTTCGGCAGCCATTAATCTCTTCCTGGATTATTTTACGATGCTGTGAGTGCCAGCCTGTCCCGCAGCTGCCACACCAGCACAAGCCTGGTACCTCAGATGATGTGCCAAATGCTTTGTGTCCGGGGCAAGGCACAGCCCCATGCAACCACCTGAGGCCCACAGCGTGCAGAGAAGATACCAGGCTGCTGATCAGCTGTTAGAGCAGATAGTGGCACTGCCTTTTTGCCTTTCCAACTCATTGCCAGGGCTAGATGACTTCACTGTGGCTTAGTTTTCAGGAAGTGCAGTGTCTTACTCCAAGTCACTGCATGCTCAGAAAGCACCAGTGCTGGTCACAGAGAGGGTCAAAACAGCTCTGGGTCACCTTTTAAAGCTGCTGCAGCCCACATCGAGAACAGGTCAGTGAAACAAGACCTTTATCTTCTCAAATATTACAGACATTTGGAGAGAAACAAGGAAGACAGCATATAGCCAAATCTCAGTGGACTAGCCAATCATGGCAGCCCAGGTCTTCCCTCCCCAGACTGGTTTTGCATTGCTCTGCTCCATCAAGATCATGGATTCCTTCCCTGTGGCAATCAACTCGGACACCAGCCAAGGCAAGCTTCAGAGATAACCTCCAAGACTGAAAGAGGCCCAGCACCAAACACTCTAAACAACACAACAGAAATTACTGTTTCAACATGGGCCAAAACTGAACTTGCTTTTAAATCAGCCAAGTTTTTTTTTGCTGGTAATAAATGTACCACTCTGCTTTTCTCTCCTGGAATTGCACTGCAGTGTGGGGATAAGGTTGGTTATGACAATGCACAACCCCAGATGTCTATCAATGATTTGTGTTTGAGAGATTACAGATCCTTATCTTGGGGCATTACTTGTAGTAATCAGTCAATTTTGACAGCTAATCTAGAGGTCCATACACATTGTTGCTCAAAGGCTCAGCAGGTATTGCTAAGATCTGTTTTCAGATAACCCAACTATTTACCTACTCTAAAAAACACATACCAAAGGATGTGCTTTATCTCTTCACCAGCGGGTTAAAGCTAAAGGTGAATGAAGTGCAATTCGCAGGCTGGGGGGGGAGGTGGGGAGGTGGGCCCCCAAGTTAAATTCAAAACCAGCCTCATTTTTTGATAGGGCACTGACCACAGCCCCAGCCCATACCAAACCCCAACCACCATTATTTATCAAGATGGTGCAGCTGCAGGTAAACAGGGACAATTTTTCAGTTAAGCTTTATTTCACGCCTAAGCACTGCCACCGCATGACTTCGCTATCAGTGATATGCGTACCGACGCTTCAGCCCCAAGCCCACTCAACCGTAAATGGTTCAGAGAGACGCGCAGAGCATTGTTGACAAATCCCAAGTTTTACGATCTAACCCTGTGTTGGGCCTTGGGCAATACCCACCAACATTTGTGGGGCCAAACCCTGGTGCTTCAGCAGGCTTGGATCAGTATCTCAGGACATTTAATCTCGTCCTGCTGGCACATTTGCTGACAGGTTCACACAAGGGGCCTTTGTGGGTAGGAACAATGAGAGAGTCGTGCACAGCACAGGAAAATGGGTGGTGACCACCAAGGGCTGGAAAAAGGCCTCTTTCAAAGGAAGGTCTTTGAAAACATTCATTACACCCCACCCAGCTATTTTCACTACAATATTTCAGTACATAAAAACAACACAGGGAAAATAAACAGCCCACCCTTCAATATGTTGTAGGTTCTCCAACCCCTGAAGAGAAATCAGCAAGCCATAAAGACATAGAAATCTTCACCAAAAAGAGCCATGTTAAGAGGCCATCCACCAAAACCTCTCTGCACTTTCTTCTCTTGTGCATCTCTAGGCTCTCCATGTAAGCTGACTCAAACAGACATCCTAGTTTTCAGAGTAAAAAAATTGAAATTTTAAAGTGTATTGGCTAGTAAATACGTGATAGTGAGCATTTATAGGGATTGAAAAGTAAATATATAATCACAATTTAAAAAATTGCTACACAGTCCACCACAATGCATTTTAGCTGTGATTTTTTTCCTACCAACTTCAGCTAGAACTAATAAAATATTTCAGATAAAACAGCAGCCAGACAGAAAAGAAGCAATAAATAATCCATAATTAAATGTGTCTCTGAAATCAGCAAGCAGTTGTAAACTGGAAGCCAGTCTTTGGAGGCCATGCTCTCACAGAGGCTTGTCTCCATCACAGTCAGCAAGGTTTCCAGCAGAGCAAAGATCGAGCAGGTGAAGCCCCTAGCCTTGGGAACACAAAAATAGCTCCTTCTCCTAAGGCTTTGGGCTGCTCTCGGATGGTGCTCTTTACAGCATCCTTACTCATTAGCTCTGTACAGAAAGGCAGCAAAGCACTGACAACAGAAATTCAGCCACTTTGTCTCGCCTTGTTTCAAGCATGAGGTCTCTGTGCCGGACGCTCTAAAGACTGCAGTGGGAGCACAAGCCTAAATGAAAATGTTTTGTCTCCTTTAGAGAACATTCAAAATACTCATTCAAATTACTTTGCAACATTGTCTGTTAATAAGTCGTGCTTTGTCCTCCCAAAGTGTCAAATCTTTTAATAATAAAGTTAAGAAAACAGATCTTGCAATAAAATCTGTATTAAATAATGCCGACGCTTCTTTACTTTTTGGACCTTCATCATTTTAGCCTGCACTTGGTAACGATGGAAATTAATGATTTCTCCTTCTCTATCTCTTGGCCCTCCATGGTAAGATGATGGATATCCAGAAAGACAGATTTAACAGCCATTTCTTTGGCAAGCAGGGAATAATAATTCCTGAAAATAACAATACAGATGCTCTAAATTTTGATCATTCCTTGTAACACAGCTTCCTCCACTTCCTGCAACAATGATCAAGTGCAGATTCTGAGGGCCAGGCTACATTTTTTGCCCTCTGGGGTGTGGGTTTTGTCTGTACAAACATCCCAGGACACAGCTCATTCTTAGCCCCTGCTTTCTTTTCAGAGGGCTGTTATTTTACACAGTAGCTCTTCAGTTGTCTGTCTCCTCCTAAGTCATCAGGTAAACTGGAACAGTGATAACTTTGCATGCTGTGATTTTGAGTTCTCATTAATATTCAAAATCTGCCACTAGTTTAAGTCAATAAAAATGGAAATTTAGTAGCTTGAGCTGGGGTAAATTTTGTTCTTCGCTTACTACAAAGTAAAAGGATTGAAACTGAAGGGTCAGACTACTTCAGCTACCTGGCCAGAAAAGCAGTAGCCACTTCAGCCAAGTTCGGCAATTCCTCTAAATTTACAGCTAAAATCAGAGCCTGGTGTGATGTAACCTGGGGCCAGCCAGTAACCCCAAAACACACACCTTCAGCTCCTGGCAAAGTCCTGAGGAGCCTTCTCACTGCAGACCTGCCTCCCCACACCCACGGCTGTGGCAGAAGCCGGAGGGACATGGAAACTCCAGTACTTGAGGAGGAAACAATTGTGGCCCCTCAACACTCAACTGCAGTATTTCAAATATTTTAAAAATTAAGGCTTGGTTCTCTGTCGGGAAAGGGCCGCTAGCTCCACTGACACATCACCCTGAATAATTACTTGCTGAACACTAACTTTCAAAGGGAACTGATATAAAGGCAGTCTGTGTTGTAACTAACTGGATGCAGTCCTCCTCTTTTGGTGTTTCTTGCTTTATTGCTGCCCTACTCCTACTGTACTAACTCCTTAAACTGCTATGTAGCTACAATAAAAAATGGTTACTCTGGGAAAAGGAAAAAAATAGTTAGGAAAATGGGAAGCAGCAAAGCCAGGAAGAAATTCTGTACATATGCAAAGATAAATTCACATGGCCACTTTTTTTTTTTAATATTTTCTGGGTTTTACTTCAGAACTATGAATTAACATATCTGTATTTTGGCATTATTCCTGCTGGAGGTTTTGTTCTCCTTAAGTTTAAGCAAACAAGGCACATATGCATATATTGGGCCTGATTCTCATCTCCACCATGGTCCCATCACCCCAAGAGGGCAGGAGGCAGGAGTCAGCTGTGATAAACTCTGTTTATGAAAGGCACAGATAGGAAGAACTCAATTCTTCCAGAAAAGAAACAAGACTTTTTTGTTTCATTTGATACCATCTACAATTGTCAGCTTACCTAACAACATCTTACAACCAGGCAGGTCTTGGAGATCTATCAGAACTGTGCATCTGTCAGGGTGTGGTACCTCAATATTCACTGTTTCGATTCTAACCATATATAACCAAATTTCTGATGAGAATATCCAACATACACACACTGAAATGCATGCAACTGGATCAGTACACACAGAAGTGGCCACAAGAGTTACACAAAACAGATGGCCTCTCCCAAGGCAGGGGTGAGGGTGTTCTCATCCCAGTAACTACCAACACTACTTTGTAAACATACCTTGTGCCTCCTTACAGTGGCTCTTGGAAAATAAAATTTTTATTCTTCTCATCCTTTCCCTAAATTATGTAACTTAATTAACTGAACTGCACAATTTCCCAAAACCCAACTGCTTTCTCAGAAAAAGCAAAATAAAAAGAAAAAAATGAAGGAAAAAAAGAAAAAAAGCTGTACTCACTGCCAAAAAATCATGGTTTTGTTATTAGAAAACACAACTGGGATGTTACAGAGGCCAAAGCTGAGGTAGGCTGAGAAACAGCTGTACCACCACCACCAGAGGTGCAGGGGAGGGCTGAGACAGGCGCAGAGAGAGCACCACGTACACATGTTGATACAAGCTGAATCCAAAAGGGAACATGGCTTCTTGTGCTAATGTATTCTTTTGAACTGTGTGCATCTGCAGTTAGCTACATTTGTACAGAACAGGCTGCTGGGGCCAAGAGCAGTTATAAAAATATATTTACCCCTTCATAGACAGGACAAAAAAAAGTCCTTTCATACAGAATACAGAACATGAATAAATATTTAACTCTTTTACTGCAACAGCTTTATGCTACTGTGAAACACATTCAAGAATAAGGCCCATGGAAAACAAGAGTCATAATTAAAGAGCAAGGCATAGTACATCTAACAGAGTCAATCTAAATTGTACAAATGTGACTTAACCTGATTTAACATAGTTTTTAGTCAATGGTACATTTATAAAATAACAAGCCTTGGAGAAGTACACTTCATGTACATACTATTGACTTTATTACACATTTTTAAAAAAATTAAAGCCATTTTAGTCATGATTGTGTATAACAATTACCTATATAAACTTTTCTCCCTTGTTCTTATTATCATTTCCTCATACAGATAATGGACTTCTATCAATTTCTGGTTATTTTGAAGAAAACTTGAAAACATTGGGAAAAACCTTCAAGGACTGTAAGACAACAGCCATTACCAAAACAAACCGATGTGGATGAACATTTCAACCACAGTTTCTCCACTTAAGAGGAAACCAGTATCTCAGACTGTAAAGAATCAAACAGGTGATTTTCATGACTGATAAAAGTTTAATTATCTACCAATAAATGTTTACCACAGCTGAGAACAGGTAGTTTAGTTTTAAACAACAAAAGCCTGACAAAACCTTTCTAACAACACAGTGGACAAAATCAATCCACCATGTAAAAAGAAAGAGGCTCTCCTCTATCTGTATATTTTCAATTAAGCTCCAAATCATAGTGAAGTAGGGCGGAGGTCTGTGCCTCTGCACACACAGGGATTTTGTTCATTGTGATTGTTACAGCATGTTTTATTAAAAACCTGAATGAAGATTTGTTTCCCTGAAGCTCTAGCTTGCTAACAGCTCTGGGAGAAGGATGAATGACAGCGTCAAGCCTCATCAGCCCAGAAATGAAGAATGCCAACAACTTGTCTAACCTGTAGATCAGAGGTTGCAGGATTCACTTGAATTAATACAATTTGAATCGGAGCATTTCTTTAAAACAACAATCTGACCAACTTAAGCAACTTTCAAGGATGGGGAACCAAAGCCAACCCACTGCAACATTTCGAAAGTTGCTCTACTGGTCAGTCACCTTCACTGTCAAAATATTTGTACAGATTTTCTTGTTCCTCCATTATAATTTATTTCTTACTGCCTATTTTTAAAGGTCTGAAGTTATTTTGGGCCCATAGGTGTACCAACCCAATACCGCTTCACTTTCAGTCTCTGTTTCACACTCTGAAAAACCTCCTAACCAAGGAATCTTGCATCACTGCTATGTTTTGTGCAGAAACTAGGTGCAAATTCAAACCCAACATTTAACATGAGAAAACATCAGGCCAAGCAGGAAAGAGCAAAGAATTACAAAGTCGAGTTTGGCCAGAGGGGAAAGGAGAGACAGAGAAACAATCAAGATAAGCTGTGGGGTTTAGGGAGAAAAAAAAGCCACACACAAACACTCCCCACCCCAGTTCCCAGAAAAAACAGTGTTTGCATCTGGTGAATGCTATTTCCCCTTCTGCCTTCCACAGGTAGCAGCCACAGCAAGTCACTGCTCAGGTGCTCCCAGAGTCTCTGCGCTCACTCGTACTCACCATCACGCACCGTCAGCACTCGCTGTGCCGGGCACAAACACTGCCACAGACAGATTGCTCTGGACAGTAAAAACTAAAGAGTGGCTACAGGCTGCAGCTGCAAAGCCTGTTTCTGTGACCTCTCCCTCCCTAGTGTTTACATGGGAAGGATGGAATGCCATAGAGCATACCCTCTGATGCGGAGTTGACTGAAACAGCTTTGCAAAACCAGTCTAAAAACATGTCTTTCCCATGTTTTTTGGGAGCTGCAGCTATTTAAATTATCTTCTTGAAATATTAAACTCCTCACTTCCTCATTTTAGCATTAAAAACAAAACAGCAACAAAACGACTGGGAAAAACATCCTTGACATGCAATGTCCCATGTCTGACCCATCCGACTCCCGCTTGGAGCAGGGATCCAGTACTGACACTCATCCCCACACACAAACAGGGAACCCAAGAAGATGAGGGACAGCAAAAAACATCTGAAACTCTAGCCAAACAACGGTACTTGTGGTACAAAGGAAGAGGACACAGGGGGGAACCAGCAGAGTTCAGGATGAAGGATTAGCCTGAGATAGTACAAGGGCAAGGTCTTCTTCCCCCCTCCCCCCCCCCCCAGGTGTTTCTCTGGGGAATCACACCACACCTGTCCCTGGGATCAATTCTTACCTTATCACATTAACTTAAATAGAGTTATCCTGACTTGCGCCAATGGGAGATTGGAATACAGCTCTTCAAAATAAGTTCTATTTTATGTTTTCTTGTGTTGTGTTAATGCCAATAAAGAGGAAATACTTTGCTCTCAGAGTCTCCTGGGACATGTCACACTCCTTACACCAGATCAGATATTAAGAAGCAGTGACTGTTCAGCATGGGAAGGAACATCTAGATATCCACATCAGCTCTGTTACTTGGCTACCAAGAAAGAAAGATAAAGATTTAGAAGAGAAAGTTGGTAGAAACAACAGTTTTGGGAAATGTTTAAACAAAACAAGGCTCTGCAAGGAAAAAAAAGTAACTCTTTCTATAAGGCTATTATAGAAAACAATGAAAGTTTCACATAATTCCAGAGGCCATGAACAATGAATCTCTAGCTAGTCTGTGATACAGTATTTCCAAATGCCTCAATACAAATCTATTT
The DNA here is from genome assembly GCF_020740725.1 of Corvus hawaiiensis. Lineage (NCBI taxonomy): Eukaryota > Metazoa > Chordata > Aves > Passeriformes > Corvidae > Corvus > Corvus hawaiiensis. The sequence continues at coordinate 90,883,744 of NC_063215.1, forward strand.
CAGTAGAGAAAAATAAATAACATATTGAGCAGCATTTGAAATTAATACCATATTAAAAAGCAAGAAAGACCACAAACAGAGGTTCATTAAATGATGTTCTCTTCCACACAGAAGCCTGAAACATGGAGAGAACTGGAAACCAGATTTTTATCAAACCATCTCTGGAGGAAGTAGATAACACAATTCAGAAAATGGGATAAAGATTTGGGAGTGCCATCAGCAGATTTAGAGAGAGGAAAGGGAAAGCACACAACCAAAAAAGAATCCCATGAGTGTAGAAAGACTTCAAGAATATGGGAAACATTTCCAAGTGCAGAGCTAGAATTAGATAAAGAGAGGAGTCAAGAACTTTTCACCCTAAGTGTCTTGCTTCACAGAGAGGAAAAGGTGCAGGTGTGCCTGAAATACAGGAATATCTGGACTTTGTTAAGTTCTAGTTATGCAAGCACTGATCATCTTAATTAACCAGGCTTTAAGAACTGTCAGGAGGACAAAGATTAATTCTGTTTAACTCCATCAATAACACTTTTTAAGAACAAAAGGGTTCAGCACACACAGTAGCTTTGTCAGGAAAGATACACTTCTCATTCCCACAGGGGTATCATAAGGAAGAGGAAAAGATACTGCTAAAAACTTTTTAAAAAAGATAAAAATGCACCTTCTATTAAGCCGTACCTTCATAGAAGCATACATGACTGCAACTGTATACAGTTGTAGATACAACTCAGTCCTCAAAAAACCACCAAACCAACCCCACAACCCGAAAAACTAAAACTAGAAGAAACCTTATATCAGGATCTATTTTCTGTATGCTCAAGTATTTTTTCCCATGCTTCTGCTCACCAGCTTGCTGTATCCTCACCCATGGCAAGCTCCCATGGCTATCTGCTCAGTGAGCCCCATGCTATCCCTTGCACATTCAAGACCACTGCCAGCCCTCCTCAGAAAGGTGTGTGCTCCCCTAGTGAGAACAGTTGTCCTGTGAAGCAGAGACCATTTCATTTACTGAAAAGCCTTTTCCAACTTGGCCTGAGTGAACTTTTCATGGCTGTATATGCTTTATCCCTGGTCCAACTGATCACCTAAACTACCTAAACTGGCTTATTTTCTAGTGTGCTTCTGGCACTCACATCACAGGCCAGGAGGAGCTGAGCCCTTGAATCCTCCCTGAAGGCAGATTGGAAGCTCAAACCAGAGCTTAGTCTAAAACTAGCTGTCCTGAGGATTTAATTCTACATCTCCATTTGTGTTTTACACTGAGTTTTCAGCAGAGATGTTGCTTTCCTAAAGCTCTCAGTCCTTCATGCTGCTATTTCTGTAGTTTTGGGAGCTACCTCTTTGTCATCAGGGAACTGAGGGCCATTTTCTGCAGTGAAATTGCTTTGTCCAACATCCATTCATACCTACAAGATCACAAATAAGTAAGTAAATATGACAAGCAGCCAAGCTTCCCCTGTATCTACTTGTGCATTGGCATTCACACTCTGGCCCCTGTTTCTAAACACAGATCAGTTTTGCTACTCCATTTTGTTCTCTGATGTTTCTGTTCACCAGGTGTAAACAGTGCCAACACATTGCACTGCTTTGTTATCCAGCTAGGTAACACAGCTTTGATGTTACTCAAAGTTTAACTTCATTGAGGTTGTGTTTAACACGCCATGAACAGAATCACCTCGTGCATCACATCCTGCCTCCCTGCTAAAAGCCTGAGTACACCTGGTACTCTACACTGCAAGCAGAGCTCTGCCACCATACCTTCAGGTTATTGCCCTAAATTTGCATTTGTATCAGTCAACTAGAATTTAGAGTTTCTTCCAGTATGGCATTGTTATTACTCCACTGTATTGCTATCTAAATATTATGCCACTAAGTTCATCTTTGAAGACAACTTTCATGTATTTGATCAGTATTGACAAAGAAGAATTTAATTACTTGCTCTGCCATAAACACATTTTTAATAACACACTACTGTTTTTTCTAAACACTTTGAAGCTGCAGAGGGAATAAAGCATTACCCACAGAATGGGCATAACACAGAAGCAAAGCTCAAAGTATTATAACATTATACATTTATAAAAACAGTGTCAGCCACAATAAATGCTAAGGCACTACAGTACAATACAGACCCATATCACTTACAAGATTAACACAAAGGTTTTTGTCAGATAAAAGTACTTTAGAATGTTCGTACATATGATATTTTCTCCTACACTACACATGAAAATATCAAGATATTAATGCATAATAAAACACAAACAATAGTAGTTTTGCACATTGTATCAGCCTGGGCCTGTAAGGAATTATCTGACCAAGACCAGCAAGACTATGTGCTCTAGCTAATAATCTGCACAGGTACACACATGAAAAGACTTTCCCCAGCTTCTCAGGCGTCCTTGTCCTAGTATTTTGGGCAAGGAGAGGGAGTTCATGTACTTTACAGACTGCCTGGACCAACAAGACCCAGGCTTCCCAAGGATTACAGTCCTTGCAGTCACACAGCGAAACAGAAACTGGCAGCAGTAGCTGGAGAAGGAGCTGGAGAAAGGGCAGGTATTTTGAAGGATGGGCAGGAGCAAGTCATTTAGGAATGCAAGAGGGTAACTGCCCTTGACATTTGCAAACTGGCAGGCGCTGTACAGCAGTGCCCAGGCTGCAACTAAAAAATACTTTAAGTACTGCAGCTAGAGTTTAGCAGTGGTTCCCTATTTGGTCACTCAGAACTCAGTATCTTTAAAGAAATACTTTTACAAACTACAAATGTACCAATGAGCATGTCCACCTTTTGCCAGATGGCGAACATCCTTCACAAACCCTGTGGCTAATGTTTTACCCGGGACACTGGCTAGCCATCACCAAAGAAGTAAGAAGTCCAAGCATTTAAAAAATAATGAGAGGTAAGTCTGGTTTACAAGAAAATGATAAAATGTAAATGTTTGTGCATGTGTGTGCACATTCATATACGTATGTATTAGAATCACCACGAACACAGAAACACACGGGGCTCAGAAGTCTTTGCCTTCCCATTTCTGAATTTTTGTGAGCAACTGGGACACAACTTCAAACTTCTCTGTCTTAAAAATATTAAATTAAAAAAAAAAAAAAAAAAAAAGAAAAACACACAGACATACAGAAAGACAGAAAGGAAAGTATGTGTCTCACACCTAAACACCAAGAATGAAGACCTTCACAGTAACTCATGCTAGGAGCTACCAGCGCTGCAATGACAGAAGCCATTTTCTCAGTTTTCATCCTTAGCAGACACATTCCTCAAGGTGGGATGGATAAAGTTATACTGATAACTGCACTTCAAACTGAGTACAAGCTTTGACTTGGCAATACTGTAGTAGAGAAAAAGAAGGGGAAAAAGTAGTAGTTATCCCTCAGAAACTTACCAATGCCAGGATTTAGTGTACCCATAATTTTATTGCCTGAAGCCTCTACTGAAAAGGCCCTTCCTCGCATGGGAAGGGGGAGAAGACAATAAAAACCAGAGGACAGAAGTAGGTTACAAGAAAACATTATCCATTTAAACTGCTAATGGCAAGCTCTGTTGTTATATTTTTATCAATGCTTTTCTGCAAATTACTTTTATCAGTGATAATTTAGCTTTTATTTCATTAACTGGCAGAGCAGACAAAAGGAAAACAGATTTGTTTTACAACAGCTCCAGCACTTGCTCTGTCCATTAACATTGACAGACAAAGGTAAATTAAAGCTCTTAGACCACATTTTCAGCATATGTGGCACTGAGGTCTCCGTTTCTAACCAATATGTGTTTCTAAAGGAGAACAGATTTCATGCTAATGCTTTTAATCTCTCCACACAGTTAATGCAAGTTTTTGTATTTTCATATTTCATATTTTTTCTCCGTTCACTTCTATGTGCTTCCAAAAACATCTCAGGACAATCAGGGAGGATCAATATTTTAAACAAGGAAAATACCACATTTTAGTCAGCTGAAGAGTGAAATAGCACTTTCCCTCCTTCCAGTTTTCTCAAGACCACAAAACCACAGAGAAGTTGTGCTTGATTAAAATAATAAATATGCATAAAGAACCCTTGGAGGACTTTATTTTGTTGCAGTGTTCCTCTCCATTCTTTTTTTAGCAATGTTTTCAGCTATTCTACTTACTTCAGTAGAGGTAAACAGATTGCTTTATAACTTTCATCTAAAATAATAAACTTATTTATAGAAGCTAATGTAGTGAGCCAGCTGTTCTGGGCAAACAGTGGGCTCTCCATTTAAATGACAGCTTAATGGCTTTGATTACAAACAGTTTTGCAAGAAAAACAACAAAATATTATTGACTGCTCTAGAAGTGCAACTAATTAGTCATTAGTAATAACCATTCTAACCAAATAATACAGTCACTTCTCTTCTTTCATGAAATAGCTTTTCACTTGGACTTAACAAAAAAGCCGTATTAGAAAACCAGAGTTTCAAAGTCTGAACTGACAGCCAGATATTCTGGCTTGCTCTGAAGACTACTTGTGTTACCATTTAAAAATATATTTCTTTAATTTTAGATATTTGGGATAGTTCTAATTTGTGATATACAACCCACATAAAAGGGCTCTTTCTCAAAGGCAGTAAATAAGGTCATTACCAGTTGTTCAGTCTGAAATTGCTGCCACAACCCAAGCATAAACATTTATTAATATATAATGCAAAATTAAAAGCTCGTAACAAAGTATTTCAAAGAAAGAATATTCTCCTTTGTAGAAGCAAAGTGAAAGAGTTCTGCTACCGTAATTTCTTTATTGACTATTCAGGTTTGTGACAAATTACCCCAATACTGTCAAATGTCTTTTTATTTTCTAATAAGCCCCTCATTTCTCTCAGAATAAGATTTTTTAAAGCCGGAGATAGATTTAATTTAGTTTTTATGTCTCTTCAGCAAACATTACATGACCAATTACAAACAAATGTTACTGCTGGGGCAGGTCACATTGATAAACATAGATTAATATTAAAGCACGTGGAAATTTGGAAGAGCAAGAAAATACTTCTTGGACTACCACCAAGGCAATTTTAAAGCACAAACATGAATATAATTTAATCATTTCCTTACAAGCAGCCTTCACTACAGGGCTCCCAAAGAAATGACAAAAATGAAGTATCAGAGCATGTATTTTAAGAGGACCTTTACTGAGATGGGGGAGGAGGAAGAACATAGTAGTTGAATATTTTTAACCAGCTTTCCAGAGATGAGTCTAAATCAAGCTCTTACGAATCTTCCCTGTCATAACCCACTACAGAGGTCAAAGGTTGAAGCTTTCCCAGAGGTTCACTGTGCATAACACACACTAAAAGTTCCTTAAATTTAGTTTATATATAACAGCAAAAGTGCTGTGGCCAGTGACATCCCGTAGCCATACAGTCCCATTAATACTGAACAGGGCATAAGCAGGGCAGGTAAAAGCACAAAATGGCCACATTTTCTTTCAGCTGGTACTAGTACTCCTGTCTGCACAAGTTAGTGCTCTTACACTCTTTAAAACATGCTGTGAAAGGATGACAGAACCAATCCCTTACTCCAGATATTAGACATATTTTGCTATAAAGTGTATTTTTTTCCTAATGTATTACAATTATTTGTGAACTATTATTAAGCTTTACAAAGGGACTTGGGGGTGGCTCACTCTTTTTTTGCTTGTTTTGAGCAGAGATCCAGTGAATAATTTTGAGTGATTTGAGATTGTGAGCTCTGCAGGCTGGACTGGAGCAGCAAGTTCAATACCCTGCGGCTAACCCGGGGGACACCTGGTGGGAGCTTGGCCACTCGGCCAGAGCTGAAGCCCTTGGCTCTTGTGCTAGGCACCTCACCTGTATGCTGTTTCATGTCTATAATTTATCTTCAAACAACATCAGGGAAATCGGTAGGAGAGGCAAGGCTGCTAGATGTGTGTGCTGAACCTGACATTCCAACTGCACTTAGGACTCATGCTTCTAATACCATCTCCAATCAACCAATAAAATTAAAATAAAAAAACTTAAACAAAAACCCAATAAAACACTCCTCCTTGAACTTCTTGAAACACTTAAAAAAAAAAAAAAAAAAAAAAGAGTCAGCATAATGGAGGTGGTTCCAGAAGAAGCTATCAGCGCGATCAAAAAGGCAAAGAGAAACTACCGAGTTTCACAAGACATTGTCATCATCAGCAAGCTCAACATAAGGAGACTTCTTCTGCCCCAAGCTGTTCATACAGCACTGGGGAAGAACAAAGGGACATTAATGATGCTGTTGCACGTACTGCACAACCTGACCAGCATCAGAGAAGTGTTGAAGGGCCCGAGGCCACCAGTCTCTTGCCCCACCAGGCGCCCTGCCTACAGCCACCCACCCACCACCCGCAACATCTGCTGTAGGTTCTGCAGAAGCCAGCGTCAAATACTTGAAGAAAGCTGAGTTTTCACAACATGATGCAAATGAGAATTTAGCTTCAGCTGGTTTGTGAATACAGCTGCTACCCATAAACCTATCTTTTTCACGCTCAGGTGATCTTTGACATTACCATTCCCTACAAATATCTACAACTTGTTTGGCACACGATGTTTCACAAACAAGAACAGCTTTGTAATTATGGTTTTGCTTTGTATATAAGTAGTGGCAACCACAAAATGTATTTAAGGCAATTTGCTGTACATGCAATTCTATCAAGCACATAAACATCCCTCCCCTAAACAGGGCCTATTTGCCTCCATTAACCATCCTGGTGCCCCCCCCGCCCCAGCTTTTTGGAGGACACATAACCATCTCCTCTCTTCATCACTCCCTGCTTACACCAGAACCCTCCTGTCTGTCAGTGCCTCACTCCTTCTCCTTTGACATCTCAAAAGTCTCCACCACAGACTTTATACTTTTTAAATAGTAACAGATATACAGAAGAGTTTCAGCATCTGCATATGCTAAGTGCCTTCAGTTCCTCAGTAAAGTCACCCTACAGGAAGCAAATGCAAATTACTGTCTTCCAGACATAAGGCACAGTCCTGGGGACCTTGTTATTAAACCATTAACCTTCGCCTTTCATTTTACCTATGTTTCCAGTATTCAAATGTTGCTTGAAATAGACAACCTTAGTATTTCCCCATGCTGCAATTTGTTACCAAGTGCTTCACTCCAATGATTGAACAGTGACAAACAAATGAGAGTTACCAGTTCTCAAGCAACAAGAAAGCAGTTCAATAATTACTGCAAAAGTTAACAATGGTGTCCCCATAAAACCTTGCAAAAATGTTTATCATTCCTATGCACTCCCTAAACCAAGATTTTCAAAGAGCCCTAAATACCATTTTCTCTGCCTTTAAGGCTATAGCTCTGCATCCTACTGATGCGCCAGTTTATCAGAAGATGATGCTAACCATGGTTGGTATCTTATCTCTGTAATCCCCCAGAGTTAGGCCAAGGCTAGTGTTGTGCTATGGGTATGTAAAAATATGTTTTGCTGTGGAAAAAACCACATGTAATTTGGTGAAGATGCTGAATAATGGGTATGGAATAATTATGGTTGCTAGTACCAAATGTTTGTTTTCCTGAAAAAAACAAAAAAGGCAAAACAGAATTTTGTAAGAGCCCTTATGTATTAAACATCAGACTAAAAGTTGGTTCATACACATATTAACATATTAGATATACAATGATGAGATGTCTGGTCAAAAAGCATGTATGGCTACTGAAATCAGTGGGAGGGGGTTTTGCTGTTCATTTGGATGGAGCAAAAGGGAAGCTGGTTTGCCCCTTCTTCAACCCTTTCTGTCCTCTTGGTGTACCCTTGCCTACAGAGGTATACAAGGAAATATCCCTGGCAGGCAAGGTGAGAACCCAGCATCTTCCCATCAGCCCATTTCAATCAGCAGACACTTCAGGAAGGACACAGAAAGCAGAGATGCTTCCCCAAAATGTTCTCCCAGCTTCCTGGCCTCTCAGCCTTCCCCTGAGCACCAACCCTGAGAAAGTCTGTTCAGTCAAACCTCCAGCAGTGGTTACAGGTGCTTTTGACGACTGAAGCCCAGCACACACCCAGCCTCGGCAGAACCCTTTGAAACTTCCTAGTGCGTGGCACTCGAGCTGAACTGCTCATCAGCCTCCACAGCTCATGGTCCTGTCCTGCCAGCCCTCCCTTTGGGCCAGGAACCTGTGGCAGGCTCCTCAGAAGAAAGCCACGCTGCTGAACAGAGCTCCCTCTGCAGGGAGGGCAGAGCTCCTTGGTTCCTTCCCAGCCCCAGGCAGCATCAGTGCTGCAAACACCACCTCCACCCAAAAGACAACCTCGCCAAGCCTGCAAGGGCTCCAGTAACAGCAAAAGAAAAATGTGCCTCTTGTCCTCTCTTAAAGCTCCCTTTGCATTAAGCTTTTCTTTCAAAAAACGTTCCCATATTTACTTATTAAAGCAAACAAAAAAATTTGGTTTTTTTTTTCCTATTTAGAGAAACTGAAGTGTGAACACTGTGTAAGATGTCATTGTTCTTTCTGGGACTTTTGTGTTAACATTTTGAAAAGGTGCATTTTCATAATTTTTATTGCACAGCCCCACATCCCCATCATACCCTAATGCTTTGAAAAATTCAAACAGAAAAACACTACACCATAAGCAACAGTTAACATTTACTATTCACTTCTGCTTGTTCTGACAGATCTGTCAACCAGGGACCTTTTCAGATCTCTAATTTTTGTAGTATGGCTAAGACTATACTTCCTCACCATAGCATATGCTGGCTTTTAATGTTAATTTTACTGTTCTTTCATTTCACTTTTTCAAACCACATTCATTTAAGCTTTTTAAGCATACTTATACATACAAATGTACTAATTGTTGTTATTAGACCTATCCTCTAAGAGGCTAAGTATACTGAATTACTACATCAGGCAGTAGGAGAAGCTCTTCCAAAACTCCTGAGGTCCTCAGTACTTAATGAGACTGAATTTTATAGTATACATTAAAATTGTTGTTACACACCTACAGTATTTCCTCATGTGCACAGGTCCCTAATGACAGCGTACAAGTTACATTGCATGAGACACGGTGTGTTCTGCTGTAATGTCACAAGGTTGGCTTTCCCTGCTGACAGAGAAAGTCTCTGGGCAAGTGCCATTAAAAAACTTTAAATTATAAGAATAAAATAAAATAAATATTGGCAACTCTCTCTCAACAGCAATACCTGTATGAGAAGTCTCTCATTCCTCCCTGCACACTACCTGTGGAAGAGGTTTACAGATGTTGCCACTTTGCCAGCTGCAGCATACAGTTCATGAAAAGCACTCTAATGCTCTTGGGCACTGTGAGCCCAGCCCTATTTCTGCTGTTTCCAGTCAGCCTTTACACACACTCTTCCCTAGATAAGTTTATTCCTGCTCCTGTAAAAGTTCAGCCTGAGAAACACCAAGCAAGCTCTTCAGCTTCAGGAAGGGGCAGGCATGCAGGCTGAAAACACTCGGTGTTAGGCGAGCTGCTCCCGTCTGCTTTTATCTGTGAGCACAGGCATTTTGGAAGTGTGTATCTGCCCTAACACATCCTTCAAAGGAGAGCCGTATCTCCGCGCACCAAGAGCCGAGTGACGGAGGCTGCTGTACCCCCAGAGATACCTATCACTGCTCTCCTGCAGCAGGACACACGTTGGATGGGCCATTGGTATCCTTAACACAAGCCTGCACGAAGCTCCAGACGTGGCCATGTCCCCAGCGACGCAAGGGACACAGGGTGTTCCCGGCTCTACAAGCAGATTAACGCGTACAGCTACACGCATGTTTACTTGACTGAGATCCATATTTAGACATGTACACAAGAGAACAATCCCAAGCTGTTTACTGGGACAGAACTCCCACTGAATGCAGTGGGTATCTGCCTGCCTGTACAGCTGAGGATTAAACCCTCAAACCTTCTGCACTGCCCACTTACACACTTCTAAATCATCAAAGAAAAAGGAAAAGCCAACATGCCCATGTGACTGTGGATCTCTCCAACACTTGGCTACATTTGGATTCAGAGAGCACGTGTGCCTTTTGAACACTGCTGAAAGAAGGACTAAGGCTCAGCCCATCTTTTTTGAACAAGAGTTTCTAAATCTTGTTATTCTGTATGCTGAATAAATTTCTAACTCTGACTTTATAAGCCAGAACAATTTTTCTGAAATAATTTAAAATTATTTACACAGGAGGGACATATGCTTATTAAAACAAGTGGACTGTCAGGTCCTAAAATATCTCTCTAACGGCTTCCATTTGGAGAGAAAAGCCATCTTTACTGACAGTGAACTGTGTTCTCCAGCTGGCTAAGCAGCGCTCAGCCCAACACCTTTTGCAATTCTTATGCTTCTTCCCTAATCTTAGGGCCAACCCCAGTCTACTACCGTCAGTCTACTTCTACCATATTTGTATGGCTTATCCATTACTCCAAATCCATCACTGAGGAGCAAGCTTGTTGCTTTTCTCCATCATTGGTCAAACCATGTTGAGGTCAACCTGGTTTATTTGGCAACCATGCTGCTAGAGCTGTTTGGTCAAGACATACTAGGATTTCTGGCTTTGCATCTGTCTGTCAAAAGTGCAGCATATGTAATGCATGCTCCCCAGAAGTGCTGGTATTCTCAATACTACAAAATGGTTTGCTAGATGTCAGTAGTATCACCACTCTATTGCTTTGACAATTCTCCGGGCATCGTATTAGCTGGACCGTAGCCATTAAAATGTTGATCCTAAGAATACAAGGTATTAGTGGTTTATCCATTTTTGAGTGACCAGGAAAGCTGCCTCGTAACACACATTAACCAGTAAAAGTTTATTGTCCACTAAATTAATCAAATTAAAAGACAGTGTTGCAAGAAGTCATGTGTAGGCAGCATGACTTTTTCTATGTCAAAGTTACTATGACAACTGGATAACCCGGATTCATGGAAAAGATGATGGTATGAGACAATTTAAACAAAATCTCACGTAACTGTGATGACTAAGTCAATTCTAATGTTTTCCCTTAAAATGATTCTTCTGTTTCTTCAAAGCAGATAGTATGGAAGATCCTACATAACCTGGGAACTGTAACAGAAAAAAATCAGTACAGTCTACTGAGTAAGTTTATAAACATGCTGAAGTGACTATTTTGTCATCTCTACTCTTCAGCTTTTCAAAGCCATGCCAGGAACAGGTTTGCCAAAGAACATGAGTAACAGTTTGAAAACTGTGTTTAAACTGCGCAGAAAGTGTCAAGTTAGACAAACCTGTTTCTGAAAAAGAGTTACTGACAAAGCTCTAAGTACGCACAGTGCTCTACGGACAACTACATGTGCAAACACAAATATTCAGAAAATAATCAGCATAAAAGCAGTGACATGGCACGAGCTGCTATGAAATACACTTTCAAAACATATACAAATAATCTAGGCTGGTAAATGGTAAACATTATTAGATACATTTGCTTCAACAGTAATGCAAAATTAATGCGTATTTTAACCACAGACAAGTGCAGAAACAACTTGTGTGGAAGCATTAAAAATCATCATAATGAAAATACTATTTTCTGAAACTCCTTTCTGAAATTCCTATCACTGTCTTTAACACTCTGGATACCTGGAACATGTTTTCAAGGCAAATGTAAGGACTTCTAACTGTTATTAGCAATAACAAGGATTTCAGAGTACTCTGAAAATGTGCTTTCAGTGGGTGCTGCCTCCCCCATCCTTAAATAGCACCTATATTTGTTACAGAACTCAGAGCAACAGCAGCACATATTTCAAAGGTGCAGTCAATCTGAAGTCGTGCCTCACGCTTATCTCGTCACAAGGCTGCAGCAGCCAACTTTATTGCCTTCAGCCATGTCGGCACTGACATATGCCCCCGCTGCTGGCGGTTTCCCCACGGAAGGGGGCTTCCACTGGCGTCACCAGCGGGACGCCTCCTGCCACTGACATGGCTCAGCTGCACGTTTGCAGGACTGGCCTTTTAAAAAGTCAACCGTATAAACTGGGCAGTGACCAGAACAAGCTGCAGTTATACAAGAAGCAAGGAAATATTATGCAAGACCACAGGAAGTCAGAGGAGACAGCATTCTGGGCAGGCCTGGCAAAGAGTCTGTGTGAACTTCAGCTAACAAGCAAAGCTCGGTCATTGGCGCCAAATTCAGCAGAGAACATTCCCAGTGCTGCAAAGGATAACACTCCCCATGCTTTTGCCAGTGGGCTGCGTTCCAGGACGCCATGTACCTGATGAAAGGCAGATAAACCCGGGTCTTACTTTTCGCCAAGTTTTCACTTATTTTTAAAATTTGAGGCATATTTTGGTCCAACACTTGTTAGAAGTGGCAAATGGTTTGTTTTCATGGCTTTGCTAATAGATCACTTGCTCTTACACTTCCTGTAATTTCAACTACAATAAGTGACCTACAAAGAAAACGTTCGGCAGAAGCCTCATTTTTTCCACACATCTTGCCCATCTCTACCTCAAGGCTCTCTGCTAATAGGATATGTGAGGATTATGGATTCCTTTTCCCTTGGCATTTTGGAATGACCTCTGAAAATACACTTGGTGCAAAAGGATGACACCCACCTTGCACATAACTGCACTATTTTAGTCTGCTTTAATGTCAAAAGTAATTGTTTTGGGGGTTGAGTTTGTCTTTTTTTTTTTTTTTTTCCATTTTTGAAAGCTACCTCACACAGGTCCTAATTGGAGAAGACATCCATTAAAATGCAGCAAACTTGATTTCCAAAATGACTGAAAAAATTTGCCTTAATTTGGAAAACATTCATTGTCTAGCAATATATGAGTTCCGAGAGGTTTTATGCTTTGTTCCAGGATTCACCTTTAAAACATCGGTGATAAAATGCTGGAGGTGGAAATCCAGGTTTAGGTTCACACACACACACTGCCAAATAAGAAGCACAGCATGCAAAGTCTTACACAACACAGAACAATTACCAATTGTGATGAGAGTAGACAAAGCGTCCTCAAAAGAATCTATTTTATGTTTGTAATCACCCTCAAAAAACACACAATAGCACTCTCCTTCCAGCAAATACATAATACAAACAAAAGCCAAACAGTAGTACTGCCTCAGCTGGGGGAAGTGATTCTGAGAAGTATAAGAGATCTTCAGTAGATACGAATTGCCAAAGCCAATGAACCGATTTTAAAGGTTTTCATCATTACCTTCGCTTACGGGAACAACAAACAGATGCAACTCTTAGCAGGAGATTCCCACCTTCAACACATTTGCACAAGAAAAGGTTCCCATAACCTGCTGCTTTTGCAAAAATAATTAAACAAGCACTGCAACAACATAGGAAAGTGAAAATGTTAGTGGTGACAATGCCTTCCTTTTTACTGCCAACATAACAATGCCCAAAATTAATCACAACCCTGACAATCAACACCAATGCACACACAGTTGGACCTCTCCAACCAAAACAGATCTTTCTTCAGCCAGACCCAGAGTTATAGCTGTTGAGAAGTGCAGTTGTTTCGCCAGCTGAAGTCAGAGATTCCTGTCTGGCAGAAACAAGTCTAGCTGCACTTCTCAAGGCCCGAGTGAAGGATACACTGGTGGTTTTAATGTGGCCACTCTACAATAGCCCACAGTATTGAGTTAGTGTTAATCATAGTTGCACAGCAGTTTCTTCATCCAAAACCAGTAAGGGAGGTCTAAGCACACTGAAACACTCTGAAAACACCCAGAGTAAGGAACAGTATTTTATCTGTATCTCTTTCTGCTAAATAGTGAAACAAGTATCTCACAGTAGGTTTTGAAAATGCCACAAGGGTTAATTAACTAGAGAACCACGTTACAAAAACAGCAAGCTGTTTTGCCAACAGGGGCATAGCAAAAACACTTCTCCAGATTCTGCAGACTCCTGGTGGATCCTGGAACCTTGCAAGCTGCAAGCATGTAGCTGGCTGGCAGCTGGACTTCTTCAGCCGTAGGGAGTCTCTTTTCCCTACAGGGAAATCCACTTGTGGCTGCAACTTTTCCCTGTAGCCATTACAACACCTACTCCCAGGTATTTCATATCCTTGAGATCTTTACAGCTCTATCAGAAATGGAGATAGACACACTCTAACCATGTAAACCTTGATTTCTTAAGGAAACAAGCTAGAAGGGGATAATTCATCTAATCACTGTCTTATCATCTTTTAAAATTTCTTTTGATTTTCAAGTAGTTCACTGAGCCACAATCCTTCTCCAAACTTCCTATATGCAATTCATATTCAGCTACAGCAAGCTACAATATACCTACAACCACAAGCACAATAAAGTATTTACTTCCTCCAAGGTGGAGGGGGAGATGTTTTGACTCTCAATAGCAAGTATATCTCCATGTTGAGGCCTTCTCTTTATTTTCCTTCAGTACAGTGATTTCATATTCCACAGCTTCACTAAAACATCTCCTGGTATGAGGGAAAACTAAATACTTTTGAAACAGAGGGCACTGAAATATATTTGCCCACACAATATTCCTTCTCATATGTGTAAATCAGAGCTGACTTCCTGTACAAGTAACAGTGTAAGAATAGATGCTTGTTTTACTTTCCTCATACCTTAAAAAGGTATTTCATTTGCTTAATCCACCAGCTAAGACCCAATGTGGAATGATCATGAAACCCTCTTGTAAGAGGAATGAAGGTTTATATCACACACAGTTGAGATTGTACTTTTCTCAAAGACATTTTCACAAAACAGTACCCAGAGGTCTGAGGCAGGAACTGAATCCCATTTTGATAAAAGTTCTAGACATTATGGACATGGAGGTTTTTTTGGTACAAAAGCCAGACCACTCCAACTGTTACTTAAGGTACAAAGAGAAACTTAGGAAACCAAATCAACAGGAGTGCACAGCTCAATAAATGGCTCAGTAGGCTCTTTCCATGGCTGTAACCTACTCAAAATGCAACACAACATGAAATCATTTTATATTTGCACTGTATTCATCACATGACTCCCTCTGAAGGAATGCTCTGTAATGACTTCACAGTGGCACTGTTTCTTATTAAAAGGTTTTAACAGGTCAGGTGGCAGGCACCCTTCCTCTTTCAGCTCTGCCTTCAGGTGGACTTCTGCTCCACATTAGCTATCACTGCACCCAAAATCCTTGCTGTGACCAGCAATGCAGACTTTGCTCCCTGAACATTTTATTCCCCAGGTTAGAAGAGCTCTGAAATGTCCCTATTTGAATAAGCACCATTTGCTGTCATCTACTTCCTTTAAAATACTTCTTTTTAAAACTGTCAGAATGCAATAGTGCTGGTCACTCTGGTTCATTGCTTCATATTTGCCTTTAGAGAAGCTGGAATTTAGTTACACCATGTTTACAGTGACATTAAGGTTTGAAGGGCGGGGGATGTTGTCCTAAGATTTGGCAGGCAAAGGGACAGAAGCACTGTTATGCAGATAACACGGCTTCTTGCACTATCTTCTTCAGGGCCTGCGCACACAGCGTGCAAAGCTGCCGAGTCTGTCTCAAACGGTAAGCTTTTCTCGCTATTTCTTCTTTACACTAAAGACTGTGTGGGCTCTGTCTTCAGGCCCACCGTGGCACCTGTATGCAAGAGAAGCCTTAATTGAATGAAGATCCACAGGCTTCAGTCTCCAAATGAGATTGCATATGCCAGCCTCTAAATCCATGTCACCTTAGCCCTGTACATCAGCACTGTTCCACTTTCTTACAGCTCTCAGTTCAAAGAGACTGAGAGCAAGTGATTGCCAGCTGAAACCTTGCTGAACTCCCCATCTGCAGAAAAGACTGGTTTTGTTGTGACGGTCAAACCCTCCTTTTCACTCCTATTGCCCTGTGGGTTGCTCACCTGCCTGCTCTGTGATGAAATCTGAAAGAATAAGGGGTTTTATCATCTCTGAGATGCTTTCAGGGTGTTGCAATCCCCTGCTGCTGCCACCAACACCCCACCTTCTCAATTGCTTGGGGTGTGTAAATTGCACATGGATCTTATATGACAGGAGG
Organism: Corvus hawaiiensis; assembly: GCF_020740725.1. Lineage (NCBI taxonomy): Eukaryota > Metazoa > Chordata > Aves > Passeriformes > Corvidae > Corvus > Corvus hawaiiensis. The sequence goes on from NC_063215.1 coordinate 90,899,687, forward strand.
GATAAATACAAAGGTGAAGCAAATGAAGGCGTAGGTCACCCGTCAGCACGTGGGTGTAACCTACATATAGCGGGATAATATGGAGTGGTGCAGTAAAGAAAGCAATTAACCAGGCAATATAAGAGTCAGAGATAACCAAACTCCTTCCACTTGACAACCCCCTATTAAAGTATTTCCAAGTTAGGTTTATCCTACAAGCTTCTTGCCAACATATCTACAGCATTGTGTTAGGTGTTGAAATAAAAAGTCCCTATTTTAAAAAGTTTACAGTTTAAATAAATAAGACACACAAAGGGTGGAAGGAAGGATGTACTACCATCCCAGTTTTCCAGACTGGGGAGCTAGCATAACTATAGTGATCAGTCACACCACACTGTCCAGACTACATTATGAACGCAATGCTCTGAGTACCCAGCAGAACAAAGACCTGGGCCAAGCAAGGGGCTTTCGGAGAGGGTGTGGAGGGGAAAGGAGACAGGAGAAGCAACTGCAGAGGCCAGACCCACTTGCTGAAGCTGCTGCTCAGCAACCAGACGTAACTTTCACAGCCATCTCTACTGAGAGTGGCAAACAAGATGAAGAGACAGAATCCAAAACATGATTTTATTCAGCTTCACTGCGCTTTGTCCCAGGTCCCCATGCCAGAGAGGCTTTGTTTGGGCCAGTCATACAGCTGACAAACAAAAGTAGGGTTGGGGGGTTGGTTTTTCTTAAATGGGAAATAATGGCTGTTTCGAAACACCAGCATTAAGTTTCCCTCAAGATATCTGCACTTGCTTCTATTTCATTTTCAAGCCAGCACACGCCTAAGCGAACGGGATAGTCCCCTTTTGTGAATCACTGGGAACATAAATACAGCTTTGCTGTTACGTAAAAGCCAGGAGAAGCGGTAAGATAACTTGAGCACATAAAGGATGTTCCCATAAAAACGTCCCTCTGATTAGTAATGGCAATAAACACGTTCTTCAAATCATTCACAGGGAAAAAAACCCCCAAGAACCAGATTTATTAATACAAACTGATAATCTTACAGCTGCAGCACAAAAACAGCCCACCCGCTGAACCAAGCTGCATTCCCTCAGTGAAATGAGACATCTTCCACTTAACCACTCACATAAAAGTGCTGCATTAAGCAATAAAGGGGGTCAAGATCCCCAAATGTCTACCCTCCCTTAAAAGTGTAAGCAACACTTTTTTGTTAAGACCAAGCATCATCATCTGTCTTGGTTAGATGAGGCATTGGTTTCCTCCTCTGCAAGCAAAAGTCAGCCATCCCATGTGCAAGAACTGGCAAATTCCAACTCTCTGCATTCTTTGATGTGCAAGACAACCTTACAGGACAATGGGAAATGTGTCTCCCAGGTCAATATGGGGATAACTGGAAGAAGTAAACCAAGAGCCATGTTAGTCATGGTTTTCCTTTGCAACAGAAGAGGAATGGGAAAAGCCGGCAGTAGTAGAAGAAAGCCTCACTGTTCTTCCAAAGACCTTACAGTGAAGGCAACAGGCAGAGGCTATTCCAAAATGCTCACCCTTTCCCAAAGGCTCTCCACCTTCACTGAATTAGACAAATGCAGCTTTTCCAGAAGAATCATCTGGCAAAAACAATAGGAAAATACCAAAAGCACTTTCACCAATTTGCAATCTTCTCTCACAGGTTATGAAACAGTGGAGGCAACTGAGACCATTTAAAAAAATCCTGGAGTGGAGTACAGCTATAATTGGTCACTGGATTTGTATTCCAGAGAAATACTGACTAAGGAGTCGTGGCATGATAAAGCCACTTAATGTTGAATTTCTTCTCACACATCCATGTATGACGCTGACGTTCTGTAGATCATTCAAAAGCCATTTTTGTTCTAAGCAAACTTCCTATCAGCTTTAAGTCAATACTCGCCACAAATACCTAAGAGTCTGGAGATACTGTCACTGCCATCAGCTAACGAGATTGTTATTTCATCATAATGCCATAAAAAAATCTAACCAGAAACAACAATGCTTATCATCTCAGAAGATACTTTGCTATTTGCAATGATTTTTGGATACAAATTGCACAGACAGCTAAAAGTTGGGCACATTCCAAGCAACGTTCCCCATTTACAAGTGTAGAAATACGGAGTGGGGTGGTTTTCTTAATGTCTCAAAGATCTTTGAAGTATTTTGATAATAAGTACCCAATAATACCTAGAATTTACTGGCGAAGAGGGTGATACAATTGTGAATGAACAGACAGGGCTTGAAGACCAACAGCAGCCAGAGAATATCCCAAACACAATGGCTGAACAGGATTGCTTTGTAGTTTATCATACAAATGCAAGTGCAAATGACTACAGCTGTGATACCAACAGTTTAAGCACCTTTTTATGGCAGTAAATACCTTAGATATGCTAATGGTGAAACAAAATACAAGGAATGTTCTTTAAAGCATACTTCCACCACCTTTATAAAAGCTGCCTAATAACCATCCCACTTCATACTTGCTTCAGCTTATTACCTAAGCAAATATTTATCTTAAAAGAGCATGAATATATCTTAAAGGAAAAATATTACACAGTAAATTTTGAACACCATCAGATGACTAATACCAAAATTATGAGCCCTTAATGGATTTTTTCCATGTAGATTTTAAAAAGTTCATAAGGTCTCTGACACAATACATTAGCACTAGCTTTCCCTTTTAAGAAGGGAAGAATAGGGCACATTTTTAAGATTTCATGCAACTTATTCAGGCCATTGAACTGTGTTCTTAAACTGAAGCCATTCAGCAAAACACCTTCTGTGCATTAAATTAGATATATATATGTAAGGGATTCAGAAGCTGACTACGTAAAGAAAACACATGTACTAGGCCAAAGGTGGATATCACCTGGGATGACTATATTTCAAGATATAATAATATCTGCTACTTAAAGCAATAGCTTTCCTGGGAAAGGCAAACATTTCTATCTCTCAGCATATGCAGGCAGGTTTTCGAGAACAGGGCTCTGAAATTATCAGTCCTTTGAGAACAAGTTCATCTCTCCCTTATTTTGACTTTCTTGTTTGTCATGTGGAGCCAGTGAGGGGTTATGGAGGGCCTTCATTGCTATGTTTTCAATTATACTACAGTCTTTAAAAAGCTGTTCACATAACCAAAGCTAGAGAAGACCTTTGTCATTGCCAAGTCACACTTCCTGCCTAACCCAGGGCAAAGACGACTAAGTATTTTCATCAGACCTGGTAACTTGTCTAAGCAACTGCAGTTTTTGAAAGACCGGGACTGTTTTGAATTCAAGGCCTCAGCTAATGAGGGCCTTTTGACTAGTGTAAAAGGAATACCTAATATTTTGGTTTAGCAGATAAATTTTAAGATTTCTCCTGAAAGGAAGACGGGAATTTGACTGAGGTCAAGCCACCAAACCAGACACATTTATGTGTGTTGTAGACTTCAGTACAGCAAAGACCTGGAAAAAAACCCAATTGAGTCTAACACCAGAAAAGAAAGACAAAGAAAAAAAAAAAAATCCTTAAATTAACATGAGACTAATAATTACTTAAGTCTCATTCCAATGAATTTAAAACATCTGTTTTTCAATTAACAACATAGTGCAACACAGGAAACCTTGTAAAAATGAAGCCAAATCTGAAATGTTTCAGCAGTCTCCAAATGTCTTGACAATTTCTCAACCCAACCCGTTCATTTTAGTCTAGCTAAAACTAGAACACTTAGCTCTTGTTTCCCCCTTGTGCTCTGGAAAATCATTTTCCAAGAAAATATTTGTTTTTACAGAAAACATTCACCAACTGCATCTGCAGCTTTTCCAGTGCTTGGTAGCCCATTGTCGAAAACTTGCACTTTATATCTTACCTTCATTTGCCTAACTCTAACTAAATATATTTTGATGTATTAGATAATGAGTAACAAATATTTACAATAGATTAAGTTCACATTTTAGTAGTTCCAAATAGTTTCTTATTACACATATACCTTCAGACAGACTGCTTGCTATCAAGTGCCGTAAGTTACACCCACATGATTCATCCATTAGGAGAGCTGCTCTGTTCAAAAAAACCCAAACAAACTCAAAATCCCTCCACACCACCATCCCCCCCAACAAAAAGCCACCATGCACAATGTTCCCCATATCACTTCTAATTTTAGCTTTTCCTTAGATAACACAATTTCCTGAAACAAAAAGGGACTTTTCATACTCTTCTAGCACCAAAATGTTATTGTAAAAGTATTGCTATTGGTAGAAGTAGTTCAATGCACACAATATTTCATATCCAAATATAAAGGGATGTTTCAGTGCTTCAGCCTTCTGTTCTGCCATGGCTGTGGAGAAGGAGGTGAAAACCAACCAGGAGTTACTAATTTTTTGGGGGTGAGGGGTTGGAAGGATTTAGAGAATGAGGCAGGCAATGGAGAGCAGTGTAGGACTCTGCACTCATCACTGTTCACTCACATACATGAAAAAAAACAAGCAGCCAAATCCCAGCCAAATCCCATAAAAGTCTGGTTGTTCTCTCCATCAAATTCCTGTTTTACACTCTGTCCAAATGCTGGCCTGGAGGTTTCACTCGTGTGGGTCACAGCTGGGATTCAGGGACATGCCTCAAGAAGTAGGGACTGGAGGAATGGTCAGGCACAGGCAAGATGCAGTTTGAGAGATGCCTCTTGCTAGAAACACCAATATGTTGCTGAAATCTCTTTGGAAAAGAGACAGTTTGGTTCTACAGATTCTCCACAAATACTGGAGATTAAAACACATGCTACTTTAGGTTTGTTTGAAAGCACATCAGCGCATAAATATGTACACAGCAGAACGAAGCAGCATTTGTAACTTGGGGGGTACATATTCGGAATCAAAACTACTGAGAAGCTCTGTTATCCTATTTTGCCCTACTTGAGAACACAAAAAATTAAAAAGTGTTTTTTCCTCCTGCCCAGATGCACAGAATACGTTCATAAAGCTGCAATAAGCCAGTATTAATCATCCACCCACAGGCTAACATAAAGCATGTGTAAAGTTCCTGAATTTTTCAGACAATCTTCTTGGAGGCAACATCCTAAACATTCCCCTAAATCAAAGAAAACTGCTGATTCTACATATTAGCACACAGAGGAAGGGTCAAGACCAGGGCACCTCTTTGACTGAAGATCAGACATAAAAATTCAACTAAAGCAACTTTGCTTCTTGTCTGGCAAAACATTTGATGAGTTTCTATAGAATAAATATTGAATACTTGCTGTGTCATGTAAAGCAACAGACGAAGAAGCATAATGGAGATGCTATCCAACTCCAAACCTTGTAATAACAGTCAAGTTATAATTATAACTATTAAATTACAAGTCTAACTGTTTTCAGGCCTAAATATGCCCATTTAATCAAAATCTATTATGGTAGATTTTATTTCAGCTAAATTTTCTAGACACAAATAAAGTCAGAGAGGAAAGAACCAAAACCATAATTAGATTTGAGCTCAAGAAGTAAGGAGCATAATTAAGTGAGTTACTTTGGAATACTAGTTATTTATCAGCCAGTTGACCTACTGTACTTTATTAAGCTACTTTCCAAATTCACAGTAAAATAGTTTCCCATTTTACAGACTTCAGAAAGAGTCTCCATGAAAAGTAGCCCTGTAAATGTAAGAAAGAAGTTATTTTTTCTTATATAAGCAGTCAAGGTTTTATCCTCACCAGATAACTACTTTATTATATTGCCTTTTAAGCCAATTGAGCACAAGAATGATAAATGAGAAAAAACCTGCCAGATGCATAATATTCATACTTGCACTTTCTCTTAATTTAAGAGAAGCACTCTGTCAACCTTGTGCCAGCTACTAGAAGTATTAATAACTATTAAGATATACATGTCACTATGAACATTGGAGTAATTAACACAATAGCATTTCACAAATAGCTTTAGAGGAATAAAACCATTCCATGTATTTAAATTATCTTTAAATACAATCTGCCTTTGTATTGCTCATTTCCTTACTCTAATGTTTATCCTAATAATAGCAAAAAGTTCAATGCTTGAAGAGTTCTGCCCCCACCACACCTAACAGCAGCTCCTGCTTGGAACCTGAAAACAAAAATACTTAATGTCTATTAATTCATCATAGTAAAAAATATTATAGAAAGATATAGAGAGATCCCTTTCTGATACTCATGATGGATGTCCTGAATTCACAGCATAAACCCAAAACTGGTATTAGCAGAGTGCCTCAAATATGCAAGACATTCCCAATGACCCACACAAGATAAATGTGACAGAAATGCTTGACATCAGAAGATGAAGAGAAAAGGACATGACACAAAGATCGTGTTTACAAAGGGCTGACAGATTTTTAACTTGCTCTACGGCTAAGTGCTAAACACAAGCAGAGCAAGCCCTTGGAGCATCCCTGCAAAACACAAATCCTCAGATGCCCAAATCACTTTGTGAGGATGGTACACACTGGGAGGCACTGACATTGCACACCATTCCCACAGCAAAAGCCATTCAGTCTTCATCAAGCTGAAATACTTTGGGTCTATTGAGATGAAACCACAAGAGCCAGCCAGCAGAAGTCAAGCGTTCCCAAGCAGGCCAGGTGGCCAAGCCAGAGCTCAGCCCAACCTCTGCTGCATGCCACTGCAGCAAAGGCAGACCCAGCAGCAAGCATGCAGCCTGCCCTTCCTCATTCCTGTACCCTTGGGCCACCCTCTGGTAGAAAAGCCAGACATCTGCAGAAATGCAGAAGGGGCAGTGAACACAGAAACAGAAGGGGCAAAACCAAAGAAGGATGGGTATGAGTGGCCAGGATCATTCAACATGACCTGCAAGCTATGGAGCGCCAGAGTTTGTGGTGCTGAAACATAAATACCAGTTGCTTAATGTTAACATGCCATAAGCATGTGCTAAACAGCCAATTTCAACAGATTGTTCAACAGGAATTCAGGAGATCACATTTCCTTTTGATAATTCCAAATAAAAAAAATTGCAAGGGCAGATGTGAACACAGAGGCAAACAGAAATAAATCAAATATGTGGGCTATGCATGGGGAGGTGTTGAGCAATAACAAAACTTGAACAATTTTTATGAAGCCGAGTAATCTATGAAATAGTCTGCAAAGGAAAGTGTTCAAAGCTCCATCAGCTAAAGTACATAAAGTGAGGTTTACAAGAGTATAAGGACCAACCTATGCTGGCAAGAGAATGGGCAAGATCATCTCTGTCACCACCATCACAGAATAACAGGCAATAGAAAGTATACCTGGCAATACTGACACACAGAAAATGTACTGGGTAGAACAAAACTGAGACTGCGTGTTTCCTGAAATCTGCTGTTCAACACTTTGGCACATACAAATGCTCACATTTCCTGACATCCAAATTATATCCATTATGAGTGAGCAACTACCTGAGCTCTGGAGAGCTGTGCCATCAGGACAATTTCCTCATCCTGAGGAGGAGCAGCCAAGAGTGAACTCAGCTTGGCAAAACTACTCTCCTGAAGGAAAAGGTCAGTGAAAATTGAAGCACAAAGCATCTCATTAGAAGGGCTCAACATCAAATAAAGCCCAAAGTACAAGGGTAAATGAAAGCAGTCTATTACGTAGACAGCAACTGGGGGCAATCCCATTACTTTACTATCCGGACCAGAAGAAGTTAAACAGATTTATGTAACATTACATGGTTATGGTCACAAAACATATTGTGTAATTACATGGGGACCACTAGCACAGAAACACCCTGAGCTGCAAAATTGGTTTATTTTTCATACAGCTGGGAAACAAACAGAAATCCCCAAGTAACAACAAAACGGAAAAGGTGAAACCAAATGTTGCATCCTTCTCAGTGATCAGCCATCCTTCTCAGTCTTCTATTTGACTCGTCCTGAGCCTGGTTTCAAATTTTTCTCAGACACTGTTACCCATCCAGAACAGTTCATTTAACAGAGCATCCATTCCTAACAAAATAACTGTGTCTCTCAAATCATTAAAGAACACATCAAGATGTTCTGTAAGACTGCTCTAATTACATTGGGACCTATCTACTACTTGTCATTGTACTGCACAGCAATCACAGATACTTTTTCCTTATTTTTTTCTATTTTGCTAAAATCTGTTATGCCCTTTTTTTTCCTCCTCCTCCCAGTTTCTAATTACCGGCATTATAAGAGAGTATCAAAAACTGTGCAGATAATGATTTTTTAAAATTAAGTTAAAAGAATAATCATATTAATCTCAGCTCTGTATCTTGGACTAACTTTAAATGTGGGAAATCAGCCGACTGGAAGTGCTCTAACATTTGCTCCAAATAAAGCAACTGCTCTTTTCTGCTGGCAAACAGAGCTTCAAATGAGGACCTGAGGATGTTCTTCAATTTAAATGGACCATTAAGAGACTCAAAGATTATCTTCCATAGAAGATTTGTTTAACAGTGAGAGAACTGCTCCTCTTAACATATGTTTCAGAGCTGCCTGGAAATCTAGTAACACCGCCCCACCTTTTTCCCCGTGAGAGTGATTTATAAATGCTATTAGCAAGTTAGGTTAGAGATCCTAGCTGCATATCTGGATAGAGATCAAGCAAACAATACAGTAACTGTTGAACTCAAAGCAATAAACCTATTCTGTAATAGTATTGGAAAATTAAGAAAGCAAAACGACCTTGTTTCAACAGGCTACATAGGGTATATCCCCAGTAGGGATATCCACAGCGCACTGACAGGGAGGCACAAGCCAGCTATCTGAAATCCCTCATAGGACACTCTCCCAGTTGTTCCACAAACATTAATTTACGCAACAATCCCATGAACCTGATGACAATTAGCCTACTTCTGAGAGAAAGAGAAAAATTGTCACTGAATGTCACAATATTTAAAACCAGTGACAGAGTCGGGATCAGGGTTCACACTTCAGTCCTGTGAAGTCTGTGTTGTATCTGAAGAGTATTTCCACAAACCACTTCAGCATGCTGTCCCTGCAAGATTAAAAAGCACTCAATCCCTCACTGTGCTCGAAAATAAGAGGTTAAAAATGAAGAGATTAAGAGTACCCCATTAAAAAGGTGATACAATGAATGCAGTGTATTTCCAATATATACACTATTTCATCCTCTTGCTGTATAAACTATTATAACACATTTTTATAACTACATTGTGCTGAACTATATTTTTTTCTGTTTCAACATAAGATGCAAAATGTATGTACATTTTGTACTCTGCACAGAAGCTTGCTACCTAGAACAAAATTCACTTGAGGCAATTGTTTAACCTTAATACGTTAGTGTCCGATAAACTGAGGAAAACAGAACTACATGGAAAAGGTATGATTTATACTACTATACCTCCCATATTACGTCGTCATAGGGTGACTCAATAAAAAAGAAGCTATTATACAAACAAAAACCCAGGGTTTAAAGTTTACTGCATCATCAACTGGACAGTACGTACGACAAATAACAACATAAAATTCTTAAGTCTGTAAACCACATCACTTATAAAGAGACTCTATAGCCAGAACAGTAACCTGTGCTGATAATAGACTAATCCTTGTTACTGCCTGCTGTATAAAACAGACTGAAGACATATCCTTTTACAAGGCTTCATAGACCTTTATTCACGGGCTTAGCTTTCCCCGTGTCAGTGCCCTCGCTCATCCACAGGAATTGTTTATAGCTCTGGAGCAACAAGTAGATAATTCTTCTCTTAATCTCCACCTGTAACTTCTGTGTTATGGACCGCTGAGTTTTATTTTGACGTTTGTTCTCAAGAACCAACAAGAAAACGCACTCTTTGGTGAAGTACAAAACCACCAGTGTGTTACTTTGATTCTCTCCGGAAGGGAAGGGTCGCTCTGGCAGTGTGGGAATGTCTAGCTTTACATCCCTCTCGAAGGGCAGCGACAAACGAGGAGCTGGGCACTCCTGAAGCTCTCGGCCCTCCGGGAAAACCCGCTGACAGCTGAGGAGCTCCGTGAACCGCGGAAGATGCACCGCGGCCAGCGTCTCGGACTGGAGCGAGGAGGTGTCGAAATGTTTACACAGCCTGGCAATTTCATCCACGCGACCTTAATTATGAAACATGTTCTGCTAAGGGGGCTGCTACCTTTCAAACCCCCGTCCTCAACTGAAGAAGAGTTTCCTACTACCTCTGTCCCTCTGTCCTCGCTGATACCAAGCCCTGCCATGGCGTACATGACAGCGGCCGCGCACGGGCTGGCTGGCCCTGCCTGCCAGGTGCACCTGCCCGCCGTCCGCAGCCGGGGGCCGCCTTCGCCGCGGGTGGCGGCGGCCGCTCGGGCCGGGGCCGGGTGCGCTGCCGGCCGGCGGGGGCCGCTCCCCGGGCAGGCGCTCCCCAGCTTGGCGGCGGCCCGGACGGAGCGCGGGTTATCTCGAAGGGACGCGGCGCTGCTCCCCTGTCCTTCTCCCCGCCCGGGCGAACTAATTCACTCCTGCCGCAGCCGGTCCCCGCAAAGGCTCCGGGTCAAGCCCTCGCACGGGAGCCGTGGCGGGGGGAGGCGAGGCCGCACCGTTCTGCCGGCAGAGCCCCCTTGGCTCCTGCCCCGCGGCCGAAGAGGGCAGCTGCAAAAGGAGGACGCAGCAGCCCGAGCAGCCCGGCGCCTCGCCCGCGGCCCCTCACCTTTTCTTCTCCTTGTCAGCTGTCATCGCGGCGGCTGCTGCCGGCTCCTGCGCCGCCTCTCGGGCCGGGGCGAGCTCAGCACCTGCCCGCGGGACGCGGGGCTCCGCGGGCGGCGGAGGGCGGGGAGCGGGGTCGGGTTCGGCCGGGTCGCCCCCGAGGCGGGCGTACAGTCTCAGGACACTGCCGAGGATTGTACGGCCCGCTCGGGGGAGGTGGCGATGGTGGCGGCAGCTGCTGCGGCGGGACAGGGGCCACGCGGCGACGGAGCTGTGCAGCTCGGCGCCGCCCGCAGAAAGTTCTCACTTTAAACCTTGGGCCGCCGCCGGCCGCAGGGGTAGGGCCGGCCCCCTCCGCCCGGGACCCGGCCCGGCACGGCCCGGCCCCGCCGCCGCCGCCGCGCCCGCCAATGGGGGCCGGCGGGGCGCCCCGGGCTCCCCGCCCCCGGCACCGGCCCGGCCGCGGGTCAGCGGGGCCGCTCCGCCCCGCCGGCACCGCGCCGGCTGCGACGGGGCAGCGCACACGGGCACCGGCCACTCCGCCGCCACCGCTCTCTTATGTTTTAGTTATTTTTTTAGTTATTGAACTTTTTAGTAATTTTATTTTTTTTTTTTTTCAGAAGCAGTATCTCCCCGCCGGTGCGGTCCGAGAGCCACCGCGGCACCTGCCCGGCGGCCGCGGAGCAGCTGCGGTGCTGCCCCGGCACCGGGCGCTGCTCCCACAAGCGCGGAGCCGCCCCGCTCTCGTCCTCTGGAGCGCCCCCCGTTCAGCCCGAGGCAGGGGGTGTTGAAAAAATAAATTTAAAATTACGAAAATAAAAGCCGCCAGGACGGTGCGGGCTTGGGGCGAGGCCCCGAAGCCATCGCAGGCGTGCGGGACCGCTCTGCTTCGGCCCGGCTGAGCTCGGCCCGGGTCACGCACGGAGGAGAGGGAGTGTGGCTGCGGCTGGAGACAGAGGGATGTGCAAGGAGCAAGGGCTGCACTTTTGCCTCACTGATGGGACTTCCTTCCTCTCCCTGTTTTTTCGATTTTATTTTCTGTGTCATAATGCATATTTCAATCCAGGCACGTCTAAAACTCCTGGTTGATGACGCACGGTGAAGCAAGTCTGTGGCAAGAAGCGCCAAAGCTCATCTCATGCTGGCACCTGCTATGGCTTGCTGCAGTTAAGATAAATGTAAATAGTAAAAAAACCCTCTCACTTTGATTTCTGTTTATTTTACACCAAAGCAACTAACCTTCCTAGACAATGGATTATGAGAATTTTCTGATATTGTCTTTCAGCATGGTAGAAACTTCAGCCTTATCTTTATGTTCTCTAAGGCTTACTTTACATTTTTACATTTTGAAACAAATGCACAGCTTTGTGTTAGGCTGCATCAGGTTTCCTTTACTTCTGGAAAATGGAAGTACTGTAGGTAACATGAGCCAAACAAGACTTATTTATTGGTAATTCAAATTTCAGCCATTTCCCTATGCCATTTCAGAGGCTGGTTGGTATACAATGGGTCAGAGGGTGTTTTCCTTTTCTTTTATACAATAAGAAAGTTTGAAGAAATTCATTTGGGTTTGAATTTGCATATTCTGCTCTCAAGTCTGAAAAGAGCTACACATGCTTACACAGCAACAGCCTAATTATGTGGTAACAGTTGGGGCTTTTTTCTTGTTATACAAGAGAACCTAAACAAAAGAAACCCACAAATACTTAAAACCTAAGTAAACTTAGTCAAACAGAATTTGTGTATGCAGGACTAAATTTAACCTTCTGAGAATGCGAGAATGCAATAGGATGAAAGACCCAAGTCACTCATTTCCTAGATTAAATAGACTTCTTCGCCCTTCATTGATCTCTGCTCATGTCAATGCTCCTTGCTGTATCTTAAAGCACTTCACTTGGATAAACAACTTGCCTTCAAAAATCAGACAAGAAAAGCATTCAAACTGACTAAATCTAAACCACTCAGTAAATTTTAATTATTTCACATCTAGCTCATTGGCCAGACTCCTGTTGGCTCTGCCTACATGGATATGGTGTAGTTGATTAAAGTGTAAATCTCTCGCTCTCTTGGCCAGCAGGGCCTCAAGGTGCTTTGACAATTGGAGAATTCAGATCTGAGCACCACTCAAGAACCACCACCTGTCGTGTCTTCCTCTGCACAGACAGGTTGGTGGCCTTCAGCACAGGCCAGTGCCCAGAAAAACAGGAATCTTGCTGCTGCATCAGGAAGTTGAAGCCAGCAAGACTGAGTGATTCTTACAGCTCCCTCACAGCTTCCATCCTTGAAGTTGTCTATACTATTAATTCTGGAAAATGAGCTCCCCATCTTGAAGATGAAGAAAAAAAAATGGCCTGTCCTCTAGAGGTTACTTTAGTATGAATGCACTCTTTCCCAGAACTGTTCAGGGAGGGAGAGATCAAATGTACCTTTAATACCACTGTCATTTTACTAGATGCATTCTGTGGTGATAAGAGACCCCACAGCACCCACAGGGAGGTAGAAAGTAATTAATTTTTAAATGCATCTCATTACTACTTTAATTTCCTTTATGACGAGTCAGTATTTATTAACAGCAGTACCCACCCTAACATGGACTTTTTCTAACCTTATGCTACTCAGAAGCTTCGATAGGAGCTCCACCATTAATATGAGCACATTTACTCTACAAGTGTGCACTATTTAACCCACAGAAGATACAGCTGCCAGAAAAGCCAAACAAAGCCTTAAACTGATAGTAAGCACACTTGGTCCTCTTGATTACTATCACCGTTGTAAAGGCTCTTTCCATTTCATATTCCCATGTTACTCCTTCTATTTTACCTTGCATTTGCTACATTTTACGTTTTATGTTTACTTAGTAGATGTAACTCAGAGAAAACTCATGGAAGTGGAGAAGGTGTTCAGGAAACCTCATGAGCTGAACTTAGCAGGGGTTAACTCCCCTTTTTCCTCCCCCCACCAAAGATTTCAGCAGGATCAACATACCAGATGAGACTTCTTTACTCTTACTGATCAGAGAAAATACAAGATTCAATCTGTTCTGGAAAATATTGGGAAAGATGACCGACGTTGTTCCTATGTGAATTATTCTAGAGATGCTATAGGAACACGAAGTATTTAATTTCTAAAAGCAGCCTTCAGGTGATGTATTTGAAAATTCGTGGACATCTGCCTTGGTATCAGATGGGTTCTTGAAGGGTCCTTCAAGTGTACAGGGGACCAGTTTATGTCAGCTGCCTCTGGACTAAACTCTGGGGAAAAGACAGACTTACAAAAAAACCCCGATGGTGTGAGAGCAACTTTCACAACCTACTCTGAAGTTTAAACTACACTGACAAACTAGGAAATCTGCAGGGTGGTGACAGGGCCCCTGGTGCTCATGGGGAATACCCCATCACCCAAACAAGATGCTGGCAAGCTCCTGATTACTGCCACTTATTCTGAGACACACCAGTGATTTAGGACCAGTTATGCTGCATTGGTTTTTTCCAAGGATATGCATATGTATGTAATCAACCATCCAAATCAGCACTTGCACCAGTTTGAATGCGCATAGCCATCATCAGCCAAGTGAAAGCACTTCTAGTACTCTGGTTTATGTATGCATGCTACCGGCACCTGTACTGACTGAAGAGTATTGGTAAAACATACAAGAGTTTGACACTGCTCAGCGATTAATGCTCCAGAGCAGTCAGAAGAAAACATGGATACTCCATCTCTTGTAGGGGAGGCATTATTTTTAAAATTAGAAGCAGCTCTTAAAAACAGATTATTGAGAGGATAAAGTGTTTTAGCTTCATTAATAATCCCTGTCTGATTTCTTTCTTTTTCTGGCTCCTCAGTACTGCAAAAGCAAAGAGTTGATGCTTGTAATAATAAATAATGGCATGATGGGAAAGGGAAGGGGAGAAAAGAGAGCCCAGTTATTCAACACAGCTGATCCTTTGAAGGAAGGAGACAGGATTCTTCACTTACTCATACCAGAATAAGTTAAAGCCACAGAACATTTATTAAACACGATAGCTAATGAGACAGTAAAATGTCAAACTTTGGGTTAATTTGTTAGCAGGGGGAAAGGGATGCTTATAAGCATAGGTAAAACACAGAAGGTCCACGAGAGAAAGTAGGGATTGCTCAGGTGGAAATAAAAAAATAAAGGCCTGAACCGCAGGGAAAAAAATATTTATATTTTATCTTTCTGTCAATTTTAATATTTATAATATTTATATATATATATATATATATATATATAACAGGACATATATTGCCCTTACACAAGAGCAGATGTTAAGAACACCCTACAGCAGCACTGTCTTCTACCCTAGGCAGAAAGCAATACACAGTCTATACAACATCCTGGACCAGCCAGGCTAAAATGTGGTTTTGAGGGAATAAGACATTAAGATGTTTTTGAGAGCTTCCAAATGCTGAGTGCACACCTCCGAGCAAGGCTTACAGATAAGCCCCAGCATTCTGAGGCATTGATTACTTACAGACACATTCCAGACTTTTCAGCCATCACACTCCCATGAAAAAAGAAGACACGATGGCCAAAATGTTGGGAATGTACCTGTAAATATTAAAAGGCTTAAAATTACTCTGCTTATCTCTTTGCCTTTTTCAAAATGACACACTGGGGATATCTTAGGCCTATCCCAGGAAAAGGTGTTCAAACAAAGTCTAATTAACACAGCAGTTTGTTGCAATAGAATCAGATTAGAAAGAAAACCCATGATGATGTACACAGAAGTACTCCTGTCATGATACTGGAAAATATAATTTTGAAATTTTGAGAAAGTTCAGTGAAGAAACCAGGGAGAAAACAGATGCAATCCAGCTTGTTAAATTGAGAAGGCTTTTGTTGTGTGTTTTCCTCTTGACCTTCAATATCTTAGTATTTAGAAATACTATGGTTCCAAGGTTGCAGGTTTCTTTAATTGGTCCGTACACAGTAAAGGCTGAACATGTTTGCTGAGCAGGACTCTGTTGCATCATGTAGAATGCAAACAAGATTCCAGCATATTAAAAAAAATCCTGAAGAGGAGTGAGGTTAATCTAGGGATATAATGTATTAATGGGTGCTTTTTGGTATAAAATTCAGTAAAAGTCCAATTTAATGACAATGAAGTATGAAGTGGGAAGGGTAAACATTCCTCTAGGTGGATTTTAAAAGTCAAATTTTGTAGCAATGTTTTTAGTACTCATTATCACCTATCCCCAAGAAAGTTATCACCACAGAGGAGGAAGAGGAACAACATAAACAAGAGCAAAAGCACTGCGTGCTGGATGAATGTCCAGAGAAGGGAAGCTGTGATTGAAGATTTTTGCAATACTGAAACCAATACCAATGCCTAGTAGTTAACATTCAGTCACTCATCAAATATTTATTTAAAGACAGTGTAACATGCCCATTGCAGAACTTTGAGTTTTAAAAAGAGCCACGAGATTGTGTTTTGGTTTTTTTAGTGGGGTTTGGTTTTTGGTTTTTGGTTTTTTTGTTTTTTTGGTTTTTTTTGGGGGGGGGGGGTGTTGGTTTGGTTTTTTTTTGTTGTTGGTTTGTTGTTGTTTTTTTGTTTTTTGGGTTTTTTTAAAATTCTTATTTTATTTCACAAACCTTAATACTACAGCACAGGTGTTAAATCTTTTAATCTCTGGCTGTTACCTCTAGAGGGTTTGTATGGCACATGAGTGATGATCAAGCCTATGCTGGCATTCTGTAGAGCACTGAATTTCCCTCATAATCCCAATGAAAACTCAGTTTAGGGTGAAACTAAAGCAATGAGGTCTCCTCTTAATCCCTGCACTAAATTCTAATTTAACCCTAATTCAGGCATGTTTTCATTCTTACACAAAGACTAATTTACTTTAACAAAGGTCTTGAAAAGTGTTTGTTTTAAACAGTCCTTAAATTACCGATGTTCAACAAAGCCAGTGAACCCATTAACCCTGTGGACACTTGTTACCTAAAGAAGGTGACAAATTATTGTAAAAATGCAAAGCAATCCAAAATTCTTCAGGCATTGCAATATTAAATGCCAAATCCCTGCCAAGGATATGACCTTTTCTGGGAGCAGAAAACTGTCATAAAAAGATAACTTCCTTATCACTACATCCTTTGAAATAATCACACATTACTGCTGAAGCTCTCTGACTTCTAGGTGCTTAACTTTTTGTCCTAAAGGAAGGTTAGTTTTTTAATAGGTGAGGTTCTTGGTGATTGAAATCCCAGCCCAAAGGTACTGCTGTACCACTCCCAAATGTATCCTTGGTGCTCGGAAGCCTTAACTGACCCAAGGCAGTCATAGATACAGTGGATAACTGTAACCACATCTTCTTTAGCTCCCTCCAAGTCAGTGATGAAAACAAAACTTCCCTGAGAGTGTGACCTGTAGCAAGAGTCTAACCCAGTCCTTGGAGACATCTGGGACAGCCTCCACCCACCCAGCACACTCCTGCTGCTCACAAGGTGCCTCCTCGAAGGCCCAGAGGTTACAGAAACCTGACTACCTACAGTACTAGTAAAGTTCATCTTTTTCCTCCTTTGCCCTGAAACTTGTTCTGCTTCAGAGAACCAGTCCAAAATTTGTTTGGCACAAGGTCTAACACTGGTTTCTCAGGTAGATGTGCTCCTGGAAGTATTTATAGGCTCGGAAGTAGAGAAAAGATGAAAAATTGGTAACAGTACAAGTGACTGACATACAGACAAGGAGTTGGATAGTTGACCCCCTTTTTCCCTCAAAGCCATTGCTGTGCTTTGTGTTTTACTTCTGTGTCTATGGGCTCCATGATTTGCATGAGGCACCTGTTATCCATAATGGCCCTGGCTCTGCATACTAAGGGATACCTCTTGTCATTATACTGTAATATACAATTTATGACATGTCCTTTCACCAAGGAAACTGCAACTATTATATCCCAAGTCATTTATTTATGTGGAGAAATAGATTTAATTTCATTGCTAGTTGCTTTGACAAGGGAATGCTTTAATATTCTCCAAACCCTTGCCCTTTGGGTTTCAGTAGTCATAAGAATGAAAACAAGAAGGACCATTACAGCTTGCTCCAAATTAGCATTGATGATGAACCCAAGACAATTTAATCTAGTAGTGAGTTTGCTCACAACACATACATTCAAATAAGAGTGCATCATCCCACTTTTGCATATTCAAAACCAATATTAAGCAGCAGCACATGAACAAGGGTAGGTAAATTTTCACAAACTCAGAGTTGGGGACTACATAAATACCCTTGCACAGTCACTGATTCCAAATTACTCCTTACATTACTACAGACAGCTACAGTCAGATTACAAATATCTGAAAATCCCATTTAGCAGCAAGAAATCTGAGACACTGTTATACATAGTTGGGGTTTTTTTCGTCTCTCATTACCAGTGAGAAAGGACCTGGTCCAATGTTTCACAGTGCCTTTCAAAAGTCTTTAAATTAATTTCAAAAAGTGCCAAAACATCTGAATCTCTATCTCTAGCAAGTTTATTAGAGCTCTGCATCTACTTCAGAACAGTTGTAAAATAGTGTTTGCTCAAGCTGTGTGAGTTGTTGACTTACTGATTTTATGTGATATGTCCTATGGACAAGGTAAGGGCAGCAGCCAGAGGAGAGAGCAATGTTTAGAACTCTTTCCCTCCTCGGACAGCAAGGCTTCGGGAACACAGCTAAAACCTCCAATTACATTTTTCAAATAGCGGAGCATGTTAGACCAGTAAGGCCCAAAATCTCTGCCAGCCTGACAGGCTCAGCAGGTTTTCATGCTGGACTGTGTCACCAACTCAGAGACAAGTACAGCAGAGTCCCAGACAAGCCTTGCATCAGAAGGGAATGATACGTGAACACCCCGTTCAAGTGTTCAGAGATGCAGGTGGAAGTTTTGCTGCAAGAGTAGTGCAGAACACCCATGCAAATGATGAAACTGAAAAGAGAACCTCCTTCCCCCCTTCCCCCCCCCACAATTAACACTAAAAGCATCTACAGCAGTCAATTTGAGGTATTTCTCACCATCAGCACAAGTTGTTTTCATTATTCTTAATGATTACTGGTGAGAATTTCCACCAGTGATTGTTGAGCATAATGTCCACACTGACACCAGTTTTCAATAAAATCATCATGGCACAAATTGCTGTTACCACAACAATTGAGCTCAAAACCATCTTGGATAGTAAAGCTTTAACGCATCTGATCCTCAGCAAAACATTGGAAAATCTGCACATATATCATGTTGTCAGAAAAATAAAAGGTCATCAATAACTTGTAGCAGTGTCCAAAGGCAAGGTAACAGCTCGGAATCAGTGTCCTGCTTAAATAAATCATGTTTTGTCCTGAACGCAGTAAAGAACTTAAGTTTCTAAGTCCTTCATTGACTGGATACTCATGATTTGGCTTAACACAGGATGCTGGCATATTTCCATAGTTACAGGCACACAAATGACTTCAGCAGAGTTCTCCAACAAGCTAAATTAACTCAGTGTCCACATTATTAATACCACATTTCCTTGTACATAAATACTTTTGTTTACATGTTTTATTTCCTTTTCATTTCTCTGTGTATGTTCTGTAGTTTTATCTCCTAAAAATATTCTGGAAGCAAAGATGCTCATGAATGGATGTTTTTTGATGGAAATAGCAATTTTTGCAGTCACAATGTATGCAAATTCAACAGGAATTTATATTGAAATTAAAAGCTAGTTCACAATAAAAAATACTGAATACTTTTAGAAGTGATTCTTACAAGAAAATACCCAATATTCCTACCATGCAACTTAAATGAATGAAAACAAAGACAAGCCTGAACTATCAGTTCTGTAAGGCAGCTTTGAATTCCAGTAAAACCTGGCAAACAAAAGAGAGAATTAATCTCCCGAGAGATAAATAAGTAATTTATGTCAATACTCATACATTTCTTTAATAAATAACAGAGACAGATTATGAAGCACTGAAACAAAAGTGCTGAGGTTGGACGCTATGCTGCTCAGCTCCTGTCATGAAGCATGTAGTGTTACAAGCAAGTGTCAAAATCAAAGCAGGACTCGCAAATACTGAGCTCAAAGATTAGTCTGTGTTTTCCTCCTGTGCTTATTTAGAATAACTTTCACTTTCTAGCTGAGATTTTTGGTCTGTGAACAACAACAGGAACAGTTAGTTCCTATTAGATTCAAAAAGAAAGTGAGCTGTGAAATACTCGTTTTGTGATACGTAAAGTTCAGTCACAAAGAGGAAGAAGACAGGGCAAAAGAAAAGAGAAACACAAAGTACTGTTCAGGCTGACCAAAAGATTCCATGCCTTATAAATGGGTTTTGGATTATTTTTCTCTTGGATTTTCTCTTTTTTGCCCTGTGAAGTCTGAGTTAATTTTAATCTTCATGCTTTAGATGTCCATGAAAGAGATTCAGTCCTGTGGTCTAATTCAAAGGATTTAGTTCTGTGATTCTGGGAAGTATCTAACATGTCTCTTTTGGAGTAAGAGAGAAGCAAGTGGGATTTTCAGCAGTTTGAGGCTGTACCCAAGCTGGGAGGAAGCACAGTGCTCTTTAGGAATTGCCACAGCACTTCCCCCTTTCAGTGAAACTGAAAGGCTCCCATGTTTTTGTCTGCTATCTGACACTGTCAGCGTTGTTTCCTAACTACTTGTTGTTCTGCAGGAGTCTGCTGATGAAATTCCAGCTCCTTACTGACTTCAAATCCTCACTGTCTCTCCTCCCCCCCTCCATCTTCTCCCACAGATCCATACCAGACTCCCCATTCACAGCTTTTTCCCCATGTCACTCTTCATCCATTTCTGAAACTGACAGTTCACTTTCACTCAAAACGCTCCATTTAAAAAGACTCATTAAATCTAGTTGTCATAAATCCATAGATATAAGCCAATAAACCAACATATCACAGAGAAGTTTTATAGTATCTTTTAGATATTTCTTGGCGAGAATCCATCACAACTCATTAAACGCTCTCACATCTTATCCTCCCAGTTGCAAGCCCACACTAAACGTAAAATGTCCCAACTTCTGCTTCCTATGGCATGTTACTTATTTTTCAAAATCAATAGGAATTTTTTTCAATTTCATTTCCTTTTGCCTGTGAGAGACTCATGATCTGCAGTCTAGTCAGCTTCTATCCTTCTGCTTGATTCTTCAGGCAGGTATTTTCTCCCTGTGGCACACTACAAGCAGTTTTTGGCTCTTTTAATTATTCCCAGATGGATCTCCTGGACCAACTGGAAAGTGCCATAAAAGCATCTCCTGTGTAAAACACAGGGCAAGATAGATTTTATTGATATTGCCTGAAACTCTTCACTTCATAAATTTAAGGACCACATTAGTCTTTACAGTTACAAACATACATGATACTGAGGTTTGGCAAGGTATCCAGTCAAAGACCATTAAACTGCTGTCAGAGCCACAGTGCTCCAAGCTGGCACCTTGCAAACACAGCCTCCCTTTTATCTTTGCTGTGTAACTGCATACTGAGCATGAGCTGGGCAGTGCCCAGCTTACCAAGCATCTCCACCACTTCCCTTCAGGTGCTGCAAGTCTCAACTACCTGTTAGTTCCGTCAGCCTCTGCACAGGCTGCAAACATTTGTTAGCTAGGTTGTCACAGAATCAGTTAGGTTGAAAAGACCTCTGAGATCATCGAGTCCCACCCGTGAACAATCACCTCCATGTAACTAGACCATGGCACTGAGTGCCACATCCAGGCTTTCCTTAAGCACCTCCAGGGACGGTGACTCCACCACCTCCCTGGGCAGCCCATCCCAATGTGTAATCTTCCTCTCCAGGACGAAATTCTTCTGAATGTCCAACCCAAACCTTGCCTGGCACAGCTTAAGGCTGTGTCCCCTCATCCTGTCACTGGTTGCCTGGGAGAAGTGGCCAACACAGCTCCCTTTTGATTAGTTGCAGAGAGGGATCAGGTCTCCCCTCAGCCTCCTTTTCTCAGGCTAAACTGTGGGGATCTCTTAATCCCTTGCTTTTCCTACCTCACATGTTCCTCCTGTTCCCTGCCCTAGCCTTGGCCACTCCCTCGGACTCTCCCTATTGGCTCCTGTTCCTCAACCCTGCCCAGGGACCACCCCTGGGCCCCTGACAAAACCACCCCACACCCAGACCACGAGGTCTCTCTCTCTGCCTCTGGGGTTGCTGGGAGAAGATGTGAATAAAGCCATCTCAAACCCTCATGGGAGACCCTTCTCTACCTCCTTTACCACCACTGCGTTGTAACGCTGCTGGCTGCTAGAGCCAGATCGCGGGGCTGTCCCAAATGGACTCCGGGATGTGACTGGTCACACAGCCCTAGGAAACCCCCGCTGTGCTCACAGGGAGCTGCAGCCTGCTAGGCAGAGTCCAGCGCTTACAACACTAAACAACCATGCTCCTTCAGCTGTTCCTCATCAGACTTGTGCTCTGTCTCTTCACCAGCTCTGCTGCCCTTCTGTGGACATGATCCAGCACCTCAGTGTCTTTCCTGAATTGACAGGCCCAGAACTGGACCCAGGACTCATGGGTTGCCTCACCAGTGCTGAGTACAAGGTTTTGTTTTCTCCAGGAGCTGTACCAAGCCTTTCCAGAAACAGTGTTTCTATCACAGTTACATTTTGAGACCTGCCAGTCATGTGGTTTTAATACACTCAGTAGTGTTTTTCATTAAATCAGGTTATTCTAGGTTCTAACAGTATATGACATCAATTGAAATGTTCTACAGGAACCAGAACATTCCTGATTTCTGGAAGAACACTTCCAGAAACGTTTTGGCTAGCAAACACTACTGTGTGGTACCAAGTTCACTTGTTCATTCTTTACCAGTTTTTATATTAGTTATTCCATTCTCTTCCCCAGAATTAGACTATAACTTACCTTCCCAAAAATGCTGCTGCAATGTTAAGTTTAGGTAAAATCTCTTAATCTCATGTCATGATTTCAAATACCTGTTTTTGGAGGAAATCACTATCTGAGAGATCCATTCAACCAGCCATTCTGAAACTCTTAGAAGCAAGTCATATCAGCCTGTCAATATGCAAGTCAAGAAACTCCTTTTTAGTATCCTCCTTTCTTGTGAGTGATACTGAAACACAATTTCTACATCACTGGGTTTCTCTCAAATGCAAAGAACAAATATAAATGTTCAGCCCTTTATCATTACTGCTTATTCTTCTCTTTTTACATTCAAGTGAACTAGTAACATTTTCTTCATTCATATTTTTCAATCCCTTGCAGCATAGGCTCTACCATTCGCAGCTCCACCAATGGCCCTACCATGAAGAAAATTTCCTTTTCTTGCCTGCTCTCTATCATTGACAGCCTCATCTGCATGTCATTAATTCTGCCTGCAAGGGCAGCTTCCTTACTGCAGCTACCTGCAGTAGATTTTGAGCTAACCAAAAACACTTCTTTCAAGAAAGTCAAAGAAAAAAACAGCTGATGACTTCAGATCATGAATCAACTGATCCAGTGCCAAGGAGGTCAAAATGCCTAAACATCAGAAAGCTTCTGCAAAAACGAAAGTAATCATCTGGTAATCATCATCTGCTGGGCAAAGGACAAAACTGAGACTAAGATTTCTAGAACACAAGTCCTCAGAAGAGTGGCTAAGGGAGCTGAGGTTGTTTAGTCTGGTGAAAATGAGGCTCAGGAGAGGCCTTATCACTCTCTACAACTGTCTGAAAGGTGGGGGTTGGTGTCTTCTCCCAAGCAAGAAGCAATAGGGCAAGAGCAAATGGCCTTGAGCTGCAGCAGAGAAGGTTTAGATTGGATATTAGGAAAAATCTCTTTGTCAAAAGTGTTGCTAAGCAGTGGAACAGACTGCCCAGGGTAGTGGTAGAGTCCTCATCCCTGGAGATATTCAAAAATTGTTTAGATGTGGCACTTGGGGATGTGGTTTAGTGGTGGATTTGGCAGTGTTAGATTTATGGCTGAACTCAGTCATAATGGTCTTTTCCAGCCTGAGATTCTATAATTCTGTGACACTTAAATTATGTAGACTTAGATTTTAGTAAAAATAACTTCACTAATAGGAGGAGTGAGCTGTGGATCCTTTCTTGAGGTGCTGCCTTTGGTAGTGTTTTTTCCCCTGCAGTTGGCATGGGAAGGCAGAGATTCAGCAGTATGAAACTGGCAAAAGGTGTATAGGGCACTGCTCACAAACTGTGCAAATGGAGTGTTAAAACATAATCAGCAAACTTTTTTCCCTCCGTTAATCTTATAATCAAAGAGGAATTACAGAGACAATATTTTTAAAGGTGCATCATCTCTCCTCCCTAGTGGTACGTACCCACTTGGAAGAATGTGCTCAGTCCCTGAAGGAGTAACAAACTAAATAGCTGTGTAACAAAAGGATTTGGCAAGAAACATCAAAACAGTTTACATATATCACTTGGTATGTTTTCAAAACGATTTTATGACATTCATGTGCAGTAACAGAGAGTAGTTCAGGTGAGTCAGGAGGTCTCTTTCTGTCTGTGCCCCTATGAAGTCTAGAACATTGAAATGGTTATTTCTACTGTTAATATCATTACTGATGATAATTTTTGCTTTAAAAGTGATTTAAAATCTCAGCTTTCATTAAAACAGATTTCTAAACCTCACAGTTTCAGAGGAAAACTTGCAAAGATGACACAAGCAAAATTTCATGAATCAGAGAAAAAACAGCAGAGAAGAGACAAGGGAAAAAAGCCCAATGAACAGCAAAATAAGAAACAAGAAGGGAGCCCTAATACACTTCAGGGCAATTGAATCAATTATCATGAAGCCGGACACACACTGGCAAAAACAGTCCACCTGTGTTTTTCTGAAAGTAAGCAAGTATGTTGAAGGACGACTTTTCCCCCTATTGCTTTCCAAGCAGAGTTATATAGAGACAATTTATTGCACTACACACCTATGGAATCCACAAATAATGTAAATATAATCCAGCTTGTTTTTCCTACATGAAAGGCACAATTATATGTAGACTGTTAAAAGAAGAGGTTTCTGAGGCACTCAGCTGGTGGTGGAACAGCAGAAGAGGTAGGCACTTTTTTTCTTTTTTATGCATGTTGAAATGGGTGCTTGACAACTTCTAGCTTCTCTTCAAGTGAGCTGTGTGGTGGAGAACTGTACACACAGACAGGAGGATCTGTCAGTGTTCTTTGAAGCCTTACCAAGTAATCTGGTTATGTGTGTGTTGGAGAGATCAAGCAGGCAAATTTCAAAGGGTGAATAATGCTAGAAATAACTGTGTGAGATAACCTAACCTTGAAATTATAACAACCCATGAATAACCAAGTTGAAATTGCCTGGTTTGCTTTGCTAGGGGTGTCAGTCAGGTGCCTGACTACTTTATTGCTTACTCTTCCTTAGAATGCAATACCGAAAAACCAGTTTCCAAGGAAAGCAGCATGTGCCAGTGCATTTCTTTACGTAGGTGTAATGTCAGTATCACTGAGGGGACCTTGCTTCCTGGGGATAGAACACCAGCCTTTGAGACTTCACAACTGGCTTTGGAGTGCCTTTGCCACAAAAGTCCCAATGATGAGGTCCTAGCTATGTGTAATCCCACTACCAGCCACCGCAGCAGGGAACACATCTCTCTGTACTACTGTAATGTGGCATGTTCTGGTTTCCATTCAGGCTATTATTTATTTACTTATTTATTTATTTATTTTAATTCACTGTATTTTGGGTCTTTATATTATTACTGTCTCCTAATAAACACTTCTATTCTCAAATGTAAAAGACTTGAAATCTGGGAAGCAGAAATTCCGTAACATTTTGCCGGAAGTACAGCCTTAAAGCTTTGATGTAAATAACCGCAGCCCCAGACTCCACCTGGTCCTGGATGCACAAGGAGCAGAGCCAGTGGAGAGAGGAAGCCACTACAGCTGGGCTGAGAGGAGAATCCAAGGGAAGAAAAGGCAGCAGTTGTGCTCAATTGAAATGCAGACTGCCTGCCAAGTTCTCCAACTGCACCAGGAAGTATTTTTTAATCAGTAAAAAAAAAAAGGAGGGGGGGAAAGGAGAACTGTTATTAGAAACAGGGTGACTTTTTATTATTTAGCATTTTCCTAGAAGGACTGATTGTCACTTAGAATATTATTTTTAATAGTTTCAGTAGTAAGAAAAATTCTCAGGAGGAGTGTAACACAGGTGTCTCACACAAGGTTATCTCTTGTTTACAGTACATTTTGATACTGTCTTTTAGGCGCTGAAACAAACAGGCATCTGAATACATGGTACCACAGTTTGCAAAAGTCGTGAATTATTAACTATTTCCTGTCAACTGTTACATTATGTTAATATGCTTCATGTTGCACATCTGTCACACACATCCTCCCAGTCAACATAAGGGAAAAATAGATTTATACTGAGTTGCCCACGCTTACATGTCATCAACATAGCTAATGTTAAGGTACAGCAGGTGAAATCTTTAGAGACATTACACCAGTTATTCTGCCTGAAGAACTGGCCCTCCGTCTATGGAACTTGTCTTGTAATCCTCACCTTCTAAAATGATCTTCATCATCCTAACACCTTTTATTTTTAAAACTTAATTTAGGTTAAAAAAGCCCAACTAGATGGAAAAAAAAATGTTTAAATTCAGGCTTCATCACAATAATCCTTTGTTCTTTTGACTTGTCTAATTTAGGATTGTCTTTGAGTTTGTTTCCTTACACAATCACCCAGTTATCATGGTAAGAGTAAGGGAATGCAGCTTTAACCACTTATCAAATGAAAATAATAGGTCAGAAGATTTTTGTTGACTGCAGTGGAAATTAGATCAAACCTAAGTGCTACACTGCAGCAACACAAATTCCACAAGCAGGCAGCAGTGGAATGCTGCCTGCTTGATGGAGCACACAGGCAGTGCTGGTCTGTATGCTCCATTAGCAGATACGGTCTTACACAAGATTTTTATTATCATGAGAAATTCTGACAGAGATATGGTTTAATTCCATCATAACACTTTATTTCCAGCTTTATCAATACTATAAATGCAGAGGCTCCATCTAAAAGCAACAGCTTCCAATAGCAATAGAGACTATACCATTGTTCATGTAAAACCTTAACACAAAGGTAGAAATTATGTTAG
Source organism: Corvus hawaiiensis (assembly GCF_020740725.1). Taxonomy (NCBI): domain Eukaryota; kingdom Metazoa; phylum Chordata; class Aves; order Passeriformes; family Corvidae; genus Corvus; species Corvus hawaiiensis. Next base: position 90,926,371 of record NC_063215.1, read on the forward strand.
CTGTCCAGTGCATATGGGCACAGTATAAGAAGGCATTTTCTTCTTTATTTGCATAAGTCTCATTTGCCACTACCTGGCAGAGGAAGGCTGAATGCATGCAGCTACTCAATTGCTGTAGATCAGGTGCCTCCTTTAAAGCCAGCAACCTCATGATAAGTGAACTCAATTCATTTACAATGGGTCAGAATTTCCTGCCCTGGAAGAATTCAGTATAAATACTTGTAGCTCAGTAAGAAAGACTGCAGTACAAATAGGCATCTTCTTCCTCCACACCTGTTTGAATAAATACCATGGTTTTCACCTGTTTGTGGTGTCATAGGATGGTTTGGGTTGGAAGGGACCTTAAAGATCATCTTGTTCCAACATCCCTGCCGTAGGCAGGGACACCTTCCACCAGACCAGATTGCTCAAAGCCCCATCCAACCTGACCTCAAACACTCCCAGGGATGGGGCATCCACAACTTCTCCAAGCAGCCCATTCCTGTGCCTCACCACCATCATAGTGAAGAATTTCTTCCTGTTATCTAATCTAAACCTACACTCTTCCAGTTTGATATGTAACCCAAGAAATCAATGGAAGTCCCACAAGTATGCCGCAAACCAATAATTTTATTTTTGCCCTGTGTTTTATTTCATGCTTCATTTGTGTTCATTAGGCTTATTAACCCTGGCTTACTCGTAGCAATGCCAAAAAAAGCATTGCAATGTACTGGAGAGGTACATTGAACCAGAGAGCCTGCCTGCCACCAAAATACCAAACTTTCTGCTTTTCAAAATGCACAAGTCTAAAGCACTGTTAGCACAGAGTCGTATGAAGATACTTCAGGCAGAGAATCCCATGTTCGGTAACTTTTATAGTTTACCCCAAGGCTGGGGGTATTTCGGCTGAGGGCCATGGAAAAGAGACAGTGACACTGAGTACTTGTCTGGACTGAGGCCTATGGATGGAAAGGAGTCCCTCAGCTGCTCACATATTTGCATTCTGTGTACACTGTCTGTGCCCCAGATCCTTAGAGACAGAGGCCTCTCTTGTCTGAGAAATATTCAAAGTCTTATTCCTATCAATAATGATTTATATCAACTAACACCAAGAGAACCAAAATATGAGAGTTCTTACAACTCCACTAATAACATAAAAAGTTGATTGTGGTTTTCTTGTTTGGTTTTCTTTCTTGTTGTTGTTGATTTGATTAAATTGTGTGAATACATGGCAAAGAATAAAAAGACAGCACCCTTCCAAAAATAGGAAGTGCACACACATCCTCCAACAAAAATCCACCTCCTAGAATTGTTGTCTTCTGTGTCACGAATGCTTTCTCCAGGGACAACCAAGGTTTGATTCACTTTATCCTCAAACTTTCATGCATGGAAAAAATTGTCAGTTAAACTTTTTATAGAATCTTTAATACAACCATTTGGTCAAAGGAATGTCTTTTCAGGGCATGTGCCCATGGCAGATTAAAGACTCAAGTAATCTATGAGCTCTTTAAATTATTACTTTAAAAAATGTTAGTTAAGGGTTTATGATATGGAGCTATTCATCAACAGTTAAAGAGATGGACTATCGGGCAGCAAAGCAAGAGCTCTGATGTGAGGCTGTCAGAAGAAGAGGTTTGATAGTTCTGATGTGGAATAACCAATATGTTTGTGGCTAGATAAGAGTACTGGCTGCTGTTAACCATTTGTACTCCACCACACGGGGTTTCCTTTTATGTTGGGGGGTCTCTCACTCCTCCATAAGAAAAGAAGCCCCTTTGCCTCTTTGGAAGTACCTATCATTGTACAGAGCAGAAACAAGAGAACAAGGAATACATATGGATAAAAGTGCAAGGAATGAAAAAAGCCAGAGTTCTCTCATCTCAACACCACCCACATTTCTCAGCAAAGAGAGAGGTCCTTCCATAGGCCCCTTAACACTGGCAGCAAGGCAAACCAGCACACTTCACGGTGCTTTTGAGATGGAAGAGCTGCCATCAGGTTCCCTGCTTTCCAGGAGGCCCCAAATCTCAACCCAGCTGCTTTTGCTGTTTTCCAGGGAGCACACATGAACCCCATCACTACAGCCCTACAGACTGGCAAGACTTTTGGTGGGGCAGCCACAGAGGAGGGTTGTTCCTGACCAGATGCCAGCAGCAGCTCAGCCCTTTGCATTCCTGTGACATGGGCTGTATTTGCTTTTGGCCAGATCACTAGCCAGACGTGAAGAGGTAATACCTTCATTATCCCTTCACGAACAGAGCAAGTAAGTGGCAATATATGGAGCATTTGGGGTAAAGATAACATTTTGGGTAGACCTAGTCCTCATTTTCACAAGAATATTCAGGGTCATCTGCACACAGGAGCTTGTGTATGTGTCTGCATCAGCACATATAGCTGTGCTAGTTAAGTCAAGTTCATAGGCAACTATTTCACGTTACCAGAAGAGAAGAAAACACCACAAGAAAAGAAAAAAGAAAATAAATATAGTCTTGAATTTAGAAAGGCCAGCTCACTTAGATCTGCAGCATAAAGCACATGCTCCATCTTAAGTACATGAGCAATTCCCATAATGACTCCTGCTTGAACACAAGTGTGCACTTCAGTGCTTGCACTTGGCTGGATCCTTAATTTTCAACTAATTTCTCTAAAGACATTTCTTAAACAAAGAGAAGTTGTAAGAAATTACCTGCTTTTTCATTATTGGGAAAAGTAAACAAGTGTAATTTCCCATTCTCTTATAGCTCTGGTTTTAAGAAAATCTCACACTGATTCATGATATTTATTTAAAAAGAAATGCTTTCAGGCAAACAAAAAACAGTCTTTGTTTTAAAGAGGGAACAATACAAAATAGCATATTCATCTCTCTTTTAATAATAATTATTATTTCTTTCAATAATATTATTTATTATAAGAGTAGTTAACCATATAAGCAGTAGCACTGGAATTCTAGGATCTTGGATTCTTTGTCAAGTAGTGCATGCAGCTGAAACTACCAGTGCCCTGAATGTTTCACGACCACATGACATCCTTTCACAGGCCAACAGCTTCCCTTTCTGCCAGAAAATCACACTAAAGATTCATTTGGAGTGAGGAGCTTAATTCAAAGCTTTCCTTGCATGCTGCTGTGTGAGAGAGTGTACTTGCTGGGAGGTGACTTAAGATATCTACATTTAACAAGGGCATTCCAAATTTTAAAAAGTGTATACCCTGAGCACTTCTAAGATGAACATAGAAGCTAGTTGATAGGATGGACCCCTGGAAAGGATGAGGAGATGAATTTTAAAAGAAATTCTAAGGTAAGAAATGCAATAGCTGAGGTTCCAACAGCAATTATCATCATGCTGTTACTTTCACAGATCTTTTCCTGAGAAATATATCACACTGACTGCCTACTGTGGAAGCGCTGAAGCCTCTGGATCTTTGCGGGCAGCGGGTGGGTGGATTGCTGCAAGTTGCAGGATCGAGAATAAATCAGCAAATTGTGAGTGTGCCCAGGCTGTGTTTTCAGACCATCATTTCATGGTGACCCTTTATCCTTTCCTGTATCTTTCCTTCTCCACCCTTTATTAGCATGTCACTGATGTCAGGGTATGGACTCTTCAAGGATGGAACACACCTTACTTATTTTTTTCCTGCAAGATGCCCAAAAGCACTTCCCAGAGAGATGAAGACAACTCCCAGGGACCTCAGCTAGGTGGGATGCAGTCATCATGCAGCAGACTCACATGCTTCAGCATTTGTTAAATATGTGCCATAACATTGATTGGATATGCTGCTGTACTAACATAGGTTTCCAGCTGTATATTTTACATGGGTTGATTCTGCAATTTCCAGAGGTATAGCTTCAGCTTTGCACTACTCTAGATTGGATCTTGTCTATAACCCATTTGCAATATTACTTTAATATTTCAAAGCACATAGTTAGGACTGAAAGTCTTATTTTTAGTTCCTAGAGTGCACAGCATTTAACCGTAATTATTCTGTAATAATTCTATTTAGAATTATGCCAGCAGTTCCTTACAAGTTGCCTCTTTTTTTTAAATGCCTTTTTATAAAAATGATGTGGTAAACAGATTCTCTCAGGACAGTCATAGGTAATTTTGGAAAAAGGACTGCATTCTAGGAACTTTGAAACAATATTAACTCAAATGTCAAATGCTTAAAAAAAAAAGTCTCCACCCCTCCATATCTCCCCAAGCATAATTTTTGCAACACTCTCTAGCACTTCAGGAGAACTGCAGGGCCAGCACAGGAGAGCTTCAGCAGGTAACTGGAGGTCCAAAGGGGCTGAGGCTGGTGTGGACCAGCCTTTTCCTCCTGGCCTCCCTCACCAGTTACAAGAGTTGTCCCAAGCAGTAAGGCCTTGCTGCAGGAAAAATACTGTAGCTGCAGGGGACCAAATGTGCTGATCTAACTGTTCATCACAGGTGAAAATTATTGTCACTATCCAGCTTCCCACATTGTCTCACATTAAACTATTCCTATCAGCCACTTTAGCTTTCCTATGCAGACAGGCTGAGAGAGTTTGGGACTGTTCAGCCTGGAGAAGAGAAGGTTTTGGGGAAACCTTATGCCACCTTCCAGTACCTAAAGAGGGCTATAAGAGAGCTGGAGAGGGACTTTTTACAAGGACACGTGGTGATAGGACAAGCGGGATGGCTTCAAAAGAGAATAAATTCAGTTTAGATATTACGAAAGAATTCTTTACTGTGAGGGTGGTGGGGCACTGGAGCAGCTTGCCCAGAGAAGTTGTGGATGCTCCATGCCTGGAAGTATTCAAGGCCAGGTAGGATGGGGCTTTAAGCAACCAGGTCTAGTGGAAGGTGTCCCTGCCCATGGCAGGTGGTTTGGAATTAGATGATCTTTAGGGTCCCTTCCAACACAATATATTCTATGATTAAACCAGGAGGAAACAAACTGAGAAAAAACCATGTAAAGTACATAAACCTGTGCCGGTATTAAGGCTGACTCCTCTCAAAGAGTCCAAGCAGTGTGCAGCTGGTGCAGAGGAATGGGACAGAACTCTTCTCTTTTGTGGTTAAAGAGGGATGCATCTTCTTATTCCACACAGCTTCTCACCTACCTGAGTGAAGGCACTCAAGGACCATAGTTTGACTACTCCTAGGGCAGAATGTTATTGTGGGATCAAGACTAAACCCAAACAATTGGCTAGCAATTCCAAGTGTTGCAACAAGAGCAATACCAGCAGTTCCTGACGCTTGAGAGCATGCGTCTGCAGCTGCCTCCTCCACAGAAAGAGAAACAAACAGCCTTCTCTACAGCTGAGTGCTGGAAAAAAAAAAATCACCACTTCTGTTAATTTTCTTAAGATCTTGGCTTTTGAGCTCCCTGGGATACCTCAGGAAATGTGGGTTTCCTCATCCAAACCAGTCAGTCTTGTAAATTGGTGCTGTAGAAACCAGCAGCGGGTGTGGTTAGCTCATAAAACCACTGGAGAAATAAACTGCAGAGGCTCTCTAGCAATGGGATCATTTAGGGCATGGGAGTAGCCACAGGCACCACAACGAATTCCCTTGTCTCCAAGGGGAAAACGATACCATTCCTGATCTCAATCTAAACTACCATACATCAACTACAAGCTGATCCCATACCAGCTAGCTGCTTTTCCAGCATTTGTCTGGAATTGCTGGCACATGGGACCACCAGCTCCACGCTCTGCCCAATGGCTCTCCCAAAAAGGGCAGAGGACCAGAATACAGATGCCATTTGCCTTGACAGGCAGCTCTGGGATGCAACATCTAGTCAAGCACACTTTAGGCCAGAGGAACAGTGCCAGAGCAGCAGCCTTGATAAAGGGCACAGCACTGTTCCAACAGACACACTGGAATAGAAAAGGTGTTTTCTTGTACATAAATCCTGAGACTGAAAAGTAGGAAGGTTGTTGATAAGCTTTTGAAATTCAAAGTAGGAGAAATAAAAGTGATCTTACCACAGAAAATCTGCATTGTTATGTAGTAGAATAAACATTTTGGGAGTTTCCTAATGGGAACTTCTGCTAATGTGTGCTAGAGATGGGCTGCCTCCAAGACTATAAAAAGGCTTGAGAAAGCTTGCTGCACCCTTGCTAGTACCTCAGTACACTCTGCCTGCTGACAAGCAGTAATGCACCATCACCTGCAAGTTTACTTCCTACCTTCATTGCTTTGTACTGCATTCATTCCTGGTCCTAAAGCATTTTCCACCTTGGACACTCTCTTTATAAACAGATTCTCACAAAACCCAAAAAGCTGCATGTGTTTCTACAGAGAAGTGGCTGAATGAGGGAACTGAGAGTAGGGGAAGAAAACTTAAGGTACTCTATCTCAGCAAGCCAAGTGTAAGAATTAACTGAAACCACAGTAAGAAAGTTCACATTTAGCCATTTACTGTATGCTATTCAACAGCTAAATTCACTTTAGCACCCCTTTAATACTGCAGCGATCACGTCTCTTTAAACACTGGTGTCACATACCTGAGATTAGGGAGGTATTCAACTAGATTGCTGAAAATTAAGATCACAGAGCAGTTTGTCAATCAATAGTTGTATAATGATTCCATCCTAACAATAAGACTTCATGGAGTTCAGCTTGAGCAGAAGGAAAACAAAATAACAGGACTCTGAAATGTCTGTACATGTTCTTATAGAACTCTGAACCAGTGTAAATCAATGAAGATCAAGATCTTTAATGGACACTTAGGCTGAGAAATACTGTAAGGATCTCTCTAGAACAAAGCTAATGGCTTTAGATAAGATATACAGTTTATGAACAAGAAGTGATGCTTCAGCTCTTCAGGTTTTTTTTGTTTAATGCTCTCTTTGGAATCAATGGCAATATCATAATGTGTTTCCAAGAAAGGGATGAAGTTATGAAAGACCTAATTTCTGTCAGTATTTTTTTGAATTATATTGAAAGCAGTTTTGAATGGCATCTTAATCATCATTCACAGATTACATGTTGAACAGAAGAGAGCCAGAAAAGGGTTAGGAATAAGGACAATGTTAAATGAAATCAAACCTGGCAAAACATCAGCTATACACAGTGTTTGGAAGGAAAATAATTCAATAAATATTAGTTAAAACACAGTAGCTGGTCCTGTTTCATCCCTGCTGCAAAGCTGCTGTGTCATTGAAATTAAATTCCAGCAAGAGCCAATTTGTCCCATGCAGTGAGATGAGGCGCCACAACATGAGAACAATGCAACCAGCAAGTTAAGTCTTGAGAAGTCTGGATTCAGAAAGGGCAAAAAGTTTTTCTGCAAAGCCAGTGACAACCCAGCAGTATTTTCATCTTTTCATCATTTCATCTTCAGAAAGATGTAAACAAACACAAGGGACTTTGGAGTAGAGTTTCAAAACAATTATGTGGTTGCAGGAACTGACTGAGACTTCTTCACAAGAGCTAAACATATGTAGTCCAACTGAGCAGTCTCCAGCAGCAGTGAGAGACAGACCTGGGAATTTTTGAGAGTCTTCATCTAAAGTCCAAAACATGAAGGTATTTACAGAAACACAAATCAAACCATGTGATAAAATTAATCACTAGAAAGTAAGCTGGCAGGGAAAAGTATACCCATAAAAAAGGGATTCTGCTGTGAAATAAGTAGCCAGGAAAGCAGCTGCATATCAGTCCAGATTAGCAGGTACTAACAACCAAATCTCATGGGGGTTATTTACTGGAATCACACAGAGCCCCAGGGAGCAGCACAATTAGCAAACAGAAAGACACAGAAGACACACAATCTAGGTGTTCTCCAAACTAAATGTCTAAAGCATCTCCCTTCCTAAGTTTTTGAAATAATAGCACTTTGATTGTTTCAATCATCTAAACGTCTCACTAAAATTTTGATCCACTAGTTTATGCAGAAGGCTCCTCCTCCTAGGAAAAACAAAAAGGTTTGCTATGACTGATAACAGAAACACCTTTTGCCTGTATTAGTTCAGTTGCACATCTATTTCATTTAAGAATATAGAAGTTATTGGAATACAGCTGTTAGAGCCTATCGATCACACTGTCAGCATCTGAGGCTTTTTGGGTTCACAGAAAGAGCAGACAAATGCAGGGGGGAGGAGAACCTGTAATTTTGCTTTTTGCTATTCCTGACTGAAGCAAACATCCATTTCTAGTTGGTTTTGCATTTTACTACATTAGCACACATGGGCACATTGCTGGATTGGTGTCTCATAGGGGAGTCACATATTGGCAGGAGCAATAGACAACAACAACGTTGTATTTTCCAATTCTTAGACCTATGTCTTACTGAAAACTGGCAGTCCAGTTCCTGCATCTTATTCCAGGTTAAAGCAAGCCCCAATTGTGGTCTAAATCTTGTTGTCTGTTAACTTTATGGCACACAAATACAGCAATGTGTATTTTCTACATCCTTCCACTCATATTAGTGAGAACCATTTTACATCAAATCTTCCTCCAGTTTCTCTGTCCACCCCTTAACTTCACGTCCTTGTCTATTTTCACTTTTGCTCAATTTTTTCCTCCTTTGGGAACAATAACAGAGGCACAGAAACTTTCCAGTTACAGTTGTTTTTCCCTTGGAAATTAAAATGATAGGCATTGGTAAGGGAAAAGGACCGCACAGTAGCAATTACGCTCATGTTGAGTACATCATTTGGCCTGTGTATTTTGGTTGCCTTCTGAAGGTCCTTTTATTTTAGCCCCAGGCCTACTTGGCTGCAGTAGGTCATTTGTTTCCGACAGCAATAAAAATAAAAAGAAAAAAGAGACAGCCCCAAAAGCAGCATTCTTTTTTTTTTTTCCCCTGAGGATGTTGTTTTCTAGCCCGTCTCAGTTTCCGGTTCCCATGAACCAGCCTGTCGCTGTTATGTTTGGATTCACTGCACCATAGGAAAATGTTAAAAAGCTTGCTTTCTTTGAAGGCAAAAGCAAGACAGATGTTAATAGAAAGCCACCTTGATTTCCATGCTTTTAAAAAAACAAATCTAATTTTCCAACATTTTTCTCCACAGTCCTACTTGTATTTGTTCCAGAAAAATCCCTGTCATCTTTCCTAAGATTCGAGAGGTATAGAAGGGCCTGCTTTCTGCAGCAACTCACTTTCCCTGTGGATGGGGCTGCTCTGCCAGGAGATCCTGACTAGGATTTTGCCCATTGCAACGAGTATTTTGGGAAGTATGATCCTGCCATGGCTCCACAGTCTAGCTAAGAGTGAGAGCTGGGCCAGACCATTTGCACCTTCAGATCCAGCCCATCCCTCTCTGCTCCAAAGAGAGAGGTCAGGGGATAGGAGTACAACTGGTAACAAGAGCCCAGAGAACTGTCACTCTGTGGCAACTGTGGCTTGTGGAAAACACATGCACACACACACACACATATATAGTTAATCTCTAGTTTTCAGTCATTACTGCAGGACTTGGAGTAAAAAGGGGTTTTTTGCTTTGGTTTTGGTTTTATACAGCCTCATTTGATAAGCTGGAATACTTAGCCCTGCTTCCATTAGTAGGTTGGAGTGGATGATCCAGTGAAGCTCCTTCCAACCTGAATTATCATCCTATGACCCTAAAAAGCAATTAAACTCTCAGTCCAACCCCCCACCTCAAATAGCTTTGGGACTTGACTGATTTCTATCCAGCTTGGCAAAGCAGTATTAAAAGACAGTTAAAGTCCTGGGAGTTATTTTCATTTGGGGGGTGGTTTATTTGGTTTGGTTTTTTTGTTAGCTTGTTTATGGGGGGAGGGGGTTTTTGTTTGGTTGGTTTGTTTTTTTTTTAAATTATGGCAGGACAGAGAAGAAAGATGAAAAGCAGATTCCTCCCCCCTCCCCTTTCCTGGGAAAAGCAGACAGATTTCTCATTTTGAATGCTCTTTAGCAACAGCACATACATCAACCAGCCTATTTCCTTCAGCTGTTTATGTCTGTGACTAAGATAAGTCAAACACACCAACTCTCACGCAACAGCCCCATTTTCCCCTCCTCAAGATGCCAGCCTTTCTCCAGAGGGGCTCACACCCCGATCTAGCAGATGCCATGGGGAAGTAATGGTGCTCCATAGCCGCAGATCCAAACTCTGGGGCTCTCTGGCACAATCGGAGATACACCCCATACTCCTAAGGAGCCACAAAATCCACCCCCCTCTCCCAGACGAAACCTGGGAGAGCTAGCACATACTTCTGTGTCACTGGCACAGATAAGTTGCATTTTTTGCTGTAGTTTCATGCCAGAGACAGCTGTTACATTCTCTGGCAATCTTCCTCTCGAAAACAGCCACACGTACTTCAGACTTCACAGGAACTCCAAGGTGCTCTCATGCCCCAGAAGGTTTTCAACCCTGAGGACAGGTACAAGATTTGAAAGCAAGATTGGGCCCTCAGTCAGCAAAACATCCAGGTTTCTAAGGGCACTATCTCACCCCGGGCTGGCTTCTGTGGACGGTTGGAGACACCCAGCGTGAGCCGCCCTCGGGGTGACAGGTGAGGAGCCCCAACTGCTGCTGCTGGCTCAGGATGCCTCCCCAGGGCTGTGCTTAGTGTCAGCATCAGCCAGGCACCCGGCTGCCCCCAGGTAAGCGGATCAGAGATAGTGGGATCCCTCTCCATAAACTGACGTGCATTTCCACACAGGAGCCACAGGTCCTGGTTTGTACCTCTGTGCTTCCCCCTCCTTCCCCTGATGTGGGATAAAACACAGCAGAGACTGAAAGGTTTAAGATAGTTCCGCATATTTATTTATGTATATATTTATGATTCAGGCAAAGCCAAAACACTAAAAAAAGCTCTTTCCTCTGACGGACTGCACGTGAGCATGGCACACTCATGTGTGCCATGCACTTGACTCACAGCAGCTGGGAGACTTTGGCTGTCCTCTTAAATAACAGGCACTGTGATGGCCCTGTATGTCTGGGGCACTGTCCCCCTCCCATCTCACAAGGCAATATCACAGCTTATTTCACAGCTCCTCAGTCTCATGAGCCAGTCCTGAGTGACCTGCACGCTGCACCATCATGTTTGGGGCAGTGGGGAATGCTGGGGGTGCAGGGGAGCAGGGCTGCAGTGCAGCGTGCCAGCTCAGAGCACACGGAGTTCAGTGCCATCACACCGGTTAGGGGTGGGCAGGAAAAAAATGCAGGAGATGTTCTTCATGTCCCCTCATTGACAGAAGGACTGTGAATGCCTGTTCTAAGGAAAATCCTATTTGTGCCCATTCTGGGATCTTGATTCCCTCAGTCCTGCCTGTCTTCTCCTAAAAAATAAAAAAGGAGGGGGTGAGGGGGGAGGTCGGCAGACTAGTGGCGGTACTGAGAAATTGTAAAAGGGCAAACTGGCACGTGTTTCATCGATCCCACACCAACCACACGTTGCACAAGGGCACATTTCTGCGTGCAACGGAGGGAGGGCAGCACCACCAGGCTCACGCAGGCTGGCACTGTTCCGGAGAATTCCCGTAACCTCTTGGAAGGGTTCAGAGCTGGTCCAGCACCCAAGCAGGAGGTGCTTGCTTTGCCATGGAGCTAGCCTCCTGTGACAGGACTGCAAAAACGCAGCACACTCTGCCCTGCATCCTCTGCACATGCAATTTTTTGAGGTGCTCTGCCTCTGGTCTATGAGAGGGGCTCTGCCCTGGGATGCTGCATTGCACGGGATGAGGATCCCGCACAGAATCTGGTACTCCTGAGTTTGGGATGGCACCCACCTCAAAGGATCTTGCTCCCAGCTGTGGCAGCAGCACCCTGCCAGCACTTAAGGCACCTTCCAGTTCCAGCCTGCTGCATCGTGTACATGATAGTATCCAACCCCGATAGCCCTACCCCCAGATCTCTCAGAAAGGGAAAGGCATCATCCTTTGGGTTGCAGGAAGCACAGGCTGGCCACGCACCCTCCTTGTGAATTTCAGTTTGTTGCCAAATCAGTGCTAATTACAATTTCTTTGTACAAGCACTCTCACACAGGCAGCATTTTGCTTGTGAAAAATCAACAGAGCCCAAGTAACTGCAAAAATAGAATCAGATGCAATAACACCTTACATAAGCTTTGGTTAATAATAAACCCAACTTTACTCAAATCCTAGTGACTCTAGTCCTTGTAGTGACAAGATAGGAGGCAACTATGAGAACATATTGAACCATTTCCCGTGAAGTGATGAGATTATCCTTCCTGCATTTTGTGAATTGTTAATGAAGGAAAGGACATATTTGGGGTTCCCCTGTCCCATTAATTGGAATTGTTCTGGTAGCTTGAATCAAATATCTGATTTATCAGACTGATTGTGAGTATTACAGCACAGATTGATAAACTGTGTTTTACTGGGACCCAAAAGCTATAAATACATACCAAGTAGAATTCCCAGCTATCTTTTGGTTTACCTGCCTCTAAAATCAATGATAAGACCCTAAAAAAAAAAAGAAGTAATGTTACGACTATTGTTTGGCTAAATTGGGTCTGTTCTGGCTATCCTCAGGCTTCTTGATTAGACAAACTGGTCTTTATAAACTGTGTTTACTTCTGCCAAAGCACAACCTGCTTGATCAGAGAATAATCCAAATTTCTGATAAACTGGATTATCCATTTTGGACCCCTTTGAACTAAGAAAATAGCAGTCTTCCCTCCTGCCTCTTAGTGATTGTAAGGGCCTGAAATACTGTCATAGAAGTTTACAAAGCTACCCAAGAGCAGGCTCTAGCCTGCCTGTTTCTCCTACTCAGGAGACATTATTTGAGGAAAGCATTAAACAGATACTATTATCAGCCATACCTATCCTCTTCTGCCATGGAGACAGTAATGTTCCAGGACAGGTTAGAGACAAAAAGGCACCCAAGTCTTCAGTAGCTAAATGACTAAGAACACGCATTCCAGGGACAAACAAAGGAAAGGTATTTAGATGCATTGAAATGCAATAGTCTCAGCCTCAGTGATACTAACAAAGAACAAGCCCTATAAAGGAATTTGCAAGGTCATAACCTGGTAAGAAAATTAATATTCCTTCTAGACACTGCCAACTAGATTTTCAAGCTTCTCTAAAGCCTGTTCTGAGTTAGACATTGCTTCAAGTTTTTGGTGTCTCAATAATAATGTATGTGTTGGTGCATCAATTATACCTGTATCTAATGTGAGTTATTTAGATATGTTTGTTATAAGCAAAAAACCCCATCCATTTGCATATCAGATCATCTGTTTTTCCTCAGTTTGATGACAGGAGTCCAACCCAGATGTTAATTACAGAGAGTATTTCAAAAGCAAAGGCACTTCTTAGGGTAAGTTTGAAGGGAGAAAGTAACACTCACTTTTCGAAAACTTATATTTGTAGAAAGATAAAATTAAAGCATATGCTCTGACATAATGAGATAATCCCCTAATGTATGAAAATGTTGAAATTTATAACCTGTCTTAATAGTGATTTTTTTCTTTGATGTGTGAGATTTCTTAGCTTTAACAACATTCTAACAATTTTTTAGTGCTTTTTTAAACGAAGGAATGCACATGCATACATGTCATGGGAAGAGCTACCATCTCAAAGTCATGGTGGAAGAAGTGTCCAGGTTCAGAAGTGAGCAGTAGAACTCCCATGGACAGCCAGCAGAGAGTGGGAGCAGGTATCACTGCATCATAGCGTGACCCTGAATAAGATATCTGACTGCCCAAGTCCAGTTTCTCAGTTTGTGAAACAGGAATATTAATGTTTAACTACCTCAATAAACCAACACCTATATATTAATACTGAAAAGGACATGGTATTTCCATGATTTAGTACATGGGACTTCCTTTTACTGAAAATTTGACCATTTGACATTCCCATCCAAAAAAAAAAAGTTCTCTGTAAGAATGACACAAAATTGACACAAGGCCTCACAGCGAAGAGATTTGGGGATTTAACGTATCAAAGAGAAGGTCAAAAGTTAACTTGCTTACAATCTACAGATATTTATACAAAGAGAGGAACTGTAACCAGAGGGCTCCATCTCCTAGACAAAGGCAAAACAACTACTAGAAATTCTAAATACCCAAGGCTGCAAGGAAGGGGCTGGCAGTAACAATCTTCAGATCAAGGCTGGAGAGCATAAAGTTCTGAGACACACACTAGGTCACTGGCTTACCTTCAGGCATCACTGGCCAAGATCCCACATGCTTTCTTTGCAGAGGGGTCAGATCAGACTCAATCTGAATGCATTCTTCCAGCCTCCATCTAGAAAATGATTTTTTAAATGGCACAAATTGAATTAAAGATCCAAGAGGGCATCCTTATCCAAGGGCTGGTAATAACTCAAGAAAAACTAACACTGAAGCACTAACATATAATGTTATTGAAGCTTCTGTTGATAGCTTTAAAACATCAGTTTGACCTTTAAAAAAGGTTTTCTTGGAGGTGTGTGGGGGAAATAGAATGGCAATTTTTGCCAGAAAGGGTGACGAGGAGCACAAACAGTCAAGGGCAGCCCCACAGCGCTCCAGTTGCTATGAGGGAGAGAGGGACAGCTAGGAAAAAAGTTATTGTGAGTCAAAAAGCCTCAGGAATGGGAGGAAAGATTTCATGTCATCTATCTCACTGTGGATCTCTCTGCTTCTTTCACCTGTAAGCAGCCTGTCTTTCCTGATTTGAGCTCTTTTTGTGGGAATGCACAACAGCCTATTTGTTGTCCCCTTGTCCTCTCATTTTGGATAAAGATGAGTGATCAGTACTCCCCAAATTTGAACAGATCAGTCTTTTGAATGATTAATTCAGCTGGAAATAATGGCATGAGGTAAATAGTAACAGGAAAAGACAGTTGTTTTGGACCCATAATTGTTTCAAACAAAGTTTACCAAGCCTAGGAAATCGAAGCTCTGTACTGTCAGGTTGCACTTAATCTTCCCCATCTCTATTATCAAGACTCCAGCGTCTACAGGCAACACCACTCCATAATAGGCAACTCTGAAAGGGGCTAGAAAAGTTAAACCACGGCTGTAAGCAGGGATGAATTTGGATATTCACACCTTGCCCGTTATTTCTTCACATATTCCAGAACTGCAGCTAAGAACCCTCTTCTAGATGTATGTCCCCTTCCTCATACAGACAATAATTGTCATGAGATGGTCGGCGATGGAAGAGACAGGGCAGATTGCTCGGATCCAAGAAGCCGATTTTATTGGTACAGAGCTGAGTATTTATACCTTTTCAGCAGTTACTAAAAATAAATTCTTATATAAGCAGCAATCACTATAACAAACATATCTATGTTTCTTAATAACATGGCAAAACTAGAAGCTAGCACTAACTAACACAGGTACATACCATGCATGCCGCTCCCTTATGCTATTTCGTTATAGGCCGCACTGCCTGCCATGGTTTGCGGCCTAGCAGTGCTAGTGTGTCCACTTCTGACATGAGTTTAGCAGTGCTCTCACTTCTGCTTGCTAGCTGTATCGCCAATTATTTGGTAATAATTTAAAAACAACCAGACCAAAATATCCTGTGCCTAAATCCCTGAAACTCTCTCCTTTGGACTTATATGTCTAAACAGATTGCTTTTCCATGAAAAATTGAAACATTCAGGCTTCAAATTAACCAGGGTTAAAGGAGTGCTCTGTTGGGATACAGGAAACTTGGGTTTAACCCCTCCTCTTCTGTGTGATTTAGAACTTAAAACATGAACGCGTACCTTCTACCTTCTGGAGGCCCAGAAGGTAGCCAGAACAGGCTACTGCATCCTAAAGGTAGTCCGGAGCAAATACTGCTAAGGATTATGTTGAAATGATGCACTGCCTGCAGTATCATGTTCCCAAATGTCACATTATTTACTGTAAGCACCCATGAACTACATGTACTCTTATCTCCTGATTCAAAGGTAGTTGGCTGCAGACACCAACAAACCCACAAACACAACATTATGTGGTTTGCTGTTTACTTTCCATCGTTTACCAACACAGATCCATACCCAACTGGCAAAGGATCTCGTACGGGTTGTGTCTTTTCTTTTTTTAATTACTAAAAAAATGTAAGTTTGCAAAGTCGCCTAACTTTATGTTGCTAAGTCAGCAATAAATAACATATTTAAGCATTTAAATAAGACCCATTTAAAAGTCCAGTTGACTCTATAGCTATAAAAGCAATTAAATCAACCTTTTGACATATTGCAATTACAACACCGCTCAGTGAAGAGTTTGGATGGAATCCTGGTGAGGGACGTGAGTGTCCCCGCAGCATGTTTAGTCCCATTAAAAAGTTCTAGGAACTACTTCAGATGACATTTATGATCCCAGGCCTCTTGTCAAAAATATCTCTTTCTAAATATTTCACAGAAATCAGTAGAACACCATTTCCAAGAGGTGTTTCAAATCAGCTTCAGTGGAAGCTGAACACCTACCAGTCTTTAGAAGACAAATTATTACCCACTTGTGAATCTCCCAGGTACAGGCTATTTGTATTTCTACCACCAAAGGAAAATGTCTTTCCTCATTTTGGGGAGCACATTCATTTGTCATACCAGTTTAGCAAAGTACAGACCAAGTCCTGTATTTTTTACTTTCCCTGTGCAACACTTCCAAGATTGTCAGGACTCCAGGAGGAAAATAAATTTCGGTCCTTAAAAGTGAAGTTTAATTTACCTGAAAAAGATGTTCTTGGTCTGTTAGTGATTATCAAGTGTAAAAGGAGAAGAAGACAGATTGCAAGTTTTCCCCCACCCCTCTCCTTAGGCATCCAAGAGATACTGTTCTTTCAGCAGCCTCAGGTCAGAAGAAGCCAGGCATCTATCTCATCTGGCCCCAACCTCCTTGGTTCTGCTTTTCATCCACTCAGATGCCCAGTCCGACTATCTTGCTCTATTACCCTAATGCAAAATCCCCAAAGAAATTCGGGCTTGTTGAGACATCCAGGGCTTTCTCCTTGGTAGCATGAGATGCCTGTTTGATCCCTGCAACACAGAGATGCAAAGAAACCGGTTTTCGTCACTTTATCCAAGAGTATTCCTAACTCTTAACTACTAAAAATGGATCAGAATCACTTCCACCACTTCTTCCATCACAGACCATATTGTAAGAGGAATTTCATCTTATGAGTCCTCAGTGAATGGCCAAATTTCTTTGCAGCTCTAGCTTTAGTTGACCATACCTTGTGATTGGTAAGATTATGGATATATCCCAACACGCAGCATTTCTTATCAACTGGATTTGCTAGGGAGATCACATTTAACAAGGGTTTATCTGTTCAGAGATGAACACCCTCTGTGCTCCATTGTGGCTACCAAAATACCCGGCACAGATATTTGGATTGCACATGAAAATTACTGAAGGTAGACATTAGAACACACAGTGGCCAAGTACTATTTTTACTGAGTTGTTTTCCTTATCTTCCTCGTACCTTGACTAGTCCTAAAACTAGCAGTTATTAGGAGAAATCACTCTCTTACCAAGTAGGGCTACATTTCTGAGAGGGCAATGACATTTTTCAACTGTAAAAACCGCTTTTCCCTTCATCTAGTCAGATGAAGATAACAAAATTCTCATGTTCTTGACAAAGCATGCTAACAAGCCTTGACAAGGGAGGATAGATGCCTTTCCAGACATTCAAGAGACACACTTGGTGAGTTTCTGGCATGACACACACTGCTCTGCTTCTGTGATTACACTTCTGCATTGATATTTGACAGGCACGTCTCTCAGCAGCGACAGCAGCTTCAGCAGCCTCTTTTCCTCACTTTTTCATTTGCTCTTCGGTGCTCTCATTCACATTATGGTGGTACATTTGCCTGTGCAGTTGTGCATTCAGCCAGGTGAGAACTGACTCAGGTTAAAAAGAGCCTATCAGAAAGGTTTGGCTTTAATGTGGGAGTACTTATAGATTGGCCCAGCCACCATAATTCAACTCTGTACCAGTAAAATGGGAACAGAAAGTAAATGGGAGGATAAACAAGCTATCTCTGGGACAGGTATGCCCAGCCTCCTTCCACAGCTTGCACCTTGCCCTCTGACTCTTGCTGCCATCCAGCCCTAAATGGCCAAAAAGCCAAACAAGAAGAGAAAGAGGAGATGTGGATGGTAAGGTCTGGGTTATAAAGCTCTGTTATTCCCATCAAGAGCCCTCCTGCCTCCCAATACAGAAGACAGGCCAAGACTGTGAACAGAGAACCTCTCTGCCACCCCTCAGAGCCCCACTGCCCCACCCCCTGCCCTCTGATGCCACTCTGCTCCTTCTATTCTGCAGAACCACACAAAGGGCCAATAAAGACAAACATTATTAAAACTTCCTGCCTCTGAATTCGCTCTTTGCCTCCCAATATTTTTTAATTCATCAAGCAATGGACAAAGGTGGGGAGAGAGGGATGAAGGGGCCTCTGTTCAGAAAAGCATTCACATACCAAAATGAAGACTGCAAGTGACAAACCAAAGGTTCAAATATATAATTAAAGAATGTTCTCCTTATAGCTCCAATCACCACATATGAGCTTCCTAGTTTCAGGAGTGTTTCATGCTACAAACAAGCTGCCCTTGCTCTTAGTCACAGAGATACAGCCATGTGACTTGAGACTAAGACAGAAAAAAAAAAAGAAGTCCATCACCAAGTGGCCTAAGAATCACTGAGAAAGCAGTTTGGAGTTTTAACTTACTTTTTACACTTTTGATGTTTGGAAAGTGGGGGGAAAAAAGCTAGAGAAAAACTAGGCTCCCTAAAAGATAAAGGAAATGAAAAGAGGTAGGATATTAAGCAAAGGATTGAATAAAAGATGAAATGAAGAAAAGAAAAAGACAACTCACAAGCCTCTCAGTAAAGCAACCAAAACCCACAAAGAGCAAATACAAGCAATATTCAAAATGCAGTCTAGCATTTAGTTTGCATTTGAAATAAGGTTGTCTGCAGAGCTTTCTTCCCAAATAAGTTTTAGAAGCCTTACCTTAGGGGGCTGGAATTTTTAAAATCTTAAAATAATAAAGAATTTGAGGTGAAACAAACAAAAGACCAACAACCCAAACCACCAAATGACTAATGAAAAAACAAAATAACCCAACTAACAGCAAAAAGGGTCCTTAAAGGAGTAAGAGGTTATTATATCATTCTTTCAAAAGATAATCTCAAAGACTGTCACAATGACAAAGACACACAGCTGACATGTTTCCTGACATTTAGTAAATACTACTGCTCAGCTATATCTTCCTTTCTTTGAGTTAATTCTGTTTCATGAGCACGAGAATACACAGAATTGACTTATAAAGAATGGTAAGAAGATGAATATTTACAGAGGCATAGACCAAGAAAAAGAAATCTAAGTTGTTTTGCCTTTTAAATTCTCACTTTCTTGTTGCATTTTTATAGGAAGTTAAACTTGGAGGAGGTGGTGCAACTGTAAGAGAGGCTGCATCCACAAGCTCTCCACGACTCAGGCCACCCAAGCATAAATCCTCTCTCACAGACTCCAATTTCACTTTTGCAGCTGGAATAAGCCAGCATCACCAGTTATAGAAGCCCTCCCACCAGTGTCCTGCACAGCTTCCTGGTGTAACAGAAATGCTGGTCTTGGCCAGGTTTGGAAGGAGTTCAGATGGCCTCTGTGTCACTGCCCAGTGACAGGCAGTACAGTCCAAGTTCCCTGGGTCACTGTGACATGTGGATTCCTACACAAAGACATCCACAACTTTCCAAGTGCCAATACAGGAAAATCACCTCTAGAAGAAACTCAAGCAATAAAAAGACAAACATGCAGGCAAGGAGGGTGGACTGAAACCCATGTCCTGGCTTTTTTCTCTTCTCCAGCTGATGGCAGCTTAGGATACTGTCCACCAAACCACATTAATAGCAACTGCATGGGCAGACAATAAACAACCTAAGACAGGTTCATGAGAAGAACTGCTTCATTTATGTGTCTTAGTGCTGTCTGTCTGTCCCACCCCAATTTCCTTATCCTTTCCACAGGCTCTCTGACAAGGAGTGAAGCCTCTTGCTACTCAAATTAGTGACTCCTCACAAGTGCCCTCCTATATCAAGAGCAAGTCCAAGTTTCAGTCATTTAGTCTTTTTTCACTGCAGATGCTTCAGGGCAGATCTACCATGGGTGCTACACCTGCTGTGAGGATAACCACAGAGGCACAATCAAACATTTCACCTCCTCTTACAAAAAGGAAACCTTTGCAGTTAGACTAAGGATAAACCAAACAGAAATGAAGCTTGTCTGAACCTTTGTTCATTAATTATATTTCAATCCTTCAAAGAGACAGAGAATTATTGGTAATAAATGTTTTTTTCACACAGTTATGATGAAACACAGCCCTGCACATCCCACTTGTCTTTGCTTCTAATCTCATCAGCCTCCCTCTGCCTCTGTGGAACTGCTAAAAGCCACAAAAAACCTCACCCACCGCTCCTTCCTCTGCTTTCTCATCATCTCCATGAGAAAGGGGCAAGAATAGTCTGATTTTAGTGCCAGAAGATCCCAAGGCTTTTGTGCCTTTAGTACTGAAATGATACAAAACAGACTTGCTACAGAGCTCAGTCTGATCCAAAACACACATAGGAATATAAGTTATCAATATCAAGTTATATAGCAAACCAGAAGCTGAGATCAAGGAACAGACCTTCATACTTTACTACAAGGTCTATTTCTTGAGACGCAATTCAGTATTCACCAGCTTCTCTTAATTTCACTTTTCAGATAAAAAGAGCAGTTAAAAATAACCCTATGTGTCAACACACTGTGAAGTGAAATGGGAAGCCAGTTGCCTGTAACTGAGGTGAGAGACTGAAGGCTGTAACGTGTAGTAAAGCCTTCACACATTAAAGTTTTTTAATATTGCATGAGATTTCTTTATTACATATCAGTAAATTAATTTCATGACATAACAATGAAGTAGCATGCCTTATTTTTACCATATTTTACCCTACCACAGAGCTCACAAAACACAAGGAACCTTGTATGTAGCAGTGGTAAGTAGAATTGTTTTTTACTGGAAACATGCACAGAGTTGGCACTTGAACAAGATCCAGCACAACAGAAACCTAAGATTCCTATCTGCTTCTACAAGAAACAGTTGTGTTACAGACAGCCCTGAACCCTCATATTTATTATATTAGAAAAGCATTGGAAATCCTGGATGCTCATGTAGACTGTATGCAGTAGCAAGGAAATAACCTCATACATCAGGATTTTTACATGGGAACAGTGAATTCTCCTGACAGGTTCCAATATTAGGTCATCTTTCTCAACAAAGGACTGATTTTACAAGATCCTTCATGAAGTATTCATGTGTACAAACCATTTTTGCCTCACCTTAAACTCATCCCTGACACCACCACCACCACAAAGATCAATGTAATTCTTGCTGCCTTACCTGTATTCCTGCTGCAGACAGTCCCAGGACAGGGATGAGAACACACCAAACCTCCTCCTGCACTGAGGATCTGACCACCGTACTTGCTCAGGGACTCTCACGGACACCACATCCCTCATTGGCCTCAGCTGCTGGTGGCGGCTTTTGCACAGCTCCTCATGGCCCTGCCATCTCCACACTACTGCTTAACAGCCTGCATCCGAGACAAGAGCAAGGTTTCAGCCCTCCCAACCTCCCTCTTCAGGCCTGGAAGCAAAACCCTCCCAAGCACAAGAGTGTAAGAAGAGGTGTCACCTCCACAAGGAAAACTGCTACCAGTAGTAAAGAATACCAAGTATGGCAATGATGCTTAAGGAGGCAAACAGCTTTGTATTTGTAGAAGTTGAATGAGTAAATCATTGAGGGATCGCACGTAAAAGCAGGAACACAACTTTTCCTTAGCATGGTGGTGGTGAGATAGGCTGGAGAGACCAATATGCTCAGGTGATGTGGCATGCAGGGCATTCTGGGAGAAAATTAAACAGTGAGGGAAAAGGAAAGGCAGCCTCAGTTCTGCTTTTTCTCTGAAAGCTCTTCATGACTCAGCTCCCCTCTCCTCTTGTGATCTTTCTCCTATTGAAAGACCAGCCCAACTCTGCCAAAATCTGATTCCTGTGCTGATGCTTTATCTTCCCAGACTACTTTTTACAGGAAGAATCAACTCTTGTTTCAGAAACACCACCTTCAACATCCGTCGCAGCTCTGTGAAATGCACATTGAGCACTGCAGTGTGCTGACAGCTACTGGCTTTGAATCTACATTTGCAATTACAGCGCCCCTACACCTTTGTCTGCTTTTTCTCTTCTACCTGCTTGCTCTTCTTTTGAGATTAGAAATGGACTTCTGGGCAACTACCACGTTACCTAAAAATGTAGATCCCCCACACTGTGGGATCCTGAGCTGCTGGGAAATACAGCTATCAGCAGAGAATACAAGTTACTATTTCAAGGAGCTCTGGTACTTTATTACCCATCAATCATATCTGGACTTGCAGCAGTTTTTTGTATTTTGACTTGTATTGGGAATATGAGTCAAATTCAGCAGAGAAGTAAAGATTATTCTTCAGTTACAGGTTAGACATTGAATGGTCATTACAGTATAATAGTTGTACTGCCATGGTATGGTGTGGGCCTGAAACATCACAGAAAGTTCATGTTCAGACTAGAGAGAGAACCTGGAGAGAGAAAACAGAGGGCATAGAAAATTAACCTGAGGTTATTTCCAGGGTGGATGAT
The DNA here is from genome assembly GCF_020740725.1 of Corvus hawaiiensis. NCBI lineage: Eukaryota > Metazoa > Chordata > Aves > Passeriformes > Corvidae > Corvus > Corvus hawaiiensis. The sequence goes on from NC_063215.1 coordinate 90,948,887, forward strand.
GCTGTGGACATTTCATGGACAGAACTGAAGCATCTGGAGATGACCTAAGTAAGGACTGCTAGATTTTGGTTCATATAACCAGCAGTTCCTTTGCTGTCTTTGCACACTACTTCAGAAATAGAAAGATGTGGTATCTGAAGACACTGCACTGTCAGACGCTGGAAGGTGATGATACAGACTGTGGAGCAGCAACTCTGAATCACTGTGAGGTAGCTGAGCAGATGCTCACTTTGCCACTCCTAATTATCATGGCTTAATACACAAAAGAAAGAGATGACAATACATGTTTTGGAAAACCTATCACCATAACAGTTGCCAGTCCTTCTTTTCCATTGTACTTATTCCTATTGTACACCCAACAATGAAATCATCTGTCACTTCAGCTATCCTCAGGAAAGAGAGTTGTATATATTCACACTGACATGTCAAGTAGAAAGTAAATTTGATGGATATCAGCCATGTTAGTACTCACAATAAGAGGAAAAATCATGCACTTCTAGATCCTTGTAAAAAATTCTTTCTTTTTATAGCTTTCAAATATCAATCAGCTGGAGAAAAGCACAGGAAGGTGAAAAAAATAAAAAGGGCCATGACCAAGAACTCCCTGGATAAGACACAATTAAGTCTTGGCTAGATGCCTCCAAGTACTGCAGTCCAGTAACATTGCTAAGGGCCTCACTTACTCAGACAACTGAGCTCACAGGTCTCTATCAAGCACATCTCTCCTTTGCTCTTCCCAGTGCAGGAATGGCACCAATACTTTGAATATTGTCCCTGCTGCCCAGCTCTGCTGGGGACCTGCCCCTGTGAAGCAGGTGTGTACTTGACCTCACCCTGCTCCTTCTGCTCGTGGCACGAGACAAGGGTTCGTAGGCTCCAGGGGGGCAAGGACGGCAGACCTAAACACTCAAACCCTGCTTCCACCAGCAGCACAAACTGGCAGAGGGAATAGCATGAGTGACCCATCAGGAAAAGAGCCACTAGTCATCTAAAAGCAAGGAGACCAAGTGCCAGGGTGCTCCTCATCCTCCACTGAGCAGGGATGAGAGTAGTATTTTCCTCCTCTCATGGTCTCAAGAAAAAAGGAGAGTTGTTGTGGAATGTTGCCCTTATTCCAGGAGTTGTGGGGAGAAGGGGTTGAAACAGTCCCTTTTCTATCAAGCTTAGCTGCTTCTCTGAGGGCTCTGGAGTATTTACAGCACAAGCACATTAGGGCTTGGGGCAAGTGTTTTTGAGACTTTCTGGTCCCAAAGTCATGAGTGTGAGGAATTGCCCTAGCAGGAGACTTAATCTGGCCTGTTCTTTTTTCCATTATATACATTACCATCACAAGAACAAAATCCTCACAATGTGTTTTTTCATCATAGTTGCAGTATTGATACGGATTTCTTAATTTAGGGATAAGTTTGCAAGACCAGTTCATCTCTTTCTGCTGTGAATCTTGAAACACATCTCTCGTCTCCAAAGAACAGCAAAGGACTGATCAGTAGTCACAGCAGCTACAGACAAAACCGCAAGTATTTGGAGTCAATTTTTTCCCTCCTGTTTGCATAGATCTACTTTGAAAAAGATTTAAAGGAGTCAATTAGTGTTTGGTCATTGGGCATCTGTGACAGAAGATGACTAAGTGAATCTGTAGTTCCTTTCACTCATTGTGGGTGTTGGGTAGCAGTTGCACAAAAGTGTATTGCTCCCTTTATTGTACATGGAAACGAGCTTTCAAAGTAAAGCGAGGGACAAATGTTGCTGCTCAGAACACCCATTAGCCTTCCGATCAAATCCCTCTTTGATATCCAAAGTGGTGTGTTCAAGAGCACATGCTATTGACTGCAATACCATGAAAACTGCCTGGCTCACATGCAGGATTGTAATTTGGGTAGATCTGTTTTCCTTTACATACTTACTTTCTGCAGTGAAGAGGAAAAGGGGTTGTGGGGAAGAAAAGGGGTGTGAGGTAGCAAAACAAGGCAGAATGCCAGCATTTTCTTTCAGTCTGTGTTCATACCTATTAAAACATTTTGCCAAATCAAAGAGATGAATTACTGTACTGTTTTTGGAGGCTGATGCAACTCTTTTTGCTCACTCTGAGCCTGCAGTCAGCTGGTATCATTTTGCAGGCTAGAAGAGCTGTGATTTACAGTCTGGGGGATATTAACAGTTGGATCACAAGTTTTGAAACTTTCAAAGCACAGCACTGGGTTTCTGTTCTTTCAGGGTGTGTTTTGGTAGATGGTGGTAGCCAAGAATATTCACCCTGCCTTTCACCTCTATTAAATGTTGGCTGGTGGGTAACTAGTGCTCTGTGTTTACATATATTTGGTTTTATCATCATTGTTCTGTGCTCCTGTAATGAAACAGTTTCTTCTCTGCTCCTGCTGTGAATAACATTGAACGGATTGTATTATCTTAGCCAAAGTCACAGCAGGCACTGGGTCAATGGGTAAAACTGTCCAACATAGGAAGAAATCTCACCCAACAGCTCAATCTCCAGATGTTGACATGAACTGGAGAGGAAAAAAATAGAACTACAGGGAAGGGACAAAATTAGGTTAAAGGGAAAAGAAATTAATAGTGTCAGAAAATAGCCAGAAATGGACTAAAACCAAAGCAAGGCACACACAAAACAGTCAAAGAGAGTACTTCTAACTTTTGAATTTCCACATTAATGAGGAGAATGGGCTGCAAATAGCTTAATACTTTTGCAGAGCTCATTGAAGTATTGAATTTCACATCTTGTATGCCTGCACTTGAATGAACCTGAGCATTCTATTTTCTCCTGAGACCTCAGGATGCTGTGCACCTCACAGACCAGGCTCTTGGTTCTCTTGCTTTAAACAATTGGACCCAACCTTCCATCATCGTACTAGCCAAGGCTGTAGGTGAGCTGCAGGCTGATGGCTTGCAAAGGGTTAATAAATCCTCATCCCAGCCCATGGATGTCACAGAAGCAAAGCAAAGTTTCAGCAAAGTAATTGCTAGTTCAGCATCTCTTTTGGTGAAATACTAAGCACACTCAGTTCTTTGACTATTGCTGCAGAGATACAAACTGATCTATGACATCTGCCTGGAGTCTCTGTCTTTGAAAATTAATCAAAGAATGTTTGTTTGTTAAAAAAAAACAGCCACAAACCTCCTTTACTAAAATGCTATAGTTTTGTTGTCCCCATAATTTATTATTTCCACAGCCAACAGTTAGGAGAGTAGGTCCTGATCTGTACCACCTCTGCAAGTCTCTAAGATCCCTTTGGGAGACTGGCAAGTGCAGCAGGAATGTGTGCCTGTGGTCACACAGTCTCCAGCACAACTCTGGATTCTGGTGCAAGTGTGAAGGCTACAGGGGCTACACAGGCAGGTCACACCCAGTTGTCATGTCTGAGTGGGAAGAGCAGGTGCCGTTCCGCCCTGGAGGTAACAGGCTGCTTGCCTGAGGACAAGACACTCTTTTCTGCAACCACTGGCAATTCTTTCCTCACTTTTGTTGAGTGAATAATTTTAACTTTTGTATTTTAACTTAATTTACTGTTGAATTTCCCCTGAAAACTGTGGGCTTTCTTATTAGGGTTTTTTTTTTCCCTTTAACCTGCCTTTCAAGAACTTGATTTTACATCTCATTTCAATTGCTACATTTAAATCACTACTTTTTCAGCAACCACATCCTCTAATTCATCAGGCCAGCACTGATTCCACGAAAGGACAACACCCCACTGATTCATCAGCATGGTTTCCTGCAGCACAGGATTGTCCCTTAGCTATTTCTCACCTTTGCAAAAGTATCCCCTGAGCCCGTTTATTTAAGAAATGGCAAGGTGACTCAAGATGAAGTGCCTACTTCCACCACCCCAATGAACAGTCCTTCCTTCTTCTACCACCATGGCATTCCCAGTTCCACAACCACACCACTTGCCTTCAGTTGTCTGGCATGCACTTGACCCTTCTATGAACTAATTTAGCCTTCTAAATTGGCAGAGTCCTGACTCATTAAAAAAGTGAGTTGTTTCCTATCGGGTTAGCAAGCTGGATTGTCTCAAAAGGGACAGGGAATTGCCAGAGCCAGCACAAAGCCAGCAGCACAAACAGGAAGCTCCAAGAGGCAGGAAGGGTGACTGCCCTCTGTGCAGGGAGTGTGCTAGATAGGCTCTAGAGATTGCAAGTAAGAGAGTGGGTGCAGACCTACCTCATTTCCCATAAGGGAGTTTCAGGGACCTGATAAGCAAAGAGAAGGAATGGAATACAGCACCTTGCACATCTAGCACGCTTGAATCCCAGCTCACAGTGCCCACAAAGCTGGGATCACATGGCTGAGAGCAGGGAGAGAGGGACATGCTCACCTCTTTCAGCCACCGTGGGCTGACAGGCTGGCTTAGCTATCACAGTACACTGCAACTGCTAAGAACTTCTGGACTGAAAAATAACAGGATTTTGCCAGTCACCCCTTTTGTCAGCTTGATCTACCGGTAACATTATGCAAGTTTTCTATTCTGAAAAATTGAGCAGTCAGAGAGAAGTCTGAATGTTGATAAATTAAAATATACTCTATTTTATTTTCTAATACAGAAAATATTTGCTTTAGCCTTTATTTCTATCATCTACACAGAAATTAATTAGTTATTAAATAGATCTAATATTTGGGTTTTTTGTCTTGTCTTGCTTTATTGCCTTTAATAGGTGAAAAGTTTTTCTTGCACTGCTAAATGCACATGAAGGACAACACTGAAAAACCCCAGTGTGTCCATTTGGGGCAGTGGGCTAATTGCCATAAACTGGCACTGTAAGTCTTCACCTGATGATCTTCCTACCTTTTGTTGACATACACAACACCAGTATACACCCCCAATAACAGATTCATTCTGTTTTATGCTAGAACAATCCACCTCCATTATTTTTTTGGAGAAAACCCTACCATGCTATCTGCCCTACATTTTTATCACATAGGCTATGAAACTTGGATTTTCTGCAGTGTTTCAAAAAAATTGTACTAGTGGTTTAAAAAATTATGCCCTTCTCTTGAAAAAGCTGAATGCAAGAGCCCCATGAATGTACTTCTGGAAAGGAGGTGGTGGCAGAGTTGCAATCCTGATGGAAGAGACCAAGTGGTCTATTCTCCATGGACATGACAACCTTTGGGGCTTTATTTAGATGAGCCTCCAGTATAGGTCACATTGTGTATGAACACCCTGGATGAGCTTTAAAGCAGATCACTCTTTACTCCTGGTGATGTAATGAGCAGCCACATTGAGTTCTCAGCTGATTGCCAACTCCCTCCCTCAGGTGCCAGGTTGATACCTGAACACAAGGCTGCATGGCTGAGGTAAGAGGACTCATGCTAGTTATTCTAAAAGTAGCTTGGGCTTCACATCCTTGAAGCACAGACATCCACTTTGAATTCTCCTTGCTCCCTCCTACGCTTAGCTCCTATGCAAGATTCACATTTCCTCCCGCCATCACCTTTCAGCAATCTTCTCTTTGATCACTGGAAACCTCTCCAGATCCAACGTCACTTTTCATTCTGGACTGCTGCTGTGCTCTCTGCCTTTCCCATTCTCACCTACTTACATCTCCATCCTCCTGCTGCCATTAAAATATCCATCCTGTCGTCGCACTCAGTTTTTTGAATTCCTCCGATGACTTCCCGTTTCATGCCAGAGGCAGCTTCGATGGCGTGTGTGCTCACCCCTGGCACTGCCCGGCTGCCTGCGCTGGCCTGACAGCGTGTTAACGAGGTGCTCATGCACCACAGCCACGTCTGGTTTACATATTTCCACCGGGAGCTCCACAAGGATGGGTGTTTTCCCAGCTGCTAGGCAGGAGATGGCCTCAGCGGTTTCCCCACAATCAGCAGTGCATCTCAAGGTCTTGCATTTTTCCACTTCCAGATTCTTTCACTGAGGGAAGCATGTTTATTGCTAAATACAATTTTGCCTCAGTAATGTATGGTTTCCAGCAGAATTCCTGGAATCTGCTGTTTACAAGCAGGGTCAGAGGTTAGAGAAATACTTTCAGTTTGCATGAGTGATATACCAGAAGGTTTTTGCCCATGCATAGTGTCTAAATGATATGACAACTGCATTTTTATTGTTGATAACCTCCCTGGCTCTGAAATTTACTTGTTCAGCTGTGTGAGTGGTTCAAGTTATTTCTAGACAGCTTAGTAAATGAAAATTAATACTCTCCACTCTTCTTCATCACCCCGACCATTCTTCCAACACAGGCAGGAAAAGTAACAAGAACAAAAACATCAGTAAAGCTCTCACATTTTGAAGTCTTGCAGCTGGAGATCCTCTCTCAGTGTATCAACCAAATACATGGTGGCAGCAATATTATCCAGTGCAAAATGCTCCTGCAGTGGGCTACTCTGAGCAAGCAAATTGGAAGAAGGATAATGTCACTGAGCTGAGCCTCTCGGCAGTTCACCACTTGGTGTAGGCCTCTCAGAAGGCTAATGGCTGATAGTACACAGGGGTGTAGCGAGAGGATGTTGCATGCAAGTTTACTTCTTCTGGAGAAAGGAGATTCTGTCTGATGGTGTTAAAAATGGATGGTTTAATGTTGCTTTTGTTGCCCTGTCAGAATATTGGTGTTCTGCACGGTTTTCCACTTCTTCTTCCACCAAAGGCAGTACCTGTCAATGTGCTGCCTGACCAAGGCAGCACTGGTGACGTGCGATGGGATGCAGGGTCACAGCAATCTTGTATTTATAGTGCAAGATGACAACGCAATCAACAAGAGCAACTCACTGTAATGTGGACTTTGGATCAGCACTTCTTGGCCCATATTTGGTAGACTGAACACACCAACGAGTTTAGCATGCTCTCTATGAGCAGAGGTGCTTTCAATAGAATGTATCTCAGAGTGCCCAAACATAGTTTCATGATGACAGCTGCTTAAAAAGTTGCCCTTCTGTTAGGGATTGGCGAAGTGTGGGATAAAACCTGCTCTAAACCACCAGTTTACCAGCGACACAACTCAAGGAGGATGGATCTTGGGATTACTCAGGGCTGCAGGTCAGCAGCTAAAGGTGGTATTTGAGAGATTTCACACAACCCTGTACTTCGGTAGAGCAGGCCTCAATTCAGCAGAATTCAAGATCTAGGAAGTTAAGCTCCTGTCCTTTACAGAAAGATAATGAGGGTGCAGCTGCAATGCACTAGCATGCAAGGGGTTAGCATATAATTTAATCAAAGAAAAAATGTCTCCACATTATTCAAGCAAGCAAAGATTAAAGGTCTTAAGTTTGCTTCTAAACAGGACAGTGATCCCCGCCCTAACATAAACATTTACCTAAGTGAGATTTGCATAATCTCTTTGACCCTCAATCTCCTTACCTTAATCAACCATATCATTATTTGGAAAAATGTGGCTCCATGGGCCTGATATCTTTGCCTACTTCTCACTGCTCATTAACCAAAAATCAACAGAAAATGTTTTTCTGATGTACCAAGTCTCCGAGTAAATAGCTTCCCTAGAACACAGAGGTTCTCAAACTTTGCCTGGGCGTGACCGTTTCCATAAAAAGCTTCTCCTATTGTAAAACAAAACCCCCTCCATCTCCCTTATGCACAGAATCATAGAATGGCCTATTGGAAGGTACCTCAAAGATCATCTAATTCCAAACCCCCTGCCATGGGTAGAGGACACTTTCTACCACACCAGGTTGCTCAGGACCCCATCCAACCCGGCCTTGAACACTTCCAGGGATGGGGCATCCACAACTTCCCCAGGCAAGCTTTTCCAGTGCCTCACCACCCTCACAGTAAAGAATCTCTTCCTGATGTTTAATCTGAACCTGCCCTCTGTCAGTTTAAAGCCATTCATCTACTGCTGTATCTGAGTGGACACCACTGTTGAAAGAGGAATGAAGGGGACTCCAAGCAGCTGTGATGCCCTTTCACAGGAGACCACCAGCAGGTATTTAGCAAAGCATGGTTTTGAAAACACCTTGTGCTTAGAAACACCAGGACAATTAGGGCACTGATGAGCTTGACCCATACGCTTTTCCTAGCACTTCTGACGACTTTATACGAAGATAATAAGAAGCAAATCACCATCACAGCACCTAATTTCAGTTTGCTGATTAGCAAAATGGCCATAATAGTATCTCTCCCTTTGCACAATTTTGAAGTCTCAAGGTCTAAGCCACTTGCGTCAATGAAAACCAGGGGGCTGCTTAGGCAACTGTACTCATTTTTTGCTATGTGAAAGTGCAAGTAACAAGTGCAGTTCTGACATTTAGACACATTTCTTCATGTTGATGTTCCAGTCTCTTCATCTCTGGAACATTTGATGTCTGAGCAGAGATGCATCTACTGTCACTCGAGGAGTGTCTGGCCTATTCCTAAAAGGTTTTCAAGGGCACAGCTACATAAGATGACCCAGTTAACCTAACAGCTTGTGCAGTCCAAAAGCAGGACTTCTGATCCTTACTTTCCTCTCTGTGGCACCAATCCTAGATGCATGGCACCTCTGGGTAACAATTTAAGAGGTCTGGAGGAATGAGAGTGTCCATTGGCACAGACAAGCATCAGCCCAGCACTGACTCTTGATGTCACTACAAGTCTCATCTTCAAGCTGCTCCCTTCAGTACACAAGACACTAGCTCAGACTGGTAGTGCTGAATGGTGATGACAAGTGTATGCAATGCTCAATTCAGTGCCCAGATCAGCAATAGACTCCAGGTCAATGACTTTCTTCCCAATTGATTTTTTTCCAAGGATTAAACATCTGTGTACAAATGCTAAAGTTCTTTAATGCTTTTCCAAATTTTGGACAGTCTTGCATAATCATTTCACAATATTTATAGTGGCAATTTGAGTTTCAGCTTAGGCTGCTGTTCTTATCTCCTGATTCCACAGCAATGACAAGGTAAAAGGAAAGATGGAGTGGAAGCTATTTTGGCACATACATGCACTTTCCCAATGTGATAAGTAAACCTTTATCTTTCTCCCCTTCACTGTAGCTAACAGGTCAAAAGAAGGGATACCCCAGAAAACAGTAAGAGCCTGTTGTTGACAGAAGGAGAGGAGAGCATGTCCTGTATCTTGATTTTGGAAAAATACTTGTTGCATACAATATAAGCAAGCTAGGGAAAGACAGTCTAATCACAGCTATATATAGGGGGTATAAGAACAGCAGGAAAACCATACTGAGAAGGTGGCCATCAAAGGTTTACTGCTCAAATGGAAGCCTGCACCAAGGAGCATTTTGCAACTTGTTGAATTCCTATTTTACATATTTTCATTGTGTCCTGGACAGACCTGCTTTGATTACGATTGGATGATCAGACAGAAAGCATGCACATTAGATTTACAACTGACACTAATCTGGGACAGCCTGTGAAATAGTTGAGAACAAACTTGGATTAAGAAGAAAATGTAAAAATGTACCAGAAAACAAACCAGAACACAGTAGTCATTGTAACAATCCACATTGCATCCACATACTGAATATTACATGTAATTCTACTCCCTGTCTTCAGAAGAGATACAGGAGAACTAGAAAAGATTCAGTGAAATTGATACAGATGACCAAAAATATGTCTTTATGAAGCCTTTTGACAGACAGGGCAAGAATTTTCAGTCTGAAAAAGAAATGGCTGAGGAAGGATGTATGAGTGACCTATAAAACTGGAGTGGCATAAAAAAAGGTGTATAGCAAAAAATGGTTTATCCCCTTTCAAAGAAAGACCCAGGCAGCATAAAATGGAATTATGATTGGGTCAGAATAAACAGAGAGGTAATTTTTAACATAACTGTTGAACTCTGTAGCTCTTTCCCACAGAATGTTTTGCATGCCAGAGGTTGACATTGTTCAAAACTGATTATCAAAATTAATCAAAAGAAAGTTTTCTATTGATTTCATCATGTAACTAACTAGTCTACTAGGAGGCTAAAAGTCTTTTTGATTATAAAATGCTCTAACAGCTCCTGTCTCTGGAAGGCCACAGAGGCAGACAGATACTTGCTGAGACTCTCTTCCTGAACATTTAGTACCACATTTACAGCATGGATAGCCAATGAGACTGCAACTCATTCGTCTTCAAAAAACTGTTGTTTTCCCAAATTCTGCAGACCATCAACAAGGACTAAAACTGTTCATCAGTTTTACAGCATTACAAGAAAACATGATATGAATTGATCTGTTTAGAGACCAGTGACGCTTATTGTTTGTGAGATGAAGTTAAGACTTCATATGCTTGTAAGGCTGCAACACACAGCCAGAAAATCAAAGTTACATGGTTATTTAACTGGTAAAGTCTGTGTGACAAAGATTATGCTAATGCTGTCAACACACAGGAATTGGAACATGCTCATAGGCACCAAACACATTCAGTGGCTTTGAGAAGACTCAGCCTAAAGAAAAAAAGTGGAGGTTTATGCAAAAGGTACAATTTGAACAGAAAACACAATATAAAATTTCAAATTTTTTTAAAGCTCCTCAGTATACCTACTATGCAGGGATACTAACTGGAGATTGTTAACTGGATTTACTGCAAGAGTATGCTGATAGCTGATCTACTGAAACTGAAGTTGAGAATTTTAGACCATGGAATTGGAAAATATTTAAGGTGCAAATTGAAATATGATGAAATATTTCAAATTTCAGTCAAAGTCATATTGACATATTAAGCTAAATAAATAATTTAATAAGCTCTGTGACCCTTAGCTAAATTTATGCATACTATTAATTCCTCTATTCAATCCAATGAGAGACTAAAGCAGTCCAATGTGTTTGTACTCAAAGTGCCCTACTGAAATGAGTTTTAACAATGCAGCTAAGCAGAATGCCGTGATCAGTCAGAACTCAGTGACCATTATGTAGCCAGTAAGCAGAAAAAGTATGTAAACTCACCTGCATGGTGTTTTTGAGGTAAATGTTGTACTACCCAAGAATAATAGTGATCACACACTGTTACCTGTGTTTTTCTTGGAGTGTTTAGTGCTTCACAGGCGAGGCTCTTGTTAGCAAATCCTTCCTTTGCAAAACGTCCACTCCTAAAAGACAAGCTTGCGAGATTTTGTACAACACGTAACAGGAAAAATATTCATCCTTCATCTTTCTTTCTTCCTCATTAGGAAATACTCAGGAAAACTTTGGGGAAGAAAATAAGATTTAACATCATTGTATTTATTAGGTTCCGAAACAATACACATTCACATCCTTTTGAATACAGTACATTTGGCACAGTAATAATGTTTACGATGAAATAACACTAATGAATGGCAAGAGATTCAAATTACATCCATAAGAAAAAAATTCTGTACAAATAAATCCTCACAATAAAAAAAACCCCTTACCCCCCCAACTGAATACATTTTATATTTAGCCAGAACTATTCTGCACATAATTTAAAAAGAGGTAATTTTTAAGCCTTTTTGGAGAGAATTGTTTTTCACCCTATGGAGAAAAATGTATTTCCATTTTTAAAGTCTGTTTGGGAGAAAAATCAAGAAACAATGGGTTCTTTATAATTATTATTATTAACAACAATTTTGGCATTTTGCACTCAATTTACAAAGAAGGAACAGAAAAATTCTACAGAACAGGCAGAAATGTAACAGAATGTCCTTTTTTAAGAGTTATCTTTAAAAAATATTCAAGGTAACAGACAGACCAGACCTTCTGATGTAAACCCAAGGCAGAGGATCTAACTATTTATACTGAAGAATTATCTGCCCATGCAATAGTTCTGTCTCCTTCACTTTTCTCTTAGCATCCTACCCAACACTGCAGGCGCTGAGGCCTCTTCAAATATGAACATTTGCTAATTATCTTCACGTTAGAAAGGGGAATACAGACTACGTAGCTTGTGCACAATAGCTTTATGGGATGCTTTTATTCCTTCAAAATAAATGTTCAGAGTTCTTTGTAAAGGCCCCTTGTTGGACAAACAGTAGTGCACGATCCCATAACTTGCCTTCCTAGCAGTCTACTCACCCATGGAAGAGAATGCCTTAACATTGTGATCAGTTCTTGCCTGGATGTCAAAAGCTAACCGTGATGAGAAATAAACAGAGCCAGTGGCGAGACACAAATTGATGGGCAGTTCTACAATATATTTCTAAGAGAGAAAGAAATTTAAACACTGAGATGATGCGATCATTAAGATGTTTCTGTGCTGGTACTCAGCTCCAGAAGCTAGTCTTTTCCCAGTACAAAAGATTACTGAAGATAAATTAAATTAAACTAAAGGCTTGATCCTTATTACACTTGTAGGCCAGACAACACATTAATTGATATATCATAATATTTAATATTTTGAAATAATCATAAGAATATATATAATAATTACACCTGAGTTTTAAAAACAAAACAAAATGGAACTGAATGGTGTCATCAGTAACAGGCCATGAGCAGCCAGACGCAAAACTGACACAAACTAACTCATCTGCTTGAGACCGAGATTATCTCTCTTAAAGCCAATGATTCACACTTTGTCCACCACGATTTGTAACATTCCTTTCTCTTTCCGAGCTCTATCATGTCATAATAGAGTTGAAGAGAAGTATACAAGAGATTTAGTATAGCTTAATATATGTCTACATCTTTTATAACAAAAACCTCATCTTTCTGACAGTAACTTGAACCAATACACATACAAGAGTATTGCACATGGACATTATTATAATTATTCTTTCATAGACTAACATTTTAATAGTATGCCTGAACATGCAGCAGTTGATACCTCTATATTCAATGAATTCCACAGGCCTTGCAGCAAACACTATATACAAAATCTCACCTGTACAAAAGGCAAAAAAGCTTCTTTAGTGCCACTTTGCCAATCACAAGTATATATATTTTTGTGCAGCTGGAAATCCATGTGCAACAATTAAAATGGATTCCAATGACCGCTCACTCAGTCCAGTATAATATATAATAAAATGACCTCAGCGATACATGTACACAAAAAAAAAAAATCAGAAAAAAACCCCCAAAAAATCAAAACCAAAACCAAACCACAGGGTACTCCTGGAAATATAAGTACATAACACTGTTAGCGTATCTACAGGAGGTAACTTCACATTAGTAATATTGTCCACATGAGTTACCATTTCAATTCATACACAAAAAAATATCAATTTACAACTTTCAATAATGTCAGTTTGTGAATGTTTGATCTTCAGTTTTTCAACACATTTCCACATAACACATGTGTAGCCTTATTTTGTGTCTTCTAAAAGCAGATTTCTCTTTAGATTTTAAACATAAAACCCAACAAACACAGTAGTATTATGGTTTTGTAAAAGTGTGCAAAAGTAACACACTGCTGAGAAAATAAATATAAATAAGAAATTATTTATCAACTTAGCTACAATGGAAAAAGGCAAATTTAGAATGTTTATAATTAATTTTTTATGCAAAATTAACTGTAAACATCTGCAAGCTTGCCATCACATTAATGGTTCATTTGAAAGGATATTAAATTTGGTAACATGGATAGTACACCAAATTATCTGAAAAACAGTAAAATGGTTATATATAGCTGAGTTAAAGTACTGGAGGCTTTTTATTCTTTAGCCCTTTAATATCTATCCATGTAGTATCTACTTCTTGCTTTAAATAAAATTTCAGTTATCTTTGCGTCTCTTATTCCTAAGAGCTTCCTGTACATTGTATGATGAACTTCACTGAAAGCCTTAATTGATGTGCTTCTTTTTCTGGACAACTTTATGGCTTGTACCTCTCCACAATAAGTTAATAATCGAGGATTACACCTCCACAAAGGCAGACTTTGCTTTCCAAAGGGCATCTGAGTACAGATCTCACCATAACCACCAGTGCAGAAGAAACAGTTCTCACCTTCTTAGCTTAATTATATATGATGATTACAGAACGTGGTCTGCTAAATTGCTTTTAATAGCATATCTTCATTTTCTATGGAAAAGATGTGATTTTGTCCTCTGGGAATTCCTATTCTTAGGAATAAAACAAAAGTTGCAAATATACGGCAGTGTGTTACATCCACAATTTCTGATACAAAATTATTTTGCATTGCTTTGTGAGACAGAAATTAAGAGTGCTTTCAGGTCAGAAGATTAAAGGAAAAAAACAATAAATATATACTTTAACTGGGGATATGGGCTCAGGGTAAAAGAAGTAGTTCTTGATCTACTGAGTCTCAGTAATTTGATGATCTCTTCAGAATCACTTCTTGCAGCATCATTCATCTGTCAGCCTAACGTTGTCTATGGCAGTAGCTCTTCTCCAAAATAAGAGAACCCTTTAAATTCTTCTTGATTGATTTGTTTTATAATTGTCTCATCCACTAGTGTTAATACTGGTTCTTCTCTTGTAAAGTCTTGATCAAAGTTATTTACATCCCTTTTGGTTTTCTGAGAAGAAAAATATAAATAAGGTGAATGGTAAAACAGCACAATAAAATAAAAGGTGCTCTCCCTCCTCTCCATCCCCCCCCTTGAAAGGCTGAATTTTCTGGAATGATTGAAATAAAAGAGGAGCTACTTCACACAAATAATAACAGACATATGAGAGAAGCTACAGGAGCAAGAAATATAAATGAGTTCAGGAGAGGCCACAGAAGCAGTACTGTAAATGAATTCCCAGAGACGCGCGGGTCTCTGACAGGCGAAGGAATAGCAGTATGATGATAAAGCAGGAAGCTGAGATTAGGACTAGTTTTAAAAAGGCTTTGGCATAGAAGGTGGTATGGTTGTTTCCTCTTAGATTTGAACATAGTCATACCTCATTTCAGAGTCAGAGTGAACTGATTTAAATGATTTCCCCCAAACACAGCCTAGTGTTTCAACTCTAAGTAAACCATTTCTTTATATCAGGCTACACTCAGGTTTAAAAATCTCAGGTAAAGCTTGCAACAGCTCTCAATCCAAAATCCTTAAGCTCAACATTGGCAACTCAGATTTCCTAATGCAGCCAAATGTAAGTGAGAGCACCATGCAAAATGTGAAATTCTGTCTCCAGAGAAATCCACCTCAGAACTCTTCTTTATTTTGATGGCATCAGGATTTTCCCACTAAAGTCTAAAGCACCTCACTCCTTCAGCATAGTTGGGCCAACAAAGTGCAACTGTGCATGTTCTGGGATGAGAGGTATTTACAGAGACAGTCTTGGGGAGGCTGATTTGCTGTCCTCAGGCCACTCATGACAATGACTATCTGTGACCATTTACATGAAAAAAACACTCTAGGCTACAGTGGAAAATGCTCTCCACGCTCATTCCTTTGAACCTGCAGTATTCACATTTTCCATGTTAGCAGCATATTTCAGGTTCAGGGAATTGGAACAAACATTTTTCTTTATGCTGTCTCTTTTCTCTTTGTGTCACGGAATCTAGTAATTACCTGGGTGATCCTTAATGGAGGCACACTGACACATTGAAAATGAACTGTGTGTTTCTCCTGCCCATGTCTGGGATTAAATGATACTGGAAATAGAAGAGCTATTTGACTTGCAAAGTAAAATGATAAAATGACAAAGTCATACATCATAAAGTACATTAACATATTCCAAAGGGGATATGTACCCCCTTTCGGTGTAGGTAAACTTGTCTATAACATATAAATTTAAAAATGTATTTTATTCATCAGCTCTACTGAGACACTAAACAGTTTTCTTTCTCAAAATTGTAGAACAGTCATAGCAACCTTCACCCACACTGTAAGAACTTTATAGATACAGGGGAAAAAAGGGTCTATGTAAACACAAGAGACTGTCACTTGTAAACCAAGTACTTTCTAAGTGCAGACAAACAAAAATCCACAACCTCTATCTACAGAATTCCATTAAAAGGAAAGGGATATGGACTTAACAAACATATATATATATGCTTATATTGTTTACATTTGAAATATTTACTTTGTACATAAAGACCAGACATGAAATGTATGTGACTCATATAACTTTGAATTGCGTAAGGCATGAGGGACCTGGCTTTGGACTTTTTGAGGTTTTTTCAAAGTAATTTGGGCAAAACCTGAAAAATAAGAATGAAATTTCATCTCATTTTTTAAAAGCATTACATTGCAACTGCGCCTACATTCTTCTTGTTCTCCATGTCCTACCATGGTATTTTCACACAATGAATTTGCCACAGGAATACTCACTAAAGCAGAAGAATCTAAGTGAGTATTTGCAAAAAGTAGAATTCAAATTCAGAATTGTAGTTATATGCAAAAGAAATATGACTACACTCACACTTTTAACCACTAGCTATCAAGGACAAATAAGCTCTGGAGTAGCTGAAAACAAATACAATCTATATTATGTTCAGGTTTTCATATTGAACACATTCGTGAAAACTTGTTTAAGTTAAAACAATAAAATGACAAATTCATCAAAGCCTATCAGGGGCAATTAATTTCCAATAGCTACTTATTCCAGAAATCACTAAGACTTGTGAAGGCGGTAGACAAAAAAGAGCGCAGAAGAGTGCATCTAAAAAAGGGTCCTAACATTGGTGCATGTAAATCCTACTGATTAAAAATAGTTGTGCTGCCAGTAGAGAATCCCAAACACTTCTGAAACAATAACCAAAGATATTTGCTTAGATTTAAAAGCCTACTGTGTCTTAAAATATGACTTTGAAACCAAAGGAGGAAATACAAGTTTTTACTTTCTCTGATTTATAAACAATTCCATGTAGTTTTGGCAGCATAGACGTAAATCACCCAATTTATTAACAGGACAAGCATGGAGCTATCTACGATTGCAAGGATATGCTAAGAGGTCTAACTAACCAACTGATGAAGTGAGATTAAACAGGGAACAAAAGCAAGTGGATTAAGCCATACAAGACCAAAGGTAGAGTTCATAACAAGTGCTTCTTTTCAACAGAAAGATTTATTTGAGAAACCCCCCTTACAAACTTAGGCACTTTCCTCCTGAAGCTATGACTATTTTGCAAGGCTCCATTTGCTAAGACAAAACAGGTCTGGCCACATTTCTGCTAATATTGCTATTTTAATGTACTTGCACTGTGAATACTCTGTAGGCCAAGAGCATGAACCAACACACTGTTGCATCATGAGGGCTCAGGATGAAGGTGTGAAGGACTGTGCCTGTCTCCTAGCAGAGAAGCTGAGAAAAGAAGGAAGATCTGCAAGGTAAGGAGAATATATGAAAGCAACAGAGTGCAGCTATTATCCAACTCTGAACATAAAAAAATAATGAAGATAAAAGGAAAAATGTTTAGATTGGCTGCTAAATGCATAATTTAAAATGCAGTAATTAAATGGGTGGGATTCTGTTTATTTAGCCTGCAGCTCCTAAGACTCTGGGACACATTATTTTAAACTTTTCAAACGTTTTTCCAGGTAAGACTTTTCAGTTTCAGATGACAGAGGAAACTACAGTACTAGGAAAGAAAAACTTGCAAAACTACAGCTGTCTTGCCAAACACACAAAAATTCCATCAGGTTTCAGATGCTCCTTTCTTTCTCTCTAGACTACCCAAGCATCTTGTCTTCAGCTACACGAGAGCAGGGGCACAGCAGCTACCCAAGAGCTTCCAACAGCAGGTGCCAAATTCCACACTGCACTGAAGCTGCTCTCCTGCAGGCAGCATGTGGGCAGAGCCCCTGTCCATCTGACAAACAGCAGCAGCAGTGCCAATGGCAACGACCAAAAATGACATCATTCCAGTTCCAAATCTCATCAGACAGATGGCTGTTCCACCAGCAGAATACCTCTGGCAGTGAGAAGGAATAGTGACTACCTCTTGCAGGTGGGACATGTGCTGGCCACTTGATCTTTTGTCTTTCTTCTTCCCAGCAGTGTGAATGCTTCCTGGGTCTCCTGTCTGAGCAGTGACCTAGTGTGACTCAGGAGACGTGATCTGATCAGATGTAACACTTGGGCTACATCCTTGAACTAAGAAACCCATATGACTACTACCCATTGAGGATGACAATTTTTAAGTCAAAATCATGTTTTATTCTATTCAAAGAGATAAAGATATCAGAAACTATAAAAGACTATGTCTTCACAAAACACCATTTAATCAGCTTTTGTAGTTGGCCTGTACAACTTTGGACAAAGAGTTATTGGGTTTTTTGAGTCAAAATGCTTTTTTCCCCCCTCATATTTCTTCACATATTTACTAAAAGATGCTGTTAATAAGCACACATTAAACAGTGGTTTTCTGAACTGTTTTTGTTTTCAGCGCCGTTTCAATAAAACATTCATTTTCTACCTGCAGTCACAAACTCAAGCTTAAGAAAACCCCTCTAAAATCTGCTTATTAAGCTTTGCATTGTTAAGGATTACCAACCTCGTCTGTCAGTGATAATTAAATGACTTAATACGAATTTCAACAGGGAAAAAAGAAATTGATGATCTTATCACTGAAAATACATGCAGAAAGTTAAAACTTGCCGTTCCTTCCATTAACTACATGAACCAAATGTGAATGATGGGAGCCTTTGGTATTGAAAAGCCACAGAAATCCTTGCAAGAAAGCATGTGACAGAGGGTTCCAAAACAGAGAACTCAGCAAAGCTTGGACATCTCATCAGCTGTGTCATGAGACCAAGAGGCTCAGTGGACTCTCTTCTGCCTAACAAAGATTAAATTAATTCTCCAGTTTGGAGACATTAAGAAGTCTCTCTCTTTAATCTGTTACTTATTTTCATTTAATTTGCAGAAAATCACTGAAACTCTTTCAAGTCCATTGTAAGCTCAACGGCTCCCATAACTGGGCTGGCGTTGTCCAGCAGCTTCAAAGGCTACTTAGGGAAGGTAAAAAACAGATGGGGGTAGTACCTAGGAAACAACACTGCCACAAAGACTGGGTTTGGTGTTTTAGTCTGATTGTCCTACAGATTCACAATATGCTGTTTAAATATAACTACAAGAGGCTGCTGCAGCTTTTGGTGTGCAGCTCCAGAGGCACAGGGCAGTAGGAACAGGAGATGCAGCAAGAGTCACACCTTCTCATATGTATTACGTGGTATCACTTAATTGTATCCAGAATTTTGCTTCAGTAAGAAATAAATGATGCCCTTGTTTGACACAGTATCATCAAGAAGAAATTCTTAGATCAGGATGATAAAAGTTCAAACATTTTGTATATACCTTATCACTGATAAGATTTTCAGATTATCAAGACAAATGGAAACTCAGACACCAAACCAGTGGGTTTGAAGCACAAGGTTATGTGGCTAACCTCACATGTCACTGTCCTCTCATTCACCTCTTCTTATTATGATAACAAAAACCACAGCACAGGCAGAGATCACTTTGCAGCACTGTTTGGATCTCTTTTTGTAGTAGTTTCTAAATATTTGAGACCAACTATAATGAGCACTCACTTTTGCACATAACTCATGCTATATATATACATATATATATATATATATATATATAAATTCAGTATTATTATTTTGAAGGAAATGGGCTAAGAAGCATGACACTTCAGGCCTGTCTTTCAGTTTATCCTCAGAATGCCTCTTCACAGTATTTGAATGTCCTGAGAATCTGTATCTGTATTAGATGTATTTTAGATGTATTTCCTAGCTTGTCTTATTTCAGAAGATAAAAAATACATGTTATCAAAATAACTTTATAAGTTATTAAATTTTCTCAGCATGTTAATTGCTCTAGTCACACATGGGAGAGTGGCAACACATCTGCCATGAGCTGTAGTATATTCAACTGAAGTTTATGATGATAAAAAGGCTTTTGAAGCCAAGTAGCTCTTACAAGTATACCAACATTCATTACTTCCAAGCAGAAGGTGAGATTTCATTCTCCTAGATTATGCTTTCATCAGGTGTAAAGGACACCACATTAAGTGAAAGCAGTGGGAAACCTGCCACTCTAGAAAGATGTTAATAGATAGTGAAACAGTATTTGAAAAGCATCTCAACCTATGCAGTCCATATTTTACTCTGTTATGGAAGTACACAGATATTTAATAAGCACCAAACTAATTCACAAAATGATGGATTTTAAAAGGGATCATTGGTGATAGAGTAAGCTGGAACATGTTTATACTGAAATGGTAGTCCCTTTCTTAGGAATGTGAAATGGGTCAAGTAGGAAGGAAGAATAACCTAAACAATTAGGGGCATAAAAATTTAATGACTACATGGCCAGAATGCCAGCCTTTGTATTTCACTTTTACACAGATTTCCTCAAAACCAGAGCCTCCCAAAACCACCATCACAAAACAAACAGCAAGGCAAACAAAACCAAAGCTCTGCAGGTTCCCTGACAACCACCCTGTGCTCACAGCATGGGCAATGAACCTTTCCCAGCAGTCCCACTGTGAATCTGTTGTCCTCTATGGCCCGGCTTGGGCATACTCATCACCCTGAGTACACAGCACTAGAGTTACGTACAGCAGATTGCTATATATACAGCAAACCTTTGTTCACAGCCTGGTTGCTGCATCACAACAGCTATCTCTGTGCAGAACATGGATGGAGATAGATTTCACAGGAGCTTTAGGGGAGCTCAGCACCAGCTTTCCATCTGTGGTTAGTCCTTTACCCTCAACATCCATCATGTCCACCTTCTCAGAGCTTGCTTCCATTAGGACTCAGCTGTGACATAGAGCTACTGCACGTTAGCTGTGCTATGGTAGAATACATGCATTTTGTAAAGTGAAAACAATTGCAGGGAAAGAGTGCCAGCTTCTGAATTCCTACACTACATCTTCCCTTTATGGTAGGCTTCTTTGAGAGATCTAACCCCATGAGAAACAATTTTATATTTCTTCTTGGGGAGGGAAGGAAAGACAAGAAGAGAAAGTAATGGAACATATGAAAACACCCTTCACCTGCACAATGTGATTCCTATTGCAAACCTTATGAACTACTCTGCAGTGCAGATTTTATATGTCTGTCTCTCTAATTCACATTATACTGGCAAGCTTCCACTGATATCCTCAGCTGCTCTAAGGTTATGGTCAGCAATGTCACCTTCCCTCTTTCATCCTGGCAAACATCCGACATTAGCCCATTTTCAGTTGTGCTCTCCTGAAGCTGCATTTCAACCACTGTTACAGCAGAATGACAGGAATCAGGGCTGGTGCATCTGTGACAATGTGCTGAACCACCTGCTGGTGAGTCCTCAAATACATATGTAGAAGCCTTTTTGTCTTCCTGATCCCTAGCACTTTGGCACAAAGGACTATCCAGACAATGGAGCTGACTTGCAAAGAGGAGGGAAAAGTGAGGTAGGTTGGTAAGTCTAGGGCACGTGTTCCTAGAATTTCAGTGGCTTCCAGGAGATATCCGCAAAATCACTGAAAAAGTTATCCAAATATAGATTAACTGTGCACTGAGGCATTTGACCAGATATATTCTGTAAAAGATCAATAGATTTACTTTACTTTCCATTCTTTAAGCAATCACAAAGACAAGGAATAAATTAAGGAGACCGTGATGTTAGTAAAGAGATGAGTGTTGTAATAAAATATTGCAAGCCACTTTATGTATCCTGAATAAATATTGACTGACTGATTTTCGACCGTTTTATTCTGCCCACAGTCACCTACACATTTATTTACAGAAAAGTACCACGTTAGGGAAACCTTCCTGATGATGACATGAAATTATACAGTAGTATCTTGTGATTCTGAGCCTTCCTCTATCAAGGAGCATTAACATGTGTATTGTGATGCTGGATGCAAAGACACATCACATCTTGAAAGGTAATAGCAACACGTATAGTGGGAGCAAAACTCCAAGACTCAGTTATACACTAAAATAGTGTGCATTACAGGCCATAGAGTAGGAATGCTACACATTTTTTGGCAAGACTGACTACATTTCTGGAAACTCATGCTCTTTGATGCTCTTAGCTAATTAGTTTGATTATGCATATGACAGGCTTTCATACAGCAAAATGGTACAGCAGGTCTTATCTTAGACAAATGGAGAAAGCTACACAATGATGGTTTATTGCTAAGACTACTGAATTGTTAGAGATTATATTTTGAAGTGTAATGATTATTTTTAAGGCTTTGCAAAGACAGAGTAAAATAAAGATGTATGTGACTTTAGAAAGCAGCTGAAGATGCTGTCTTTTAAATTTTTTTTTAAACTAACTCACATACAAATCATAGGCTAAGTAAAAGGCATAGCAGGACTATGCATGAATGCCTACTGCTTCTGCATCTCAATACATCTCCTTTCCACCTTTCTTACAGGCACTGTAACTGCTTTTTTTGGAACACAATTTTATTCAAAGAGCACAGTATGACATAGCAGAGTTTGTAGTGACATGACTTTAATTCCTAGTTCTGCTACTGATCTGCATTGAGCTTGAGTAATTTTCTCTTCATCATTCATCTAGTTTTCTTCCTATTTTTGTTCTCCTACAGGTGGGCTGTGATCTCTCTCTCTATCATTGCCTACAATCTCCTGACTGTCTTTCACTTACGTAGCTTTTTTCACAGTGGGAACCCTATCTTGCTAGGAATTTGAGCTGTTAATGCAGACGCGATGGTACAAACTCAATCTCCCTTTCTTCTTGTTCTTGTCAAATATAAGCACAGTCTTCCAAACTGCCATGGGCAGTCATGGTCTTCAGATCCTTCTTTTGCATACTCCAGTATTAAGCCAAGAGAACTGTTGTTCTGTAAGTCCTTCACAAACGTGAATATGGCATGCAAGGAACAAGACCTTAAGGTTTTTTGCAAATGTCTAGACTGAGTGTTCCTTTCATCCCGCAGGATTTAAACATATGACTTCTGGAGCACACTGTTGAGAGGGCCAGTACAAGGTCTGTGCCTCCACAGTAACAAAGCCCCTTGTACCAGCACAGCAGCATAACAAGAGGAGAGCAGCAGCTAAAGAACTGCTAGGATTCCTTACCATTTGCAGATGCCCTCCCTGTCCCGCTACCGCAGGTAAGTAGCTATACATCAACTGCTTCAGTCCACTGCCTAGTAGTGCATATGCCAAAGGAATGAAGTTTTGCACTAGTATGCCGAGCTGTGAACACACACATTGACAAATCTTTGCTGCCCATTTTGGGTGAACACCCTAGTGTTCCAGTTTGGCCAAATTTAGAAATATATCCTCTGAGAGAAGGCAGGCTGAAACTACCCCTCCCGCACCAGGTTCAGAAAAAATAAATTTTCCTCAAAGGAAAGTGAAAGAGATAAAAACTATTTATTTAACAAACACACTGGAAAAGGATAATAATGCTAAATAATAAAACCTCCTGCTCTGCTGAGAGAAACCTGGGGGAAAATTCAGAGTCCTTCCGTAGATCTCTCTCTCCCTCCTTGGAGCTGGGATGGGGTGGTGGGCCCACCTCCAGGGCCAAGGCCTTGGTAGAAAGTCCTCCCGATGTATTCTGATGTTGAAACAGTCCAGCAGAGAAAAAAAAAAGGAAAAAAACAAAGTCCCAGGAAAACAAAAGTTCAGCTCTACGGAGGAAAAGGAGTTGAGGAAAAAAAACCTGCCAAAAGCTGTCTGGAAAGAAAAGCAAGCTGGCTGCTTCCCTTCCCTCTCGCTCTCCTGCCGCAGTTGAAAAAAAAGTCTCTATCTCTGTGTGACCTTGAACAAGCTGCAAACTGCTTTGAAGAAGTTTTGCTCAGTTTTTCCTCCCCCCTCTCAGGCTCAGTTTAAAGGCACAGAAAGGCACAAGAATTAATTTCTGGGCGTGGGGCAGCGATATGGGATATACACATCACAAAGTCACCCCAAGACACCTAGCAAGACCTAACGTTTGCATTAGCACAGCATACTGCAAGTACAGAAAGTTCTGCACGAGAAACAAACCCAAAGCCAAAGCTCTTTTTATACTCAGTGTTTACTGGACTCCAGCTGGGATGGGACTAGTCATGAAATGCCAGCCTTCAACAAATCTTGACTTTTTCTTGATAAATTCCACCTTCTGATAAAGAGCCAGATGCTACTGCTTCTTAATTACCTGTTTTTTCCACTGGCTTTTATTGCCATCAGAAACAGGCCCAACCCAGGAATATTATATATTATCTACATTAACATAAAAATAAAATATTTCTGTATGAATTCTTAAGAACGTACATAAGAATGTAAGTGAACATGGTAAGATTATTTCACTTAATGGTTTAAACAACTTTATGAAAATTGCACTGGATATTAAAGCAGCCAGAAAGTGAAACAGAATTTGTGTTTTTCTGGGGAAGCCCAAAAGGAAAGCAGGTACACTCCGGTTGCTTATCACTGTATCCCAATGGGCACCACTTAACAATGTACACTTAACAGATGGTTAAATGGACTTAGTTATCCAGTATGAAAATATTTTAGTGCTATAAAACCAGGACTCAACAAAACAAAACAAATACTGATGGATCTCCAGCACAGAATCAAAAGAAGCATAACAAAAGTTGTTTAACTTATAAATATTTGGAAACCTGCAGTGCTGGGAAGTAGCTTCCAAACTTCTGTAATTCTAGTGTTGTGGTAATCACATCTAAAAACAGCTGCTGGAGGCACTGACACTGAAGATAATAAAACCCCAAAATCAGACTAACTGAATGAGAAATTCTGGGAAAACAAAACCTTGTACATTCAAAAAAACCCGAACACTGAAATCCCTTAAAAATACCAGCTCACTTACTTGTGACTTCTCTAAGCTGCACAGAGGCTCCTCAAAAGCTATATACTTACATCTTGGGCAAACTTAGTGGTTGCACAAAGCGCCAAGCTAGTTGAAGCTTTGAAAACCAAGTTCCTTCACTTTGCTGAGGGAAGAGGCAGGAGTATTCCAGACTTCTCTGTCCTGCCCAGCCACTGGATTGATCGGTCTAAGCTACGCTGTGGGCATAAGTATGGTACTATTTGTTGTTCACAGCTGTCTATAGCAAGCTCAGCTGAGATCCTGAACTTCATTGCCTGAAAACAACCATTGCTTCTCAATCAGCAGCCACGTGGTTAACACTGAAACCAGCAGCAGAAAAGTGTAACTTCTAGGAACCATCTGAAATTCAATACTCTGATTCCTGATACCCTGTGACAGGGACAGCATGCAAAAAAGGTGTTGGAGTAATAAAAAGTCCGTCCCAAAAGTCCACACCCATTTTTCTTTAGTTTTTCTAAAGGATGTATGTTAACCATTTTGACAAAGACAGTCTACCCCATTTCTAGACTTTTTTTTGTACACCAGTATTAATCAACGTGGTGTCACTCTCAGAAGAAAGCCCACTGTTTTCCTGTGCCTGAAATGTCTGCAGCAAGTGGGAAATACATAATGGGCAATGTATAATAATGGTACATGAGGGTCTGAGGTCTCAAGATCACTCCCCAGTGTTTTGTCTAAGCAGTAACACTTCATGCAAAGGCATGCAGTATAGCCCCTTGCGTGCCCATCTGCTAAATGCTCATTGCCATGCACTGATGACTGAATGGAAATATATTATGAAACTGAAGGGACACCTCAAGGTTATTAGGCCTAAAAGTGGACCTACCTTGACATTTTCCCCATATTGAAGGCCTTACCTTAAAGAGGGACATTCACACTGAAGCAAACTTGAAAAGAGAGAACATTTATACAAAAAGAAATTTACTTGGCCTGTAATTTCCTATGTTCCTTCTGGTGCTATTGAATGATTACTGCATTTTACAGGATTTCTTCCCCACAGCGTAAAGGCAAAGTCATAATTCTGCATGGATGATGATACAATCTACTGTCACAAAAAAGTAGAGGCGTGCCAAAGAACCCCCACCAAAACAGTATCATGACTTCCCAACACCAGGTTAAAAATCCCTCATTAGAAAGTAAAAAAATCTTTGCCTCTTAGCCCTCATGTATGAAAATGAATCTGCAATTATAGAACTTATGTTTCAGGCTAGCATATTGGAAAGTTTTCTCCAGAAACGTGGTCCCTCTTTAAGGATTCCAGCCGTATTTCACAGTAAGCAGATGGTTGCTGCAGCAATTTGAACACACACCTCTCTAATTGAAGACTTTTTTTGGGAGCCGTTCAGTGTGGCACCTACCCATGGGGCAGGTGTGGCCTCTGCCTGTTTGCCTGTGCAAACAGCCCAGCTGCACTCTCCAGAGGTGCTGATTTGTATTTGCTACTTATTACCCAGCTTCCAAACACTGTGGGCATCCAGCTTCTCGTTCAGTCATAGGCAAAGGATTGCCAAAATTTTGCCAGTTTTTTCACTCATTCAGGGGAGGGGGAAAAGAAAATTCACGGTGCTCAGTGACTCCAGTTGTAACCCACAATCATTGGCTACGACTAGAATTTCATATTTGGGAATGATTTTATTTCAAACCTTTGCTGCAGTGCAAAACTGAAAGCGGACACATTGCTGGCATCCTTAAGTCAAGACTTAACAAGGGAGTTCAGGTTCACAGAGGAAACTGCATACAGACCATGTGGCTCAGATAGTGATAACTAAGGGGGGAGGAACTTTGATAACGGTTTATCATTATCTTAGAGGTACTGGAGCTGACAGAGGTGTAATTTGAGATGAAATCTGCTAACACTGAGGTCTGGTGTAGCATAAGAACACTCTTCCAAGGGAAGTCCTAAGCATTCAGTCAATTTAAAAGGCTGATCTTTAGCACTTGTTTTTTGGCATTTCACAGCTATATTTTTTCACTGGCCCAGAACTTTGCATCAAGCATCCTGTGATTATCACAGAAGAGAAACTGAAGCATGAAAAGATTAGGTGATGCAGCCTGGCCACATCATGAGTTGCTAGAAAATCTGATGGAAGAACTTATATATCTTGCAATTCTTGGGTCTGGTTTTAGCTGCTAGACCAGCTCTCTACCCTACGGAGTCAGAACTGAAGAAGGAACTACAATTATTCAGAAAATATTCTAAGTGATGTAACGATAGAAATTGAAAAAGCTGCAAAATGAAGTAAGTCAGATGAATAGGCCAACAGCAGGTGTTGTTGCTCCATACTGCAAGATACAATTCTGCAACAGACTATCTCATTCATTTTGTCTTTAATGCTCTTGAGGAAAGTGAGCTTTTAGAATGGAAAACCAAAAAATTATGAATGCATTGAGAAAATTAGAATAACGCATTGTTCTGTGAAAGCTGCATGTTGACAGTGAATCATTGTAATACGATTATTTTGTTCACTTCATCTCCATAAAGCCACACTATGAATGGATTGCCACAGGCACTGATAAAGCCATTAGTGATGAAACTTTGGCTTAATTGCTAGAAAGAAATACATATAGCAAACATCTGTTTTACCAGGCTTTGTATTACCCTCTGGCTGAGAGCTCTTCAGCTTTTTCATGTTCAGGACATCTTAGACAGTGTCTCAAATTTTCCCAACCCTGACACTGACAACAGGGTAGTTGCAAGTCTGTCTGTTTGCATGCACGTTTCAAGGGTTGACACTGAAAACTGAGTCTGGAAGGACAGGAGTGTGCCTGTAGTGAGACTGTCCTTGCTGCACAGTGCCTGAGAGCTTCCTCTGTCCCACAGCTCCTTGCAGCACACTGAGCCACTGTGACCAAGAAATATGAGAGTGGTTTTACTGTGCTGGTCTAATTCTACAAAAATCAAAAACAAAGCCCTCAGAGGGCTGGAGCACATCTCTTACGTGGAAGGGTTGAGAGAGTTGCGGCTGTTAAGCCTGGAGAAGAGAAGGCTTCAGGGAGACCCTGTATTGTGGTCTTTCAATACTCAAAGGGGGCTAAAAAGAAAGAAGAGGACAAACTTTTTAGTAGGGTCTGTTACCATAGGCCAGGGGGTAATGGTTTTAAACTGAAAGAGGGTAGATTTAAACTAGATATAAGAAAGAAATTGCTTATGATGAGGATGGTAAAACACTGGAACAGGTTGCTCAGATTTATGATAGATGCCTCATTCCTGGAAACATTCAAGGACAGCCTGGACATGGCTCTGAGCAACCTGATATGGTTGATTAGGCTCACTGCAGAGGGGTTAGACTAGATGACCTTTAAAGGTCCTCTCCAACCCACACTATTCTATGATTCTATTAAATTGATGCTCATATGAGGCTACCACTGACTTCAGACAAATGGAAAACAAATTTGGGGCAGTGATTTTCCTCCATCACTGGCAAAAGGGACTATGATATTGCACATCTTCTTGCCACTTGTGCACTTGTTTCTGGGCTTCACTGGCTGATGTTGCTGACATGTCAGCAGGCCACAGATTTACTGTGGAAAGCCTACAGCTGGTCAGCTGTGTTCTCAGAAATGGCACAAAGAATTTCTTGCAGGGAACTATAACAATATAAAATTCATCAGTACACATTAGAGCTGAAGTAGCAATCTGCTTCAATGACTGTTCAATGACTGCATAATTTGTTATTTGGTACAGACAGACAGAATCAGACCATCATAACACTAAGCAGGATCTACCACATTTACCACCACATCAGTAACTTTGTTAAGAAATTGATCTACTGCACCATTGTTTTAATTTGTAAGATGGCAAATGCAGTTTGAAAATGGAAATAACCAACTCAGCCAAGCCAGGAACACAGCCATGGAAACAAAGGAAGATGGAGAGCAGAGAATCACTGAATGCTATTGAGGTCTTTGTGGCTCTTGGGCAATAAATGATGCTGCAAATCACAGCCTGGCCTTATGGCTACTGATCATGGAAATGTTGTTCTCCAAATGGAATAAAATTCCAGGGAGAATACATGTGACAAAATAACAGAGGAATAAAATGCCTCAAAGGGTTTTCTGTCTCACAGCAGTTGCTCTGGAGAAAAGATATCTGTCTGCACTAAAATGGTGCCTGTTGCATATGCAATTACAAAGTCACGACTGCATTCAGGAATGAATAATACTATTCAGAAAATTTCAAGACAGACTGTGAAGCTCAAAGAATCAGGTTTTAAGAACAGCAGAAATGATCTTCAAAAGACACTGCAAAGTCACTGGAGCTTAGATGCAACAAATATCTTCTGTCTAGCTGCTCAAAAGTTTGCTTGATGTCTAATGTACATGCTCCAGAGCCATAAGGTTTTTTCTACACCAGCTTAACATATATAATAGCTCTACATGGAACAAACTCTCAATATAGTAAACCACAGTGTGTATACATATATATATATATATATACGTCAAATTAATTTTACCACTGAAAAGCCGCATGATCCTAGATTTATGAGAGGAAGAGCTGGCAGATAACATGCATCATAGGACTGAGCCCAAGTGCATTTTCACCCTTTGTATTTTCTATTCCAAGTCATTAACTGGAGGAGCAAAGACCCTTCACAGCTGGTTTCAGAGCCACCAAATCTGCTTCCATTTTCTCTACCTAGGACAACTGAGGGTGGCACTTCTGTCACTGCTTAGCAATCTAAACTTCAGCTATTTGTATGAATCCTCTATCCAGGGCACTCTTGCAAGCCTTCAGAAAACATAGGTCAGTTTTTCAAAATCCTTTTGGTAATTTTCATTCTAAGGCTGGACACAGGAAGAAATTTCAGCTTCCAAAGCATCATTAGAATAATCAAATCATGTACAAATTAGACGAACATTAATGGTATAATTATAGTATAATAAGCAACATAATTACATCCATCCACTGTGTGAATGAGATTTAAAAATAAAAACACCTTCAAAAGTCTGGCTAATAAATAGCCATGCAGGGTTTTTTCCAAGCCCAGTTGAAAAATTCAGACTTAAGGCTGGCAGAGCTGAAGAGATGTACCTGAACTATGGAGAAGCACAGGGCTGACAGTACCATGTAATATAGCCCCTCAGAAAACTTACTGTGGCAGAGAAAGGATGGAAGGTAACAGAAAAGCAAGCCAGCTGTGCTAATCAAGGAATTCATGTGTTTTGGGGGGAGTGAGGCAGAAGAGAAGCAAGGCTTTTTCCACAATAGCACCTCTGTGACCTCCCTTGGCAGATTATTCCATTGTCTGATAGGACCTCAGTGTTTGACCATTTCCCCTAATGACTGTACTTGTTTAGTGTCACCACTTTACATTGCTTGGAGCTCATTTGAACACATCTTATGTGTTGTTTTATTTTGAAAGTGTTTACGATATAATCATAAATTTTCCCCCCTTAGTCATCTTACCAGTTGGTCAGAAAACAGAAGACTACCTGTGTAAATATATGCATTCTTGCATGAGCAGAACTTCTGTATGTGCATGCAAAACTCAACTTAAATGCACAGATGACTATATATGTATTGTACACTTCTTTCCCAACACAGATGTACAGTCACATTTCACATGCAAGAATGTCTATTTTCTGACTAATAATCTGACCTCTCTTTTCATAGTTCTTTTCACAGAACTAGGCCCTCCTCAACAAAAGATTAAAATAAATTTTTTGATCCTCTCTTAAGATTAAGAGTCACTTTTAAATAATCAACAGCCCTTTATTAATACTAAAAGATGTTAAAAAAACATAAAACATTCCAAACACAGGCATTACTTATGTTTTTTCCATAGTTGTTCCACAGCTATGGAACAGTTACGTTTGTTAATCTGAATCAATGAATCTCAATGCTACACCCACAACTGAACTTAGAGAAGAACTCTCTGTGTAGATTTTAAAGTAGATTTTATTTCATTAGTGTTCACCTTCTTCCCTCTTCTTAGGATTTTTCAAAGTGAGTGCAATCTAGTCCAGCTTGGCAAGTATACAAAATTACCTTTATAGCATCTGAAATTTACTGCCCTAAATTCCTTTGCCATTTTTGAAGTTGAAAAATTGATAATTCTATTTTATTCATGTGATCTTTCTCTCCAGCCTAGATCTGTATCACACTTTACTTTCCAAGTAATATATCATTCAGTTTTAAGAGGAAAAATAAAAATTTCAAGTATGATCTTACTCAAAGATTGCTATACAACAATAAAATCCAAACAACTGTAAAATGTATACACTTGGTACAAAACAGCTGATGGATCATAAACATGGATCATAAATATATAAGGTATGCTCTTTTGAAGGGTAGAAAAGTTATCAGTAAAAGCTGATAAGACCCAGTCACTGGGGAAGATACCTTAGAGAGAGCAGACTGAGAACATGAAAATAATAAGAGATGCCTGTAACACAGAGTACATATGATCTGAATTTACCACTATAAAAAAAAGGAGTTCAGAAAAAAATCCAAGCATACAGAACTACTAGCCTGCAGGAATAAAATCTGGTGGAATTAAGAAAGTTGGTAGATACAACATAGCAAGAAGTAGTATGAAAATCCAACATTAGAGAAGTAGCCTGAAGAAAAATGAGCAGAAGTGTAAATAAAGATGTATAAAATCACCCTAACAATTATTAAGGAGCAGAGAGCTGTCCAAAAAGTTATACAAAGGACTACTCTGCAATAATCTGTAATCACTACTGAAACAGAACGATTCAACTAAAATACCTTTAAAGAAAGCAGAAAAGAGGAAAAGGAAAAAAACAACAGGAATTAATGAAATAGGATTGTCTTTACAATACAACAGCAGTGAAATAATTACTAGAAATAGAAGGAAGCCCCACTGAGAAGGCAGCAGGCATTTATATCAGCAATGAATAAAAATACCTGATATATGAAATGCCTTCTGACTTTTAAGGACCGCCACAGCGGGAGTACTTACAAAAATAATAAAGGCCTCATAAAAATACCTATTGTCAAAGGGACTGTGCATCTTGATCATGAAAGAAAAACAGCCCATAAACAGACTAGATGAAAGGAAACTGGAAATTAGATGCAGGCATAAAGTGAAAATAATTCTGCAATTGTTCATCTTGATTTAATAACTGAACTAACAAAACTCTGATGAATACTGAGCAAAGCAACAACAATTACGGTGAGACGGAAGGCCAAATTCCTGTGAAAACAAGAGAAGACCTACACAAATGCAACTCAGTTGAACACCAACTTCATCCAAGTGCAACTACCTGACAGCTGTGGAACCTGACTGGAAAACAGTCACAGTACTAAAGAGGCTTCTGATAAATACTAAAGCAATTAATTTAGGGTTCACACTTCCTGCAGCAGTGCAGAGACTTGCACAGCAGCTCAGGCACCAGCCGCAACCTGGCCACACCTCCAGAGAGGAGCTGGGCAACAGGGGAGGGGACTGGCTGCACCACTTCCAGGAGTGGGGCTGGCTCAGGCCTCCCTCCCCCTGGACATACGGCATTATAAGGTTTCCATTCTCCAACAAATACAGTAAGAAAACCTTCCTCATGTGATAACACTGTATCTTACTATTGGTCCCAGAAAGGCATTCATAAGGGCTTTCACTTACAGTTGTCAATCCTTTGGGCTTTTTCTGTACAGCTACAGAGAGAGAGAGATTTCCCCAAGAGAGGACTCAAAGGAGCTACCTCAGGCTCCTGTTCTGGATGGTCAGTCCCGCTTTCACCATCTACACAAGGAGCTTGGGGAAATGCATCTCACTGAACTCAAAGTAAATACATGTAACACACAGCAATTCTTCAAGAGCAGAGGGGGCTTTTTCACCTCTAAATTTAACTCAGGATTCAGAGTTGAGACCTAAGGTTTTTATTTTGTTCATTTGTTTTGCTTTTTGGTTTTTTTAATACCTTTGTAAACTATCCAAAGAAAGAAACAAAGAAGTACCTTGACCATACTCACAGGCAAATCAAACATTGTAATTAGGAACGTGTGAAATCAAAAGATGCAAATCAGTCTCAGAGGATTTATCATAAAGTTAGCCTCTTGCACGTTTAAGCACAAAAGTAACCACACACATTTTGTGACATTTGGTTAATTGTAAGTATTTTCATCCAGAGGAAGACTAGAATACGTAAAGTATTTTTGCTTGACTTTGGTACTTTCTGCAGGTGGGGCTGCTATTTACCCATTTTTGTTACTTTAAAATAGAAATACTTGGTTATTATCCCGGAAAATGTAAGTACATAAATTTATCTAATCATAATGTATATTTCTTTCCCCCAAGAAGCTGTTTTTTCAAGTTTCTTCACTTAAAATACTATTGCTGACAAATTCTTGTCTGTGTTTTACTACAAAATCCAGTGGCCATTAGCAATGCAGAACTGTAAAGAGTTCACACAGAAAGTATAGACAGTATATACCAACTGAAATAATCTTTTCTGGCTATGGTATCTTTAAGAACACAGAAAATAATTAAAACAGTGCCTTGAGCTCTTTCATGGTTTATGTGGCCGAACATGAACATTTTCCTGTGCATTTAATCTATTCCTGACACTTACCTTCACAGAAACAATGACAAAGAAATCTTTTCAGCGCTGTTTTTATGTTACTATTTCAGCCCCCAAATGCTGCATCAGGTAATCTCATTTCTCAGAAAAGCCAACAAGTAGAATTGCCAAACCAAATTTTCTCTGAATCTTATACAAACTGTTACTTACAATCCGAGGTTTGAAGGGTGGCTTGATTTTCCTTTGTTCTAGAAGAACCCAGTCAATTTCCTTGAAAAATGGATGCTGCTTAATCGCATCTTCCCCATTCTGCGACGCCACACAGCCAAGTCGCTTGTTGGGATTTTTTGTCATGAACTGCAGGGTGGGGAGGAAAGGAGGGAAAAGTTAAAACATGAATGGCAATAGCTAGAGACCATTTGCTGGTCAATTACACACTATAATTCTTAAAGCTAGGTTTTTAGAGACAGTCCTCTTTCAGAAGGTTATTTCTTCTGGCCCTCCAAATTTCAGAGGTTTCAGCCAAACTATTAAGATTCAGAGACTCCAAACTGTAAATTTACTGCAGGAAACTCTTTCAGTTTATTGTTGAGACCTCTTAATTTCATCTGACTGGGACTGCTAAAGGAATAGATTCTCTTTCAGCATTTCTAGTTTCAGCTTTAGCCAAAAGTACTAAAGGAAAGAAAGATGATCTTAAACCCTCCAGAGACACAGAGTGATTAGTACCTGCAGAACGCTTCCGTTGAGAATGGGAAGTTATGCCATCTCCCCAATGACATAACTTGCACATTCTCGTTCATTTTTAGTACACCATTAGCATCAGCAACTGGAACTAACTGGTCTCCTCTGGTGTGGTAATTAATAAACTTCTCATTTTTAAACTATTACTATTCCTGTCAGGAAAAAGCTGAATAACCAGTGTAAGATATTGATATCAACTGATGGGAGCTCAAAGTACTTTACTTGATTTTTCTCTTTTTTCCTTCTTTTATTAGCAATTGCTCTACTTATTTCCTAATTCATGTGGACACAGAATCCTTGCAATTCAAGTAGCAAAGAATGCTGTTCTTATACACGCGAACACACTCACATTATAGAATTAGCTCAGTAGCTTTGCTGTAACTTCATATTCAGCCATTATATAACATTTTTAACTTTTAAACAAGTGTAAACAAAAGGTAATAATTGTTCAGTGCTTTTTCAAATTATGCATCACATTATACTACTGTAGGGAAAAAAAAAAACTTAGGAAAAATAATCACTGTAATGCATGCCCTTCCAGTTATTAGGTAAGTAGCTACTTAAGCCCTTAGGATGATTTTAGATAGCTAGATCAGCCATCTAGCTATCTAACAGAAGAATACCCTGTCTGTCATTTTAAAGGTATAACATAGATCAGCAAGGCAATTCTGTCTGTGGTTTCTGACATACACGCGCCGTTCTGAAGATGATCCTTCTCTTTGGTGTTGTGTTCAACTGCTCTGCAAGTTCTTCTGCAAGTGGACAAGTCCTATCTAAGCTACAGGCAATTATTTCCTGTGGGCAGGAGAAACAAAGGTTTTGAAAGGATTACTGAGCTTTGGTAAGATCTCCTGAAAAACCACAAAATGCATTCCTACATTCCTCTGCTTTATTTCATCTCCAGGACTGGAGTGATCAGGCCAGGAACCAGCAGCCACATGTGTTGCAGAAACAGAACATGGAAATGACAGGATACACTTTCTGTACCATATAATCCAGGTATCAAAGAAGTAAAATATGATCCTAGTACCTGCCATGTTTTATCTGTGTTTTAAACTGGAGACAGGGAAAGTATCCGGACATGTAATTTTTTAAGAAGCCCAGGGCATGAAAATATGACTAGACAGTCCAGTTTAGTGCTGTACTTCACAGACTTCATGAAGCTTTGAAATGGATGATGAGGGAGAATGTATTTTAAGAATGAATACTTAAACAAATTTACCATATGCATATATGATGAAATAATATCAAGTTTCTAAAGCAGACATTTAATTCCATTAATTTAATCCCTTTCTATTTCTGAAGCACAAGCTGACTTTTATTCCCTGTTTATCAACATCATCAACACTGATGCAACTGTCAGGACAGATACAGCTGTTAAGTGTACTCTGCTGAAGAGTTGGTTGCAAACAGAGCTGACATCCATAGCCATAAGCCTTTTTGTTTTTCCCTACTAAGGCAGGAACCTCCTCTTCTGAAAGGAGAAGCCTTTTAGAATCAGCATTCCTACTGACTTAAATGATAACAGGACAAAATGTTACTTGGGGCGTGAATCAAGGATCATTTGGCTCCCCAAATTTTGCTTCTTGAAATAAATCACACAGCTGAAAAACAGAGTTCTGCTTCTGCAGCCAGAGAGTGTCATCCCGGTACACAGGGAACACACACCATAGAGACAACATCTCTCCATTGCTTGTGAAGAAGCAGAGAGACAATTTCAATGAAGAATTGTTTTCCTCACCACACAGGACAGAATTTAAATAGCAATTCCTGCCAATTCACAGAAACAGCACTACTAAGATCCGTGGATTTTCATGGGATAAGCAACGTGCTGCCTTGTAATACTGAGCTTTAAAATCATCCTCCTTAGTGTTTTGTTGGAAATAACAGGAAAACTGTTTCTTCAGAAAATAAGGCAACATTGTTACTTAACACAAGAGAATGTCTTCTTATTAAACTTTCTTTACATGCTGTTTGAAGGAGTGTAAAAATACACAGTTTCTGAAGAATAAAACCCATGTCTGAAAGCACAATGTGAGGAAATGAAGTGTTCCAAAGTTAATCCCTTGCTACCATTCAGCAGTAAAATACATAGACGCCTCTTTCTTTCCTCTGTTTTTCCTGTTCTTCAATGGACAAGTATCAGATGAAGAACACAAGTTTCAAACAGGTTTCACACCATGGATGCATAGGCAGCAGGTTGCTAAACGTAAGGAAATGTGTTTTATTTATGGTGTAAACTGCCACAGCTCCAATCAATTGTATCAATTTTTGCCTAAAAGGCTATGACTACAGCAAGATATAAATCACCATGCCTACTATCAAAATGTAGATCCAGGAAAATAGAAAAATGTAGTGAAAAGTTAGCTTTAAAAGAAATTAGAGGCATTAAGGCCCTTGCAGTTTCATTCAGAAAAATACACAGATTACACCTGCATTCTACATCTGCATTTGTGTGTGGTCAGTGAAGGATGTGCATAACATTAACAGTTATCCATCTCACTCCTTGCATTACCAATGAGATAACACAGTAAGGCTCTGATTGTTAAATCCTCTGTACTCCTCTATACCACAAATACCTTCTCCTAACAGTTACAGTGGCTCTTGTACTACACACTTAACCCAGAGAGTTATTTGTTACATCTTCCCTTCCACCAAATGCTTTCAGAATAATAGAAAGGTCAATTAATGTAGATTCACTCAAGTAGCCTCTGGATAGCAAAGGAACAGATCTTACAGACTGTGAAACCAAAACACTACAGAAAATCTCCTGGACTACAGTGAAATTCAGATGTAGGTATGAAAACTGACAACAGCCCTTCCTTTACAATATGCCAAAATAACCCCTGAACCCTGGATATAAGCCTGAATTCTGCAGCTCAAGTCCATACATTTTAATTGCTGAAGTAAAAAAATCAAAGGGTCTGGAAAAAGAAATGGATGCATGAAAGTATCATGTGAGCTAACAAAAAGCAGTAAGAAAGCTATTTGGGAAGAAGGGAGAATAAGTATTAATAAATTTTTATCAGCAGTAAAAAATCCTGCATGTTCTCACTACAGTGAATGTAGCAAAAGGGATACTTCAGGAAACATTTCCGAGAGGTCAACTTTGACTTTTGCTTTGAATCACTGCTAGAGCATCTCTCTTGCTCACCCAGAAGGAGCCTGTAGACATTTTCATTAAAAGGTCAAGATGAGAATTTCTGCAGAATGTGTTATCTGTCCACTGGCGTTAAAATCACACGTTGTTTACGTTTTATATATCATTTCAAAATAACCCTGTATGAAGACCTCTGCAGCATTTTACACTATCAGGTGCCCTCTTAATTGAAAGTCTCCCTTATTCCAGATGCTGAAAGAAAAATATGTGGAAAGGCAGAAATTTTCCAGTTTCAAAGATGGTGGAAGAATGGGATAAATAAAAAACAAGTTATTTTTTTAAGCCAAAAATCCTCCTCAGCTTTTCAAACTATGGGGATTGGCATACTGCTTCTGTATTGTTTTGCTTTTAATTTTAGGATGATACTAGCACAGAAGAAAGAATTTATGTCAGTGTCATGGTAATGAATGACTTTATCAACCTGGCTTTGGAAAGATAGTCCAAAAACTGAGTTTGCCCAGTGGCACACATTGACTGATTTAAACAATTGTGGCATTTGGTGACACAAGTTTCTGTAAATCCACTACTCATCCTGAAAAATCCCAATCAGAGCAGAAACAGTCACGCTAAAGTAAGACTGCTTATCATGTGAACTATAAAATAGAACATGCAGCTCTAAATAAAGGGCTTTCAATCCATCTTGATGACAGGGGAAGAAAGGCAAAGGGACAGGAAATTTTGTAAGCAGGTTAAATAAAAAACGTTGTTTCTTTCATTACGTAGCGCTTCTCCCACTCCAGTGACCATGCGGCATATAAAGTGTCAAAGTGATAGCACAGCTCAAGCTGGTTGGGTTTTCCCTGAAACATGAATCTGCAGTACACAGATTTATACAGTGTACAACTGCGTGGAATACAAACATTCTGTTCCTTTCCCACAAGTGGTGTAATTTATCCCCGGCCCCATTATCCTAACAGTGGCACTCTGAACTGTGCTTGAACTCCCAGTGGTGACTGCTCTCAAAAACTTTTAGCAAATTCAGTTTTAATCAAGGAAAAAAACCCAACAAATCAACCCCCCCCCAAACCCATGAGGAGGAGGAAGAAAGCAAATAGTGGAAGACTCACTGCTTTTAAAATGCTGACAGCTTCTTTACTGAGCCAGACTGGATACAACACATCATCATGAAGGATGGATTCAAAGAGATCATCTTCATTGTCAGCTTCAAAGGGGGGTTGCCCAGCCATCATTTCGTACATGAGAACACCCAGAGCCCACCAGTCCACGGATGGACCGTATTCTAGCTCCTGGAGGATCTAGCATAGAAAAAGAGATTGGATTGAAGAGACAAGTGAGACAACCCTGTTGGCTGCACATTTGCTGTTTCAACATGATATACCCCTTCTATGCCCCGGTGCCTAAGTAGGGCTGAATCCACGCTGATTTCAGTAACAGCAGGCAGGGTTTCTTACCCATGCAATTTGCACTAACACAGCTAAGTGTCAATGAGATGTTGTTCTCAGAAGTACTGACGGAGTTTATCAGTCCCCTGAGTAAACGACTATGCTTGTGAGCAAAAGAGCTGCATATCCTTCCAAGCTGTTTAAAGCAGGTCACACTATAGGGGGAAAAAAGATCACATATACAAAACAGACCCGTGGAAAATGTGAAGCATTTCCTTGTCTCTATCTTGAACAAAACAAACTGAACCAGCTTTTAATGCTGCACAGAGATCATCTGAGAGATTTATTCTTGTCCTTTAGGTAGGGCAGAAGGAAGCCAAAAGCATTTTTGTTCAAGTTCCTTTTACAGCATTAAACTGCTGTACAATACACTGCTGTAGAATTCACTTTAATTGCCCTTGCTTTCAGAAAAACTGGCTACAACTTCTCAGGCGGCACAAGTTCAACCTTGTAGCAAATACCTTTAGTGGCAAGCAATAGGTTAGCACGATGGAGTTTTATAGTAGCACTTGGTGTTGCAGAACTACTGCTGTACCAGGAACAAGTTTAATTCTTGCCTGCTTTTCAAAAGAATGAAGCTTGCAGTTTGGCTGCATTGGTTCAGCATGACAGAGAACCAGGGAAAGGAGAGTGGGTGCCTGATTAAGGTGAAGCTGGCTGCCTTAAAGTGAGTCAGAATGGCAGCAAATCCACCACCTCCTTACACAACACTTAAATGTTGCAGCCAGAAGGCCCATGGTGAACTGTTTGGGCTTAGTACAGTAGTTGGGAATCAAGACCAATATATAAAAACAAATTCAGTCTTAACATAAAACCAGAAATGAGTTTAACATTTGGATACACAGGTCTGGATCCCAACAGCATTCTTCATTGAAAGAAAATTATATGTATACTTTTCAAGGGTTCTGGGCACTCTTTGGAAAACAGATACTGCTAAAGAAAAGGAAATTGAAACATATCACCACGGTGCAAGAGAAATAGAAGCAGGAGATAAACTTCTGCAATTAAGATGACAAATTGGAAGCCTCAGTAAAAGTTCCCGGGTTCTTATAATTGCCTTATTTTCAGTAATAATTTTCAAAGAATTTGTCAAAGGACTCAGTATACTGAATCAGAAAAGAATTCATAAAAAGCAAAACCACTATACTGGTATTTATTTTCTTTCAATGCTGGAATACTTTTCAAACTCTGTAAGATATGCATTTATGTTACAACAGTTTAAGATGATTCACACCTTATCAGTTGTGCTACCAAAGTTGGACAGCCATGAACACTAACAATATGGAATTATGATTTATTGTCTCTAATGAATAATAAATAACATTTTTTCCGCACTGCAAATTTATGGTTGATGAAAGACAAACCAACAACACTTCTCCATTAAACCAGCACACTAAATCTGCAAGTGGAAAGATGCACAGGTTACGAACTCAACTCAGCAGACAAAGTCTGCCTAGCAGAATAACTAATATTGAACTAACTGTTCAATATTGGTTCATTTTTAGGCACTTTGAAATGCATCTCATAATATTAAAATCCAGGATATGTAAAAGCCACACTGCTCTCAGCTATTTCTTTTGTCCAATCAATGCCTCGAAATGTTATCAACTAATATGCAGCATCCATATCTAGTTTCCACCTTTCTGTGGAAGTCTATGAAGTAGCACAAGCATAGTATCTTTCACTCACAGATATTTTAAAGAAAGGGAAAAAAATTATATTCCCACAAAGACTGTAGACAAAATGACAGCAAACATATGGCTTCTTCTGTATGAATAAGTTCTTTTAAATCTCATTAAAAAATAAAAGCATTTTTATAACTACTACAGACTACTAAGATTGCAATACTCAGCTGCATCTAGCACCTTAAAAGCTGCTAAAAATCATCATAATGATGCTGAGTCAGAAATGAGCAAATGGAGAAGAATAATTTTAATTTCAGGAAAAAAATACTAGCAAACCACTCCTATCATCAAGGAATAGTGCTTGTGAGCAGTAGAATAACCGATTTCTGCAAGATTGCCTACACACAACTGCAGCAGAGTCTTAGTCTGCATCTTAATTGTTTTCATCTACATGTAAAGAGTGTCTAGAATTACACATGTAACAGTCTGATGAATGATTATATCTGTACTCTTAGGGCAGGGCAGAAAAATACCTCCGGAGCTATATAGTCAGGTGTGCCACAAAACGTCGTGGTGGTCACTCCATTCAGAATCCCTTCTTTGCACATCCCAAAGTCAGCCAGTTTACAGTGGCCTTCTGCATCCAGAAGAATATTGTCCAGTTTCAGGTCCCTGAAATACAAAGGCCTCAAATTAAATCAACTCTCAAATTTTGATCATGTGCTCTTGAATTTCATAATAAACTATAGAATTTGACAAATAAATGGTTTCACAAACACCACTGAGAAACTGTCCCTCACACGTGTGCATGAAAAGTTGGTAGCAGTCACTAAATAGACCTCGTTAAAGGCAATAAAATAAAGAAGCAGGCAATTACAAGAGTTTTGTAAGACCAGGCTTTTACTCTCTTTAGCTGCAAGAAAGCACAGCTTTTATGTATTCAAGACAGCACAGAAATATTTGGGAAAGATCTCAGTTTCTTATTTGCTACAAATCTAGCACTCTGTCAATATGAAATAGGTCAATGAAGCTATTCTCTATTTTTTGCGTTAGTACTAAGCAAGGAGTACCAATTTATCCATACTCTATCATATGGGTTCAATTAATAGCTACTTTCAAACTTGGATAATTTTGAATTTCATTCTTAATGTATATAGCAACCCAAAGTTTAGATTGCAATGAGAGGGATGAAAAGCAGCATTCCCATCTTTGGGAACACTATTTTCTGCAGCTTAAACCTTCTCAAAAAAAAAAAAAAATCACAGGAATATTCTGCATTCATTATTAAAGAACATATCTTAGCAGCTGTTTCTGATCACTTGTTGTACAAATGTCTTTGTGTCAAAACCACACAGTTGTCCACTTATTAAATTGGGTCAGGTCAAAAAACGGTTGAGAAAAGGATATCCACCTTTCCTGTCTTGCCCTCTGCATATTTTCTAAATATACCATTGATGGCTATAGCATGTTCCAACACAATAGGTGCTAGGTACCATTTAACTTACCTGCCACTTGTCTTAAACTTAATTACAAAAGGATCTGGAAATTCAGTGCAAAAAAGAACTCTCACTTGCATGAACCGGTCCCCCTTCCCAATTAAAACCTCTTCATCATGTAGAAATAATAACACAAACATAAAACAAAAGCAAAAAAATCCCACTTATATTGTGAGGAGCATTTTATTTTTATATTTCTGTCTAGGCTTTTAGGCACCTCTGATGTGTATGAAAGATATGTAGCATATTTAGATATAAAATAGATAAATATATAAAAATATATCTATATCGTATTGTATGTATGAATGCATAGAGAGGAGAGAATCAAAAGCAGAACACGTCTTTAGGTGACTTTGTTGACACTTTCTGATCAGAATTCTTTTTCGTAGAATAATTAGAGAAATTTCATTAGGTTGAATTGATTAAAAAAAAAGAGTGTGTGTGTAGGCAAGATCTGCCTCAGATAAGAGGAATAAAATCCCATGCCAGCCTCTGTAAATGAATTTCACTCCAAAAGCCTATGAAAAGACATGAGTTTTTTTTCAAAAATCCTT
Source organism: Corvus hawaiiensis (assembly GCF_020740725.1). Lineage (NCBI taxonomy): Eukaryota > Metazoa > Chordata > Aves > Passeriformes > Corvidae > Corvus > Corvus hawaiiensis. Next base: position 90,990,905 of record NC_063215.1, read on the forward strand.
TATGCCAACAAATTTGACCTGAGTGAAGGATGAGAAGTCTTCAGCTTATTCAGAGGATGTCTTCCACAGAAATGTCTCCCTATTAGATCCCAGACTTCACAACCACAGGCACCAAACGTGGTGGAAGCATTCACCCACATTAATTGATTAAACAGCCCTTCCAAGGCTGCAGTATGTTAAGATTTTTTGTAGACATATTCAAGGCTACAGTATGCTGGGATTTCACCAGAAATGCTCTTTTCTGCCTCTCACCCCAATTTCAGTTGGTGGATTTTAGGTTTTTTTTTTTTCCTTTGACACTTGTGAAACATTTTTTAACATGCTGGCCTATATATTCCTCAAGCAGGTACACAGGCCAACATAAAAATCAGGTATTTCTGGGACACAGTGGACTTGCTACTCATGTGTGCATAATCATTGCATGTCTGCAGTAAATCACATACTTGGAAGCACTGGAGAACTTACTGTGCATGTAGAGATAGATTGTGCTGTGTACACGTTACAAAGTGGTTTGTGCGTGTAAAAGAAGTCTGACTGGCACAACAAAGTCATATTTACCTCAGTAACAGTAAAACCACTGTCTCCTACACAAACTAGTTTATCAGATATGGTTTATGTAGCTGAAGTATACGCTGGCTGTATGTTTCTTGGAAGCAACATCCCCTACATCACACTTTGCTATCTCTGCATCAGCTACACTGCTCTTGCAGGTCCTCAGTGGTCACCCACGTAAGGCCCCTTGGAGCAGACTACATGTTTTATAATTCCTTAAGGTCATTAATTTCAGCAGTTCCTAAACAATCCAAGATCCAGCTGGCTGCAACATAACCCTACATATAACCATTTAACCCCTCAAGTAACCACCTCTTCCTACCTCTGAAAAGTGATTTGCAAGAATTGTCCAACATAATGCCAGGGCAAACAGGTATCAACAGCTCTGTGTCCTCCCCACAAGAAGTCAAATAAACAAAATAAAGCTCCTTGTTTCAAAAATCATGTGCCTTCCCAAAACTGCTGCTTCAGCGAATTGCAAGTGTTACAATAAGAAGATCTGCTTTCAAACAGGATTATAGCAACATCAAATAGAATGTGATCATCAGGGTAAGGCTCTTGCAGATTGAAGACGGAAACAAGATTGTAGCTGTAGCTTTTAACCTTCCACATACAGTGTTATCTTGGATGTTCCTTAGCTAAGGAAGAACACAAGCTATATTTCAAAAAGTCAAGATGTTCAGATAAAGAAATCAGAGTATAATTATATTGATGTAATCTTGGAACCACTTTCAGCCACAGGACTGTTAGAAACAAGGTCATAATACATATAATTATTACAAGAACTCAAGAAATTTGAGAGACTTCTTAGAATAATGGATCCACCTTTATTAACTGTTTTAAGTGTTTATGAGAAGCCACTTAGATTATATCTTAACTCTGATCCCAGGACTTCCCCCTGCAGGCAGGTGACACACTGGAGTTGTTAGGACCTACAATCATTTAACTTTCATTTAATGCCATCCATATGGTAGCCATGGACTTGAATGGAGACACAGCCAATACTCCAGGAAACTCCTAAACTAAGAGAAACCTCAACAGCAATAAAGCACTAACAGTGAGGCACCATATAATGGATAAGGACAAGATACTCACCATTCTCTTTATTTCCTTAAGGGCTTGTATAAGACTCAGAAATTAGCAATAAAAATGTAACTTGACAGTGGGAAAACAGAATAAACATACTGAGCCAAGAGAAAACCAGGAAGAGTCTAATTATTAAATTCAGACTACCTGTAAAGACTGACAATGAAATTTTAAGCCCATCTGTAAAACCAGAAGTCAATTTAACTTTTTTACCATTTACCAAACTATAATCTTACTTGACAGAACAAAAACATCTGGGACCCCTTCATCAAGCCAAAAGAGTGCAGTGAAGCCTATAAGCCTCTTCAAAACTCTGTTGAAGGCACTGAGGACATCAGCTTAATTACTCACGCAATAATGAAATGTAATACCAGTAGATTTGTGTTATCACAAAGTGCACCAGAGTTTCAAAAGAAATTTGGAAGAGGCTAAGACAACAGCAGTATGACTCCCATCAAAGTACATATGGGAGGTTAAAAGGTAAGCTGGGAGTCTGCCAAAGTGCCAAATTCATAGCTAGCCCAAAAGATCACACGGTCCATAAAAGTGCTTGCACTGAAAATCATTGTCAATTTACAGTTGCCAGACTAAAAAAAAAAAAACCAAAAAAAACCTCTGAAAACCAAGAAACCTCACCAAATCCCTCTAATTCTGCAACTTTGGAAAAAGAAATCTTACTTAACTAAATAAATATGAGAGTAGGAATAGATAATGTGCTACTTAACACCTCACAGGAAAAAAAAACCCAACAACCAAAGCATACAGAGAAAAGGAAACAAATGAGAAAGTAAGATAAAAAGAGCTGTCAGGGAAGCTTGTCTTTCCAGAGCAGTAGCCTCACTGAAAAAAATTAAAACTTTAACTTTTAGACCCGTATTTCCCCAGGACTGTTCTAAGACACAGCCAGCTCTCATACTCCTCCAAAAGTAAAGTACACAGCCATATCTGGAATGTAAAATAATTGTCTGTACGCATTGTTCCATTCTGATCCATTCTGTCTTTTATTTGTTCCCTGGATTTAGTGCCGGTTGTCTATCTCTGAATCAGAACATACCAAATAATACAGTGTCAGATAGCTCAATGACAAAGGTCTATTAAATTCTTCTTTTTCTCATTTTGCATTCTCTTTGTAGCAACTAAGAAAGTCATCTGTGTCTGACAACATGAGTTCCTACAACCTGAGTAATTAATTACATGCAACTGCAAACAACCTAACCAGTTAAGCCAGGAGAATGCTCAGACTGCTTGAATGCAGCAATGCTACATTAAGCTGTTTCTCTCCTTTGTTTTTTTGCCAAGATGACTTGAGCAGTCATTGAATGAAATGCTGTGGGGTTTTTTTTTTCCTTTTCTTTCTTTCATTTTTTTTTTCTCTCACTGAAGGCTTTAAACAGAAATTTAAGCCTCGGTCTCTACTTCTGCATACCTGCCAGCATCACAATCACCTCAGAAGCTGGAATGATTGGCAGGATCTCAAGAAAGAATCAGGATTATGAGTTGGGTTTGTGCAAGTTGGAACAGAAGAGCTGGCTGACTACAGGTAACCTGTGAGAAAACTTCCGTAACGCTCATTCCTTGATCCACACACGAGTGCCATGAGACACTGAGTGCCTGGCTTCCTCCAAAGGCTCAGTGGGCAAGTATTTCACAGGACTGGGTTCTTAAAGTCTGAATCCCACCAGCAGCCAGAGAGATAAGCATCTTGTGTGAGGGGCACTGTGTGTCACAAGTATCATTTAGATAACACACAATTTTCTTGTTGAAAGTAAGGCAGTTAAACAATCAAGATGGGTTTGGACCAGTAAAATCAGAAAGTCTGCCAAACATTACTAACAGTAGCCTTTCAACACAGTAAACAGCAGTGACTAAATAAATACATATTTGAAGGACAAGATCAAGCAGCTGAGAAACATGATCACAAGCTGGCAAGCAACCACTTACAGTGGTCACTTTACCACTTCTACTCTGACTGTTGATTGAGCAACATTTCACAGAATGAAGCATAATAATAATTACCTAGAAATAACAACATTGGAAGGAATAACATTTATTTATAGGATAAAAGTTAAATGAAGGATTGTACCTCACTAAACATCTATAGAATATCAACATTCAGAAATATTTGAAAGCAACACACAAGTCTAAAGTATGGAACTACTGCACAAGCACTTTTTTGGTGACTTTCAACTGCAATAAACCCTTTCAATAGATTATTTGAAATCACTGCCATTGTTCCCCTGCATGGGAAAATCACATCCTCTCTGCAGGTTTTAAATAGACAAGCTGTTCCCACAAGAAACCACAGAGGTAAAAGGGAAACTTTCTCCAACAACATGGAAAACCATAAGAATCATTCTCTAGTTACTAGTGTTACTGAAATTCATAACTGAAGACAATATGATCATCATATCAATTAGAAATTTCAACAAGATGATTTTTTTGGTCTGTTTAATTAAGCTAAGACTTCTACATCCCTAGAATTACTTTCTCAGTTACTGAGTGGTATCCAAATTGCTTTTGAGACAAAGATGCTCACCTATAACATCAGGTCTCTCACATACCCAGCACAAATTTACTCTTTGGTGTCCTCAAAATGCTGATAACTAATGTATTAGGTTACAAGTCTAAGCAAATGCAATTATATATGGAACTAGTCAGAAAACAAACAGGAAAGTCAACAATTTTAAAGTTCTGATGTTAGCTTCTTTAGTGTTTAGATCTCACCAACTTAATCCCAGTATCCATACATAAATAGAACAGGACATATATTAGGGGACTGTACTTCAAGAGAGGATTCTTTTGTTGCTCTATGTATTTTAGTCACAACTCATCAGCAACGCTGTTTTTCCGCCTTGCAACAGATCAGAGATAAATGGGAAAATTCAAACCATACCTACTAAGAAAACATAAACTAATAATAATAATAATTTTTTCCCCATTTGGAAACCTCTATGGGAAAGAAGGAGCCTGTACTCTCTGAGGTTACTGAGCTTAAACAGGCAATAATTGCAGTGTCATTGGGTATCAGGTTCTACCAGTGACCTCCCTTATCTATGTAGTAAAAAATAGGACACACACTGGACTGCTCATGCTTGTGAGTGAATTCATGACAGTAGAGCAGTTTGTGTGAGCAGGGAGGAAGCAGAGAGATACCTGAGTGAGACTAACAGTGAGAAAAAGATGGTTCTGCTGCTTTTGTTGTTGTAGGGTATCCCAGTTTTGCCTGTGATTATCTGAAAGTCTTGGAATTTCTCTGCTTTGTTTTTATGTTGATCCATTAAGTAATTACTGAATTTATGATACACATTTTTTGTCACTGTTACATTACTTTATATCATCAAAGAATAAAGAGAATATAAACACAAACACTGTAGTAGAGTTGTACTCAGTAGTATGCAGAAAAATCTGCTGTGGAGACTTGAAAACTGCCACTTTCCAGTGTCAAGTTTGGAATAAAGTGAATCCACCTTATTCTGATGTGCATCAGTGTGTAATTGCTAATGGCAGATGAATTACTATCACAGACTTGGTTTCAAATAAAGCCAGAGATGCTATAAATTCATTTTCATCGAAGAAAACAGTAATAGTTCAGATAGCAGGCTAGCCATAAATGGGAAATGTTGACTTTTAATGTGACCATAGTGACACTCTCTTGTCAGGCACGCTTACTTTAAAAAACACACACATTTACTTTCCTTACATAACACAACATCCACCACCCTGCCATTTGCACAAACAATTTGTGGACTAAGGGGTGGCAGAGATGGGTGGGGGGACGTAGCAAAAGGCAGCTTGCTATCTACCCACCAAAGACATCAGAGGGAGACAAACAGATGATCACTGTCTATGGCTCTGTAAGTCCTCGTTTTTACAAGGCAAAAGTGAGGCTTGCAGATGTATAACAGCACCTCTCCAGCAGTGCCTACCATGGAGAAACGTTGCAGGTCAGCAAGGTCCCAAAATGGAGAAGAAGGCTGTAAGTTAGGACTTACACGGTCCTGTTTACTGATGTCTTAATGACATATTAAACAAAGGTTTAATATTAATTTCCAGCAGCTTAAGGAAACCAATGACTTTTATAATAGCAGAAAAACATTTTCTTTAAAATTATTTCTTTATATGGCTTTCTACTGGCTTTGACTATTACTTTAATACAATTGTCGGTAGCAGCTTAGGACGTTCCTGTGCCTGATCTGCTTATCTTATTATGCTGGGTTTCCTTTAAATAATGCGCAGGCAAATAAATATATTGTACTTAAGAGCTTTCCTTTGTATGACTTTTCCTTTCTTATTATTTTCACATTTTTATTTGTGAACCGAAGTGAAATATGTACAAGTTCAAATATGCATTATGTAAAACATTCTCTAAAGTTGGCTAAGCACATAAGGGAGTGGTCTCTATTTCTCTATCAAGAGAAGGTTGCCTTATGCATTCACATCATGTTACTTTATAAACCTCATCCTTCATGACTCCCACACCTGGGAATGCAACAATTTTTCCATGGGTCTGAGACAGGAATGTGATATAGCACTACAATGCTGCCTCTTGACTTAGCTTACTGCCAAAGACTTGATTTAGACAAGCTTTTTGTAGGATCCCAGTGGCAACTCTCCCTTCCCATGGCCCACAGGCCTGGAATTTTTGTACTGAATAAGAACTGCCACGAATGGACCTGGCTTCATATTAAGCCTATTGAATAGGACAAACGACGTGCCTCAGAAACTTGCAGCTAAAGTAGATAGCAAATGATTTTTCGCATTTTGTAAGGTTTCTTGAGATTTTACAAACCATTTGTATTTCTCTCTGGGTGAAAATACAAACTGTTCAGAGCTTTTTGTGAAAGTAAGGTAAACAGCCCCCAGCGTGGTGCTCCAGCCAGGGACTGGCTCTGCATGGGGCTGAGCTGCCTGCAGGTCCTGGTCCCCCATGCCCTTGCTGAGTGTCCTGACATTAAGGTTACTGCAGTTCCCTCAGGGATTTTCTTCCTTCCTTCTCACTCTCTCTACCTTGGTTAAAACCACCATTTTCTTACTTTTTCCTTGAAAACTGTAGCTGAAATATTCTTAACTGGCTCTGCATACTCAGGGTGGGAACAATGGCATGAAATCTGTCCTACTGCTAATGGTATTTACTGTTTCAGCCTCCACTACAAAGCTCATGTGTTAAGTCATTGCTAAATATGTAATGTGATAGACCTTGTCCTCACTGACACCTTGGTGTTCTCACTGAAGACAAGAGAAGTCCCCAGGCTTAGCCAAGGACTGACTCAAACTGTGGTATGCTACACTGTGAGGTTCAGTGCTCTTATTTTTGTATTTCAAATAACATAAAAATAAGACTGTGTATTATAACAATAGGTTAGGTGGAGTGCAAACTAAAAGTGCAGGCTATGTATGTCCATAATCCTTTTAAAGAAAATGATACTTAATCATTATTTGATAAAACCACGTGATGAGAGACAGTGAAAGGATGGTGCAAAGCTAGAAAAGCTTGTCAGATCTAGTTTTGAAAACTCAATTCTGAAAAAATATTACCAGAAGCTTAGAAAGCAAATTTGTCAGTAGACAGCCTAAAGAAGTTCGGATCTGCTCAAAAGTTTTTCTTTGGAAACCAAAAGCAATGCTGTTTTTCTTTCTTTTCTTTTTCTCAGTGACCTCAGTACGTAGGATGACAAAATCATTATCATTGAACAACAATGGAATACAAATCATGCAAGCAGAAAGAAAAGAGCACTTGCATTTCAGGCATACAGTTTCTGCGTCTAACCAAGAAGACTGAAATATTTCCTTCTCCTTCCAGCTTTCGAGTGAAGCTTTTGTACACAGAGTAGATAAACATAGAGCCAACAAATGCATGCCTATCTATTTAGCACCTTGCATTTCTGTAGCATTTCTCACTGAGCTATCTCAGCAACGAATCCTTGTAATAACCCACAACAAGAATCTTTTATCTAATACAGATATCAGGAAAAACGGAATTAAAAGATACATTGTAATCAACCCCAATTGCATCAATTTTCAAAATTTACCTTAAACATGGATTTAACTAGAGCTCTGAAACATTTTGTTCTGGTTTTAATTTTGTATTCTGTATTTTCCAGGATTCTGACCAGATTTATGCCACCAGTCATCAGAGGTTAATTGAGGTACCGTGGTTTGCCCCAGGCTCCCTCTATGGCCATCTCCACAGGTATCTTCAAGCAGATGACACACAGAACATGTGGGCTGCACAGCTCCCTAAAGTAGTCTGTCCTTCTCCACTGACTGTAAATGTACTCCAGGAGAAGCAGAATCCTGACTTGGAAGCTTCAGTTGTGTTCCTAAAGTTAGGTGAGATGAATCTGAGCCTTTGTGTACATTCAGTATAAGCTGCTTCCTGGCTTCCTTTATTCCAGCTAGAGATTTCATCCAAATTAGTTGTAAAACTTCCATTTTTTGTAGCTGAAAGTCAAACAAAGGCAGATTTCTAAAAAAGACTTGCATTTATCTGACTTCTTAGTCATGGTGGAATTGCCACACACACTATTTGTTACGCTTTTAAGTTATTTCCTCTAATAATTCTTTATTTTTCTCACTTAGGTCACATGGAACTCTCCAGTGCAAAAACTGCCTATATGCACATCCATCAAAAAGCCAGACATCTAACTGCTCTGCTTTGACACACCAAATAAAGGGCTCCAAAGCATTATTATTCTACATTGTTTCAGGCACACAGAGAGAGTATTCTGAAAAAAACCCTAACAAACTAGAAGAAAAGCTGCTACTGTAATCAGACATGATTGAAGGCATTTCCTGTATTTTGCTATCAAACCGGTTGTTTTTTCCATTACATACTAAGTGAACTTTAGTAAGGTCAAAACACCAGAGAAAAACAGGATCAGAATATCTTTAATCAACTAAAGTTGAGTATTTTAGTCTCTCTCTTTCAGTTGTTTAGCCCTGGATCTTATCCGACATCTCCAAATTTCTTCCTTAAATCACAGATACATAAACCAGGACAGTTTGAATTTATGATTTAGCCAGTTGTTTTCAATGGCATTTAACTTGTTAGCCTTACACTTCCCCTAGCCCAAAGGTTAATCAACCTCATGCTGTGTAACAAGACCAGTATTATTTTAATATGATGTAAGTCCAACAGGGGAGATGGGTTTTCATTCCCAATCACAATGCTGAGCAAAAAAACTTCCCTTGCAGGAAACCTATCGTTTCCACCACGGTGACTACTAAGATCAAGTGTAAGTTCTGAAATTACTTTTAGATGAAAGTCAAAGCTGCGATAGCATAGGTGAATTTGATCCAATCTTGTATACTGTTATCCCGCTGTCACACTAAATGAAGTTTATTTTAAAGTATATAGCCCCCTGTCCTGTGCTCTGACCCTATTATTTTTGAAGAGAAGAAGTCTTTATCTTCCATGAATGCCAGATGACACTTTCCTTGTTAATGTAATACAAATGTCAACACCTGCCTCGGAAATGAGCAGCACCAAGCATATTGTTGACTGATTGAAGAAGGGAAAACCAGGCCGTGCTAAACCCAGCAATTCTACACAGAAAGCTTCTGATGCTTCCAGACACATGGAACTAGTAAGGACAGAGACTTCAGTATGGATGGTAGGTTGCAACAAGAGCCTAGACCTTTCTCCCAGGGAAAAGGTGACTGTCAAAGATGAGCACAGGCTCATCTTTCACCTAAAAGATGACCAAAGGACTGAGAATCCTGCCATGTGATGAAAGGCTGAGAGAACTGGGCTGTTCAGCCTTCAGAAGAAAAGGCTCAGGGGAGACCTTATTACCATGTTCCAGTATTTAAAAGGAATGAAAAAGTTAGATACTTTTTACACAAAATCACAAGGAAAAGACCATCTATTATTCCTGGAGAGATTCCGATTAGACGCAAGAGGAAAGTTTTTCACAGTGGGAAAAATCAGCCATTGAAATAATCTCCCCACGGAAGCGGCGGATCCCCCAACACTGGACACTCTTAAGATTCAGCTGGACAAGATGCTGAGCCATCTTGTCTAGACTGTGCTTTTAGCAAGAAAGTTTGTATCAGATGATCCTCGAGGTCCCCTTCCCACCTGATACGCTATCATTCTATGATTCCCAGCAGCTACGAAGAAAACTTTTGTTTTAGTCCAGTTCGTTACCTAAACGAGGAGACCAGGCTGCCTGAACACTGCAATAAGACTAAGAGCAACCTTATTATCCACCTGCTGAACACAGATGCAAACAATGAAGGCTACTCAATGCCAATATAGGTTCTCTTCTTAATTACAATAAGGTTGTTTCTTAAAAGAAAACTAACGAAAAGAAATTGCAATTTCTCAGCGAAGGAACCAGACCGTCAGCATATTCCAAGATGAGAACACACAGCAAAGATGAAGAGCTTGTAAAATATTACAATCTGCTGGTAAAAGCATAAATCTTCTACATCCTCAATAATGCCTATTTTCTGCTTCCATCTGGAATAGAGAGATGCACTGTTAGATTCATGGGAAAAGTGAAAACACAGCAATGCGGGAAACCTATTTTATAACTTGAACTGGTCTTCTTTTTCTTTCATTCCTTTGGACAAATTCTACATACACACTCTGCAAAATTTAAAGAAGATTTAAAAAAAAAAACCCAAGAAAATATTTTAGTCTGGCAACCACAACACAGGACATACAACAAAATGGCCAAACTCAGGTGACTGGGAGCATATCCCGAGGAAGTGATTAATGCACCAGCATGAGCCAACATTTTAGTGCCTTTTCTGTACTAGCCAATGCCCTCTGCACCTTTAGGAAGCCCAGAAAGTGTAAAGGAGAAGGGTTGCTGAAGACTTTCACATAAAATGTTTCTTTTTATAAAAGAGACCAGTTTATCAGAATGCTTTTCCCTATGCTCCCAAGGGTATCCTTAGCAGGGAGCAAACACAGCTCCCAGCAGTAAGTAGACTCCTGTTAAGCTCCGTATCATGTTTCCATGGAGAAAAATGCTTTCTTATTCAGAAAAGAAAAACTCTGCAGTGAACTTTTATACAGACACTGATTTTTTCCAGCCTCACTTTGGTCTTTTTATGGGAAGCATTTCCACAGAGTGATGCCTGTAATATTACACAGAAAGGACTAAATAAATTATATAGCATAAATGAAATGATGTAACACAGCAAGAATGTTGCTTCTAACAAAATGTTTACTTATATGGAATCACTAGAAGAAAGATTTTAATAATTTTTGCTTCTATTCTGATTTCAGCAGCATAGTTCACATGCCTAAACATGTTTTTAACCTATCACGTGGTCTCAACTTGGGAAGGGTATGTAGGCTCTTCATTTAAAACCTTTCCTAACCCTGCTGTATTTATCAGGGATCAAAACAGCAGCAGCCAACAGCAGTTTAACAGATTTCTGCAGAAATTCTTGTAAAAACTGTGAGTTAAATTTATTTTGCCTTCTAACCTTGTAAAAGCATTCTATTATACAGATAGATTTGTCTGTTTCAAAATTCTGTACAGTTAACAATTTTCTATTATGTTTGATGGAAGATCACTGCAGTGGAGGGATTCTGGCAAAATTAAGAAGAGTATTATTTGTCCATAAAGTATGAAGAAAATGACTGAAAAAATGGGAGTTGCTTGCCCTTATATGTTGATCTATGCATAAAATAAACTCCTTATGCTGCTTCTGGACAGAGGTCATAGAAGCTAATGGTTCAAAATCCAAATCTTGCTTTGATATGTAATTAAAATGGGCTATGTATGTTAATGCAGAGAATTATATTTTATAAGATACTCTTAAAATTACAATTGTGTAGCAAAATCAAATTACTTTTGCCCCCAACTTCTGCCAGAAAGCTGCACAAACATTTGTAGACAATCTTTTCATGTGCAGGAAGTTTCAACTTCAGCATTTTTTCCAATGTAGCTGCTGCAGCCTTCCCCCATCTCCTCCAGAAAACGTGCTTGGGAATGCTACTTTGGCTGTAATGCCAACTTATAATGTCACCACTTAAAATCTACTTATACAAGGCACCCCACGATTTTTAATTAATATGAATGCAATGGAAAGATGACTCATGGGTTACTCATTTGAAATAAAACATGGCATGACTTAGGAAATTTACAGTGTACTCACTTTTGCCAACATCAAGGTTAGGAGAGTGCTATAGCAATTTACCTTCAGCTGTGAAGACAGAGAGACTACCAAGAGAAGCCAACCATCCAGCCCAATTGCAAGAGAGAGGCAATTCTGAATAAAGATTTGGGAGGCCAAAATATGATTTTAATCTCTAACACTTCGTACTTACTGGGTAGTCACTGTGTGTAAATACTAACTTCAGTAGGATTATAATATTAACTACTGGTCAGTGGGGCTGTTTTTGAACAATTTTGTCAACGTGAAAAAAAAGTTATTTTGGGCCGGAGGAATTATCTTTGTAACTTCTGCATGCCCAGCCTCTTCCGAGATCTGCTAACCAGACCATGTTCTGACAAGATCAGAAATTATCCCATAAAGCTCCCAGATAGTTATGTGGGCAAAGACTAGCAAGGAACCTAATTATACAGGTTATAAATATTATAAAGTTTAATTAAATTATAATGTACAATAAAGTCTCTTTGCATCCTTCTGACAGCCTTAAACTGAGCACACTGAGTACAATTTAATTCCATTGTAAAACTGCTTTTTTCTTCCAGTGTCAGAAGGAGGTTTTACTGCAAATAAGAGTCATGATTTTTAAAGAAACAGTCTCTTATATGCCAGGTAGTGGCTTTTCTATACCCATGTCATGTCATGGTCACATTTACAACATATTTTTATTATCTATTATCATATTTTTAATTCTAGCTAAAAATGCATGAACAAACAAATCTCTGAGAAAGATTATCAAAATGCTTTTCAAACAGAATGGGAGAGAGGTTGCAGAAGTTGTGCTGTATCTCTAAGACATATACACGATATACTAAACCCAGCATTGCCCAACCCTGAAACAAATAAGGGTATTAGTTTATAGTCTCTGTAACCAATTTATAGTATTGTTTAGTTAAGACTTGATAGTGTAGCAAAAAAAAACCTAAGGGGCACTGTGATTCTCAACTCATTAAATGATGAAACAAAATACTCCATTAGCAGTGATTCAGTTCCACCCTTTCACCCTTTAGTGCCCACTCAGCCCCAGACATCAATCCTTCCACAGTCTTCCTACCCTCATAATTCTGTTGCTATAATTAGGCAAACATAACTGTGTTTGACTGCTTTTTAAATGGATGCTATTACACAAGGTGGGCAAGAAACAAACCCCATTATTGTATGTGTTGTGGGCACAGTTTTTTGGTTTTAGTATAATCTCTCTTGGATTGGGTTTATACAGACAATTGTTTTGCCCTAAGAGCACACATATCTGAGCCGGGTGAGAAAAGTCTCTAGCAATAGTGAGTTATATGAGATTCATCACTGAATTGTCTCTGGCTTTATAAGCTATAGCTCACTAATACCAGTTAATGTTTTGTTGTTATTACTACACAGAGAATTTCCAGGATGCTGTTTCAAAATTTCTTCAAACCCTCTTGCTCATGGACAAAACAACTACTCAATCTGCAGCTGTTTTAGAAATCATGGTGAAATCCTCTTCCTCTTGGGACTTCCACAGAAACCCCAAACTTCTGTCCTACTTTGTGTGCAAGCATACCACTAGCTCTGATCTGGAGCTGACAAAATACCCCCTCCTTTTTCTTTTGTGAATTTTCAAAAGGTGAAAAGAGAACCTGCCTAAAAGCAGGGTTGTCCGAAGGGTTTCTCTCTGCTCTGCTTGGGGCATTTCTCATTCAGTGTCTGCAGACATCAGCTTACAGGGTTTTAGCAGAGGCAGCTTCAACAAGCCTGCAGTGGAGTGCCTTTAGCCTTGTGCAAGGCACATGCTGCTGAGCTGCTGCCTACTTTCTTCATGCACAATCAGAGGATCCTTTTATGCTAGCAGATATTTAAAGACTTTCATATAAATGGGAATCAGAGCCTCTTGATCATAGTTATGGCCTCTCTGGACCCATTACAGATTATCAGCAAATGAACTGGCAGGCATTTGGTATGCCTTTTATATCCTCAGGATACAGCACCATAAACACTTGCTGTCCTCTCACTGGTAGTTAAATTTAGGCAGACACATACTCAGGCAGTTCTTAAGTGCCAATTATTTTTGTTCTACAAGTATTCCATTAGAGCTCTTTCAGATTTATTGATGTTTGAAAGCTTTTAAATACCCATTACCCACTTAACTGACCATAGCAATTCCATCTGACTCATTATTTGTGTTAGAATATATTTAGACATTTTTTAAATGGGTCTTAGTAGACCATAGGATCTCCCTTGGAAACCCTATAATAAATCAAGTAAATACTTGGTGAAGTGCTATAATGTTTACTTGTGACTACTTAATTTTATCCTTTATATTCCATGTTTTGAACACATGAAGTTCCTCTGTTCAGGTTATTAGTGACCAAGCTTTCTTTGGTTCATTTTTTTGGGTACTGCTTCTGTATTACCCAGTTCATACCAAGGTGCAGCCATGCTGGCTGCTATACTGGCAATCTACTGTTGAAGCTATCCCATCCTCCCCTTCCCTTGAAGGGGCAATCACACACTCTAGCACTGGAATACCTTGTGAAGAATACTTTTACAACTGCCATTGTCAAATCTACACCAAAGAAATGCACACAACTGCATGCACTGCTTGCATTTGACAGTGACATTTTCTGTGTCCTCCATACATCAGGAGAAGGAAATTGAAGCCTCGAGGAAAAAGTATACATATGTCAATACCACCATTATTTCTGGCCTCTCACATCTATTTTCTCTCTCTCTCTGCTGTTTTGCAAGATTGACTGCTGGAAACAAATTCTCGAAGCAGGAGGCAAGAAGTGAAGACCACAATGTACACATCAAGGGGTGTGTACATTGTGAGAAGTGCTGCTTGGGCTTCACGTAAGCCTCTCTTCTCAAAAGCTGGATGTTACTGTAGAAATTTTTCAAAATCTAAAATATTACACCCCCACCATAAGTGGTCTTGGGGGATTAAAACTCAAATTGGTGGTGAGAGTAAATTGTCTGTCCCTGGAGCCATCCATCCCAAGGTATGTAACAGTGCAGAAACCACACTATTATCTCCCATCTTGGCAAAAGCTGGCCTTGGCATTACTGCTACTCCTGCTTACCCTGCTCCACATCTGCCTCCTCCACATGTACTCAATGCTGCTGAGATGATGAAGACTCCTACTTACGATTATTTCTCCTACTGTCTGCTGCTCTGGGGAGCTGCTTGTTCAGGCTCTGTGACACACTGGCAGCCAAGGAGAGGGGCATGAATTACTGCTGGCACAAGAAGGGATTTATTACCACTCTGGCCTTGTTACTCCTCATCTTTCTGCTCACTTTCAGCACTGTCAGGGCCACCAGAGCCATTCTGTTCCCCTTTCTGATTGCCTTGGTTAGACTGCACCTTGTCTGTCCAAGGTCTTTCTGATGTAATCCTACCACTATTTATGCAGGTAGCAGTAAAGACTTTGGTGCACTCCCCAAAGTGCTGGGGTTCTTACTGGCTGTATTTTCTCTGTTTTAGTTTGTTAGGCCTATTTAGTTAACCTCCTGCTGAAGAATATTATTTCTGTTTTCTTCCATTTGACTACAAGCTGTCAGCTAAATAGACATTTTTAAAGTTTTCAAAGGATTCAGTGATAACCCAGTTATGTCAGCTTTCGGATTGGCTAAATTCTCATTTTCCACTGCCATTTGCAGTGTTAAGCAAAAGAACATATGGTTTTTAATAACAGTGCCTTCTCAAATGTGAGGGTTTGCTCAAACCAAGGTCCCAAATCATTCAGGAAGCTGCACAAATCATGCATATGAACAGCCTCACAACCAAAATCAGCCTTTGAGTAGTGCATGCAGGAATGTTACTGGAGCAGCAGCTAAGTGATAAGCTCTTATATAACAAGGAGGTGGATAAAAGAGGGGGTGGGAAGATGGGCAAAGAGAATAAATGTAAACCTTGAGCCAAAAGTAGCAAGGTTCTGGCCAAAAACCAGAGTTGTATGCAAATGTCTTTACTGAAGGCCGTAATCCAAATTTTCTTTTAAGGTTGTTCAGCATTTTTGTCATCACTATTAAAAAAACTCCCACTAAGTAGAGCTCCTTACTTGTTTTCATCTAACATTTCGCATTACTTCCCAGCTTCACAGCCCAGAAAGCCAATTGTACCCTGGGCTGCATCCAAAGCACCATGGGCAGCAAGTCGAGGGAGGGGATTTCGTTCCTTTACTCCCCCCTCTGGTGAGACCCCATCTGCAGTGCTGCATCCAGCTCTGGGGTCTCAGCACAGGGAGGACACTGGCCTGCTGGAGAGAGCCCACAGGAGGGCCACCAAGATGGTTAGAAGGATGGGGCACCTCTCCTGTGAGGAAAGGCTGAGGGAACTGGGATTGTGAAGCCTGGAAAAGAAAAGGCTTTGGAATGACATGGCTGTGGCTTTCCAGTACCTGAAGGGAGCCTACAAGAAAGATGGAGGGAGACTATTTACAAGAGCATGTAGTGTCAGGACAAGGGGGAATGGCTTTAAACTGCCAGTATTTTTAGATCAGATATTAGGAAGAAATTCTATATCATGAGGGCAGTGAGTCACTGGAATGGTTGCCCAGTGAAGCTGTGGATGCCCCATCCCTGGAAGTGTTCAAGGCCAGGTTGGATGGGGCTCTGAGCAACCTGGTAGAGCAGGAGGTATCCCTGTCCATGGCAGGGGGTTGAAACTAGATGATCTTTAAGGTCCCTTCCAACCCAAGTGATTCTACAGTTCCATTATTCAGTGACTCTTTGTTGAGAGAAGCATCTCAAGAGCACAACAAAATCTTTGTTAGAAGCCTATCACCTCAGAACCACGTTTTTTGTGCACTTCTCTGCATTACTATGAAACTTTGGCAGATGCATTCAACAGCATGCAAAAAGGCAAAGTCTCACCCTTAATGTGACATAGTTTCAACACCACTGCAACTGGGTTATAGAAATATTTTTCATTCCTTGAAGACAAACAAAACTGAAGGGCACTGTAAAATTCAATCCTAACTTTTGCCTGTTAGCAGCAGAATTACATGTAGGAAGCACCTTCAGATTTTTAATGCATTGTGAAACAGAAAGTATTCTCTTTCTTCTGTTGGAAAATTGTTTGCAGAGTATGATTTTGTTTGGAGCTGGTGTACATGACTCTGCAGAAACAGCGCCGTGTCTCAGCAGTTTAGGAAAACTAATGGGTTTGCCCTGTATCAGTACAGTTCAGTTTCACATGTGCTGCAGCTTTACTGGATTTTTATTTTGTGTATGTTTCCCTGAGTTAAAATCTTCTTATCAAACGTTGAGAGATAACACACATTTCTTCCTGTTATAAAATAAAGACACAAACATCAATCATCTAAAATCAGTGACATTCACCCAGAAATAAATACAAATATGTTCTGTAACATTTCACTGCTATTATCTGTTGAGAGGCACTGTTGCCCTTTCTACTGAGGGTACCGGAACATGGCTGCCCTCAGAGGAATGTAAACTTGGCATTAACCCTGGCAGATTCCCACTCCCTGCTCACTCTCATTTAACATTAACTCACTTCTATACTGTTATCAGAAGGTAAAGGTCATAGCTTTATTTACACAATACAGCACTATACAAACGGTCATTAAACAAGAAAATCTTGCACCAAATAAACACAAAGCAAAAAAACAATGCTGACCTCTCTACCAAGAACTCGCCCTGGAAGTACCTTGTCATTCCCCAAATAAGGTCAATGGTGCTGGTCTATCCTTCTAAATATTAACTGCCCAGCACTGCCCCCCCACATACCCAACTCCCACACAACAGACAATAACAGCCATTTTTTTATGTTCCAAACCCAGGAGAAATTTAGAAAGCATTCTACTGTTGGCAAGACCATGTGGTTCATATCCTATTCCCACAGTCTTTACTCATCCTTCCACAGCTGGAAACCTTGTCAAAGGCTCTCCTATACGACAGAGCCTTTAGCACAATACATAAGCTGGGCAGATGGCAGGGTGGACTCCCTCGGCCCGAATGCCAGAAGCCTGGGAACCAGCCCTCCTTCCTGCTTCTCATCTCCCTCAGCTCCACTCCTCTCCACCCCAGCCCACTGCCTTTTCCTGCGGGGAAGACATCCTGCTTATTTATGCATTTCACGACTGCTGGTCTGCCTAAATCCAGCAAGAAAAAGGGCAAAGAGGGCAGGAGGCCACTGACTAAAATCCCGTTGGAGCTCACATTCAGTTTTGGAAACTAGACCAGGCAGAGCAGAGAGAGCGTGGATGTAGTCCAGGGCTCAAACCCAGCCAGGAGCACTGGTCAGGTGGCGTGGCTTGGGCAGCAGTCCCTGGAGACACTAGGACTCCAGACACACCTGTACAGTTCACTCCTTGCTTCCTATTTTTACTGAAGGTGAAGGAAATAGTTTGTTGCTCACTTGGGCCAGAAGCAAACTGTAACTTCTCTGTAGCAGACTGCTGCAACAGGCAGTTCATGTGGAGAGGACCTTGTGTTCAGTGTATTCCTGTGCTTAGGTGTGAATATGCCAGAGGAGGGTACAAGGGCTTGGCCTCTTTCATGGACCACAGCTAAAGCACCAGTTTAACCTTTAAGTATTCTGAGTTGCAATACGATGATCTTTACATACGTAAATCAAAATGCTCCATGTCTAGTTTTGCTTAAAAGAAAAAAGGTGGGGGGGGGAGGGGAATTTTATTTGGCTGCTGCCATTCAGAAATAACACAGTAAGGTAACTTGGGAGAATGATGACTTTTAACATGTTAACCACTGACCATGCAACATCTTCATCAGTGTAAATATAACTCCTCATTACTCTGCCAAGGTTGCACTGAATCACACAACCACCAATGAAGTCAGACTTTCTAAATAAATGCTCTTATTTCACATAAAAACACACTAATGAAAGTGCTTTTAATTTTAGGTAGTTGTTCTTGCTGAAACACTGGTGTGTGCTGCCCTGATAAACAGGAATGCTGGGGAAATTGATCTAGGGAAAAATTCAGTTAGTGTTCAAACAAGTTATTAGGGTAGTTGTGTACAGAAAAAGGCTGAAGGTACTCAAGGATTGGCATCAGCACATTTACATCCACATTTGCTCAATTCAGTGTTAATAAATCCTTCATCATGACCAACACATTAATTACAGAGTGCAGAGAGCCTCAGAAAGCTCCAGCAAGTTACAGACTGGGTTATTACTTCATATTGTTGAGGAACATAATAACCCATAGTTATGAATAGGACTCCATCATGACCAAGTACTGCATGATTTGAAGGCAACACCTCACAGATCCGACACTTGAAAGCAAAAAATTTGATCCTACCTTGGTCAACCCAAAGCAGGTGACACTAATTTCCCAGTTAAGATATTTTTCATCCTTTCAGGTGAACCAAAATTGTGTACATTCAGTTTCTTTCTTTTGTGTTTCAGAGAGAGCACTTGAATGATTCGGGAGGATTACAGAGATCAGGCAACACGCAACCACTGAAACAATTCTTACAGCTCACAGTTATTTCCTAAATCATGTAGGAACTGGGGACACCATCACTGATGTTTGCGATGTGGTACCCTGTTCTAGTGCCGACCTTCCTGCCTGGGGGGACAACAGTTCTCTGTAGGTATTTCAGGCCAGAGCAGGTCACTTGTGTCACCTCACTTGAACTCCTACACTGAGAGCAGAGACAGCCACTCAACAGCCCAACAACAGCTGACCTCAGCCCAACAACTGCAAGTGAAACAAGGACATGCCACGTGTACACTGATCTGCAGAAAGTGCACAGGAATATTGAAAGTCAGTACAAGAGGAGAGTACAGAACTGACAGTTTCTTAACACACACAGTTTGCTGCATCTTCCCTATATGAGAATATATACTAATACATTTTATACAGACATAATATATATTAACATATTATGATAACTGACTTTAAATACACCAGACTCCAGGGGCAGGTGACACCAAACATAGTCCACAACCCTTCCTCACCAAGGGCAAACTCCAGTCCAGCTCAAAGGCAAAATCAAAATGAGATTCATAGTCTAGTTCTTAATTCCTGAAGCTCGGATACATTTTTTCACAGTGGTGCAATTGCAATTGCATAACACAAACAAGGACAAGTGCCAGAAAACGGGATTGAAACTTCTCTAGTGTCTGATTGACTGTACTTGTATTATCAGGCCCCAGCCTGCCATGTGCCTGAATAGCTGAATGCCAGATGAGAGGGAAGGTGGCAGGGATAATGTAAACAGTTTTATTAAGCTGTTGAAGTGTTTCTGACACAACAGTAACACTGCATCTTTAAAAAATGTCACAATGAAAATTATCCTCAAGTTTATCTATCATACGAGATGCATTCAGTAATGCAAAATCTTTATCTATAAAAGTTGTGGGGTTCATCTTTATTTCCAACATTAACTCAATAAACATAAGGAAGATAAACATAACGAAGATATATGTTAATTCCAGTGAGCACACCAGTAATTGGACAAGTCTGGGAACAACTGTTGGGCCAGCTGCAAAGATGTGAACTCAGAGAATAATTTCTATTGCCAAACAGGGACCTGGCTTTCTCTTTGAACTTCAGGGGAAATGAGGATAAACTAGTTATTATAAAAGATGATCATTTAGTATCATCATAGCACTTTCCAAAAACCTAACCAACAAGCCAAAGCATGAGCTAAAGCTAGTTATTTACTTCCAAAAATATAACTTTGTTTAGCTCCACACAAATACTTCCACATACAAGACTGAAAAAAGATCAGAAGGTATAGTAGCTATTTTGAAACCTACATTTCCATCAAACATCTTAATTTATTTATATATTCTCCACTTTCCTTGAAGTAGTGCCCACACAAGCAGCATTTCCCACTTTGGCGAATAACCATTAATTTCACACCACAATGTTTTTTCTAGAAATATAATTATACAGAAGACAAGTATTCTTTATTAAACTATCTGAAGGCATGTTAGGTAGTTAAGACTGCTAGCTAGTCAGGAGGAAAGGTTGTTTTATTTTCTTTTTTTTCTTTCCCTTTTCTTTCCTTGTTTGCCAGCTAATAAGAGCTCTGGAGATGTAAAGAGTGACTTGATCCCAACGCATTTTTAACATTGTAGTAAATGATGCAGTGAGGTATGGAATAATTAGGCTGAAACCATTCTGTGCAAGACAACTATTCTTACATATGCTTGACATAAACAAATGCATTCTCCCAGGGCCTGGCACATTGTGAATGAATTGTGACATTTTCTTATGATGAATTATTTTAAAATAATTTCTAACTTCTTCCTTCTACTGTATTTTACAGCATAACTGGGATGTACATTTTACAAATATTTGAACTCCTAGTATCCCACAGTTTGGAAAACCAATTATTCTTACAGACATAGCTATGTCAAGATCCAAAAGCCTATGTAAAAAAAAAACCAAAAAACTGAATCTGTTCCTTATTTCTTCCTGTTGCTTTTAATAGCTTATGCTTTCATCCTACAACTCACATTCTCTTGTGTCTTCTGCTCGCACACTCAGCATAACACTCCATTTACAAGTTCAGTGTCATACTCTAACATGCATGTCAGACATGTCAGCATAGTGTCTGAATCAGAAGTTGTGAGTACCCTGTGAAGTTTAAATGATGAAACATTTTTGTCTCAGAATGACATTCCTCTTGTGATGGAAGCGTTCTGCTGATGAAGCCATAGAAAGAACACAGGCACATGAAGCGATTCAATGCATCCAGCTAAGAGCCAACACACAGAAGAAGCTATATACAGAACAAGGGAAAAGAGGTAGGAAAGAAAGGGTAGAGAGAGAAGAGGATGTGTGTTAAGGGATGGGAGCAGAGAAAGTTGGGGGGGGGCGGGGTGAATGAATGCATGCTCATATAAAGAAGGGAGATGTAATTTTATACCAATTCTTTCTTGGTGGCTCACAGAAATCATTAAACTGACTGCTAATTACAAGGGGTCTACCTCCAGTTTCCAGGAAGAGGAAGCTAGCCCAAGTATTTCATGGAAACAAATCCTCAAAATCCTTCACTTTTCAAAGTGCCAAGCTTGTCTATTCCCCTTATGACAGATACTTATAAATTCTGAGGTTGCCACATTCTATTATGTGAATGTACAAATACCTAGGTTTGGAAGTAAATGCAGACAATGAATAGGAAATATGATATGAGCAGGAAAGGTAAGAAATGTGTTGGATCTTCTGCACTTGAAAACAAACCCATATGAAGTGTCAGGGCCAATAGTACAACCCAGTATGCAAACATCATACCAGCGTTAATAAAAGATGGAGATTAAGAGCTGCAGCTAGCAAAGATTTTTATAAAGAAAACTAGATTTTTGATGAAAGGACAACTTTCAAAGAGATTTACTTTCCTCAGAAGCTGTGATGTTCTGCTGTTTGCTATATCTCTGGAAAGGAGACGCCTTTGAGAAATTTCCCTTTGAATCCCTTTGTATGTGGGAAAGCCAATTGCTTTTAATGGAACTTACCACTCAGCCCTGGTTCCTAAACATTTAATATTCCTTTCTCAATTTCTAGTACTCTTAAGACCTGCCTTTACATGAATGCAGGGATATGACAAATTCCATATCCTCATCTTGATGTTTCTCCTCATGAAATTTGAGACTATCTGCCCCTCAGATCATTACCTCAAATCAAAACTGATAACCTGAAAGAGGGTAGGAATACCAAGGGAGAAAACAGAGGTCAGTTAGATCTTAAGAACTCAAAGGTTTTACTAGACAGGACAGATTTATACTACAAAACCTGTTAAGCATGCTGCTTGTGAAAGCCCAAATTTATCACAAGCAATAACAGGCTGCTAAAAACAAATAAAAACAGAGAGGAAGCGTGAAATGACAAGATAAAGGATTTAATAAACACATTAACATCAGGGTGAAATTTTTCAAAGCGAATCCTTACTTTTAATAATAAAGCCTATCCCTAAATGCATTCTTCATCCCAGCACAACAAAGTGCACTTCTTGTGTGTGTGTGTGCATGGATGTTGAAGATTAGAGACTGGGGCCAGTGAGGGAGGTTCAAATAGATGCAGGGCACTTGAAAGCAGATCAGAATTTGTCTCTGAAGAGCCACTTCCTGCTGGTGACTAAGCCTTCACCCAAACAGTCAAGAGGAAGGGGCATAAGCAAAGCATTGCAAACTACCATCCCAATTGTATCAGAGTGGAGACAATTCAGACAAACAAACTCAGGAAGTGGCAGGGAGTTAGAAACCGAGAGGAAAATCTATGGCACAGAGAGGAAAGTGAAGAGATTGCACCGATCTGCAGAAAGGTCACCTCTGGGCTGCATTGTGCCAAGCTTTCTCAAACCCACTTTATTTGGACTACAACACAAAACTGGCACACACAGCTGGCGACTGCTGCAGAGGCTATTCAAATGTTAACATTCTCAATGATAAACAGCCAAAAAAAAAGTTCTGTGTAAGCAAATAGGAACAAACAACTAATCTAAAACTGGTTGCCAAGAGACAGAGGATTTCAGCCAAAACCATCCCGAAGCCCCAAGAATACTTTATTTTTGATCAAAAAAAGTACCTGTAGATGACACCATGTTGGTGAAGAAACATGAGTGCTGATGTGACCTCTGCAGCATAAAAGCGGGATCGAGGCTCGTCAAATTTGCGTGAGCGCTGGATTTGAAACATTAGGTCTCCTCCATTTACATATTCCATGACGAAAAAGAGCCGGTCCTGAAATTAATTAAACAGTGGTATTTAGCTAATTTCTTTTAGTGGCATAAAAAACTGTTTGAAGCTACACATGAGGTGACTGGAGCATTTACATCAAGAAATAAAAGGAACCAATGCTATGATTCTGAAAAAGGAGACAACCAAAACCCCCCAAATCTAAAGAAAATGAGATGAGTCTCAAAGTGAGAAATGAGAAAAAGGCAATCAAAATAGTGTATTAAACAACAGACACACAAATTTCCACACATCAACAAATACATATGGAATTATAATCAATGCCATATAATAATAGAGATACTTAAGTGATGTTTCTTTCATAACTTAGCCATAACCATGAAAAGATAAGTCAATTTTATTGACTATTATTATTATTTCAATCTCCTTCTTTCTTCACTTCTCTCTTACCAGTTACTTTGTCTGCAAAGCATCTTTTCCAAATAATGTAAAAATTATTTAGAATTGTTAAGCTATAGAAAGCAGTGCTGCCGATCTCAAACACTTATATGTGTTTTTTTTAATTGCTTCAAATTTTCATAATGAAACAAGATTGTATTATTATAATATGTATCAGGTTCTTTTTATTTTCTTCTAATGCTTATCACTTCCCTGTTCAAGCTTTCAAGCCTATTTCCATGATGGAGGACTAGAAACAAACTTTCCTTGAGAACAGCAACTGAGATTCTCAGGCAGTCATACGATTAACCCAAAAGTTAAGCACGTGTTGAAATAGCCAGAACTGAAAATATCAGTAAACTAAAGATGTGCTTGGCCTCTTGAACCATTTATTATGTAAACTGGCAATGCAGGTGAAGGCATAAGGAAAGAAATGACACACACCCACTTGATATAATATAGATCCTAATTTTTTAAGTGTTTCTTACAAATTTTCCTATTTTTCCCTAGTCTGTACTAATACCCCTAAATCTTCAACTCCTTGCCCGCTCACCCTTGGTGAATGGTTACTTCACATTCTTTATTTCCTTACTGTTAATGATCTACAGCTATATGCACATGAGTTTAGTTAGAGGTGGAGGTAGTCCTGATGTGATGTGACACAGACATTTCTTTCCCTGGTCACATGATTCACAGGTGTGTGAGCATGGGACTTCACCCCTCTGCAGCTCTGATGTCACACTGCAGTTTGGCTCTAGTTCCTAGTGCCTGGTGTGCTGGGTTGAAGAAAAGGAGACAAGATGTGGCATTGCTTTGGACAAGGAAAAACAACAGAAGATCGAAGTTTAATTAACCTCCCCCTAGTGAATCGAAGCCTGCAGATTACATAGTTTATACATATGAATCCAGAAATTCATAGATGTTTGTCATTTGTCCTTAATCATCTACTCTATGACTCAGACTCCGAGCACAGCACTTAAAAATACCCTTAAACTTAAGTGTGTGCATTAATCCTGCTCATTAAGGCCTGAATGTTGTACTTATCAGGGATGCTTCCTGGAGGAGGCTAGAAATGTTTGTCTGACTTTTTGCTGATTACAGAAAGAGGATGCAGAAAAAAACTTTGTGCCTTTCCTCCTGCATCTTGGGAACACAGAGAATGCCAGACAGGATGAAATTTGGAAAGCCAGGTGAACTGGCATTCTTGGTAAAACATTGCTAATGACTTTGGTTCATTTTTCACCATTTTTCTTACTATCCCCTAGGAAGGAAAACCTCCTGAAGAATAGCATCAAAGTTTCTGGCTGCATCATACACTCAAAAGAGCATGGATTCAGAGCCATGTCTTTGTTCTTTTTGTAATGCTCAGTACTGCTGATATGAAATGCTCAAAATCATAGTGCAGACCTTCTGACATTAGTGTAGGTTTTAACTATAACCCTTTTTGCTTCTTTAAGCAAAAATATGGGTCCTGGTGCTGTCTGTCTGATTTATCTTCGGAACCAGTAAGAATTACAGAATTATATTAAGAATAATAAGAATATAAAGAATTATATCTTTTAAAAGAAAATCTGATAGTTCTCAGGTGGTCTCAGGATTTCAGAAGCTAGAGCTCAAGGATAACCTCAATACAGTCAGTTTTGTGATGAAGCCAGTCAAAAGCATAGCTGTACTGCTACTGGAATATACCGTAAGAGGATACGACATCCCTAAGAAGAAGATGTGGGCACTGTCCTTTGTTAGGCTTCTCACTGCTGCACCACAGACTGGGTATCTCTGAAGAGCAGTTTCAAGTATCCCTTTGCAGGTCTTTGCCTAAGATTCTCTCGCATGGACACAGTTCAGTGTTTCAAGCACAAAACCCGTTGGACTGGAGGCTGAGGAGAGCACGACTAACACTTGGCGAAAGTAACTTCTAACACTTGCTGAAATTGAGCTTTCTTACACTGCTATTTTAACCTTTCTAAAGTCAACAGTCTGGACTTGAGTGGGCTCAACAAGGAAAACGAAGCTGCAATTCCCATTCTCCTGAGCAGCCATACTCATTCCCAACGTTGCTATCATTTTGCTGCATCTGTGTGACAAGTGGAAAGCAAACAATGCTGATGCGAAGTGACGGTGCTGTGCCTTACAGCTGTGACTCCCAAATGGTGACCCTCAACTTGTCATTGAGCTGGGAGCTCCTGCTCCCAACAGTGATAACACCAGAAAAAGGTGGATTTACACAATTTATAATGAGGGCCATCTCCTAACATGTCAGGATGGATATACTTTTTTTTGTTCTCATATTAAATACTCTGTGCTTGATCCAAACAGAGCCAATGCTTTTTGTGACACTCATTAAATGCCTAATTGCTGATTATAAATGTCAGAAATTGTGTTTAGTTAAAGCTTCAAGTTCTTTTATTGTAGTCCAGTCTTTTTTAGGTCACTTATGGTTTAGCTACCTGAAAATTTAACCTGGACTCTTTAGCAGAGTATCATGTCACCAGACAGTCTGAACAAAAGGTTTAGCAGTATTCCCTGAGCTGGACATGGATATCTGTCAACTATCTATCTATCTATCTATCTATCTATCTATCCTCTTCCATATCTTCCTTATTGTGCACATCCCATTCTCAATTTGAGAGGGTATTTCTGACAGATTCTACAGCTTACTTGACAATCTCATCAAAAGTATACCTACTAAAAGCTGAATTAACAGCTCAGTAACTGAATTTGCTCTGGTATTGAATTCTTCTGCTACACATCTGTATTTCAAGTCACTTTTCCAGTTTTCCTCAGCAAATATTTCAGTTGTCTAGTGAAAATTCCCAGAAAAAAAAATAAGTTTGAAAGTTCTGTTCTCTCTTTACAGTGAGTCTGGGAAAGCCCACTAGCATGGAGTAAACAGTAAGATGCACAACATGCACAAACACAGCAGACTAGAATTTCAACATTAGAAGGTGTAATCTTTTTTTGATGAAATATATTCAGTCCTTATGGAAACTACTTTCTTAAAAGCACTCTCTGGTCTTTCTTTTTGGTCAGGACAATGATGTGATTATCTGAGACTCACATTTACTTGAAAAGAAGATGCAAGAGAAGAAAGAATATTTTATGAATAGGAGCTGAGATTGGCAAGTCTATATATTTTATTTCCATAACCTCAACAACAACAGACACACTACTTTGATTTTTGCACTCAAACTTTTTTCCCGATCTTTCATCAAAGGTTAATGTTCAAAATACAGGCTCCAAACCCTCTGACTCCTTCCTTTCTGTCATAATGTGAGCACACACACAGAGTGACCCAATGAGACCTCAGAGTTCAATGCAGAGGATGAAATCCTCCCATAGGTAGTGAAATAACTGTATTATTCCTGATTATATGTATCTTGGTACATGTATCACCAGGAGTTATTAAAATGTTGAAGTATGAGAATATAAAGTGAACACCCTTAAAAATTATACATTAAGGGACAATGCAGCATTTACTCAGTTAAAAATGAGATACAAGGTATGACTTTATTCTCAACTGTGTTCCAAGAGAAAATTGAATGGGTTTGGTTTGGACTGCATTATTTTTGAACTTTGTTTTCATAACATTTGGGAAGTATGTTTTGATGAATAAAATAAATGTAAAGCAGTCCTGGGAACTCTTTAATTATATACACTGAAATAAAAGGCAAAATCACAAAGACATTACAGATTAATCCTCTCTTGGCACCTATAAAGCAAAAATAGTACTGCAAAGAAAGCTAATATGTTTTCTGAAGTAATTTGATTCTGTTTCAGGGTTTATTTTAGCCCTTAATCATACCTGCTTTTCCTCGAATTTCTCAAAAGATATGGTTGAATGAGAATACCTAAAATAACAAATGGAAAGAAAAGCAGAGCAGAGTGCACGGCTAAGAGATTTCGAAAGAAAACTGGATATGAAATAAACAGGATAGAAATCAAAACAAAAGAAGTCCAACTCTGTATTTCCATAGGATTTTTCTGACCATAAATGTAACTCCTATATTGGAATGCATAATGCCTGTTTTAATATCTCTATGATTTGAGTCTCACCTCCCAACTTCCTTAATTGAGAGTCTCCTGCATGCTCTGTGTCATCAAAACTGGACACCAAAAGCAACCTCAGTCTTCGTTCTTATCCCTGTATGGAGAAGTAGGCTTACTAGTTAAACTAGAAATCTTGCTTCATCTCTCTAATTCCACTCCTCTAATTTTGTCTCAGTTTAATTTTTCATCCTTCTTGACATTCTAAATAGCCACCCCTTGATCTACAGTAAGTCCTTCAAACCAATACTTCACACTTCATTGTGATTATTGTCATTCTCCGATTTTCAGCTTTATTTATATTTTTTTGTTTATATCTGACTAAGTATTACGTGCACTCCCTGCCACTTTATATTTACTTGGGTTTAGATGTTATGAATTTCACTGGATAGAGGTTCTTTTTTTTCTTGGAATAATGTACATGGTTTTAATTGGGAAAAGGAGGGGAGATTTCCAGAAACATCAATAGCAATAAAATCTAAGGACATAACAGAGTCAATCCAGCTCCTCTTTGTGGAGGTGTGATTAATGACCAAGACCTTCCTACTAGTAAGACCAGATAATCTTGCCAATCAGTTCTGATTTAACAGATGACACTATACAGTCTATTAGTTGTTTAGACGTGGAATAATACCATTGTTAAGGAACAAGCTTCTATGTAAACCCTGTATGAAAGGTTAGGCATAGAAAGACTTTGATGTATTGTTTACATTAATTATTGTGTAGATCTTAAAAGACTTTTAAAAAATTGTTATCAGTCATTAACCCGTCTGTCCTTCATTTGTTTTCCAATTAAAATCTCATTAACATTAAATTGCAGTCTAAAGACAATCCACTGATAGACATAAAACCATGTACAATTATCACTTCAATCTGAAGAACAGAAACTTTTTTTTTCCTTTCAAATGAGTCCTAACAGCTGGGGGACCCAATATGCAGTTCAACATAGCCTCATCACTGAAACATTACAAAACAAAAATAAATCATGCAATCTGTCTCCCAGTGTCAAAACAGAGCTGTGCATCCATGGCACAAGTCGGAGAACAAATCTTTCCACTACTGTTTTTTGTCCCCCAGTTCAACTTTTACAATACTTAAAATCATTCAGGAAAGGCAGTGAACATGGACTCAAGCAAAATTCACAATTGATAAATCTTAGTGGCCTACTCCAACAACCATCTTTTCCTTATGTTTTCATACAATTGGCTGTGAATAAATTTTTCCTGCTGGCTGTGAATAAATTCTTCCTGATTCTCACTAGTTCCCTAAACTAAGTTCTTTTTACGAATACAGATTTTTCCTCCCAATTTCAGAAAGTTGTATTTGAATTAGATTTCTTCAGAGGCCCCTGAAAGTATCAAGGAGACTAATATGTGTATTAAATACAGGTAATGTAAATTAGTTCACATTCTAGTAGAGTACTGTTACATAATGGAATATGTTTAGCCACTAAAATTGTTGCAAAACAAAAGTCAAAGATACAACTTTTATTGCTCAAGAAGTCAGGTAAATGTATCACCTTGGTATGCTCTGTAAGATGATATTTTACTCATGTCATGCATGTATGGAATTCTTCTTCAACTAATACAAAACGGTGATTACTTAACTCTATTTAAACAGGATGCTCAAACAGTTTATTTAAAATTACCTAAAACTACAGCAACTGTCCCACCCCTCAGAACTTAAATAAACATTTCCTGCTTCTGATGGAAATTGCACAGGCATACTGTACACAAAACTCTGTGCGAACCTTCACCACCCTGAGACGAAGACTAACCAGGATGGCAGATTCATTTTCCACAATCCCAGCATTAGGAGGGAAAAATATAAATCCAAGAGAAAAACCAGGTACAACACTAAAGAAAACAACAAGAAGCTCTCTCATGTTCTTGTGATTCCTTTTTGAAGTTCACAGTAACAATCTCCAACAGGACACTACGACAGGTTATCTGTCTCTGATTGCAGTGTTTATAATCGGGGCTAATTGTGTTGTTTTTCCTGTTCTGTGCCAGGGCTTTCAAGGAGTTCCAAATAAGAAGGGGACAATTTCTACGAATCCCATATTTCTTAGAATAAATGATCTGTACTGATCTGTACATGATAGGAACTGCTATCTTAAATTTCCCATGAGGTACCTGCATCTTTCACTTAACACAAAATGCCCATGTTCAGATTTGTATTAGAGGATTTTTTTTGTCAGCTGGACACTCCAAATTCCTCTCAAGCTGGTGAATACTATTACAGTTAGGGCTTATTGCTCAGTTTTACTCAGCTTTGTGCAGTTTTTAATTTCAAATTCATTTTTTGCCCTTGAAAGAATTGCCTCAAAGTTAAAACTTAGACCAGAGTGAATCAGAGAACCACATAAAACTGGATAAAGAAGTCTTGCAAGGTCATCTAGCTTATTCCACAGCTGACAGGCATGATCAGCTGTACCTAACCCAAGGGGAACTAACCTTTTCAATGCTGCAAGGCAGTCTCTGGACACCATAAGCCAGAGATCTAAATCTGTGAACCTGAACGGCCCTGCTGAGCGGACTCAATTTGGCCCACAAAGAGCCAGAAGCAGGAGCCTCTGCTATTCTGGTCTGCCAGAGGGCAAATGGGTTTGTCTGCATTCCACTGCAGCCAAGCCTCATTTCTGCCAGAAATGCCCTGCTCCCTTCTCAGTCCCCTTGTCAGCAGCAAAAGACGGTAGTTAATAGTATTCCTTGAACATACTCTGCCTCGCAGGTCAGAAAATTGTATCAGTTACTGAAAATAAACTGATCTTCTCCTAAAAATCACCACTGATAAGCAGCCCTTCACCTCCTCTGGCAGTCTGTTTCAGTATTTATAAAAGATACCACTGGAAATCTTTCACTGCTGCAAATCATTTGCATTACTTCTTATTCTAATCTTACTCAAAGTATCAATTCCTAGCTGTGCTGGAAGTTATATAATACCTCCAGAGAAACAATTCTGTGCTTTCCACCTTTGTTTCTTATAAAAAGAACCAGTTACTTTTCTTGATTTTACAAAATTGATTACACAATATTCCTATTCTGTTTGTAGAGACCTCAGATATTATGTTAGTTGAGAGCTTGTGGCATAAAAAACACTTCTAAAGTCTTGAGAATGGCTTCAAATGTAGCTGGCCTTGAGACACTCAAAAATCCCTCTCTACCCCCTCATACCATACCATGTGAATGGACAGAAAAAGCTACAAATCAAATGCAATTAGTTTTCAAACAGTGCTTTCAAATTCAGTACAGAGATTCTCAAATCTTTTACAGTGTCTTACTGTAAAGACTTGCCTTGCAGCATGTACTCAGCTGTGAGTTGTATGCCATAAAAGAATCCTGGTATGTCACTTTTGTCATGGGAGACTCATGTTGCCTCCCTATGGAATATCA
The DNA here is from genome assembly GCF_020740725.1 of Corvus hawaiiensis. NCBI lineage: Eukaryota > Metazoa > Chordata > Aves > Passeriformes > Corvidae > Corvus > Corvus hawaiiensis. The sequence goes on from NC_063215.1 coordinate 91,022,165, forward strand.
ATGGATGCTGGAACAAAGTTTTTTGGTTTTCATGCCCATAACACATCCCATAGTACTATTCAGCAAGGAAAATGTGGCTAGTATTATGTATCTTGAGATAAATTGGCTGGCTTGGGTGGGGGACTTAACTACGTGCAAGCAGTAAGTCACAGAACTAGGGAAGTAACAAGTTAATGATTCAAAGCAGGAAACATTATCCAGGACCTCATGGACATCACCTATTCTTTGCAAGAAAGTTCAAGGGATCATTAACTTTTACCTAGACTGGCACTCAAGAAGGAAGTTTTATTTAATGGCAGCTCCAAAGACATATCCAGCAATACTCTAAAACTGTCCAAAATGAAGAGAAGCCAGCCTGTCCCAAATTCATAGAGAGTGAAAAAAATGTGCCATTTGTTTATCACCTCAGCACTAATACTTCTAGAAATTGTTTCAATTGTTGAAAGACTCTAATCCCACATTACTCTGGCAAGCAAAATTCACTGCTGTTGATATCACTTGTGAAATGAACAGGTCTTCAACTCTACCATAGATGCTGGAATATGAACAAGCATGGCTATGAGTAAAATCTATACTCCAGACTCTGCAACCATCAATCATATATCGCTCAGAATAACAGATTAACATTACCTGCCTCACACAGACCTTTTTCCTGAGCAATTTATGAACACCTGATCCTGAATACAGTCTTCCTACTGTTTTCTCAGATAATGAATTTTGTCAGATTACTATCTGGACCGAATTTACTATGCATTGGATTAGCTGGTGTATCAGGCTCACACTAGATCTAGTAAAAAGAAAACATCATCCAAAATTTAATTAATCCTGTTTTTTAAAAAAATATATGAAATTTAGAGTAATTCAATGTAGCACAGAAATAGCAGGTGGAGAGTTGTCAGCTGGGTCTCCTCCATAGAGCTCTCATTTTACTCACTGAGAATATGACATAAAATTCTAGCTCTGAGTTGCCTGAATAGACAAAAATTTCATATAAAGACCCTAAAATATTCTCATGTGAGTGCAAATATGTTCAATGTTTTACCTCCTTCCTGCTTTAAATTAAGAAGAATTAAAATTTTGGTTGTTGTTGTTCTTGGTCACTGATGGAGATTATACCTCCTCCCCATGTGAATGTTTTCTATGTGATACCTATAAAATAATATGGTATCTAATTTTCTGACACAGTATCTACAGGGCTTAGGGGTGAGATTCTCTTTAGCTCAAATAGGGTTTAGATCAGGATTAAATTTTGAATGCTGTAATATGTGGAATTTATTAGCCAAGGGCATGCAATGAAAATGCTGAACTAATTATGTGCATTTGCATTTCATCAGCTCAATCCCCCAGCTTCCAACCTTAGACATGAACTGACACAAAAAAACTTCTAAATTTGGGAAAATCTTCAACCCCAAATTATCCTGGAGGGGTATGTGTTGTGTTGTCACTGGATTTTTCTGGGAGCTGGGGCAAACCTTTCAGTGTGGCCCCAACTGCATTGTTGGTAGCTGTGAGCTCCACGGTGAGCTCAGGGAAGGAGCACTCCCTGGGTAGCAACCCTGCTCCCTGCCTGCCCCCTGAAAGCCCAAGCTCCACGAGCAAGGACCCCAGAAGGGTCCCAGCTGGTGTAATACAGTTATTGCATCCTTCCTCTCATATAAGGGAGAAACACAACTGGAATCCTCTACAGAAATGGTGTGGTTTGTAGTTGTAGTCACTTCAAAAGGGGTATCAAGTAGGAAAAGCTTCTCAGGCCATTTCCCTAATACCTTCATTTGATGACAGATAAGCTGAGAAAAGCGCCTTTTATGAAATTCTTTGATCTCATCTTCTTTTGGTGTTGTTTGGAAAAAAGAACTGTTCTGGTGAGATAATTTTAAAGACCTCTCATTTAATGGCCTGATGCACATGGCGGAAAATTATATCAAGCCTGCAAAATGTCATTATGCAGAAAATGTTACAATGTGCAGGCAGCTATTAATATTCCTTTGTTCTGATTCTTATAGGAAAAATATAAACACTGTCTTCCAAATAGAACTAACTTTAAAGTTTTTGAAGGCACCTCAGAACTTCTAAGAACAACTTTTAACCTGTTTATATTCTACCAGGGAGCTTAGATAGAGATGGCACATGTCATAGGTGTCTCCTCAGCCCCTAGGCTGGCTCTGGTACCTTCCTTGTCTTTGCAATTCCTGTTTTCTTACGCTGTTTGGGCATCTAGTTTATGTCTTCGAGCACACAAGGAAACATATCAGATGCTACAAAAGTAATAGGGAACACTCTGGGGAACGCAGCCAGTTGGTCCAGCAGCGGTGACATCAGAAGGAAAAGGAACCCAGTTAAGGAAGATAATGAAAATGACAGGACAAAATACTCATCCGGCAATGAATTTCTCAGAAATTATCCAGTATTGTGAAAAAAACCCAACCAGAAGTAATCAGCTGAGTGGGCAAGTTCTTATGTCACAGCCATGATACGCTGCTAACAGAGCTCTTTGTTTCCAGGAATGCAATCAGCTGACTGAAAGGCAGAAGCCATCTTCTCAGATTTATGCACAACTGCCAGTTGTGATCCTAGAGGAATCTACAATGACTTCACCAATGAGTTACTTGTATACAAGCTATCAAAAGCTGTCTGCTGAGAAATGACTTCCAGTCACATACCTCAGGACCAGGCATACTGAACCAAAAGGGGCAGACTACAGCAGAAATACGTGAGCATATTTTATATTTACGTTTCTCAGTTTATGTGTTCAGAATTTGTTAGAAAAGAAAGCATAAATGTATAGGTATTGCCTCTCTCCCCATGCAAGAACAAATTCTTGCCATTGCACCAGACTGTGAAAGAATTTTCTTGCATTACAGAACTTAGCACTGAGAAAACCTGCTGCTTTTTCTAGCTCAGAACTCTACTTGCCCATGAACACTGTAGAACACATTGGACACTATAGAGGGAAAGAAGGCAAAACCAACAGGCACAAAAAGTTATTCAAACATTTGATATGTTATCCTGTAAGTTAACTTGCCTAATAGGAACTTGATTCGAACAATAGTGCATTTGTTAATAAAGAAGTAAACCAGAATTCTCCAAAAGCTTTTAAACTTCTTTTCCTCTAATGTGGAAATGAGTGTTAGAAAAACTCTGCTGCAGCAGGGCCAGCTTCCTTACATACTGCCTAGATATTCCATTTATGATGCTCTATGTGTTACAAGACATTTGCTACCGGATATTCTTTCTTAAATTGTTATTTCAGACGAAGTAGAAAAAGAGGTACGGTGAAAAGACTGGTTCTTCCTCCAGAGATGATTTTTTTTCCTGAGAAAGAGTAACCAAATGAAACTAGGAAAATGAAGTATGAGCATCAAAGAGAGGGCTTTTACCAATTTTGCAGTACAAGCTTCTTATTCTAATAATTTCACAGTCTGTACAAGTTATTCATAATTAGTGTTTCCATCCTTTGCATGTTCCTCATACCTCCTTACTCTTACAACCAACTCAATCACTTTGCACTAAGGACGAAATCCCACCATTATTCACTGATGCACCCAGAAGAACACAGTATTTTGTATTCAGCAATTTTACACAAGTCAGAGTGCAATAAAACATTCTCTGGTCTTGTTTTAGGACTTGATTTTCTAACTTTTGTACGTTAGAGCAGGCCACTGACTCCTACAGGACCCTTTGTGAGATTAAGTGTTAAGGAATTGACTTATACTTTTAGAAAGTTTGTGATGGGGGAGGACAGGGAATCCTGTGCTCCTTTCAAAAGACGGAGATGAATGAAGTCTTTGGCAACATAAAGATGCTCAGTAGCAGAGAAACAGCTCTTCTGTATTATGTGAAGCGTTTCAGTAATGTTCCCACGTACTTAAAAATGAAGGTCAGCCAGTGACAACAGTTGGTTCTAGCTTGACAACACAGCAAGAAACTTCTACTGCACTGTGATAGTCCAGATGGAAAATTTATATGAGATACTGTCATATCAGTTCACAAACTATGCCCTGGATGCCAGAAATAACTAAAAGTCTAGAGTTTACTTGAACATGATGTTCTGAATAGAAAAAGTAGCTGCATTTGTACTAACAAAACCTTCCTGAGGATTTTAAGTTACTTAAAATGAGACATTAGCATTGAGTAACCGTGTCTCCGCTCACATGAAAAAAAACCCAGCAGAGTTTGTTTTGCTGTTTTTACCAAAGAGACTTTCTTTTTGGGAACTTGGCTAAGCCAAAACAAAGTAATTATGACAGCAAAAATAAGGGTGTTGCTTTCCTGATGTAAGTTAAGAGATGTTTCCATTCAGAAATGTCTAATTCCAGATTTTTATTCAGGACCCCTCTTTTCTTACAAGTATTGACTCATAGTACTCTGACAGGCACATTAACATGCTGATGCTTATTTCCTCAAACTTAAGCTCAGTCCTTCACACTGGACATATCAAACAAAAATGTTCACCTCAAATATATATTATTATTAATTGTCATAAAATGCCATAACAAGACCAACTTTCTGCTGATACTGCACTTTGTAATACAGCCTGAAAGCTTCTCTGCACCTCTACTTGGTATATGCCAGTAAGGGATAGAATTAGGATGTAAAGGGAAAAAAAGCAAGACAAATAGACAAAGAAACATTAGAAAAAGTGTTTACAGGGTATCTGCCGCCTAACCTTAGTGAGTTGCAGCCTCTGCTGATTGCTGGAGTCACTGATGAAGCCTCAGGAACCAACTCCCTTTACTAAGCTCCAGGGGTGCGTGTTATACCTAACTTTTTACAGATGCCCCGCTTACCTCTCACTGAGCAAGCTTCAGCACATTGACTACAGCAACAGAAGAAGAGATGCTCATCCACACTTTGGGAAGTGTATCCTTTGTTGAGATAGGATAACACAAAGCTATCACTGAATCAGGTCATTTGGGAACAGAGAGACTAAAAGTTCCTAACTTCATGACTGGTACAAGGCCAGACACATAAGTACCCTCTCTTTGTTTCCTCATGCATCACCTGTCTTATTCCTAGGCTGTCCTAGGCAACTGTTAAGTGTCACTAAATAGTGATGATAGACCATTGTTTCTCAAGGTTTTCAGTGCTCTTCCCAAAACCTCGCTGTGGAAATGTGACAACATCAAAATTCCCTTGTCATGGGGAGATGGGGGTCAGTCTGAAGAGCAGCTCACAGACAGAGCTTCTGCCCTGGGTAAATGTTCTGAGCAAATCCCCGTGCAGCCGCTGTTGCTAAGCGGAAACCAGATAACTTGCTCTACCATAGAGCAGCTGCCAGAGAGGGAAACTTAACCTTCTTATGCTCTTTCCTGTGCCTCTTGTACACACCACTACTCCACCCACAGACTCAGTGTTTCATGTTCTGATTTGACCTCATGCAAGAGAAAACCACACAACAAAAATGGAGAATGAAATTATGACAATGAGTAAAGACAAAAAAAGTTAACATTAAACATGATTAATAAAAATTCAAATAGATATGTCTCCTTCAAAATAACTAACATATGGACAGTTTCTCCTATTCATTCAGAAAATGGTAGGAGACCAAAATAGAGTGCTACCACATGAACTGATACAAAGAGATGAGGACCATGACAGACTACCTCAATAAAGGACCCTCGGCTAAGCTGAGCACTCTCATCTTCTGCAGCCTCAAATGTACCATTTATAGCCTCCTTGCACTTACAAAATAGCTAATGATAGAGTTCAGGGCTCTGAGGGCACTGCCAGGCCCCAGTGGCCCTGTCCAGTCTTCCCTGGGGAGGGACAAGCCCTTAACACTGCCCATGGGAGCTGCCTCTTGGACCAGCCAAGGGCTGTAGGTGTGCACCTTTGGCCCTGGCCCTTAAGTGAACCCTGGCCCTGTTTCATCCCCCCACCCTGCTGGGGGCTGTCAGTGGACACCCTGACCAACAGACAGCTCTGCTTGTCACATCTGGACCCTGTAGCTAGGTCTGCACTGCCTGGTGAGCGTGGCCTGTGCTGGGTCACTCTCAGCCCCCAGTGCTCAAGCTGGCTCTTACTCTCACTGACAGTGTGTATCTATTTCCAAAGGTATGAACAATTTTAAACCAATGGTGATTAAATTTATACCCTCAAAAGAAGGCAATTAATGTTGGTACAACATGATGCCCAGGAATTTCAGGTACAGGAAGATTTTCTCTCTGAAGCACAGGTGGTCCCCTGCATGACTTACTCACTAGCCAAGCTGCTTCTGGGAGAGACAGTGGAGGGAGAGATAAATTACTGGGTCGATGGCAAGTCCCTTTGAGGTTACAGATGAGAACTTTGGTCTGGACTGAGTAAGGCTGAACTCCCCCTAAGGCTCAGTAAAGTGTTAGTAGCTTTCATAAACAGATTGGCAGTTCCCCCTGAAGCAAAGAGCAGGGACACACTGAGCAAGGGATGCCATGAGGACATGACCAAGAGTCACCGACCTCTGGCTTTGGCAAAGCTTTTGTGAGATCAGATTTGCACCTGCTGCTTGGGTCAGCATACGTATGGAGGCTTTGGGTTGCATATACTCACTAGGCAACCTCAGTGCATACCAAAGCATGGTCAATTGAAAACATCGGTCCTGGTAATACATGCTTGTATGTGGAAATGCTTGCACCTTTTGAATATACATTTATTTTATTGATGAGATCTCCAAAGTGAGTTAAGTTTGCTAGCTGCTCAATGAATTTCTATCTTCCCTTGGAGGAAAAGTCTTTTGATACACAGCAAACACAGACTTCAACTTATCTACTGTGTCTATAGTCTTTTAAATTATCTAGAAAACTGCTTCTTTGATTTGTTCTTTAGCTGGTTAAAGGTTAAAAAGCTTTAAAGAACACAGCATTTATTGCAACATCAAAGATGATTACAGAATAGCCTGGCAGTTTACTTCTCTGCAGAATGCCCATAAAAAAGAAAGATGTGTGCATCAGGAATTTGCAGAATGTGTTGCACTATAAGATAAACTGAAAAAGGAATGTGTATGTGTATGAATACAGTAAAGTTCCTATTTTGACATTTACTGAAATACCTTATGTGGTACCATTTCTTTTGTAAATCTAGAAGGAAAGACATTTTTGAAAAATACTTAAAGAGATGACAGAATGGATCCAAGTCAGAAAAGTTTCATTCCAGGTTAAATAGAAGATGTAACATGCTTCAAATCACATGAGAGAGAAATTACAAGGTGGAAACATTCAATTTACACTAGCCTCTTGCTATTTCTACCATCATAAAATTTTCAGCCATCTGGTGCCATTGCAAGCAGAGAATGCAACCAAACAATTGGGGTAAATTAACCTCAGAACCTGTCTGTGGTTCATGAAGTTTTCAAACATACCCTGCTCAACAATTTCAGTAAATAATAGAGTCCCCTCAAAACTACATTTTATTTACTAATCTCAAAGAAATGAAATGTAAACTTGTGTAATGTAAACTCCAGTTCACTCTCCAAAGGTAAGTTGCAGTAATGTGTGCAGGAGTCCTAGAGTAGAAAGACCACTGCACAAAGGAGTGCTACAATATGAGTGAGATTAAAATCATCACAAAGATGGTGAAAGAGATGAATGTGGAACTGCTATTTATCAAATCCTGTAATATTAGCACTGGGACATTGTTAAGCAGAAAAATGGGTAAAAAAAGTGTTTCTTCATAGTAGTTTGCTGCTGTAGCTGTGGACACAGACTGTACCAGCTACTCCAAATACGAATTGGAAACATTTATGGACAACAGATACATAAGCAGATCCTAAATGGGATAAGGCAAAGCAGTCCCTTTTAACATCCTTCTACAACTGTGGGTGCTGGTGGAGTATGAAGGGAATAGACAGCAGAGCACAGCACTTACATGTCCCCTCTACATAACCTCTTTTATTGCGTCGTGTCAGTAGCAACAAAATGGATTAGACAGACCACTGATCTTACTTGGTAGGACACTTCTTATTCTCACAGGTTGCAAAAAAATGATGTGATTTATATACATGTACAAAGACATTCAGAAAATGGAATTCTTAAAAATGATCATTATCCTAGCAAAGGCAGCAATGTACCTGAACAGTAACTGCATTAGTATAACAATTATTTTAATAGAATCTGAAGAAGGATTCAAATTATGATTGCAGCAGCTTGAAAGAAGAATGACAGGCTAAAATGTAAAGGTCATTTTTATTCTGGAAAAAAGACTGAAGATTACCGTGCTTTGGGCTGTCAGGCTCTGAAAATTTTTCATTTAGGATTCATAAACTAATATCAATGTGTGAAAATATTAAAGAGAAAAGAATGAACAAGAATTGGGTGTATCAAGCCTTCAAACTCTGTAAAAGAATTTCAAAGCCTTTTCCTCTCCATCTATCAATGAACTGTGACATCTGCTAATGTGCAACAATTCAGATCAAATGTAAAAACATAGTGAAAAAAACTCCACTGATCAACAACAAGCTTTCATTAAAAGCCTGTGTTTTCAAGAATGTAGTGGGATAATAACAATAAAAAAAAAATCTCTTTTAGAATACCATATTGTGAATAAAACTTATTATTGTTTCAAGCCTCCAATCAGATGGATTTATAGACCCTGCACCATTTGAAATGACAATTTGAATAGACTTGACTGCACAATGGGACCTAATATTTTTACTGTCTCTTTTCCCTGTACATATTTTCTGATCACACTGGAATCCTAGGAACAAAGCCAGGGATGTACACCTAGGTATAGATTGATTTCAATCTGCAGGTTGAAACAAAAATAAAACCTCCCTCCAAAACCAAAACCAACCAACCAACAAAAAAAACCTCACCAGAAAATCCAGTTTACAAAAAAAACCAAAACCAAACACAACCAATTAGTCTTTCAAAGTACAGATATTTATGTCAATGGGAATTTTACACAGATTCATATGATGTATCGAAACATTAGGGTTGTACAAGGTTATCCTCCTAAGGGAATACTTGAAACTGAAAATGGCAGGAATATTCTACAGTAACTTCAAAAAAAAAAAAAGCAAAACCACCTTTTTTTCTGAAATATTTTTTGACATACATGCGTTTTACTTTTCTAATATGGGATCACCTTTAGATTCTCATAGCTCAATGAAAAAAAGTTGACACCAACTCACAAAAAATGTTTCTATTCCCACATAAGGTGGGCTTTTTTTTTTCCTTCATTCTAACTTTAAAGCCAAACAAAACATATTCCTAGGCCTACAGGAATAAAACAATAAAATTATTTCAGCTGCCGGAGTTGAGGAAGTAAAACAAAACACAATGCCAGAGCAAGAAAGAAAACTCCCAGCTTTCCATCTCTTTTTTTCTCTCGCTACATTTATTGCCCTACTGCTAGAAACAGCTACTTCTTTTACTTAGCTAGAAACAGACCTTCATTGCCATTCAAGGAGTTATTTTTTAGGATGATTTTGCTTTGCTAGCTTCAAAATACTTTCTGGTCCAATCATTCTGATCATGTTGTTATGAATATGAAGCCAGTCTGGGAGCAAGTGCACAGACAGCGCTTAGGGATGTGCCATCTTCTGAGGGTATGTGCAGTGGTTTACATGTTTCATTAGTGCTGGAATTCTACAGAATGTGAAGAGATTCTAAAAGTACTTCAAGAGCACAGCAGCAGGGAAGGTCTTCCCTGTGTGGTAACTCCAATCTTAAGACACCCTTTGCAGCAAAGCTGCCATCAGAATGAGGATGGTCCCTCCACCCAAAGCAGGAAATATTCCTTTATTTGAGTGTCATTTGAAGTACTACTTTTTTGTCCTGTCTAGCTAGACTTTTAATAAGCAATTTGCTACTACTAGAACCTTCTTGAGACTTCTCATTTTCCAAGTCCTTTTTGTGTTTGAAATCAGTGCACCACTGGGGTGAATTTCCACTTTAGCTTAAGTTACCAAGGAATCAGAGTCAACTTAATCAGCAGCATCTTTTGCACTTCTCATATCATCCTTATCGGTGAGATAGCAGTCTCACTCTTACCAAGACAATAGTGACAAAATAACTGCTTTTACTAAACATTTTAAACTTTAAGTTCCACAAACTCCACTTCAATAAACCATAAAAACTGCACAGTAGTTGATTTTAACCAAGTGTCAACAATATAATGCTCCACAGGCGACTGAAAGCAGATGCCCTTCTCTTCCAGCCACCAAACTTTAGTTAAATCCACCCTGCCAGAAAAAGAGTCAAAGTGTAATATCAAAGGTTTCCCCAAAAGCCCTAAAGGCAGTCTGGCAAAAATCACTAAGGGTCCATTCACCACCTGGTGATTGCAGGAGTGTGTTATTCTTCATCCTGCTCCTTCTAAGGCCTCAAAGCAGCCCCTTCACAGCAAGCAAAGCAGCGATCTCAGACCTCCTCAGGTCTGTTACACGAGATTCTACTATAGCATGGAAGTAAAACCAAGCCCAGGAAGATGCTATTTAAGCTTACTGTTACTAAATGATGGGGAAAAAAAAGGCCACTTAATTTTAATTATACAGAATCTAGAGGATATGATGGCTAAACAGAGTGAGACAGTTTGGACCTGGTTTAAGTAATCATTTTTGCTAAACTCTGTGTCAGCCAGCACAGCAAGTCTTACCACCTTTTCCCTGGTGAGGCTTAGAAGTTAGCACTTTCACCTTACTTAAATGCAGTCTTGTTATATTGTAAAAATATTTAACATCCTGGACAGTGAATTGGTTGCTTCCAAGTGTTTCTTTCCATCACAACACAACGAGCTGAGCTGCTGGACTTTTGCCAGAGATCTTGGCTTATGGAGGGACAAAGTGCTTAACCTGCCAAAAGGGGTGGCCATAGAAGTGTCCCGAGCTGCACTGTGCTCTCTGCAGCTTGCGTAGTGTTCCAGTGCTGGTTTATTTATGTCTTACCAGAGTAGAAAACATGCAAGTTTAAGTAAATTGAGGTCACGTGAGGTAGTAAGCTTCTACAAATCTAACCTCAACGTGGAATTAATTTCTTGGCAAGCTTTTAGTAATATGATCTCATATAAAAAAATAACCTATTCACTGGTACGAGCAAGTCAAAACTCTGTTGAATCAATGGATCTGTGATTACATGGGCCTGCCATGAAGCTGATATATTGTGTTTAACAGCACTGGACACTGACCAAGTCAACTGCTATAGTACTGCTACTTGATACTATTGTCTATGTGCAAACATTAATCTGAATAGGACAAAATACTGACTCAGGCCTTTTTCGAACACATAAATTGAAACGTCCTTTGAAGTTTAAGATAATGATTTTTTCTGTTTTCATTACTGGTTGCAATTTTATTAGTCTGATGAGGACTGGCAGCAAAGCTGTCACACAAGATAATGAATAATTTTTTTCTCTGACATGATTCATACTCGGGATGAAGAACAAGAACATTTCTATTCTATGCTAAATCAATCATGCCTTGTTTGCAACCTGTTTAAAACTTTACAAAGCTCTAAAAGCCTTTCACTCTTATTGAATCCAAAAGATAAAGAAAACCTTTGTTCAAAAAACATAAAATAAAATTATAAAAAAGTGAATTGTATAAAACCTAGCAAGATTAGAAACAATAAGCTGTAACGAAGCATTCTGACAACACAACACTTGTTTTCATTTTTTTCCTCATAGCACATTATTCAATTTTATCTAATTCTATGACACTTCATTGAGATTTATATGATGGATTATAAAGTTATACCTACTAAGCATTTACTCAGCTAGGAGAACACTAGATAATTGTTTTATTATAAATTATTTTTCCTACTACAAAAGTAGAGTTCGGTTGCTGAAAGAATGATAACTTGTGATGTCATTTATCTGGGGAGTGCTGCAGGCAGTAAAGGGTTTACTCCCCAAGCAGAGTTACTTTGAGGCAGACCCCTTGGTATCTCCTGGAATGAGAGAGAGGGGGTGAAGGAGAAAAGCAGCTGAGGAATAAACTTGCAGTACAGTATTTTCCAGACCCAAGAAATTTCACTAATTATACAGTCAGACTAATTATACAGTCAGACTTGGCACTATTGATTTCTTTGTGAACAGAAAACAACTTTATTCTGTGTAGCAGAGGAAAACTAATATATAAGGTTCAACAGATACTATACATATTGCTAAGACTGCACATCACCTCAGTTTAAACTGCAGAAATAAGAAATGCACACAAATTTGAGTGCAATGTTATCCTGACTGCTGCTTCTTTTTTCAGTAGGCTTCAAGAATCACGTATTTGGGGATCCAACCCCAAAGTCACAAGCTCTCTGAACAGTTCTGATTAAGGCATCACCTGCTCTGCAACATTCTGGCAAGGTGAATCAACATTTCTTCCATGTGGAAAACCAGGCAAACATTTTTCCTAACAAGTTTTGTCATTCATGCCTACTTGCAGACTGTCTCACAGGTTAGAGCCAGAGGAGCTCACTATTTGATTTCCTGGGCTTAGTTCTCCTGCAGTGAGCACATTGTGAAGAAACATTTGAACTATATTTCAGTATTTCTAGCTCATGCTTTACACAGCATTCTGGCAATAGGAAACTATTAACTTGGTAGCTTCCATTTATGAATATGTGTCCATCACTTAACGGGGCTGATTGTATTTCAAGTGTGATTTGGGTTTAAATAGAAAATGGGGACTTGTTTTTCTTTAAATTTTGCTTGCAAAGCCATCCTCTTTTATTCCTGGAAGCATTCATGACACAGTCACTTGCTGTGCTGGGTCTCTTCTGAAGAGTTAGCTCTTGAGATAACACATCACAGCAAACTTTTTTCTTTTTTAAACAATTTCTTTCTTACAGAGTTTCACAGTTCTCATCTTCATAGGCTTATTCTTTTTTTTCCCATTCATGAAATAGTCTGGGGAATGGCTAAAAAAATAACACCAACACTTTTACCATCCATATATTTTGTCACTGAACACAGCATCAAGGTGGTAGGTACTGATGGATTTGCACCTGGATTTGCAACTGACTTTATATAATCAATGTTATAATCCAAAAATAATCTTTCAAAACCTTCTGTATAAAGTAACTGCCAGTTATTTTAAAATAATACTTAACTTTCTGTCATGCTGGATTCAAAAGCTGGAATTTTCATAACTTTTCAACAACTTTTCAACAACTTGCTTAGCTATCTTTTAGGAACTTGGCTTTAGGAAACCAAGTTTTAAAAATCTTCAGCTCCAGCTCCTATGCAGCTCCAGATACGCTTTAAGAAAAACAGACCAGCTATATTTAAACACAATGCTTTCAAAATTAGCTTATTGTTGGACAGGGCTTTTTTTTAGCCTTTGAGGACTATCACAAAGGCTTAATAAACTTAGCTTCACTCCCCCCTCACTTCAACGAAAGTGCAACAGAGATGCACATTAAATGGTAGCTCTGCACGTTATCTCCCACTGGCCAGGTGGGAACACCAGACAGAAGTTTAGAAAAAGCAAGCAAGTTTTTTTTGTTGTTTTCTACAGATAAAGTTAAACTAACACTTTAGACAGCATTCTCAGGATTCCATGGGAGATACAAAGGAGGTCCTGTTGTGATTCTCTAGGAGAGATGTGAATTTAGAAACAGTGTCCTCGGGAGAAGATACAAACCCAAGATAGATGAAAGGGCTGCAAATAATATAGTGAAGGACTTGTGCTACAGATTTACAGCAAGCCCTACTCCACACAAGTTTCTCATGTACATATTATTATGAAAACACATAGAATGATGTTTCTCTTGAAAACACACAGAATGATGGATATAATGAAACACCACATCAATATTATATAAAATATATATACCCATTCCTACATTGGAAACAACCAATTAAAAGATCTGGGAAAAGCTTCTAATTTTACCTTTCAGTTCTCTTGTCTCTGAATAGATGTGATGATGTGACTAGGATGTGACAATAACAGTTAGACTCTTCTGCCATCAAATCATGAGCCATTAATCACACAACAGCACATATGTTACTGAAATCACTCTGATAAAGAAATTTATGGTAGGCTTCAGATATTGCTGTAGAATTCACTTTACTGGAGACTTACAACTGACATAGTAAATCCAGTCAAGGTAAGCCAAAGAATAGCTCTCCCTGGAGAAAACAAACAGTATATATATATGAAACTACTTAAAGACAAGAAATAGCTAAAACAAGGGCAAGATTATGTACCTCCCTGAAGTACGTAAAATTGCATGCAATAGTAAAGGCTGGACTCAGGGCTAAAGGACTAAGCTTGATTTCCCATCACTGTGAATATACATATGCATACAAAAGGGCGTGTATTTCTTGTAAATAAATGTAAAACACTCACACAAAAGAAGAGCATTGCAGAAGCAGTCAAAGATTCAAAACCCAAGAAATTTCAGAATTAAGAATGTTTGTATACCCTGATCTATTCCCAATCTCCCTCTTTAGACTGCAGCTTGATAGTGTTTACTTATATGATGACTACACTTTCTTCAGAACCCCCAATTTGCTAATACAGGAAAACTCAAATCATGTAATTTACCAATTTTTAGAGAAAGGATCCTAAACAAGGCCTTGCACTGATTATCACAGACACAGAAACAGGCACCTCCTCTTTCACTACAGCAATGGTCTGGGATAAAAGTGCACATAATCATGGAATTAGGGACTGCACCCACTGAATAATCAGCTGAATTTTACAGGAAGTCTCAGTACAGCAGTGAATTTTCCTAAACTTGTGTTTGGCTGTAAGACTTTATCTCAGTGTTGCACAATACACTTTCGAAAACAGGTTATAGAGTTCATCTTTTAAAGCTAAGCATTTAAAGGCCTCAAATGATCAGCTTCTTTAAAAGTAGCTGCCTGAAAATAGGAGGAAGATATTAATGTACTCCTTGCCAATCGTTTCCTACTAGACATAAGTGTGGGTGAATCACAGGACTAAAAATTTCTTGGGAGCTATCATGCAAATTCTCATATTAAAAACTTCAAAGTACAATATTTTATACAGCATATTCAGAGGCTTATATGGAGGAAGGAAAAATATTGCTCGTTACAATAGTAATGAAGAGAATCAGGCAAGAGTAAGAAAACTAAAATTAGTATCTTCCTAAAAGTCCTCAGTGCCTGAATTTCACCTTGCACTGCTCTGGGGATAGGAAAAAGCCTCTAAAGGAAGGGAAACCGATCTTGGTGTGGCTGGCTAACATTAAGTCAACTTTAAAAGCTGTTGTCTATCATTTTGCCTTGTCAGCAGGTAGCTTGGTAGGGACTACGTTTAATGTCCTTGAAGGCGTGCCCACCAATATCTGGGGACACATTACACTGGAGGTGCTGACGGAGAAGGGACATGTTTAACCTTGGCAGGGGGAAGAAGGGGAACTTAACAATAAGCAGTTTTCTTTTAAGCAGCAGCTGGTTTCTTGAACTTCACTTAAGCAGAGGAAGTAGCATCCAGCTGGGCTATTGCTATAACAAAGGCCTTCACTAGCACAGAAAAGGGGCTGGGCAGAAAAGGGAGGAAGAAAAAAAAAAAACCCCAAGATCTGACTTTTTCTTATATAAGATACTTTGTATGCCAGCATAGTTTCTAGCAACTATTAATTGCTGGAATCCCTTCCTCTCTAAACTTGTTGCCACTAAAATAATGGAGAGTTTGAGCAATTTCAAAGTGTTGCAAAAATTGTTTCTGAGAAATAAAAAGCGACTAAAGATGCTGCCTCATGGAAGAGGAATGTTTAGTACAAGCATTATTGTGATAAGTGTCATGTAAGGAAATCTACTCAGAGAAACTGCCCCCCACCCCAGCCTCCTGGATTCTTGGATACCTCATCAACATTTATTTTAGGTTGATCAAAAATAGAAGGAAAAAAAGCAGGGCTGGAGGGGACCAAAATGAACACTCTGGCAGCTTTGAAGGGCTCAGAAGACACTCTCTCCACTCAGAAGCAGTAATTCAGATACAACTGGTGGCTAGAAATTCGAACTCCTGAGTGATCTTCCCAAATATTGCTACTACATGTTACACCTACATATTCCAAGCAAAAAAGAAACTACTAAGAAAGTAAAAAATACTGAAAGATTGCCCATTAAGAAACAGTCCTGATATGAGAAGATAAAGTGTACATACTTTCTAAAAATAAATGAAGATGATCCTTGCAGCCTGAAAGCAGTAGCCAAACTCCTGACAGTCCTTGTCCTACAAAGTTCTTAAAAATCCGTTTTAGAGGAGACTGCCAACTGTACAGACAGGGTTTTACCGTTTGAATGGAGCCTCTTCCCAGATGGACACCAACCACTAATGGAAAAAGGATTACAAACTGAAGCACAGCTGGAGAACTGGCCAGCAAAGTCCCCTGGAGAAGAACTGTGGAGGCTCCTGGGCTCCTGTAGCAGTTTCTGTTAGTGCTACAGGGATGTGACTTGTACTGCAGTTCACTATCACTAATTACATGTGGGTGACTTTTAAAGCTCTTAACAAAGGGGAAATAAAACAATGGTTTTCTGTGTTATTGTGATCTTCAATAAAACTCTGACGTGGCAACCATCAAAGTCAAGAAGTTACACAAGCAATTCCCATTATCAAAATGAAAATGTGACAAACCCCTCAAAATGCCCAGATTATTCTTGACTGTAATCCAGAAACTTCAAAGACAAAACACACAAGGGCTGGAAGTCTGGATATCTACTAAAACAACCAATATACTCATTCAAGCAGGCTGTTCCTAAACATCAACAAGTTTTGTGTCCTGTACATTATAAATGTGGAGTTCATATTCACACAATAGATTTTATAAGAGTTACAAATTAATGTGAGTGGTGGTTCCTTAATGGCAGCTCTGGCCTTTAGATTCTTTTGAGTCCAGACAATTTCTCAGGCTGTAAAGCATATGTGTTATTCACCAAGAATGACCGATCTGGTCCAACACAAATGCCATATTTTCCAATAGTTCTGATGGCCTGAACACCAGTAAAAATGCTGATACATAGGTTTCATTTTGACACACTCTTGTCTGTATCCACAAATATCTACAGTCACATACCATTTCTGCGGAATTATTCAGCAGCCAGCATGTTTCTGATACATGATGGGAGTTCTTACAACATTTAACACACCTCTTAAGGCTAACCCTACAAAAACTGCTTTTATTATGCCCCCAACAAAAGAGTTTTGCAAATGCCCTGACTTATTCTCACCTTAAGATTTGCTGGTGCTATCGAGGTGAGAGACCTTGTGGCTCAAGCTGCTCAGTCCCTGCTTTTCAGTGTGCGTGTGCCTGTGTGTGTTGTGCACATGAACGCACGATGGGTGGAATAGTCCCTTCTAAGTCTAAATTTTACAATGATTTTATCACCTGTTATTTGACATAAAAAAAAAGTGTTAAAATATGACAGATTTAAAATAAAATTGAGTCTGAAGACATAGAAAAAGCACGTGCAAATCAACAAGGGAACTTACAAATAGAGTTAATGAACAATTCAAAAGGTCAGTAGATCTTACAAAAATGCCCTTAAAGACCTTTAATACACACACACATAAAGAATTCGTTACCTGAGAATAAAAAACAGTTCCTCCTATTTTTTCTTCCCTTTATCATTATGACAATGTTAATGACAAATCTTTCTTTCTTTCATGGACCCCACGAAAGGAAATGCAAACACCCTCTACAATGTCAAAAGGCAGAAAGCAATTCTGACTCTAGCTGGGTAACACCTGCACACAGGGATTTTTACAGTGTGCATAAATCCCAAATGGTTTTTAGTTCTATAGGAAAACAATGAACCAACAATTTTCTAAATTACAGATAGAGGATGATACAAGTCATTTTATGGCACATGCATTTAATCTGTTAGAGCCTGAACACAAGAAAAAACCAGAATGTTTACAATAACTTCCATTTGACGAAGTGAAATTTACTCAACTCCAGTTGTTGGAAGTCTGTATTTTTCAGAGTACTATACTGAAACTATTCTTGGTGTATTTTTTGTCAGCAGAGTATCTCTGCAAGTTTCTTTTTAGAAAATCAGATCCTAATTGTTGCTTGCATGACTTTTCCCCTATGCCACGGTTGGACTGCATAATGTTTTTTCCTGCCACATAAGCATGTCTATAAGAAGCCCAAACAAGTTCAGAAAGAGTTATATAACATTTTTTGAATTTTTGGGGACTATAATTAAAGCGATAAGATTATGGCAGAGATCCTAGAACAGATTAAGCACAGAATTCTATGATGAATGAAAGTTTGGGTCATTAAAAGTGCAAACCTAGGGTTTTTTTCTTTTAACCACACTCAGTTCAACATGTAGGACATAAAATTTTGCACTTAACAAGCACCTTTAACAGGGATCAGCAAGAGTACTGACTTATACATTAAGGAAAAACACAAATGGATTTAAAAAAAAAAGGCAAAAAATTTCTGTTAGCAAGCCTGACTCAAAATGTCTGTGCTGTGTCTAGATTTAATTACATGGAAGGACACAGATCTAAGAAATTTACAGCAATCCTTAGGGGAAAAAAATTCCTAAGAACTTTTTACAGAGATAACTTTGATGTTCACAAGACCTAATCCACACTGAAATCATGTGAATCAATAGTTTCATAGATCTTGAAAGTTGTCTCAAGATAGAGCTTAATATTTACTTTAACATACTGAGTGCTGGGAATGGGAAGTTAAAAGACTCTGTGGCCTGAAAACTGGAAGAAAAGTGAAGTTACCGAGCCTCCAGCATGTATCATGTTGGTTTCCAGCAAAAGGAGCCTTTCTGCTGAAATGAACAGCTCACACATGTAACACACTCCTCCATATTTCTCTTTGTACAGATAATTTCTCTCTGTGTTAAAAATCTGCCAGTCTTGTAACACAGAAAATAACCCCATGGACACCTGTGGTGACTCTCCTCTTGCTAGATGATGACCAGCAGGTATCACTTCCATGCACCATCAGTCACAAGCCTTCACCACTGAGCACTCTTCTTCCCAGTGCCAATGAGATTCAGTGGGTTTTTGTGCACTCCAAAGCACTTTTATGTGTGATTTGAACTATTTCTCTAGTATTGGGTTAAACAGAAATGTTAAAAAAACCCCATCTTCTGTTAGTACATATGAATGAATTTAAGTAGAACCCATGTTTAAAATCACTGCAGTGGATCTAGCTTTAATATTTATATATATATATAAATATATATACATATATGAAAATTCAAATCAACTTAAGAAGAAAAGTCAAGCTTTTTGGGTAAGCAAAAAAAAAAAAATTAGAAGGGCAAACTTTCTTAAATAGTTCCTAATTTCAAAATTACAGCAGACATATTAAAAAAGGTTTATGAAAATAACTAATGTACACAGGTGAAGCTGGATCAACTCTAAACTACCAGGACAGAAATATATTCTCGAAAAAGTGTACGTGCATGAATATACAAACATGTTGCTGCACATGTTTTTTACACATGGTTGGGCTGGAAAAACAGCAACAGACTGACCTGTTTCTGTCTCCTGAAACAAACTGTCCTGAATCCTTTTTTCTGATTTAGAACAGGAAGCAGAAACTGTTTCAAAAAGTAGTCAAGAGTGTGTACAAATACAACCTCACGATAGACAATCAAATTAGGCATGGCAAACTCTTGTGCATGCCTTTCAAATCACTTTGTCTATTCCACTTTCCAGTGTTACCCATTTCATCCCACAAATTACTGTAACAGTGAGTAAGGCACAAAGTAAGTGTAGCCAGCAGGTTAAGGCTTGTATCTATCTGACTGAGCCGGGTCTTGTTCAGACACAGGATGTCAAGACTGCAGACTTCAAACCAGCAGCCATGCACTTGGCAGTGATGCAAAGCAGAGCAGTGGTCAGAGAGCAGGGCTGATCCTGCCTAGAGAGCTCACAGCCTGTGAGAAGATAGTGACAGGCAGTCACAGGCGATATCTCAGAAAGTTCAGGAAAAATTGCCCGAAGAAAGGAGAAGACACCAGGACGTGCCAGTTCCTGAAAGATCGATGTGTCTGGAGAGTGCTAAAACCAGTGTACATTATTCCACAAATGCTCTGCAATCTCTAGCTGTTCTCCAAATTAAATGCTGCATTTGATACATAGAAATCTACTGGCCAATTTTTTCCTGTCCTTTAAATATGCATGTTCAGATATTCTACATTCCATTTGGGATCAACCATTATAAATCCTCTACTGCATAGGTAACATACCGTCTAATCCACATAATCTAATGCTGTGCAGAAGTGAAACAATTACTTCCAAAGATAGACATGGAAAATGACAGCATGCCACCTTAAGACTATAATCAATTTATGTGTAACAGCTACTACAGAGGCTTCACTGACTACAAACACTACACCAACAAACAATACAAAAAATCCACCAAAACCCAGAAACAAAACAGCAACTGCACATGCTGCTCACATAGCTGCAGTGCCAAAAGCTGAATTTCTAACAGTTGACAAAATGACACATCTCATCGGCAATACATACTTCTTTCTGGTCACTGCAAAAAAATAAGAAGGCTAATGTTTCTGACCCTTCTGAAGCCAGAGGGAATATAACCATTATCTTCAAAAGGATCAAAACTGACCCACAAATCTTGTTTTCCATTCTCATGAGCAACTTAATAGCAATCATGAGAATAAAGAGTTTAGGATCACTTCTAAGGTGATTACAGCCACAAAACACCACTTTGAAAAACCTGCAGTTCAAATTTTCTTTTCACTCTTTTAAGAAGAAAATCCATTGCTGTCTGGATAGGCAGGGCTACATGGGGTTTCTCAGCTGGCTTACTGTCCCAGCAGTGAACTGCCACTGAGGAAAGTGACAGCCTTTTCCACACTTGCTGCCTCGCAGGCACCAGTATCAGGCAGGTTAGAGCTCCTCAAATGACACACAGATTATTTTTTGCTGCTTCAGTTTTCAGCTCTACCAGAAAACCAAGTCAACTTATCCATACAAGGGCTTAGTGGAACAGATACAATGGAAAGACTGGATAGCCCCAGCAAGGAGGAGCAGAGGGCAAGACGTCCTCATCCTCCAGCAGCAGCCCATCTCAGATCAGTGTGCACATACATATCATTGCACTGCACTATTAATTGGTCAGTGTTCCAACAGCCTGGAATAAAACGTGTTTCATTTCTGTACAAGCAGATCCAAATTGTTTGCTTTCCATTTTTTACCCCTCGATAGTCAATTTCACTTTTTCAGCTTCATTGAATTAAAGGTCGTCACTACTAAAACATACAAACAAAACCTGATTCCCTCATGCCACACAACTTGGGCAATAACCTGAGAAAAGTTTTCAATGACATATACCTGCCTGTCAGATACAGGCTGAGTACCTTTGCAGTATTCTTTCCATAATCATTCTCACCAGGTGACACACTGATCAGTAAAATGTTATAGAACACTCTTGAAATCTATACAGTGCCACCACGCAGTATCCTGTGATTCATCTTTGTGAGCCTAATCAAAAGCAAAATTAATTCTATGAGTTCTGGATCAAATCACAATTCCAGCTTCAACTTCTATAGCATCAATTTATTGTTCCTTACAAATAAGAATAATGTAAGGAATGTGAATTTTATTTGTAATACATGGCTTTAAAGACAGAGTTTTCAGCACCCTTTTCTACATATCAAGGCTGTCTATAAAGAACATATAAAGATCACAAACATGGAAAAATAAGTACAGGTTTTGAAAGCAGAAAGTAGATATGAAGAACATCGATAGAATCAGTTTTGTTTCTTACCTGTGAAAAATTCCATCTCTAGAACAACAGCAAGTTTTAAAGTGAGTTCAATGGCCTTTTATACTAAGAAAATAAGCAGAAATGGCCAGTGCATTGGTGAGAGTACAAGCATCAGCTATGAAAATGCCAATGGCATTTACAAACAGTAGAGTGATGGCAGCTTCATAATACTTGAAGAAGACACGAAAAATTCCTTTCAGGAATTTTTTTCCACCACATATGCAAAGTTAAGGCAAAATGCCTTTCCTTAAACAATGCATGAGTAATGCATTTTCTTTGGATAATGCAAACAGAATTACAACTAAAAATTTTGTAAGACCACCCGTAATAGGTATTTGGTGAATTTCTAAAAAATCCCCTAGCAGTATCGAAGATTGCTGACACATACTTTCTATCCTTTCTGGTAGACAAACGTATTTAAATTCAAGGTTTTATAAACAGACTATTTTTCTTTTCACTATTAATTAATTGATTTCACTTTGTGTGTCAGAACAGCATGATTATATTTATTTATATTTATTTTTCTAATTTCAGGTTTTAAAATTTATTTATTTATTATTAAATTTTAAACTGGAGTGTTCTGTCCCTGAAGCAGCAAAATTTTTCAGCATATTGAAGAATATATTATATAAACAACCTCTTGCTCACAGTCATCTGCATCTAGAAAACAATAATTAGTGAACTGTATATTTATGAAATCATAGAATCAAAAAATTGGCTGGAAAGGACCTTAAAGATTATCTAATTCTGATCCCTGTGCCATCACCCCACTAGACCAGGTTGCTCAATTAGAAAAATTATGTCAAAGGCTCACATAATTATTTTAAAAATAAATAATAAAACCCCCCATGAAGTAACTCCTAATGCATTTATCTTACTTTTATTGCAGTTGTGGTGTTATGTGAAGGCAAAGAGAGGGCAAAGTTTTTGTCTTTCTTAGCTCAGGATCAAAACCCGCACAGAGGCCACAAGAGCTGAACTGACAGACCAGCACAGCAAGCCAGTAAAGCAGAATGATGCAACCAGTGTCTGACAACTAACCAGATTTAAAAAGAAATCTCATGTTTTAGGAGAACAAGAACACCATTTTTCTTTATACAATTGCAAAATGTTGAATTTGTAGTTTATATTTGCCCCACTGGTTTTACGTTGCATTTCTACAACTGTTCCTGGACAAAAAAAATGTCCAGGGAATAAAACATGCTGCAACCAAGGCCCAGTGTAATATTTCATTCTAAGAAAAAGTATATTAATCATTAAAAAATGTTCTCTGGAATTAGGAACAAAAGAGCAGTGGGAACAATTTGCACGAACTCAGCCTTTGTGATTCAGTAAATACACCAGCAGTGATTTGAACCTTCCCATTCAGTATTTTGTGGTTGTGCTAACCCAGCACTTCAAAGCAAACTTCAGTTCCACTGACACAGTTTCCCATGTCTTTAGTTCCATAGGGGAGAGAAAGTCTTTTTGAAAATTTCACCTACTTTCACCTTGAGGCTTTGTGAGACTCCTTTGAAGTTTACAACCTAAGGTTTCTATGGGACAAGGATTTACATAATTCAAAGAAGAGCTTTAAGGAATGGTCACAAATTACTACTTTTTAAATTAACAGACATCTATTCTTACAGGGAAAAAGAAGGAAAAGAAAAAAAATTAAAAACCTTAGATTTTTTCCTTAACAGATTATCATATTTTTAACCGTTTAAGCATTCTACTGTAACCATCTAATAATTTTATTTGTACTCTGCTTATCTTTCTGAGATCATCAGTAACTTGACAAAGGCAGTAACTTGCAAGCAAAACTTACGGGTAGGACTAAAAAAATTATATAATTCTTCATTGTAACATGATAAGATCTGACAACCTTTTATTCCCCCCAGAGTTTTGATTTTTTTAATTCAAATATAACAGAGTAAGATCAGCTTGCCAAGACATAATGTTCTCTCTGCAATTACTTGAATAATTTAATTTAGCATTTGTTTCAAGAATATTTTCAAAAAGAACCCATAAACTCATATGTCCTCTAGCCTCTTCAAGCAGTAGCTTCCGCATTTCCTCAAAGAATGTAAACAACTTTAAAAACAACACAGTACTAATGGATAAAACATTATTTTTCTCTGTACAAGGCCAGTAAATATTCCCCCTTTCTCTCAATGTTATTTACAGAATGATGGTAACTGTGCAATCAGATAATGGTTAATGAATTTTAATGAAGTCTGCATTGGCTATCAAATCCTGAACTTGGTGATATTTAGATTCTGGGGAGATGCCCGTGGCTTCTTAGACCCAAATCATCAGTCTAAATCCAGTTAAAAACAGAGTGAAACAATACTCAGATATTGGGTTACACATGTGGCTGAGATTACATGTTAGCCTAAGGGATACTTGAACCACGTTGAGTGTTTTATATAATAATACCACATTGAAGAGCACTGCAGAAAGCAGTTAATCTCCTCAGGCATATCACCCAACAACAATTCTTTCCTAACTTTTCCCACAGATTCATGGCAAATTTCCAAAAGTTCAGAGGTTTGGTGAGTTTAAGCCTCTTTAAATTCTGATTCCTATCTAAAACTCCCTCAGTTCTGATCCAAAAATCTCATTAGATATGATCTTCCCCTTTCTCATTATGTTAGAAAATCTTTGCAAGCTTCCTTTCCTGTTGCTGTTGAAATACAGCAGTTGCCATTAAAGGCCTTGCTCTTGAATACTGCCAGCATGAGAACATGTAGCAGAAGACTGAATGAGTGAGACTTCAGGAACATGACCATCAAGTTTCTCACGTCTGAATGCAACCAAAAAAGACTTTCCAGGAGTTAATTACATCACAGGGCTATGCAGAATTTTAAAGCCCTGAAGACAGACCCTCTTCCTGGCCAAACCTTATTACATTTTTACTCTTTGATTGTCTAAAAATACAACAAGAGAGATTTCTTGCATGCCGAAATAACCTAATTAATTTCTCTTTTAAAACTTGTCCCCTACTGCATGGGTCCATAAAGAAACCCATGTGTTATATTCATCAATATATCCAACACACCTATTGTCCTTTCTGAAAGTTGTCTATACTCAATCATTTCTTTAAGAAATGCTCAGGTAAATGTATTAAAACATGGCTGAATTAAGTTTTTAAAAAGCTTTATTTCATTTGGACTTGATGATCCTTGTAGGTCCCTTCCAATTCATCATATTCTGTGATTCTGTGATTTCTACTGCAGAAATTCAACAGACGAACACTGCAGACCGAAAATTGGAAAGAGGGTGGCATCACGCTTTGGCATGCTTCTTAATTACATCTAATGCATTATGCATGATGCCCTTTTGGCTCTGGCATGGCATTGCCAGCTGTGGCTCACTGCTGACGTTCCTGAGGGGAAAGCACAAGATAGTGTAACACTTCTCTCTTTCTTTCAGTACCTTTCCTCTCAGCAATGGAAAAAGCAACTTGAGAAGTGTTCTACCAAATTTACTATGTACTGTTTACCTGTATTACAACAGGTAATACTTTTTCTATGTAATGTATGGATAACAGAACATTATGGACATGCATATTGAAATACCTGCAGCGAGTCCTCCGTTTTTTCTATCTGATAAGCCTCACTCAGTATGTTTAGTTGGTATTTCCAAGTGCTCAGATACATTATTTCCCTTCTCTAGAAGATGATGAAAATATAGTGCAGCTGCCTTGGTTTTGAGATTTTTAATGGCATAGACACTACTTGCAGAAAATATAATTTAAAAGAAAAGGCATAAATACTTATACTGCATAATAGGGCTGTCTGTTTGCAGATGTGGTATTAAGAGGATTTCTCCACTTCTTGTGGGTGAACAAAATGCAATGCTCACCAACAACTACATTTCCAAACAGCTTCTCACTTTCAACGTTACCACAAAAAATATCATGTGCAGAAAATATCATGTGCAAAGTGCCATCTGATTACATGCAAACCTGCCATCTTTGACTCAGGAAATGCCCAAGTCATCATTTATCTCATGATATTGGGATAATATTCTGGAAAAAAAATCATTATATGCTTTACATTCTTCCTGGACATCTGCTTTGGCACTGTAAGAGAGTGGGCCAGACATGCTGTTGGTTGCTCTGCTCATATGTCTTATGCAGAACATAAGAACAGAATTCAGTTTTGTCTTTTCTTTGGCCCTTTATACAAAACAGTTCTCAAAAGGGGATGAAAGGAATCTAGCAAGAGCTTTAAAATTCGCATTTCAAGACAAAAATACATGAGCACACAGAAGTAATGAAAACCTATAAATACATGCAAAATCCCAAGCCTACATATAACATTCCCTGTTCAACACGTTTTCATAACCCTTCCTGAAAATGAAGGTCTTTATGAATACCCATTGATCTGTGTAAGCCCCACATACTGACTTTTTTTGTTTTTATGATAAACATGAGTTACCTGAGCCAGGCTTGTTCAATACCTATTGAAAGTCATTATTCATACATCTCTCTTCACTGTCTGGATTTCTGCAGCTCTAAAATGCAACAGTGACCTTTAAAAGCATTAATTGTATCTACTTTATTTTCCATACTTTCCTGTTTCCAGAACTTGATTAATTTTTGGCAAAGCATATACTTCACACAGCTGAAAACCCTGGCAATTCCAAGTACAAATTAGTCAGACAACAGGAAACACTGTCCAAAATTCTGCTGTCCTTTAAGCCATCTTAAACCCTCTGAAATAAGTAAAGCTGCACAGAAGAAAATAGTGTGTTTTATTTTCAGGGTATAATTTTTTTCTACAACTCAGGAAGCAGTTTTAAGTAGCAGAATTCAGTGTGATTTTAATATTGGGTTTCTGAAAACAGAAAAGAAAAAATAAGAACCACCACAGACTTTTCAAGAAACTACTTATCAATAAGGGTGTTCCAAGTCAGTTATTTTGTGTGATTCTGTGAAGCTTCTTGGAAAAACTTATTTATAGAAGCTTATGAAATGGATCCCGTTCATCCTTCTATAGGCTGAATGCAAAGTTAAATACCTAAAAAGACAATTTTCCTCTTTGTGAACTTGGCAAGGTGCCCATACTCTGTAAGGAAGAGTTGCAAGTGGATCTTTCTTGGCTGTATTAAGGATAAACGGGGTGATCCCTCTAGGTCACAATTTAGATTATGGAAATATGCAGACTTAATACTAGTTGGTATTATTCTATACACAACTGAAGCAGCTAAGTTGGTAAGTTAACCTTCAGAATGCCTTCCATAAACACTCTTTGCATTGCTATGAACTATGTATTAATAAGCACAGTCAAGACTCGGAAGGAGTCTTTACTATTCAAGTTTCCTCAGTTCTGAACAATTAATGATGAGATACATTTTACCTGTACATATTGTACAGATTTATGTTTACTCTTTCTTTCTGTTTGTGGAAGCTGTATATACTTTTCACACAGTATTTCAGCCGTGGTGCAGAGACTCTGTGGACTCACAGGCCCACAAATGACACACCACTCGCTCTCCTCCAGGGAGACACTTCTCTTAAAGGCTGAGTTGATGTCCTAGATCACCTTTGTCGTAACTTTAAGGAGATAGAACAAGGCACTGAATACTTCTCAGCTTACAAAATGGCCTTGGGCTCCCCTTACGTGGGAACACAGAGAGGTTCCCTACATGCTTCCTTACACATAAGCATGAGACTGTGGACTGGGTGGGCATCACTACTCTTACATGGCCCACAGTAACTATGCAAGAATAAACCCTGCATCAAAACCCTGTGTTTGGTTTTGCTACAAGCACTCACCCACAAGTGAGATAAAATGGCATGAACAGGATTCCCTTAAACCTTCTCACACACCCATCAATGGTGTAAAAAGAATCTGATGGTGTGGTTTTGAGAAGAGATAAAGCATAATTTAAGCTATACCCTACCCAAGTTTGGCCCACACGTGGTGTATGGAGCAGAAGACATGCCAAAATTACTCTGTGTAGATGCTAAAAACAGCAATGAAAATTTTACTAAAGTTGCAAACCCAAATGTTTTGTAAATTCCACTTCATTCCCATGGTGAAATTCTCTTGTGTACTATTATAATTTACTAAGATTATGGTTGTTACAAAAAAAAAGTTGTATTAAAGTGCCCACATGAATTCTGAAGAGAATCATTTCCTGCATTTAGAAAAGAAGCTGCAGAAGAACCAGATTTTATATGCAGTTTCCTTTTCCTTGACTTCCTTTGGGGTGCGTTAGTTGTTTACTTGTAAGAGCAACACGTAAAAACCACAGTATAAAATGTTTCCCCACAATCTCTTGTGTGTCATGGGCTTTCTTTAAATAGCATGTAAAATGGTCAACTGGCACACATAGGTATCCCAATAGCTACCCATGTGAGCATTAGATTTTCACTTATTTTAAAGATAGGTTTTATTGCTGCAAATTAATTTTTATCCTGAACCCATCAGAGCCAAATTATGAATCGTGTTTTATGGCCAAAAAATACAAGAAAAAGCACAAAGGGTGCTAGGACAAGGGACCAGTCATGTACTCAGGTCTCTACTGTCTAAAAGAGGGAACCAACACCAGTTGTGAGGATGGTCTTGGATGTAGGTGCAAAGGAAGGACAGAAAGGAAGGTCACAGCACATGTCTGCAGAGTGACAAGATGACAGATCCCGTTATGAACCAGTCAGGCACATTGCTTCCAAGCGATGCTGCCACAAGTAATATTACCCTTATCCTTCCCACTCTCCCAAGGCAAAACTAAACTGAAAGCCACAATCCAGCTTTAACATGCAGGATTTCATTTAAAGCAGCAATATTCAATTATCCTGCTGGATGAGGAACAGTACCCCATTTCCACAAGAGTTGTAAGATTAAGAATGCCAGATCAGGAACTAACCAGAATGATGTTAACACAGCCAAAGGACAAGCTCACACAGAGATTCTGTGGACCCAGTGAGTGAGGGCACTACTCCAGTTTCAAAGCCTGATACCCCCTTCACCTTGTTTGGATGACAATATTCCTGTCTCCTCTGATCTCTGCTAAAAGATAGTGTATAAGACAGACAGACTTGCCAGGAAAGTTACTGGCAAAGCATCTGGTAGATACTCCGAAAATTTCTCCCCTCTAACATGCCTCAACTGGAGAAACACACTTTTCCCTAGATCAGAAGTGTGTAATATGTAATTCCAGCTACTCTGTCCAAGAGATATGAAAACAGCACCTTTAAGGCCCTTAGCTCCCTACCTGTTATCCTAAAAACCTCATGTCTGCACATGATCAGATCAGGATTAAAATCCTGACGTTGAATTTTATGCTTGGCTACACTAAGATGTCTTTAACACAGTGAACTACTGACATAGTTAACTCTAAAACCCTAACATGCAGGCATGAGGACCAAGGTGAAAAAAAAGTCAGCACAAACTCCAGCTTGCCCTCACCTACTTCATGACAGCAGTTGCAGTGAATTCTGGCCACAGATGCTGGCTCAGGACTATTCCCAGGATTGCCAAGGCCTCAGTTGGTTACAGCAAAGCAATCCATGGAGCTGCAGCTGCAGCACTCACTTGTATACATGCAAACTAGGAACAAGCCCTAGCTTTGAGAGGGTGTGAAAGAGTCCTGTTCAGTTTGGGTGCTACATCACAAAATAAAAGTCCTTCCTGTCTGAAAGAGGAGCATTTAGACTGATTGATGCTGGAGGAGTAATTTCTCCTGCAGGCCCTTGATGAGCCTGGCTGCACTGGTAGCCTGACTTGAAGTTTAACACTAAAGGGACTAATGTGAACAATGAATC
Source organism: Corvus hawaiiensis (assembly GCF_020740725.1). Taxonomy (NCBI): domain Eukaryota; kingdom Metazoa; phylum Chordata; class Aves; order Passeriformes; family Corvidae; genus Corvus; species Corvus hawaiiensis. The sequence continues at coordinate 91,051,580 of NC_063215.1, forward strand.
TTCAGTGAGCTAACCAGGCTTTAATAATCCTTCGAGAGCAGCTAGCAATAACTGAGCTGCGTAATAGCAAGTTTCCCAAAATGGGGTCATCATGCTGGAAACAGGGGCTTGTGTGTGAGAGAGAGACAATGATTACAGTATTTGATCATCAGCTTCACTGTTCCAACTATTCTTGACCATAGTGTCTACTTTCAGACAATGCAGTGATCGTGGTCAGTGCATTCACACTGGGTAGCAGCCAACAAGAAAGCTAAATTTAACATACACACAATACAGATTTCTGAAAAACCTTATTCTGCCAAAATTTTATACATTTACATAACTTCTTAACTGTATGATATACGAAACATCAGCAGATACTATTCTAACTTCTAGTGCTTCAGGAAATACTCTGAAGAAAGAGTCAAAGTCAGTATATTTTAATTTCTTTTTATACGAACTACCTGTATAAACCAGCTGGGAATTCAAAAATACTTACTGTGTATGTGCATATATAGCAACACAGATAAATAAAATATTTAAATTAGGTTTGAATATAAATGTGTATAAATGTATATAAAAAGGTACCATAATAGAAACAGTATAAATAACATCACTCCGTGCTTACCCACCATTTTATTCTACCTTTTTACCATAGTTAACACTTATCTTTAAGAAACCTTTATCAATAATTTTATATTTAAATTGTATTAAAATATTTTAGCATTAAAATAGCTAAAAATACAGGGGTTAATTTAGTCTTTTGTCTCACACATACAAATCCAGTGAAGCAGGGATAATAATGAACAGAATTGGGCCCTAAAAAGTTCTAATTTGACACTAATCAGTAATAAAAGGCAATGCAAACTTGTGTTAAACTGATTACACCCATATAGCAATATCTGTATAATGGCTTTAGCTGCTTAGCAACAAAAGTACAAGAATACCAGATAAAATGGATTATAAGATCTGATTAGTCCCAGATGAATGTAACAGTGGCAAGTCAGGTTAATTTGCACTATATATCATAAACGACACTCCTCTGAGCTATAATGGCAGAAGACACTTAATTTTTTCTGTACAAATACACATAAAAGAAATAAGACGTTATTTAAACTTACCAATTACAGTTTTGGTCACACACTACAGGGATTCTTCCTAAATTAACTTAGAAAACATGACTTAAAGAAATCGTAAGTATGATGATTCTCTTTCCTTTTTGTGACTTTCTTACAAAATAACTCACTTTAAAAATGGAACTCCATTTTACACCTTTCCATTGGACTTCCAAAACCTTCTTGGAAACATTTAAATACAAGCCACAGTGGAAGGAAGACTAATTACTCTTGGTTTTTAGAGGGGTCTGATGCAGACAGAAGTCCAGGGATTTTTCAGAGTAACAATGAGATGTCATGAGAGCTGAAATGGAATGAAACACCCTGAATTTCAGCTATATAAATGCCAGACTTCTAGCATTACTCAGAGTGTGCTAGACAGCAGAAAGGAACAACACCTGAACCACAGTACTCACAATCTAGGATAATGCAGCAGTACGCCACTAGGCAGCATGTAACACTTAAGGGATCAACATAGTCATCCCGGGTCACTACAGCCTCCTCTTGATGCCCTTGTGCCACATCACATGGCTGATCTCTGCCTTGCAACACCAGAACACAGGAAAGAAGTGAATGGCCGTGCAGGCCAGCCCAGGAGCTATGCTATGGATAGATACACTGATTTAACATCGCAAGGAGGAGAAATGTTTTCATGGGTGGCCTGACTGTTCACCTGTAGTAACTGACTTTCTCTACCCTTTATTTAACTACTTATTTCCTCTAAGAGAAATGCTGTAATGTTGACTAAGGCCCCTTTGCAAGTTCTGCAACTCTATCATTCAACAGGAACATTTTTGTTCACTAAAAATACTCTCTACTACGTCTGTTGAACATAGTGTAACGAAAAGAGAAGGAGAGCACTATTTTCAAACCTATCTAATTTCATGAAGTTCAATAAAAAAATCAAATGCCAGATGTTAAAAGCAGCAGCTCTCTAGTCTTCTAATTTTATAATGAATTACCATAATAAAGCTTTCATTGCCTTAAATAATTTAAATCCCATTTTATTTCTTAGGTATTTATTAGGATAATTCATTATAAATTACAGGGTGTGCACATAGATGTGTATGCATCTCATGGGGTAGAGGTCTAGAAAATTTTAAGCATTTATGAAGAAAGCTGACAGGGGTGTAGGAGGAATTAAGTGAAGCTACTTATATTTTCTAGACCTTTCCATAAAAAGCACTTTAATTCTCACAGTTCAGAAACATCCAACTGTGAATGAAGACAAGAATGTCTTCAGAGAAAACATGTCTAGAAACATTTAAATCCACTTTGTCAGCCACCTGCCTGAAGCATTACCAATAAAACCTCCTGTTGACAGTGTTCCATAGTTGATCCCTGAAGCAGGGTATGAGCTTGGAAGGAAGAGGACACTGAAGAGGGGAACCGGGCAGCATCAGATTACTGTCAGGTAAGATACCCCTTACTGAAAAATCAAGGGACCAACACACAGAAGAAGAGAAAGAGAAGATTGAAAACAGAATGGAAGCAGTAGCAGTCTGAAAATGCCCTATGTTTTCTCAAAACCTTTATTGAGAAAACAATACCTACACAATGAAGTCCTGAATATTCAAAGATGATGATAAGCAAAAGTCACTTATTACAAAAATGCTGTACCCTGTATGCCAGGTCTTGGGCAGGTTTCACCATGGGAGTGCCAAATACAGAACACAGTAGCCATCGTTCATATTCCCACTGACAGAGCACAGGCAAAACCCAACTCAAACCTCGAATATGCTGAGAGACCAATGACCATACTCCAGCAAAACAAGAAGGGAAATGCTGCCATAGCGTAAGAGTGCTGAAAAACATTATCCAAAGGTGACACAGTTTTAGAAGATATGCCCCAGTAAAAGAGTTAAGCTCCTTCCACATAAAAAACCAGATCAGCTGAGGCACTGCTGTACATTTTACCTTCTTTCTGATGTGTAGGACTGGGCTGTGGAGATTATACCTCAAACTACTGCAGACAAAACATCCTGTATCAGCTTTGCACACTTTATCCCAAGCTTTGGAACTCTCTCAACTTCCATATCACTGAAGAAGATTTCAAAACTATTCCAGAAGTACAATACTTGAATATAATTTTTTTTATATGTATCTAAAATGCTGATGGGGGGGGGCTTATTTTTTGATGGGCTTAAAGCAAATTAGTTTGATAAAAGTTCGCTTTTGTATTAAGGAGGAACATAAGAAGTATCAGTCACAAGAATATTTCTTTAAAGTAAGGAAGTTAGATGGAACTGTAAAAAGAAATTAGAAATATAGGGCTAAAACCACACTAGTGTATAAAGTATGTTGTTGTTAGCCATGATTTGGCACAATTTCTGAATTCCAAAATAATTTAAAATATTACCCCTTACTTGTTGTGATAATAATAGATTCATTTAGTAAATGACGCTAATGAAAAGTCTGCTCCATGTAAAAAATAAGTAATACTGAAATGTACTTACTGTAAAAAGCATATTAGGCAACTTTTCTGCAGTGTCTTCAGCTGATTACTGAAGGAAAACACTGCAGCATATAAAGTCAAACTTCTACATTTGCATTTTTGTGGAAGAGGAACAAAGCAAGTAATCTCATTACATAAAGACAACCTCTGAGTGCTTTGACAATGAATACTGAGTCAATCTTCCCATTAAGTCAGGGTGTATATGACAAGTGTGCTCTACTTGAAATATAAAATTTAATTCCAGCACGATCACTTCAGGGACCAGTTCTGCAAAGTACAGCCGCCACGGCATGGCACGCAACCACGGCGTAAGTAACCATACACTACTGGGAAATACACTTAAAACCCATTGTATTACAGCCCTCATCTCAATAAAGCTATTTTAACCACAGACAATGTTTGCTCAAGCAAGTTTTTCTACCTGTTTTTCTACTGAACCTGAGAAAATCATTCAGTGACTAATTTACTTGGTACGTTTTCATTTGTTGCCATTCATAAATAATGTATAGTTTTAGTAAACATATTGCTTTTGCTTTTTCATATGTTTTGGTGTTTGGTATATTTGGTCCCTTATAAAGAATTCTTTGTAAATTGTTCATAGGACATGCTCAGGAAAACCCTTCAACTTTTCAACTGTGGATTTTTAATTTGACTAGGTATCACTAGGTGTAGTTTTGATTGTTTGATAAGAGACACTAGCCTATGACTTGTAACTATAAACCACTTCAGTATGAATTCCTCTGAGCTCAAGAAAAGCCACAAACTACAGTTTCTGATCTGAGAAGAGAGAAGAATCTTTGATGAATAGCTTTGGAGAGCAGGGAGGTAGGGAGAAAGCATGGTACAAAACAGGGAAGAGCAGGTCAAAAATACAAAAGGAAAGGAATCTCCAGGAAATCAGAGTAGTAGCAGGAGAATCTTCTGTCATAATTCACTGTATGTAGAACTGATCTTTACCAATGTTCTGCCACATGATTCACATCAGGCTGCTGATACACTTATTTACACTCTAGGGAGTGCACTAAAGGTCCCTTTCTGTTCACAGAGTTTATACCTCACCCCAGTACAATCTTTTAATCACTTCTTTCATCTGAAATAACATGCTTATTCTAGTCACAAATTTTAAAATAATATGTTAAAGCATTTTAAGAGCATGTTCACACATATAATAAAAGTCTGAATGTGAAACACCCTTCACAGACATACACGCCTTCCTGGGCCACTGCTTTGTGTCAGCTTCAAAGCATATAAAATGCTGGCACATTTTCACCATTTTAAGAACTGTATGAACATATTACTTGTTTGCTGTTTCCATATTCAAACCACTATAATCTTGATCCTACTAGCCATTTTCCTACGGCTTTCCCACCGTGCTATTTATCTTTCCTGACAACTTTGCTAGATGATCTTTTAGTCACAGCTTTTCTGCAACTCTACACACAAGTATTGCAACAGTGGATGTTAAAAACATTTGTACTTCATTCAATAAATGATACACGCTATTAATGTACCAAAGAAGCACAGAAAATGGCACCTCGGTAGGTGCCAATCCACCTCAGTAGGTGCCATTTTTGTGTATTCGATGCATGTGGGGTTTTTTTTACTTTTTAACTCGTTTACTGCCATCTCCTGGTACTTACACGGTAATAGTAGCTACACTTTTTAACAGCAGCCAGTACTCCTGTACAATACTACTGAAATGCCAAAAACTTACCAGAAATATTTTCAAAATATTGCTTCACTTCTTATGTTGTTTTCTTTTAGTCTGGAAATAGTGAATGTTATTCCTTGGGCAGAAACTAGTAAAAGACTCATGTAGCTTACCTTTGTCTGGAAGCAGCAGTAAAGTTGTGTTAAGTATGGATGTTTCCGTGCTAATGCCAGAATTCTCTTTTCTGTCATTGTACAGTCTACATCATCATCTTGAAGTATGACATCTTTCTTCAAGACTTTCACTGCATATACTTCATCTTTTCCTTTTAGCTCAGCTAACATTACCTAAACCAAAGAAAAATTCTGTTTACATACGAACAACAAATGCCATAAATGCAGGGTTTCATACGAGTTTGACTGCACTGAAAATAGAAAGACAGTTACATACCTGCCTAAATCAAGCTGCAGTTTATAAAATAAAAAGTACCCCAATTTTAGAAGCATATACCTCTGGTATTCTTTAAATTTGAAACAGAAGGTATCTATTCTTTTTGTTAGTTAAGTATCTTAATGAGTATCTATTAGTGAGGTCTCAAAAACTAAACAAGGAAGGAAGTTGATGTAAACCAGAAATTTATTTCCCACTTTTATCTCCCACTTCTGGTAGTGAGATTTGAGTGTGATGGACTTTGTATACAATCTGAAGTTACCATTCCAGCTGCTTTCAAGTTGTTGATTTTAACTACCACTATTGTTTAAGGTTCAGGTCCTATACTCTGTTTAAGGTCAGTTCTGGCTTGGAGCCAGGATAATCTTCAGAGAAAGGATTAGGAAACAAGGACACAAAAGAACTGCTTCAGCCCTGTTCCCCTGCATGTGAAGTTCCCGTAATATCAAGGAAGGAAGAGTGTACTTCTGAAACAGATTCATATTTCAGTCCACCTCTTTGATTCCATGGTGCACTACAGTGTGGAAAGAAAATCTATAAGCCCTGTAAACAGAGCAAGGCCCCTTCCACCCTCACCAATTCCCTGCTGTGGGAAGGTATCTGGTGAGTTACAGCCCTGCTGCTTACACGGTGTTTTGGGCAGCTGTCTAAGCCCTGTCATATCTGAGTGGAAATTCTTCAGTTCTGCTTCCTCCAGCGCTGAACACACCCACTGAGGAAAAACAAGTACACACAATGTTCTGTGAAATAAGTAGACTTGAACTGGGAATTATCAAGAAAGTGAATTAACCCCACAGCATTATTCCTGACCTGTTTCTTCCTGCTTGACCACAAGCAATTTTGTTGAACAGTTCATGTGTAACTGTATGTGTGTCTTCATCGGCCATATCCCAAAATAATGAAACACTGGCATTTTGTTTCAAAAGACCAAAAGACTCAACTCTAGTTAACGAAGTGAGCTAAAGCACAGACGATGCCAGCTCATCAGGAGACTGATACTTTTGATCTGTTGGGTAAAAGAAAACCCTGGGGTGGAAGCACTTTCTGAATGTCAATATGAACATTTCCAAATCAGTACAGTCAGAACCACCTGTGAACACTAGCTTAAAAAAAAAATAAAAGAAGAGAAGAAGGGAAAAAAAAGCTACGCACCTTGCCAAAGCTGCCTTTTCCTAAGACTTTGATGAAGTTGAACTCCTCAAGACCTATTCGCTTGCTCTGGGCCTGTTTGACCTCCCCATTTTCACCATTCTCCCCAGGTTTGTTAAGCTGGTTGTCTGTTGACGTTGTAGCTGTTGCTCTGTGTTCCTCTCCCCGATTGTCAAAAGATAATGCTTTCCTAATGTTGTTTTCCAGCTCTTTGATTTCTGTGGAAAGGTGAGGAAAAGTTAGCTTTAACCCATCAGAAAACCAGTTTGTGTTAGTCTGTATCACTGTGGGAAGAGATATTCATCATCTCTGAAAGCTGTGTTTAAGAGCATTCTGTGGTTAAGAATATATATTTAGCAAACTGCTTCTCCACCTTACAGTAATCAGCCAAACCCCTGCTCTAACAGGAAGGGTGGCCTTTTAAAATGAACCTAAGAAAATGACATATCCAAAACTTGAAAGATAAGTCAGAATAGTAGCCAAATAGTTGTTTTAGTGACTTTGGGTGTTCCTGTACCACACAGAAGTACTTTGTTTTTAATATCCCTATCTTCCTGCAGCACTTACTCATCTTCCTGCTTAAGTATTTTAGTATTTTGTGTCTTCAAAAGTTCAAAAGGATAGTTGGGCATCCCAGTCCTTGAAGTCAACATGAATGGAGCATCTTATTCAGCTCCAGCTGTTATCAGACGCCTGCCAATAAAGTATTTGACCATTTCCTACTGCTGCTTCAAGCAGCAATTGTGTAGATCTGCTAAATGGTTCTGAAGGTTTCTCAGTGTTAAATACAGAGTCTCCTGGTGACTAACAGTCCTCAGGGTCTGCCCCGAGCTCCTGCATGGTACTTCTGCCTGGTGGCCTTGGAAGCAAGCACTTTATTGGACAGCTACAAAGGTCAAATTAAAGAGAGAATTTAGACAAATTCTTTGTTCTTATTTTAAACAAAACATCAGATATTTTAAAAATTATGATTTTATGAAAACAGTGTCTGTGAAACCAAAAGGTTGACAAATTTAAGGTCACAGATTTCTGATTTTTAAAAACAATTAGATCAGACTCAAAAAGTGCTGCTGACATACAAATTCTGTCAATCAGCTGCTCAGCTCAATGAAATCAGGTCATATCAGTGAAGATTAAAATACCTATGTCCAAATCTATGCATAAAAGAAACTCCTGAAAGGAAATATGGTTTTAAGAAGCCTCTAGAGACCACATGGACATGCTAGCATAGCCAGTCTGGATAGAAGTTTTTATTATTACAAATGTTCAACATGGAATTACAAGGACTCAATTTTATCTCAAAAACTTAGTAACAGACAGGTTTTCAGGTAAACGAAGGCCCTCTCTCAAGTTCTGTGTTACTATTTAAAATGTTCTCCACTCTTACAATAGAATATGTAAACTTCTTCCATAAATATATTTTGTTGACAAGGATCCATGTAGTAAACTTAAGATATTAAGATGACTGCTTTATAATTTTCCCCTTAAAAGCCACTTAATTTCACAGATTTAAATTAAATGAGAAGCAGGCCTTTTTAAAAAAGATTTTACAGTTCATAACTTAAAATGCTTCAATTTCTGGTGGTAACTACTTTGTTGATTTGCATCTACAGAGGCTAGTGCTCATAGATTTTTTTACTCCAGGAAAATGTGTAATGAAATATGTTAGATAGGAAATAAAAAGATATGTTTGACCTTGATCACATGGAGATGTTGGTGCTGACTTTGACCTATCTTCTTCTGATGATGCGCACCCTGGAACTGGTGGTTGAGTCTCTGCACCTGCAATTAGCTAAGAACAATTCCAAAAGAGGTAGTCAGCTCTGAGATCTTCCTATGCCATGAGGAAATTTAATTCAACAACTTTAGTTCATAAGTAGAAGTATGAAGGAAAGTGAGGATCTTCTACCCCTATGGATTCTCACTGGCAGAACCTCAGCCATACAGTAGATGGCATCACATCAAATAGAATCCATAATATAAAGAGAGAAAAAGCAGGCAACTGAAAGAAAAACAGGTCCTCAAGATGAAATAAATGTAGTATACATATCCAGTGAGTGGGAAAGTTTTGAGAAGCCACCATGAGTCTGTATTCAAATCTATCCAGTAAATACATTTGACTATGACATGTACCAGCAAGCACTGCAAACTATCTCACGCAGTAACAACATGACAACACCTTTACCCAGGAGTGTCAGATCTATTAATTCATTCTTGAGTTTCCTACATTTCTGTAATATTTTAAAACAGCATACAGGGGATCCCAGTGTGCAATAAGCAGGAAAATGAACAGAAGCAACTGTCAATGCTTAAAGAAATTATGGCAAAAATTGCCTATTTCTGTGAGCCCGATGGGTCTGTTGTGACAATCATGCAAACAGAGATACAAAGTGTGGGCCCATTCTCATCCAGGATACATATCATCACTCAGGGGTAACTCCATCAGCTTTGGATGTATTTGGGATGACCTGTGCTTTTTATTTCTAGAACAGCCTGGTTCTTCCTATAAAAGGCCTGATAACTCCAGAAATGTCATCTGGCAAACAGCTCCTCTTCATGAGAACCAGCACATTGCTTGTTTATCAGCATTTATAACACTGTGGAGTAGTGCTGTCTGCCAATCAATCAATTATCCAATGCCAATTCTGAGTGAAACAGGCATTTATGTTTTTAACTGTTGCCAGACATTGTCTCTGGGTCAAATATGCTTCCTCAAAATTAAAAAGGAGAAATCCTTCCAGAAATTATAGACTCGAGAGCTGCAATATTGTACCAGGTTAAAATCAATTTCATATCAAAGTTCAGAATAGATTATTTACACTTATAAAACAAAATTCAAAGTCTTAGGTCTCTGCTGACTTAAAAAAAAAAATTATTGCGCAAGTCATTTGAGTGGGATTGAACCCCAACTAATTAAGTTATAATGAAGTCATACTAATTTCATTTTTTAAATGTGACAATCCATAGTAAAATTACCTTTTTCCTCCTCTGCCCACTATTAGTGATCTTATCTGGAGTGACTCCAAGATCTGCTAGAACTTTAGCTATACCTCTAGCATCCACTCCACAGTTTGGTGCCACATTTGTTTCACAGCGTCGATGTACATTCATCTTGCAAACTGCAATGAAATAGAAAGTAATACCAGAAACTAAATACTATCTTGGCAAGCATTTGCTTTATCTAAATCAGATCTTATTTGACCTACCAATAACTTTTTCAAAGAAATACATTCTGAGTAGGAAAATACTTAGCTGGATTTAAAGGTATACTTCAACGCTAGTATAAAGTTATTAATTTGATTATCATTCTTCTGATATCATAATGTAGAATAGTATTTTCACACAGTACCCAGAACAGACATAGGAACAAATGAAAATACCGGATGATACTGTAACTCTTAAATAGAATTTGAATTAGAAGAAAAGTCCTTCAGAGCTTGGATTTTCCCTACAGAAAGCACAACATTAAATCCTTATGTATTATTGCTTCTTGCTCCATTTTACTGATGTGGATTAACTTCTAATGTAGGCAGCTGTTAAACTGACAGCACTTTAAGTTTTAATAAAAATTAAGGGGTAAATACCTAGTTTATTTAGATGGCAACCCAATTACTAAGCTCTTTCCCCTAAATCTCCTGAAACTATCATATTGTTATGAGGAGAAAAAAAAAGGTTACTTTGCTTCCAGATTATGGGGCAGAGGCAAGAACACAGCTCCTTTAAAACTCGAGGAGTGAGGGTTTGTTAGGAGCAGAGGACATATTTTATCTGAGACTCCAGTGCCCTCTGGTGGAGCAAGGCATAAAGAGAGCACAGCTGCAAGCGTAATTAAATGCTAGATTAGTATCCAATTATTCAAATCCCTCACTTCTTTACCTTTTAGAGAAAAGCAAATTTTAAAAATGTATGTATAAAGTTATATTTCATTATATTTTTTGTCAATGGAACTTTCACTGTACAGCCCCTAAGATAAAAAACCACATTTGCCTCTGAGACTAAACTCAGGCGCTGTATCTGGCCATAACCATGCACTTCAGAAAGCTGGTGCCTTTCCTTTTTAAGTATGTTTCAGCTGACAAGAAGAGCAAAAATAAATTGCTAAACATGGTATTTTCAATGAATGTGTATTCAGTGACAAAACCTCAGCACAAGTAAAATGTTTGAGCTAGGATCCATAGAAGAGGACATTGAGGAACCAAACTGCTTGAAATAGCAGGCAAATTTTGTACAGTCCAACTTCATGCACATATTTTGTAAAAAGATGCACAGGAATAACCAGTGAAAAAACCCTGAAGAATAAATCTCTGTTATACACTTCTCATGATGTTAACAACCATGCTGGGCAAGGAAGTACACCTCTGAAGAAGGGAGTCATTCAGCACTTGTTAAAGAGAAAAAACCAAGCACAGAGAAAATGACATTTTCAGTTCAGGTGAGTTCTAGATTTCATGTAGAGAACACTGCATTTTTATAGACAATAATTTTATGAACATGTAGAAAGCAACACAGGCTCTCTGCACTATTGTTTCTATGCATCTGCTACACAGTAAATGCATATGTATGAGAAATAACAATTAGGAGCAAATGAAAAGTATGGTACTTGAGTTAGAATATGAAAAAGAACTCATATATGCCCAGATTAGGTAGAGAGACACTATAATTCTGGTTAAAAAATTCAAAGAGAAAAAAGCCCAGGTTTAATTGAAAAGTCTTCACTGACCGCATCTCCACATTTAGACAGCATTTGAGCAAAATCTTCAATAGCTGTAAAGTAATAGTACTTAGAGCCTAACATTTCCTCACTGCTCACTAGCTGGAATCACAAGGGAAGGCTTAAACTTCAGAAGTCTCACTGTGTATAACTTTGCTGTGAAGGAAATTTCTTCTTTCCCTTGCTGCTCAGCAACTTGTGACATGAAACATTAGGTCTGACCTTCACCTATAGTTATGTGTCATCTTAAATACTGCAAAGGATGCATTTCATAGATAGCATATTGATACATATATGTGGGACTCCATGTTTCTGCCATTGAGAGGCATACATAACATGAGTTTTGTACTTATGAAGATGGACCTATCCATTCATAAGTTATAACAAAATGGAAATGCTTATCATTCCACTAGGCACCACTTCTTAAGAATCTGATAATCATTTCCGTCATTACATCATTTCCTTCCACCCATTAATTGAAGTATTTTATTAACTATTTCTATAATATTACTTTACTTTGCAATTGTTTGTACTCTTTCCTTACCCATTATATAGATCTGCTTGAAACAAAGAGATATGGAACCAAACACTTTTGACAACTAAAATGATACAAATGCACCTTCCAGCCATATTTTCACACACAGTTTCTGTACAGAGTACATAGTCCTTACATGGCAGAACATAATGAATCCTTTATTTTCTGGAATAGAGGGGCTAAGCAGACCATCCTACAAAGGATGATTTAGCTGGATATCAAAATACCTCATATTCTGGACATGGGCACACAGGACTGGTTCTACCTACTGTAGCCAATACATAATAGCAATTTTTTTAAAGGGAAAAGTAGCTGGAATAATGATGTTTAAAAAGTTTAACAAACCTGAAAACACGAAAGGCATATAAACTGAAGGGATGTAAATTGTCATGCTACTCATTTTCTGTTAACTTCTAATATCCTGTGTGGCAATAAACCTACACAGGAGTGAGTGCAAAATGTGTTTCTTCATGCCTGAGCTCTGCATTTGTTACTGACTGGTGTTGCCAACAGAGTAAAGGGCCATGTTCTAACCATGATGGAAATCCTTACATTGGTCCACTACTTATTTTCTATTCATTTCTGTACATGCAGACACAGTAACTTGAAGTCTTTCCGAGTCTACAGGTCACTCACAAAGAAAAGCTCTGAAGTGGTGCCTTACCTTTGCATTGTAAACCTTGTCTCAAAAGACCCCAGAGCAATGAACCACAGTGGTCACAGAAGGTGGGCACTTTGTAATTGTGAATGCTGAACTTGTGAGGCATGTTGACACTGAAACGCTGAGATCCCACTTGCTGAAAAAGGACAGCACAGCATATTTCATTTTAATTAATTTCTTTGCAATCAGTGTATGCTGAGGCTCTGCTACATTTTGAAACCACACAGAATTCAAATGAGATGAAATAGGTCTGTGCTTAGATGACCATGCCATCAGATGTACTCCAACCCCAGAGTTCTTTTCACTACTTGATCTGGGGAAAAGAGGGGAAGAGCTGCTGTTTTCCAAGAGATAAAGACTGAAGGCTACTTCCTAGTACTTTTGGGAACAACAAATACACAGCTATCAGGAAAGATCTCTAAAGTGGGAGGCAAGGAAGTCACTCCCAATTGTTTTAGGAGCAGGAGGCCAAACTAATACAGGACTAAAAAAAAGAAATATATCATAAACCCTTTACCTTTTCATATCCCACTCTTCTTTGGATTATGATAATGACAGTGATAACATGTTGTGTTCAGGGATTCCAAGGTATGATTACTTACTAATTAAAGTAAAGGATGTCACTGGTAAGTTTTTATAATGGTCACTGCATTGCAGGAGATTTATTTTTATGTTTTTCCTTCCCTTTACTATTACCGCTGGCTTTTGTCCAGTGATCTAGTACCCCTTCTAAACAATGAGAATATCAGTGAAGCATGCAAGTCTCCACCAGTCTGGAGCCTGGGAATATAAACCTGCACAAGACTTTGTGTCTTCCTGTGAGTACTACACAAAACCAGCACTAGCCCAACACAGTCCTTTATCACAATTGTGTGCACATGATCATATTTTGGATGTAAAATACTGGTTGTGAACCAGATATTACAGAATGGTTCCAGTAAGGAAAATGTTAATGAATTGCATAGGAAAAATGAGATCATGAGTTAGTGCCTCAGTCAAACCCAAGTTGTAGCTGAAAGAACACGTTAAAACTGCCCTGTTACATACAACTCCAATTTGTAACTTAAAGCTAGGCTTTTTCAATCACATGAATGTAGGTTTTTAACAAATAAAATTAAGAAATGTAGTTTTTCTGTGTGGCCAAGGAATTGTGATCACCCAAAGGCCACCTCACCTAATCCTATGGTGAAAGACAACAGGCCCTTGCTGTGGCACTAAACAGGAGGGGGAGCATAGATTTGCTTTTCTGTTAAAGCACAAACCAAAAACTTCTGCGTAAGAAAAAGCATTCACTGTTTATACTTGAGAGCTAAAACTATTTAGAAAAACAGAACTACATTTTGACAGTTTGGATGCAGTCTTTGTTGAGGTGAGACTTTGCAAGCAAATTCTGGTCAGTCTTTTATGTTGGTGCCAGATACCCACCCGAGCATCCCAGCTCTCCTATCAGCTGCTGATGGCTCAGCCACACAAAATGCAGCCAGGGGAATGAAGGACCCCAGCCTGCTTCTTCTGAATTAAACTGACAAGACTTGTAGCAACTCAGAAATGGAGAGAGAATGTTAAAAATGAAAAGGAGTGGAAAGATCTCTCTGAAACTTTGAGCTCAGATGTTATAGAAAGTACATAAATTAGAATTAAATTTCTGTATGATAATTTCCATGTAAATGATACTGTGATGGCAATCTAGAATTCCAAAGTAAATGCTACACCACAAAATGACCAGAAGGGCACAAAAAAGTCTGCAGCATCTATTGATTAAACAGAGGGGATGATACTAATTTGAACAGATCAGACAGAATTTTATCTAGAAAAATTATTTTATAAACATTTACCTCATCGTGAGTTTCCTGTTTTTTTAAGCCAGCACACTTTGTTATTATAAGTTCATGGCATCTCTTGTGAACTACACAAGTGCAAACTAGAAAGACAAAAACAGATAAAAGAATGAGTTTTCATAAAGATTAATTTAAAGCAGAAGTCTGATCTCAGCAGACTAGAACTGCTGGAATTTTAAAGTGTGCAAGTGACTGGTGGTGACTTGGTGAGTCCTATGAAATAAGCTGGTTTACAAAGGCAGAAGATAATGGACTTTCAAAAGACCAAATAATTTTAAGATAACTAAAGCATACCTGCCAAATATCTCATCTATGAAACTACAAATTACTTTCTGAAATGTTGACTGCAATTTTTCTTGGTTTTTACATATGTGATTTATTTATCTGATGAAGTCCATGATCTCCATGTTACATGAGACACAACAGCAAAAACAATTCCTGTCTAAAGAGCTTCCACAGGAAAACAGACATAAAGATAACTCATTGTAAAAGTCAAAAGAATAGAAAAAAAAAGAAGTCAAACATTCTTTCTGTAACACATTATCATAAGTTGATAGCAGTAAAAGGTTTCAGGAGGCAAAAATGCCTTGCCAATATACATCCTGATTATTTAATCAATGAATAACATTTGCAGATGTGACAGATAAGATTAACAATTACTAGGTCTATCATACCACAGAATTCAAGATCATTAAACAAAGTAAAAACCCTCATAGTGAAGTAATGAATTTCACTTCCTCCAGTTTTGGTCATTGTTGTAAGAAAAAAGAAAACTAAATCAGAAGTCGAGGTACCTCTCCAGTGTGTTAATACAGTAATTCTTATTATAGCATCAGAGCTCTATGAAAAAAAAATGGCATTTACTTATTTACAATTAAATTTCATCAAGTCTTTTGTAACTAGCAATCATCACTAACTTGATGGTTTCTACTTGTTAAATGAGTACTAAGTACTAACACATCATCCCAAGAGGTGATTGCATAAAAAAGTAGGAGTACAAGATATTGAGTTGAAAAAATGGGATATGAAAATGAAGCACTTATGCAGTCTTTGCTATAACCTTCTCTAATGATGACCTCTATAATTATCTCATCTATTTAAATTACAGTCTTTGCAATTACCTGGAATTTTTAAACATAGAATCTTAAGCAGAATAAAGAGCTCTCAATTTTAAAATGCAAGACTTGAAAAATGAAGACGCCAACATCTGCAGATATGGTTCCCTAGATGGATATACATTACGAGGTATCTGGGATCTGATGTTCAGGGCTGTTAGCTGAGCTCCTACTTCATATATGACTCCTAAGACCAACAGTTTTGAAAAAAATTAATGCGACTTGTTGCAAAGATTGTATACTTGTTGAAACAAACTTATTCTGATCATCATGTGCTAAATTCTTAGCATTATACATATAAAATGCCTGACAAAAATACCTTATTACTTATATAACATAATAAATATATTTAAACTGTCCTTAAGTAGAATTTCTCTTACCTTGACACTGGTATCCCTGTTTTCCTATTACACCCCTGAAAAATAATAAAGTGTTTTAGAAAACAAAGAGGAAATATTTTTAAAAACGAAAACATTTTTCCCTTCCTTTCCTGGACGTGCACATGTTTAAAGAAAAGCTTCTCATAAGCAATCATCTGACAATTGCATGCCTAGACTGAGATCAGTTCAAAGTAGGAACATTTCAGCTGCTAAGAGGTAACAGGAAGAATGACAGACCATGAAGGCAGTCAGAAGTACAGACACATTTTCTATAGTGAAACAGACAGAGCCAAAGGGTACAGGGAAAGGGGACAAAGTGGTAAATCATCATCAAGCAGACCTCTAAATAGACAGAAGATTGCATTTGTCAATACTGCTTGAAATCACCTTAGCCAAGCTAAAGCCTAACCTCCAGGCACTTTTTAGAGGAAAGCAGTTGAGTTCATGCACATTTCACATCATTTTACATTAAGAAAGAATGATTCATTGCACACTCCTAAGAAGTATTTACTGTGGATCACATCAGATCTTATGTGTAAATCAGTATCTCTAGGTCACTTTGGAAAACATCAGGAGCTGCTGAAAAACAACTGAAAACTGAATGTCTCCATCACTCCTCCCTATGTGAAAATTGCAAATACTCAAAAGTAATGTAAACAATTTCTAAAAGGGAGTTCTTGGTGTACACTGTAATAATAAAGACACTGTACACTGAGCACCGAAACCTCTGTATCGTTAGACGTATAATATACCCATATTCCATTAACTTCAGTAGGACGCACAGGAGCTTTGCATTTCTTAGAAGGAAGATGGTGATTCTTAAGCATGTAACAAAGAATTCTGTCATCTTGACAGAATGTAAAGGTCTAATATTAAGTCTAAATCTACACTGAGGCACTTACATAATACTAGACTGGCTGTCTACCTGGAATTTAGCGTGCACTAGATGGGGAAATATGGAACTTTGTGGCTGAAAGGAAACCACAACTACAACGAATTCTAAAATTAGTGATGGGAGTTTAACAGGCTTCTATTATCATCTGCAACACTGGTGACAGCTTAATGTCAAAATAAAGAGGAAAAGAACTACTGCTCTATACCATTTTCACTTCAGCAGAACAGGAAGGTATGTTAACTCCCCAGTTCGAAGAAGCAAAGAAAGCAAAGCCACAGTTACTCCATACCATATAAAGTCTCTGCAGTGCGAGCAGTATGTTGGTTGTCTAAGGTAGGTGGCCATAAACTTGTGTCCATTAACCTGATGCACCCTGCGCCGCACAGCACCCTGGCGCTTCCTGGGGCGCATCCGTTCCCGGAACACACGCTCTTCATTGTCCTTGGGTGCTGAAACACAGGGAAAAACAATAAGCACTGGCTGTCACAGACACAAGGATGAGCAAACTCAAATGCAAAGTATAGGTAGATACTCTCCAAAAATTAAAATAATCCTCTCTACCCAGCAGTGCAAAATAACTTACTTCAGTTTCGGATAATTTTTATTCATTTTTAACATCAATTACCAAAAGGGCAAAGGTTTTCATTGCCTAGTACAGGAACTTCTATTTCCTCTAAAGCTTCAGCTATGAATTCACGCTAAGTTGAAATTAAGTCCTCTACACTTTATCAAGCACACTGACAACCTCTTAACAGTAATTACACAGTTAGATTCTCCAAACAGCTCAGAATTTCACCTCACTTGATCTTCAGGGGAAAAAAAAGATCCCAACAATCCCTGATCCCTGTACACCCAGAAAGTGCTGATAAAAGTGCAAGAAAGCTGAGTACAAGTACATATTATCAAGAACAAAAAATTCCATCCAGAATTGACTACTTTGTAGAATTCCTGATTAAGATCTGAACTTCAGCCTCTAATAACCCAATTTGATACTAATACATGCTCAGCAAAATGTTCAAGGGAAGGAAGTTGTTCTTCTTAACCAATTCCTGTTCCAATTGTACATGAGATTTAATGGCAGAGGAAGTATAAAATGAAGTTGATATATCTCAGACTGAAAACATTTGGAAAAAAATTCTTCAAAGTACATTTGGTCTTTTTCTTAAGGTTTTTATTGAAAAGTATCACTAACATCACTAATATAATGTTCTGTATGCATTAAGCAAAAGCTGAGGATTAATTAGCAAAGAAGAACAGTTGACAATTGTTAATGAAAGACAGATTTTACAAACATCCCCTGAGCCACTCATGCCTTGGCAAACTAGAATATAAGACTTGGAGGGGACCATATTCAGTCATCCATTGCCAACTGAATCTACGCACTCAGTATTTCAGTGCATATAACACTTTGGTCTGTAGTTAACACTTGTCGTTCTTTGAATTTCAGCTACTGTGAATCATTACAATGGCCTAAAAATACCAACTTTGGTCTGCTGCAAGCTTTTCTGTACATGATTGAGTTGTCCAAGCAACAGCACAGTACCTAATAATAACACACAGAAAATTCAAAGTCTGAGAACCACTCAATGTATAAAGGTCTCAAATTCTTTTACAAACATTGGAATAAATCCTGGTTTTGAGGGTTGTAAAAGGTATTGATTAAAGAATTTCTATTAAATTGTCTTAAATTAAACTAATGGATGGACATCCTGGGAAAAAACAGAGAACAGATGAACAAATCAAGATCAATGTCTTTCACTGCAGAGCAAGGGCTAAACTCCATGACACCAGCAAATTTATGTGCAAAAGAGCCTAAGTTCCATACACATTAATGTCTCACAAAAACTTCATACTCAGAGCGGGTTTTCATCCTAAGATGACACATCTGTGGGATGGCCAGAGTGGCACTACTTTTCTATTTTAAAGTGAGGTCTCAGTAAATAACCACTGACTCATACACAAAGCTACCCCTTTTATTTATGCTGAAGAACAACCAAAAAGCAATGGTTGTAGGACGCCTTTCAATAAAGAGATAAGAAATAGCAGATAGTTACCAATTATGCTTATTTTTATGTTGTCAATTCTGTTTATTTTTAGGTATTAAGCAAAACTCTAATGTCTAATAAATGTAACAGCCTTAAGAGAAAGACTGTCTTCCACAAAGCATATGTAACAAGTAGTTGGAAATCCAAGCAAAGATCCATTTTTCCAGCTTCTTGAATGATTAACTAACTTAACAAAGCAGCAGAAAATCTTTTAAAAGCTATTACAGGAAATAATTCTATATTAGCACAGACCTGTTCTTTTGGTTATCATCCAGATTTTAGGCTTTGCTGCAGTATGCACAGCCTGTATGTGAGAAAGTTAAAATCCAACTCTTCTGGAAAGGTTTCCCAGAAAGTTATCTGCTTACATGAAACGAACAAGATGTTCTGACAGTGCACAATACACATTTGATAGGATATTCAGTCTACAATACTGTTTTTCTCATTATTTCATCTTAAGTGCAATTCTTCACAGATAAAGCACCTGTAATTTTACAGAGCAGGTAAAATCCTCCTCTTGTTTTGGCTACATAAATGCAGTATCATGACACGGGGTTTTTTCTGTTTGTTAGTTTTGTTTTTACCAACAAAGTCTTAAAACTACTTTCACTGCATTACTTTTAGTTCTATATTTAATACTTTAATGAAATTCCATTTTTCCCTTCTAATACTTACAGTTTAAATAAAACAATGAAACAGTATCTTTTTCAGAAATGCACTGACTTGAAAACAGATACAAGCAATACATCTGAAATTATCAGATTAAATGGCAGGCCTCGATTATCAAAATCACTTCCACACAAATAGCATCATTGTGTGTGAGAAGGATACTCTAACAACTCAAGAAAATGTCATTTTCTTGGTTTATCTTGGATAATGCTGGAGGTCCATTAGCCAGTTACCGCCAAACAGTCTCTGCTGCCAGTCTGCTATTCTCCTTTTGTCACCAAAGACTGGCACTTGGCCAAATCCATGCCCCATGCCCTGCTTTAGAGTCAAAATGCATGGATGAACTGCATGTTCAAGAGCAGTAACTGCTTCCACTTCACCTCTCATTACAGCCTGTGTAGAATCCCCACCCAGTCAGTCAGCAGCAGAACTCGTTTAGAGGGCTCGGAGCAGCATAGAATCATAGAGTCATGGAATCGTTACGATTGGAAAAGACCTTTAAGATCCCTTGGCCTAACCATTAGCCCAGCACTGCCAAGGCCACCACTAAACCATGTCCCTAAGTGCCACATCTACATGTCTTTTAAATACCTCCAAGGATGGTGACTTCCCCAGGCAGCCTGTTCTGATGCAGGACTACACAATTCGTTAAGAAATTTTTCCAGTCTAGACCTCCCTGGTACAACTTGATAGCATTTCCTCTTGTTCTATCGCTTGTTATTTGGGAGAAGAGACCAACTCCCACATCACTACACCCTCCTTTCAGGTAGTTTTAGAGAGCAGAAAGGTCTCCTCTAGGGCTCCTTTTCTCCAGGCTAAACAAGCATCTGACATTACAGCGCATGACTGACCACTGGATGACTGGACATCAGCCTTTCATCACAGCAGATGAAGTCACAAGAGAAATTAGCTCACCCATCAGCTTAACACCCAGTTAACATTAAGTTCAGTCAGTTTATTCACTGTGACCCTACATAAACATATAAGCAGTGCTTTTCTGCAGTCCCCAAGCAAAACACTGCCACATCTTGCACAAGACTGCATTTTAGGAAAAATGTTTTACTGAAAAGGTGGTCAGGCATTGGAATAGGCAGCCCAGGATGTGGTGGAGTCACCATTCCTGGAAGTGTTCAAAAAACATGTGCATTTGGCACTTAAGTACATGGTTTAGTGCTGAACATGGAGGTGTTGGGTTAACAGGTGGACTTGATGATCTCAAAGGTCTTTTCCAACCTTAACAATCCTATGATTCACACTGCTGTTTTGGGCCACAGGCACAAAATCAGGCAGGAACTGTCCCAGGTGACTCAGAAGCAGATAATCACATCTGTTCTGGCTCATACCCAGGGTTGTGAACCACATTTCTGGCAGAACTAAGAGTAGTCTGTATTCAAATTAAAATCTATCTTATACTGAACAGCCACACTAGAGATGTAACTTTATCTGTCTGATAACACCTACTTCAGAAGGGGGCTACACTGCTCTCCCCAAACATCTCTCATCGTTTACAAGCAGGAAAGCAAAGATTAGAAAATGCTATCAGAAAGCAGGGAGTACTTGGGAAGACCCCCAGCATGAGTGTGATACAGACAACTGGTGTTTGCAATGCATTCTGTTGAAAATACTAGCATCCCAAACAAAATTGGCCTCTTAAATACATTTTTGAAAGTCTTACAGAATACTGCACACTGTGCATGGCATTTCTATTCTTAGCAGAGGACTTAAAATTAAGTGAATTTTTCATAGTAAGAATATTAGCAAGTTTCAATATAAACCACTTCTTCTCACGGTATGTCTACTGAATAGTCACAGAGGGTTATCATTTCCTCCGTCAAGGCTGTTTCTTTATGTAACGTACATTCTGTTCCCTGTTTCGCTTTTGAGTTTTGAGTCCTTCTGTCTTCTGTACTATTCAGTTTATCCTTTTTAAATGCATTTCTGTAATTTTAATTTTCAAAAGATAGAGTAAGAAATTATGATAATTTCCAAGTGTTCATGGAGAATACTGTCAATGGAGCACATTGAATTTAGGCTTTATATGATGGTACTTGAGAATTGGCAAATTTAGAACTAATTTTGTTTCAAAACCATACCCAGTAATGCCACTACTCCTGTTCACTGCAGCCAAGAGTAACTCTGAGTTATTTGAAAACCAATAGCATGTAATTGCTTTTATATACTCATATGTACATACATACATAATGCCTACAATTTTAAAGACTCAAAAGACTTGCAGGCTTAACTCCAAGCTCTAAGGGAAGTGTTATAAAAGTCAGAAGTATCTGGCATGAAAAATTGCACAAAATTCATAAATACCGGCAAAATGGAGGCTTAAATGAGCTGTCTGGAACTACATTTAATGCTGTTCATTGTGTAGTATCCATTAAGCATGAATTGTAAATCACAACTTAAAAGTTATTACTTAAAATTTAAAAGAAAGCGATGCATAATGCTCAGCAACCTGCAGAGGAAGCAAGACTGGGGCAATAAGACCTGTACACCAAATAACAAAGGCTCAACCATGTCAGGTCTTGTTTCATACTAAAACAGTTTCAGCACAAATGAGAAGGGCTCAGTGTGGAGCACTAAGTGCAACAGGATTATCCTGTGTAGCCTTTTCCATTTTTTATCTTTGGTGTTCTGAGTACTTACAGAATTCTGACAATGACCAAAAAAATGCAAAATTAAGGCCAAAAAAGACACACAGTAGAGGGTCATCCAGCATCTTTTATTGCTGAGGATGGTGACTTCTAAATAGGAACATGCTGAGCCCTTCCCTTAACCTGGAGGTGATTGTTACCACACTGTCAGTGTTTGGGGAAGGAAAAAAAAAAAATGAAGCTTTAGTTAAATGGCTTCTGCCCCACCAAAGCCAAAGTGTGGGCCATGTACAGTAACCCTTTCTGCAACTGGTGGAGCTGCCAGGTAACCCCTTGCAAGAGAACACTGATCCCTCCTGGCACTTCTGGCACAAGGGGCATTTCACCCTGGGCATCTCCTGGGTGCCACATTGCTGTCATCCATAATTTACAAGCAGCATCCAGAAAAACCAGCTGGTTTAACATCAACCTTTAATAATTACAACTGACCCTAACTGAACAACAAATGCAAAGGAACAATGGTTGTACTGATGGTTTTTTGCCGAAGACAAAAACTAACAGCTTTTGTATCGTATTTAAGCCTGACCACTTTAATCAGTGTGCATGTACTGAATTAGAGCTTTTGTTTTAGCACTTTATAATGTCTAAACAGAGGAAGGATATTGATTGAAGCAGGAGAGGGAATTTGTCTAAAAATATGTTGTAAAGTGAGAAGGACTTCTCAGGATTCAGGATGGAGTGTAACCAGATCATTATGCATCAAAACTAGGTCTCAAAGGATTATTCCCAAACTCTATTTTGGGCTGTACAGTAGAAGCATATATACCGTCATCAAGATTTCTCCAGGCAGAAATCATTACAGGATTTTGCCTTTAAGACTTTAATCTATCTTAAATGGAAAAAAAACCCCAACGAAAAACTATCAACAACAAAAAGCAATATATTTGCATATATTTGCATTTCTCTATCCTTTCTTCTGAAAAAGCCTTGCTTAGTAGTAACACGTGCAACAAACTAATTTCGTACCTTTTAGAGAAAAAAATAGTAAGGTAAATGCTTCAATACAATTTCATAAAGCTGTTACTGATGAGCACAGAAATTAAGTAGATAGTTTACCACAGTCATAGAAAGAGCATGAAATTTTTCTACATCTTTTTCTAGAAATGTTTCCAGACCATTTCTTAAACAAGGAACAAGCATACAGGTTTTGCTTACTGTATCTCAAATCTGCTTTATTTAGGAGACAGGAAATTTCTTGTTTAATAGGAGAATAATCAGATCCTTCAATAACACTGTATGTTAACAAAACCAAAGATGCTGAGTGCTACTAAAGAAGTGAAAAAATGCTCACAAAATGTGTGAGTTTTAAAAGAGATATGTGTCAAGACATGTCTGCTCACACCAGCTATTTACTAAACGCACTGAAGAATAAACTGCATTTTAAAGTATATCAAGCCCAAATATGGTGGGTGGCTTTGCAGCATCGGATGAGGCTCAACTGTACTTGCCTTCAAACACGTGCTTACCTATAAATGCTTAAATTCTTCTCTAAAAGAGAGATTCTACCTGTAAGTATTTTAAAATTTCCCTTGATATGCACACAGATGGAGTTCATTTGGGTTGTGACAGACACATATTTTTGTTTGAGGGCTTCTATTACTTTCCTTTTCCTAAAAAAAGAGCCCAAACCAAAACACCAATAGTACTATAAAACTATCCAATGATTATTTACACATGATTCAAACTTTTTCTACATACTTAAGTATTATCAGGGACACATTCATAAACTCACTAAAAGCTGAAGGGACAAGAGCAACTCCCCACATCCTTTCAAACAGAAATGCTTTCACATTCAATACACTTAATAAAGGAGGACCTAATGTCCAGAAGTACTAAAGAGTCTCATTGATACTGATGGTCCAGTTGCAATTTCAGCACACGGAGAAGTCCAATTTAGTTTTCAGAAATGTCCCAACCTTGCTGACGGGCAATAATCTGGACCAAGTGCTCAAAACCAGGAGTGTGAGACCTGAAGAGGCTGGGTGAACCCACACTGCTGCCCCAGCTGCAGCTGATCCACTCGGCTACAGCAGAGGCTGGGGTGAGGAGGGATTTGTTTCCATACCTGCTCAGACAAAATTTTCCTTCTAATGACTCTGAGACTTTTCCTAAGAAAGAATTAGTGACAATTTACAGAAGCTTAAAGTATTAACAACATGGAATTACATATGGTCATCTTCAGTGATCATACAGCACGGTTCAATAAATCTAGTATTTAGCAAACAGAATTCTGTTTTATAGGAACTGGACCACTGGTAGAGGGTAGATATGAATATGTGCTCCATTTTTTAGATCCCTGAAAGCTCACACAGATGATGGGGTACTGACCTCATTTTCGAGGGTGGATATAGCAATTTCTGTACTTAAACAGCTGTCAGATCCACAAAGCAAGCAAATCAGTGACAGATTCCTCCTACTTCCTCTCAATATCTTTATTAATGATTTTAAGAAAAATGCTATTCCTGAAACAATCAACTTGTAACTACAATTTACATATTACAATTTATTTGACAAAAGAAGTTACATCACTAGAAATACCACAGGGAATTTATTGCTATATGGCAGGTTTTCTGAGAAGTGAATTTCACATCTCAAGGTTTTTAAAATAATGTTTCCACTTTCAAACCTTTTTGCAAAAGCCACACTTTAGTGCTTTTTCAGTTGGAAAGGAGATGTCACAGACAACAGAGTCAAAAACCAAAAAACCAATGCTAACTAAGGTTATTTCAGACTTTCAGTGTTATTTTTCAGGAGGAACAAACAGCCTCACTCTAAACACAATGCCCTTATGTCAATAAATCTGCAATTGAAATTAAAGAAGTGGAAATGCATTCTACATACGGCAAATACTAAAGCTGTTATTCAGGAGAAAAAGCTTACTCCATGAAATTTAATGTGTCTATTCATGTCCTAACTAGTAAAGTAATAATTTACAAAATGTGTAACTTTTTTGGTGCCATAACTTGACTTGATAAACTTGCAGGCAGAAAATTAAATTAGTTTGCGTCAGTAAGAGTCAGATCATGTTACAGTGTTAGTAATGAGCAGTATTAGCAGCCTGGTGTTAGCACTGTTAGTGTTAAGCCCTGACAGACTAACAAGATGAAATATCTCATATTAAGTCAACTACTTACTAGAGCTAAAAAAATACACAATCTTCTAACTGAAGAAACTACATCTATATTATAACACATTAGATTATTATTATTATAAGATTATTGTAACTGATCAGATTATTATATTGATCAGAAAAGCTATTCTCTACTGCTTTTTTAAAAAGAATCTACTTACTGCTTTTTTAAAAGACTCTACTGCTACTGCTGCAAGTCTACAAACATGTCCTACAAATTGATTGCACCGTGCTCCTTGGAGCACACCCAGCCCCTTGTGGTGGCAGTGGTGGTGGTCAGTGCTCTGGTGACACACCCTCATACTGGCTGTGCTTTGTCTTCAGTGAAAGAAGGAGGATGAGACAAACCATCACAGTCAGGGCTGCTGTGGGAGGTGAACTTCCACAGTGGTACAGAGCCAGGCTTATTTTAACAGAGCTCCAGGCTATGGAAGTATCTGCAGGGTCAAATGACCTCTCTGCACGGTCACCACCTGAGCTGCTGGCCTTTGTCAGCTCCCTGGAAAGGAAACAGTGCTGTGATGCAAAGAAGGAAAACAAGCATTGTAAAAACTTAAGGACAAAGCCCTTTTCCCAGAGGTAACTATTAAACCAGACAGATCCCAAATAACACTATTTTAAGGAAGTGTTTGTGATAGATTAGAGAAGTTCGGCAGTCTTCTTCTAATATTTGCAAAAGTTGCATAGATTACAATGAAATAGATCCTTCTATGACTGGGAGTTCTAGTCCTTCAGAAGTTGTTTCTTAAATATTTGTTCAACCCCAGCTTTGTTCCTTTCCCATAGAATAACAGAAGCCCAAGTGGCAGGCACCTAGGAGATTCCTGAGCTCAGTCTCCTGCAGCGGGGAAGCATCTCATGTACTTCAGGCATCCTCAGCTTTCATTTTTTTGATGGCTCTCAAAAATCTCCGGTGAGGGAAATTCCACAACACACTCATGTATCTTGTTTCACTCCTCTGGCAGGCAGGCTGTTTTTCTAATATTCAACCTAAATCTTTTTGCAATAAGTTATGCTGGATGAGTGATGGCACCCTGAAAAAGCAAGTTTTTGCCAGCACAGAAACTACTGAAGTATCAGTAGCAAGGCAGCCATTATCCTGCGGATACCACGCAAAAGGCCAGAGACACAGCAAGGTCCCACAGAAAAGAGGACTGCAAAAATTTTGTATGATTCTCAGGCCACAGCAAGACAGAAACTGCTCTGCACTAAACAGGACCCCGTGGATATCCCAGTCACATGCTAGCTGCAGAAAAGTCGTGATAGCTGAAGGTAAAAAAGGGAATGAAAATCACTTACTGCCCTAAAGCTACTAAATCTAAGTTGTCTTGCTGATTCCATTTCCAGATTCCCATCCTGATAGCAACAACTTGTTTCCATCCAAGCTTTGAAACGCATGTAACAAAGCTCACTTGCACTTAACATTTCTATATTAAAATTCCATATAACCACATTAAGAATCTATGGTGCATAACCTACATAGGTCAGAGAAGATAGCTTTCAAAACATTGCTTTATAATGCTTGCAGCCCTCACCAAGCTCAAGCCTGTGATAAACATTACACAGATTCAGAGTACTTCACAGTGGCAGTGAAATCTTACCTACAATTAGAGAAGTAGTTTTGTTTTTTAAATTTTTTCTTTATTTGTTTCTGGATAAAGTACTAAATATTTGCTTGTATCCTCCACAGGGCAGAGGGAGCCCACTGCAGAACTGACTGTGATTCAGAGAACCTCACACAGAGCCTATGTAATAACTGAGACAGCCAAAGAAGATTGCATAGCAGCTTCCTTACCCCAAGCAAGAAGAATGACTGAATTTGGCATAAAGTAAAAAGCACGGAATCCTCAATACTTTGCTCAAAAAATTTTAATGAAAGCCAGAGGAGCTTCAAGTGATATATTAATATTTTATTTATACAGACTTTTTTTTCTTATACATTTAGGTAATGATAATGCTGTTCTTCAACTAATTAAAATAAAGGCTTTAAAATTTGGAAATTAATTCTCCCTTCCAACAGTACTAAAGTAGTAAGACACAAAGTAGCTGTACCTTCATGT
This sequence comes from Corvus hawaiiensis, assembly GCF_020740725.1. Lineage (NCBI taxonomy): Eukaryota > Metazoa > Chordata > Aves > Passeriformes > Corvidae > Corvus > Corvus hawaiiensis. Next base: position 91,079,078 of record NC_063215.1, read on the forward strand.
ATGTAAACCCACTGATGAGACTGCAATGGTTCTAATAAACAAAGAAAGATTTGACCCTAAGAAGTAGGACATATTAAAACAAGGCAATCAAACCTTTGGATTTAATTTTTCACAACTCTACTGTTGAACTGAACTAAACAAGTGAGAAATATTAGTGTTATGTCTCAAAAGGACTGTTCTCCCATGCAGTTGACATAACATCTGACACAATTTTTCCATTTTTGGCCCAATATACAACCCACAGCACACTTGATATAAGTGTTCCAACACATCACTACTCTTCCTAGTTTATCTAGTAGTAAGGACTGCATTATGACAATCCTGTCATCCTCTACCAACAGCCTCATCTTGCCTGTCTCCTAAGTGGGCAGTTCTTGCAATCAATTGCAAGAGACAAAAATCAGCAGCGAAAGAACTCCTTCCCTCTTTCCATTGTCTTTCTTGCAAACGTGGGAGGAATTTTCCTTATTCTGATATCCCCCCCAAGCCCACAACAAAAGCTTAATTAAGAACATCTCTGACTCACAAGCAGTGCTATTGAAGCGACTCTCACATCTATGTCTTTCAACATTACATACATTACTACAAATTTCCACTCAGAAAACAGTAATAAATATCATATGTAAATCTTGAAGTACTCAATATGATTTATTACCAGCATACTACTTTCAGACCCCAGTTCAACAAAGCATTTCTGGATGTGGCCATAAGAAAGAGCATATGCACTCTGCCATGGATTGCAGCAGAAATTTTCCAATATTTAAAGCTGTTTACCTGCTCTGCATGATGTTAAACCTATGCACCTGATGCATGCTAAAAATGGACACACATGCTAAACAGTATGTTCTTTCTCCTTGCCAGGCTTATGGACAGCATCACGAAGGAATTGCACATGATGAGTTTACATGTTGTAAGTAGAACCGGAATGTGTTATACAGGTTTTTACTGTGGAGGTGATTGACACATGGCAGGAACAAGGAGATGACCACCCTCATAACCTGTTACTGGCAGAAGAAACATTTCTCACTGACAAGATTAAATAATGGAAGCTCTAATGTCTTTCTCATTTGCTTTGGGTTTCAATATACAGAATATTTTTTTGTTCAAACACTATACAACAATAAAAAAATAGAGCAATGAGGGGAAATCAGAGTGCTAACTCATTCTAACTCAGTCTAGAAGGAATTGGGGTCCTACCATGCATTTCCTACCAGGTCCATCATGTCCTCTGATTGGTAATATCAGATTGCTACCTATAAAAGTAATGCTGAGTTTTTGCAGGTCTTCATGCAAAAGAACAGTAAAGGGATCTCTCTCAAGGTTCTTAGGATTACCAGCAAAATTTTGCAGCATTTGAGGTTTTGTATAGTGTGATTGCTGAAATACACAATCACATGAGAACCCCAGATCTTGATAAATTAAGCAATACATATCTAGCCCTCAGGTTATGAAGAAACACTTGAAAAATGTGATGCAAAGGCACACCCCACCCCAACCATATTATGGAAAATTGTGCTTGTCTCTCCGCTGGATACACGAATTCAAAACTGTTTGGGGTTCACGTGGCAAGGTTTTGGTGGTGGTGGTAAGCTACAGAGGCAGCTTTCTGTGAGAACCTGTTAGAAGCTTCCCCTAATCCACAAATGCCAGCTGGGTGCATGACAGACCAATGATAGCTGAGGCTAAGCCCATCAGCAACAGGGATAGTGCCTCTGGCTTTAAGTATTTAAGGAGAGGAAAAAACCCACTGTGCAACAACAGACAGAGAAAGAAGTAAGAATATGTGGGAGAAACAACACTGCAGACAGCAAGTTCATTGAAGAAGGAAGGCGAGAAGGTGCTGTAGGTGCCACAGCAAAGACTCCCCTGCAGCCCGTGGTGAAGACCATGGTGAGACAGCCTATTCCCCTGTAGCCCATGGAGGTCCACAGTGGAGCATGGATCCCATGGACATGCCCATGGACGACCCTACACTGGAGCAGGTGGATGCCTGAAGGAGGCTGTGAGCCCACAAGAAGCCTGCGTGGGAGCAGGACCCCAGCAGGATGTGGAGACCCATGGCAAGAAAAGCCCACGCTGAAGTAGGTTTCCTGGAAGGACTTGTGACCCTGTGGAAGCAGTGGTGAAGAACTTCAGCCAGTGGGAAGGATTCATGCTGGGCAAGTTCATGACAGTCTGCCTCCCATGACAGGGCCCCCACACTGGAGGAGTGGAAGAATGTGAGGAACCCTCCCCCTGAGGAGGAAGGAGCCCAAGAGAAAACGTGTGACGAACTGATGCAACCTGCATTCCCTCTCCTGTTGTGCCTCTGGAGGAGAGGATGTAGAGGATTTGGATGTTAAGTTGAGCCTGGGAAGAAAGGAGGAGTGGGGGGAAGATGTTTCAAGATCTGTTTTTTTCTCATTATGCTTCTCTGATTCGATTGGCAATAAGTTAAATTAATTTCCCCAAGTTGAGTCTGTTTTGCCCTGAAAACACTCTCCCCACAGAGTCATGTCTCTCTGTCCTTGTGTCAATCCATGAGCTCTTCATAGTACTCTTCTCCCCTGTCCTGTTACAGAGGGGAGTGGCAGAGAGACTTTGTGGGCACCTGGCTGGGGTCAACCCACTACAGCTGGACTAACTTTGTGTCTTACTGTGTAAGACACACATGGGTAAAAGACAAGACTCTGTTTGAACCAAGTTCTTAAAGTGTACTTATTTCTAACTTTCGCTGGATTTTTTATATTCCAAACATCCTAGCTGCAAAGTTCATTTAGTCCTTATTCTCCAACCTTTGGTAAAACAGATGTATTGGTGTCTTTCTTGTTTTCAGTGATTTGGTGAGCATGGGGCTCAAAATTTCACATGTAATGAGAAGTGCTTCTGGCTTATGAAAATATGCTTCACTGGCCACCTAATTTCTAACTGAGTCAGAATTTCAGAAAAATGTTGAAGCATCATCTGCTTGAAGAAATCTAATGGGACTTGAGCTGTTTTACCTGACCTATGGCAGATCAAGTCTCTAATAAAAAGTATACTCACAGAGGAAAAGAATTGGCAAAGAGCCTTCGAAGAGGCAACAGATGTGTTGATTGAGATGTATTTTGTTTTCCATAGTTCTCTAAAATTGATGTAAAATTCAGGAATGCTTAAAAACTTACTGATGGAAGCAGCTGGCAAGTGGGAAGAGTGGGATGTTGGATGATGAGGTGACTTAGCATGGGAATTGAGAGGAAAAAAATAAAAGACCAAAATGGAATCCGACAGAGTCTTAAACCTCTCACTTTGGAGAAGGAAACTCAGAGAAAAATGGGATGTGAAAGAAAAGGGAGGGAGGAATAAAAGGGAACACAGGGCTGATGAAAAGAGCACATCAGAGAATACTCCTTTTCCTCCCTGTAGGACAAACTGTGAGCAACGCAACTCACATCTGTCAGTGGCCCAAACTCCAACGGCAATCTGAGTTTAGAATTATTGTTAATCACTTAATTTCCTTTCTACCCACTTGCTGTACAGAAAAGTTAACTCTCCTTATTACAGAAAGCTCATACATAAGAACTAGCAGATATACATGTACAGAGTTAGCTACAGAAAAGCACTCAAGATCCATGCCTTTTCCACAGGGATCTAGATACCTGTCTTACATTGCTCTAACAGTTTGGATATTCTCATGACAAAAGAAAATACATTAGACTTGCTAAGGTTTTCCCAAAGATACTATCAATCAAATTCACTGAAACAATTAACTTAAAAAACCCCACCACAGATGCTGTGTCTTTAGATTCATCATAGATAAAGCTAATTTAAACTAGGTTTATGCAGAAGACAGGTACAGAAAGTCAGCTTTTCTAGTTCTTCTCCTTCCACAAATCACCTTTTGCTACTTCCTAAAATGGAAAGCAGCTCAGTACTAAAAAATGCCCTCAGCACTCACTGAAGATTGACTTTCAACATATATGTGAAGACTTCATATAAGAATAAATGTGTGCAGGAGAAAACCTGCTTCTAACATTTCTTAAAACTGTAAGTCTTTCAAGAAAAATATTTGTTAAACTCTGGGCAGTGTATTTGTACCTTGTATCTGAGAGAGAAAATAGAACTAAAAAGAAAAAAAGCTCTGAATTCTTCTCTTTTCTTCTTCAGAACAAAAATCAAATAAAATGCTTCTTCGAGATGCAAACAACTTTCTCCCTACTCCAGAAACTAAATCAGGCAACGAAAAAAAAGACAAAACAACTCTTGGAGTGATTGTAGATGTAATTTTTCTCTTATTATTCCAGTGCTGTAGCTGTTTTCTGTTTAGCATGGACCCTGTCTTCACACCAGTGGTACTACCTTTGGATGTTCTAAGGCATCAGGTAAGCTCTCCTGACACTGAGAGCATGAAAACTCATCTAGAAACCTGTGCACAGCACAAGGAGGATTGGGTCCAACCAAAATCTGTGGAGAGCTGAGAGAATGACAAGGAGACTGCGTGCAGCACAAAGGACAACTGTTTGTACAACTTAATGCTCTAAATGCATAGCCACATGAGGATAAGATCTATCTTTGGTTACAGCTCTACACTTACGCCAGAGAACAGAGACACATTTATAAAATCCAGGAGAATTTGGCTCAGTTTACTTACAGTAGGGATAAAAAAAGAAACCTTAATTGTCTGTGTCCAAAGTGGAAAGATACAAAATGTTCTAGCAATTGTAAAAAACTAACCTCCAAAACTTCATTCCATTTATTATTTTGTTTATTAACAAGTCAAAGAGATAGCAGACACTTTAAAAAAACCTTAAAAAATTCAGGTCACAGCCCATTATCTCAAAACCTTTCTGTCCTCCTTGCTTTGCCAGCACCTCTGCTCATATTCAAACACTACATAATTCATTTTAACGTAGCCTTATCAGGTTGCTGAATAAGAATGTGAAAGTCAGCTGGCTGTAAGTTAAAAAAATATATTCTGTGCCTTCTTATTGCTGCTGTCACTGATTTAGCTGTTCCCATGGTAAACTTAAATACCACCACAGGAAGCTGTATCATCTATCAATTCACAAGTTGCAAAGTGTGGTGGATGGAGATTTCATTTAACAGATCCCAGAACTGTCTGGTTGAAGGATGTGGCAGTTGAAAGCTGGAGACTGAATTTCTTGGGTTTTTTTCTCTTGCCTTTTTTTTTTTTTTTTTAACAATCCTGTATAATCTCAAGAATAAGACATATGGCAGCACTTCCAAGGTGGTTTCAAAGAGATTTTGATTTCCCACTCACTTTCTCTCAGTGTGAATTACCTAAGAAGGTGTCAGAAGTTCCTCGAGAAAATCCTTCTAACACTGGTTGTCTTTAGAAAAAGAACCTCTAGAGAGAAGCACCTTTACAAATATAAAACAAGCCAAAAAACAAAACCTCAAATGATTTTACCTGCTCTATAGCTGGAGCCTCTAACTTGACTCTCCATGACATCACAGCAGTCATGGATTAGTTTATTACAATCATTTTAATTCAGGAAAAAATTCATTTCCTTCTTGAGAAGGAGACAAAAACACCCTAAGAAAGAGATTATTCCACACACTGAAGATATTTTATCATCAGAAATTGCATAAATAACAGCTAACGTACCCTATGACACCTCTTCTTTTAGTAACTATCTATTGAAAATCAAAAATATATTCTTACATGTTGAAAAGATTTCTCTGAGTGTTTTTTTTTATAAAACATTACCTTTGCCATTAGCATAGAGTAGCCAAATAAAAATAGTGAATTCATTTTAAGAAATACAAACAAAGGTGGAAAAAGACAATTTTAAAAGCTAATTTAAACTAAATAAAACCACATTTATAATCTGACCTTTCCTTTATTCCACTTCTGGAAAACCAGAACCAAAAGACTTTAACAAAGAGAAAAAGCATATAAAGATGTTTTTTAACAAGTAGAAAAGAAATGCAAGGAAATGAAAACACAGCATTTTAAGATCTGAGCACTCCAAAAATCTCTTAAAAGAAAATTCTTCACTATGAATCCTCAAGATTTTTTAAAGCTCCCAGTATTACCCCTTCCAACACATGAAACCAAATCTTACTTTTCGATGTCTTCGGAACACCCCCTGAATCTGAAAATTTGATATCACACAGTGAATCTAAACCAGTCAATTGCCAATTACCAATTTTGTGCCTGTATTTTTGGAACCACTACAAGAAACTTTTGCTAGAAAGTACAGATTTTATAGGATACAGTGAAACTGTCTGAACTCAGATGCATTAAAAGCGTCTTAAATCCTATATCCAAACCCAGAGGTATTCAGAATAGCTGCCTCTATCTGGCAACTTGGACCTTGATTTCCATATTGTGGAATCAGTTTGCTTACTCTCCTACAGGCAAGAACATCATCTTAGTCTACACAATGCCCCCTGTTCCATGGTGGGGAAAAAGTCATAGAAATAGGCCAAGAAAATTAGTTGTCACTGAGTGATTTTCAGTCAGCCCACACAGAACATTAGGGGGAAGAAAGCATTCCTCTGAGCAAGCATTAGCACTATTATTAGCAGCATCTAGACTTATTTAAAATAACTATTCCCGTATCTATTCCAGCAAGCAATACAAATTACACTTGTCCCTTAGATGGAAAGACAGACACAAAATCATGAATATGATCCTCCCTCTGCATTGTATTTATCTTTACCAGAAGGAAGAAAAACAGGATAGAAAGTATTCCTGGAAACCAAGGGCAAAAATAAATCTTAGTTAAGAGAAGCCAATTGAAACATTATGATTATCGTGCCAGAGCTGTGGTTTCAATGAAAATGAATTGTAAATCATTTAGAAAGTAGTAGAAAGCTGCATCACAAATCAAAAGTAGTAAGATCCCAGTTTCAGAATGGAGAGACCAGCAGATCACTGCTGCCCACCATCAACAATGCAGGAGTTGTGTGACTCTACCATTGCACCAGAAGCATGTTCTGAATCACCATCAAAATTATCTGACCTGGGCATTTACAAGTTTTCAAACCAATGGGACAATCACTAGATGCAAGGAGCACTTGCCTTCTGACCAGTGAAGACCCCTGGTTTTATTTGTATCACATTTTCCCCTTCCTTTCATTCTCACAAATGTGTAACTTCCTGCTGACATTACAGAACATCCTCTGTCTGGTCACACGTGCAACAAGAGGGTGAACTCCTATTAACAGCTACTGAAATACTCCTGGTAAGTTATCCTTTCTAACATGGTGATATACCACTGGTCCTAACATAGGAACTCTTTCAGCCCACCACTCATTTCTTTAAGGGTTACTGCCTCTCAAACAGCTGTTTCCCCCCTCAGACACAAACTGCATACATGCTGAAATACAATGGTCTTGGTCAGGGACCAACTCTGAGAAACTGCCAGGAGTTTTGAGTTATATTGCTGTAAACTCACACAAAAGTAATCTGTCTCTGCACATATAAAACAAAGAAAGAAATGGTTCTCAGAAGAGCAGTTCTTTGGAACAGGTTTTTAAGGTGCTTTATAGCTTATGCATAACAAAATTAAAGCAAAAATCTCTCAGCAAGCATGAGACTTCTTCAAGAAATTAAAATAGAAATTTTCCTCCTATTTAAAGTGAAGTAACAGGTTATACTAGACTACAGCAATAATGACTCATTTGTTAATTTAAAAAAATTATTTTATTTTTTTATTTACATGCAATGGTGTTATTGTTTCATATTAACTCCTGAGAAATAGCATTTTTCCTACAATCAGTTTTTTCTTCTAACACTGTCAAACACCAACTCTCCCTTTTCCTCCACCTCTGGGTCTCGGAAGAACACAAATTAGAAACCTGTTTCTAAAAACTGATTTTTAAAACCCCACTTACAAAAGCTATGATTTTACTTCCACTGAGTTGGCCATGATGGCCCCTTCTCTTTCCCCCTTCCCTTATCCAGGGCTAAGGAAACAGTGTATATCAAAACTGACAAGATTTTCAGATACAATTTACAATGTAATAGGTAGGCAGGCAGGCAGACAAAGCAGACAACTTTTTAAATTTAGTGATTATGGTTTACTGTGAAAGGAGATATTTTTCCTGAGAGGAGTTCAGGATTATCTGGTTTATTTTTGGTTATCACATCTTTCTAGCAGATCATGATTCATTCACTAGTCTTCAAGGAAGACCAGTGTACATGAGTATTTTTAAGCACAGTGCTTGCATAGTTTAAAACTCATTTGCAGCAGTAAGATTAGATCGCTAATGAAGGCTCAGCACTTCTGCCCATGTATTACATGCAAGGCACTGTGGAGCCCTACAGCTCGAGCTGGACTCCAGTCCTGCAGAAACCCAGCGGCAAAGCAGCACACACTGTGGGGATCTCCCCAGGCCAGACCGAGATAATGTTCCTAAGTGGAGTCTTCAGCACAGGGATGTGGATGTTTTATGCAGTGAAGTACAATTTTAGAAAAACAGGCTAAATATTTTTATTTAACATACATATCATGTGTTTTTACAGGCACATATAGATACACACACAGTCAAATCTGATGTAAGAAGAGATGTACACAGTTCTGCTGTGCTCTCCTCTCCCTGTGAAATTTACAATCACATCTCATTTGGGGAATTTGGAAGATTGCAGAAGAAGGCGCATTTACCCACACGGAGATTGTCTCTCATAAACTTTACTAATGCAAATTCTATTCTGTAAGTTCAATACAGCTTTCATCACCACCTTTAACCTGTTCTGTTAAACACAGGTGTAACTATTGGGCCTCTTGAACAAAACCATAACCAAATTTCCTAAGAGGTAGCATCATGTAGAAGTGTTTTGTTTTCCCTCTTGCAGAAAATATTCTTCTTAGTGCTTGAGGTTTTTGAAGACTATTCAGTTCAGTGACAGTCCATGAAACAGTGCTCTGCTTCCAATTGTTGCTGAATTACTAAGAATTGGAAGTAACATTTAGAAATTTTAAGAAAAGAACTTCTGAGAAAGGCAATTCCTAGGAAACAAGCCTCTCTAAATACTAAAGAAATATGCTCATGTTTAAGATCATAAAAGATAAAGTAAATTATTAAAGGAGCTATAAAAATCCTGAGCATTCTGAAAATAAGAAGATTCATAATCAAGACAAACAAACCTTTGAACACAGCAATTCAAACATCCCTTTATTTGAGGCTCCAAGCTAAACAAACCTTTCAGCCATAAGTGTAAAACCCATAAATATCCCATAAATTATAAGATCCCTGAAGACTTTAAGTGATGATCCAACATATAATTAGAAATTTCAGGACCTCACTTTGCCTTGTGACAGTAAGCTGTATTGATGATGCATTTTATCATACCCATAAGTTGCACAATGTGTTATTTTTTAACTCATGCTACTTGTTCTAAATAGATCCAAAATGTTACCTTCAGACAATCACATAAATTCATGTATGCTCAGTATGGAGAGCTAACAGGAATTGTTTTTCCAGAAAAACATTCAAGCTAACTTTCAATTATATAAGTGTCAATTGCCATATTTAAAAAAATTATTTAATGGATACAATAAGATTTCAATTATTTGGGGTTTTTTCACCTAGTCATAAATAAGCTGCCAAACTGCCTTCAAAGAATGCTATAATTTACATGGAGAGACCACCTGAAAAAACCATCAGAGAAGGACGTAAAAGTATTAAACAAACTTTAAATTAATAAAAGAAGCTTTATTTATATTTAAGATGGTGTGACATAGACACATGACACCACAAGCTGTTATTAGTCGCAGTGTTGTCCTTTCACCTTGTTTAATGGGCTCCCTTTGCAAAGTGAACTGAACGTGGAGTTTGCTTCTCAAATAGAATGAAAAAATACATTAATGTGCTGAAAAAGCTCACACCCATAAAGCATTAATGAGCATATTATTTGCTTCAGGTGAATGCACTACCTTTTCCTTTCAGCAGAACTCACTTAAGATTCTCTGAAGACTTGCTTCTGAACAGTTCTATGACCTAGTTTAAAGAAAATGTACAAGGATTATATTTTTGGCTCTTAAAATCAAGGTTTTTTTGCATTTCCAAACTTTGCTGAATCGTTTTGGCTGTGGTGCCTGTCCTTATCTGCCCAAGCAATACTCAGCAGTATGGAATTTGCTTCCAGTAGAAGCTGAAAGTGCTAGCACTTTGCAAAAACCATTATCTCTTTAGCAAAGCATCTTTCATTGTATTTTACAAAACAGTTTTGAAGCTTTTCGATACATACACGCAATGTCCATCTGTGCAGTAGAAATGTACTCAAATGCATGCAAGAAAATCTTCAGTTGGTCTTTCAAAACATGACCTAAAAACATCCTACAACAGAACTCTGTTCATTAATATATGAATATAAGACCTAGTGCTGCAAGCACAAAGGAATGAGCACTGAGAATCAACTGCTAAGACTGTTTGTGTAAAAAGGTTGACTTACTGAAGGTTTCAAAATCTGCAAAATCAATTAAAAGAATCAGGTTTTATTATTGAACATATTCTAACTACATTAACAGTAGAAGGGAGATGACTGAGCCTCAGAGGTAGCGCTCAGTGGAGTTAATAAAAAAAAGAGCTAAGTGATTTAATTACACCTTTCAAATCTGCCTGCTCACATAGACCCCATACTTCAACATTCAAACTTAGTTTCATCCCTTCTACTAAAAATAACTTTTATTACAGGGGAGTAAAAGTAAAAAGCTTATTCAGAACAAAAATTATAATTTCAGACAATGCATGGAGTGAAATGACATGTACCTTCCCATGTTAATGAGTATTTCAGTAGCAGCATGGCTTACGTAATAATCACGGGGTTTATGGCAGCTGGTTATTTTGACAAGAAATCTGAAGGAGCTGTGTGAAAATAGCACGGAAAGAAGGAAAGAAAAGCAATAGGTCTGACAAGTAGATGCCCTTATAAAAAGCACACCAAGTCTGCTCCTTGCAACTTAGTTTTCATATTGAGGGTCCAATTTTGAATCCTATGAATAGATTAAAAAGGAATTTGAAACAAAAATCTTAAGGAACCCATCTGCAAACATGTTTCTAAAAAGTCTCTCTCCACTGAAATGGAAATTGCTGAACACGGAGTGGGCATACTCCTATATTTTTAAGCAGAGACTAACTTTTTAATACATTGTAGCGAATGGGGGAAACAGAAACAAGGCTCAATCAGAACAGTTGAACTGTGGTTTTGGACATTTCAATTTCACTTCTGACAAAAAAAATTAGGGACCAATACTGTTCTCAAACATCAAAGAAAGACCCTTACTACTCCTTTTCAACAGGAGAAAAGGCTAAGGCAAAAATATGTAATTCACAGTAAATCCCAGCAGATGAAAAGACAATTTTTACTGAATGAAACGTTGGGGTTTTTTTCTAAAAATGCAATTCGAAGTTTAACATTTACAAACAGCACAGCTAAAGTCTGACCATCAAAACCAAAACAATAGTGATTAGTTCATAGCTTGTTTTTACAGAAGCCACAGTAGTGCACCTTTCTTAAAATGGTTGTTGATTCTGAGCAGCACAACCACATGGTGGCAGAAGAACCAACATCTTGCTCAGGAGCTGCACTGCTCTGGGGAGGCCATGCAACCTGACGGGCTCGCACGATGAATTATTTGCCCCTAATAATGATGATGAAAAACGGATTGGTTCAGGGTAACTCAGCCCTCAGGGCTGATAAAGGTACGTGTCTTCCCAGAGCATTCTAGCTGCTGCAAATTGAATTGCTGCTTTATAGATTGAAAGCTTGTACAACTGGAAACTTCAATTTAAAGTAAGATCAGATTATTTTGTATGTAACTGTTAATAAAGTTTCAGGGGAAAAAACCTCCAAACAATTGTTTTAATGCCAGATTCAGCTTAAAAATTTGGAAGAGCTCTGATTTGAAAACACATTAAGAATAACAGCATTCATTGAAAATTTTATATACCCATCCATAATTTTAAGAGATTCTTTTTATCACTATTAAAACAGATCAGTAGTTATTTTACTAGATTAGTAAACAAGGCTTCAACTACCAATCTGTTTTACTTTTCTCTCCTCTGTTTCATACCGTAGGAAGACCCTGGCGGAATGGAATGTATTTCACCGTGCGCGGGGCAGGAAGGCTTGTTCTCCTCAGTGTCACCGGCCTGGGCAGAGCATGGGCTGGACAGCCACGGCCATTCCCTGCCCTGCCCCAGCCTGTGGGGGTGCCCCTGCATGGCTGCCCAAGCACGGCTCAGCATCACGCCCACTGACTGACACGTGCACCTGCACAGCGAGGAAACTATTCCCTTCCCTTGACTTGAGCACAATCCTGCCACAACAACAGACAAACAATTAACCTGCTAACCCAAAAGGATGATTCCTGAACGAGCCTGAAAGCTTTAGCAGCTTACTGCACTCAAGTGCAACCCGGCAGAAAATCTACTGAAGCAAAGCTCCAGGGAATACCTCCTGCATAATATCTAAAATACATATATATATAAATTAAATATATCATCAATTAAAATAAAAATATTGTGGTTTGCAACTAAAACCAAGAATCCAACTAAATGGATCTCGCAGTCTTTTTATACAGCTCGCTAAATGTAACTCCCACTATTTATAACTTAAAATAATTGCACATAATGCTTTTACCTCTCAACAGCGATGTTTCTGCTCCTCAGTGTTTCCTGACAAAAATCAAAATGCCCTCAGCTAGACTGCAGCAAAATAAAAGAATGGCTGATGACAGATGTAGATACCAGAATGCATTATGTTGACGATGATTTGTCATATTCATAGATACTAGTTGTCTGGAGCAAAATGATAATCACTGGAACATTCTGGGTGTGTGTATAAGAGAAAAAAAGCACGAGGCTCGCCTCTTACATGGAATGAAAAGTGTGTTTACACTGGCATTTAAACTCAAATTAGGTGTGCCTTTGGAAAGCAAGTCTCCTGATCATCCCTACCTACCATGCTTTGCTCCACATCACCAAAAATGCTCTCAGAGAGCACAAACCAGACACTTATCTGGCAAAACTAAGGCAGACAAGAGCTTGTCTAAAGTGCTCAAGGCACACATAGTGTGGACACTGGATCCTCCAGCATTGAAGCTTTGCCTTAAAAGTCCAACCCCATGGTGCTGGATGCTGTGCTAATGCAAAGCCACCAGATTCTGGGGCACGTTTTGGGATCTGAAAATATAAAACAATAGTATTGTTCCTATCACAAATTATTTTAATGCTTTCTTTTACACGTGTATTTCATTGTGTCTATTATGGCACGTCTCATTATTTGTAGTACATTAAAGTACAAGTCTACTGAAACCAGAGAAGAAAACTTGTGCAAAACATTGCTAAATATCTTTTAAATTAATACCATTTAGTTATTGGAATACCCCTGCCAGGTTACTGATTTCAGCAAGTTTAGTGAAAAAAATAAGCATTAACCTACATGAAAAATTACTAAAAAAAATTTGGGCAATATAATTTTCTTTTCTTTCCGCAAATCACACTCCTACACAATACTCAGGAGCAAAAAGCTACAATGGGAATCTATTATAAATACTTTTGGAGAGAATATATGCATCATCAGTGTCTGAGTGACAAAATGTTAATATTGGCAAATGGCCCTTAAGCTAGGTTCTGAGACATACAGTTAAACAGAATGTTAATGTTTTTCTTCCTGTGGTTTTCTTTCAAGAGAAATAAAATTTGAAAAAATAAATATGCAACATCTAAAACATGAATTCAACATAACTAAAGCAAAAGGAAAACATTTATATTAAATAGCTTTTCTGTTCTGCTCAGCAGACATAGCCATAGTATAACGTATTCATTACCAACTTCCCCCTGTACATTATTAATTTCTGTTCGACTGGTGTCACTTATAAGAGGAACAGAATTTTGAATTTGTAGAAGTTGGAGGGTTTTTTAAATCAATTTTTAATTGATTTTTTGCATTTTCAACAAAAATTTGGATTATAACTACCCTTATGGAAAATGTCTCTCCTTACTAGATTATACAAAGAAATGTAATACTTCAGCTTCTCTTTAGCTTTATTAACCTCACCCATTGCTGTTTGCTTATACACCTACATCGTATCCAGGACTGAGGTGGCATTGCACCCCAACCACACACGTGCATTAATAATTTAGCCTGGAAAAGACCTTGAAAGGTCATCTGGCTGGGAGCCCATTCAAAGCAGGACTAACCTCAAAGTCAGTCAGAGCTCATAGCACTCATCAGCATAGGCTCTCTCTGTTTCCCGTTTGCAGCCTTATGACATACATCTGAATAATTCACAAGGTCTCAGATTGCTCCAGCCGCTGTACTGTAATAACAATCGCACATAATTTGTAGTTTGTGAAATATTTTACTAATGTTTATACATCCCTTTGAAACCTTGCAACTAATATAAAAGCAAAAAGTATGTGACTGGAGGAAAACACGAAACTTTAATTTGAGAACGGTAATTGAAGAAGCTTTTAGATAGTCAGATGTATTCTCTAACTGAAAATGTTAGGGAAAAGTTATCTTAGATCCAAATTCCATGAAATCACATGACTGGAAATCTTACTGCTGAGCAGCAGCAATGCAAGCAATGTTAGTAACTGGTCACAGAGAGCCGTTTCCTATTCAAATTAATAGAAAAAAACCCCACTGAGATTCATTACAAAGTCATTTTAGACCATTATAAATCCATTCTGCCAGTGCAAGAAACAATCCCCTCCCTTGTCAACTCTGCTGGAGCATCACCTCTGTCTCTTGGCGCTGCCGCCTGACAGGTTCAGTCAGGACATCAACATGCTGAAAATCAGTGCAAGAAGGTCTAAGGAAAGAACCAACTTATGCCAGCTTACAGTACACATCTAAACAGAGTCTCATTTTCATTACCCAGAACAAGTCAATATTAGGCTGTATGCTATTTTTTAGAATTTGTGACTTCCAACAGGAAGCATAAGGCTGTACATTCTTGTGATTCTCTGAAAGACACTGCCAATATGCCCTTAGAAAAAGGGCATACGAAGATGAACATCAAGAAAATTAATACCATATTAATATTAATTATAGTATTAATTAGAGATGCAATTACAGGTACATCACTTTTACATAATTAAATGCTCTTACATTTGCATAGCCTCTTTCATATTGGACCATCACCAGCTAATTTCATGTCTGTAATGCTGATACCCCACTGTTCCCTTTTCCCCCAACAGAGCCCTGGAAAATGAAGATCCCCATTGAGAATAACAGGTTGTGATATTTGAGGTAATGGCTGGGGTGGCCCTTGCTGAAAAGCAGCATTTCCCAGCTCTGCTTTTCCTACCCTGAAGAGAGAGGAGGAATACTGCTTTTTCAGACCAGTTCTGTTTTCCAGCTTTCATTCACCCTTCTAAAAGCAGAAAACCTTGGCTTGTCACCCTCAGGACAGCAAAACGTATTTTTTCACATCCTTCTGAGAAGATTTGAGTGAAACCTAGGGTTAAATTTTATGAAGTCCTATCTGCCAGCATTCAGCTCTGAAGTCAAGAAAACCTGATGTTGCCGTCCAGGTATCCAGCAACAGCAGAAGCACTGCAACCTAAATCCTAAACAAAACCAGGACCCTGCTACACATTATTTATATTTGGTGAGATCTGGTTGGACTAGTATCAGAGTATAGCTTTTAAACTTACTTGTCCAAATAAAAGGAAAACAGTCTCAACAGAATCTTCATACAATAGCCTGCATTATCAAACAGCGCCTTCCTGGCCTCAGTTCCCAAGCTGTTAAACTGCTTAATGGGAGAACTGCTTCAACTGCTTTTGATGCCTAAAAATGTTCTTTCAGCAGTCCTGAAAGCCACAACTGTATCCTTCCTGAGGTAAGGAAATTTCTGAGACACAACGATGAAATTGAGAGTGAATCTATCCTATAAACTTGAATAAATTACTTTTACCAGACAAAAGAAATTACAGTACTGGAAAATAATTTTGATCCATTTTCTTTCCTTATGGCATTCTGACTCTTAGGGACAGATCCATATCTTTGCACCAATTTGGAAAAAACATTATGCAAAGCAGCAGTTCCCAGAATTTTTTTGTTATTTCAGAGGATTCAAACAACTCCAGACAAAAGAAAAACTGGATTTACTCTGCATCGTGAGTGAAAAATGCTTGCTTAAAGTGACAGAGTGGAGGAAAACCGCTACAATTTGATGAATGATTTCTACCTATAGACTGCACTGGTAATTGCCATTCAGGAGTTTAAGCCTCCTTATCAGAGTGTTAGAAACAACTTCACCCTGTACTAGGGAACTAGCACAGCTTGCTCGTTTGGGCCAACTCCTGTTTTCCATCTTCCAACCCTTTAAAATTTCCCACCCCCCTGCTGCATCACATTCCACACGTCTATCCCAAGACACCAGCCAAAAACAGAGGACAGAGTGCCAATACTCTGAAAGCTTAAAAGCTAGCAGAGCACAGCAGTTTTATCTACAAATGGGGCTTCTGCCTCTCAGAACATTCATGCCTGGATTCCTCCCTCTGCTTTTGAGCCACGGAGCAGTCATGGCTCTTTTTGTTCCTTCATTCACTCCAATTTGATGCGTTTTTTCACACCACTTCTGGTGCAGAGAACAGCATCCCAAACGTGGCCCAGATTCTGAGGACCTAAATGCTATTTAAATCCCTAGGATACTTGGCTTCTAGAGCCAAGGCACCTCTGAAGGTAGAAAGCCAGACCAAGGAAACACTTGGCAAAGGAATGTTGTCCTGGGTTGCAGTGTATTCTATTACCATCCTCATGAGCTTTTGAAATCAGGTGGGGCAGTGTTTCCTTGCCTCCTCCCCCCAGACTATCTTGCTGTTAATGGCCCATCGTTGTCCTGCCGCATGACTCAGAGATAACTCCCTCCGGACTATCTTCTTCTAGCCTAATCAACACTTGGACTCATTACCCCATTGTGAGATGCTCCACCCAGAGGGAGGAACCAAGCATGCCATCGTGGATATAATCTGCGACTGAACACCAGAGACAACCTTGCCAATGGATTTCCAGAGGACAGGAGCTACACAGCCACCACTGGACCTTCTGAGGAGGAGCAGACCCTTTTTCTACAGGATCACTGCTTCAGAGGACTGCAGCCACCATTCTACCAGACTGCTACCACCACCCTGACTAACAGGGTGCCAGGTTGTATCCTGACTCTGTCGGTTTAACCCAGTGTTTTCTGCCTTTATTTTTTTTTCCCCCCCTTATTTTATTTTCCTATTAAATTGTTATTCTGACTTGGTATCTCCCACTAGTTTGTTTTCAAACTAGTACAAATGTCTATGAAATGAGATGGCTTGACTTGAATGTTCTCCCCTGTTGGGGTCCCTCCCCTGCCGTGTAGCCCTGGGAGAGGGGCCCTGAGGGCACAGACATGGGGTTTCCCTGCCCCTGCTCAGCCTCGTTCCCATTGGTTGGTTTGTGTTCCCTGCGCGGGCAGAAGGACCCTTGGTCCCGTGACTGGGACAGTTCCTGGGCAGAGCTCCGGCCATGCGGCTGGAGAAATAAACATCTCTCTGAAACAGCTATCAAGAATCTGTCTGTCCATATATATTTCCTTTCCACGGGACTCCTGGTTTGATATATGCGTGTTGCAGTATCCCCACTGCAACAAATGGTGGAGATTTGAGAGCAGAACGATCCCCGATCCCTAAGCGACTGATTTGTGTGAGTAAACCCTGGAAACTTTGGATTCCTCTTCTTGGTTTTGCTTTGCTATTCCATATCTAAACTATGGAGGAACCGTGGGAAGACTCTTGGCTCTCAGAGCCGCATATGGACATTTATCTTAAACTTAAAATGATTCTTGAACAACGATTTGTAAATTTTAGCTTGATTCAAGCTCAAAAAGAACTGAAACACTTCCTGGCATGGTTGTTTAAGAACTTTTTCTATGTTTCTTGGGATTTAATTCTTACCAAGGGCTTTTGGAAAACCGTTTGGACACAGTTAATACTGGAGTCAAAATATATGCCGATGGAAGAATATTTTCGTGAATATTATTTAGTTACTGAGACTGTTGAGCAATGTCAGCTGTGTCCTGGTGAAGGGAAGCGTGGCGCAGGGACCGTGCGGCCCAGGCCACGTGCACCGAGCGCCCTGCGAGCAGCAGCGAGGCAGTTCCCGCGCGCGGGCGGAGCCACGCGAGCCGCAGTGTCGGTGGCGGAGCGAGGAGCGGCGGGACCCGGCGGTGCCCGCCCGGCCCCGCGCAGCGCGTGGTGGAGCGAGCCCCGGGAACGCCCGGCCGAGAGGGGCGGCGCGCGGGCGGCAGCTGGCGGCGGTGGCGGTGGAGCGGAGCCGCGCCCAGCCGAGACGCGCGCTGGAGCGGGGCGCGGGGGAGTCCTCGCTCGGGGGCCCGGCCGAGACGTGGGTGCAGCGCCCGGCAGCGGCAGCGAAGCTGCGACCAGAGGAGGCGACGCACGGAGAACTGAGCGGCGTGGCCCGGCCCGGCCCGCGCAGCCCCGAACGCGACCCCGGGAAGAGCGCGCAGGCACGAGCAGCTCCGACAATTCCAACACGGGAGCGACCGAAAGAGACAGCAAAGACGCAGCGAGACAGAAAACAGCAGCCACTCGGAAAAAGGAAAAGATCATAGCAACTAAGACCTTAGGGATAGTAAAATGGTATAATGTTAAGCAAAATTATGGTTTTATAACAAGGTGTGACAACCAGCAAGACATATTCGTGCATAGAACTGCTATTAAAAAGAATAACCCTGAAAAATGGATCCCAAGCTTGGGAGATGGAGAGGTGGTGGAATTTAATATTGTACTAGGGAGAAAAGGGTTACAAGCATCGCAGGTCACTGGGCCTGATGGTGTTCCTGTAAAAGGCAGTATATATGCAAAAAATCGTAGTCATGTTAGACAGTATCTCCATTGTAAGCCCCCCCTACAGTTTCCCTTTCCTAATCCCACCTTTCCCTTTTACCCTATGTCCTATTACCCCCAGTGTATTCCCAATCCGTTTTTTCATCCATGGTTTCCCTCACAAAACCATGCTTTTGCCAATTGTTTCCCCAAAAATCCCTTTCCAATGCCGAGTGGGGGATGAAAAGGGGGAGGGAAGAAGTTAAACCCTCTCCTGCCTCAGTTTCCCCACAAAGCATGCTCAGAGTTCTGTCTCCCTTCTGTCAGCCCTAAGATGTTCCACAGAATCTGTTTGGACATTTAAAGACTCAGGAGGGTGGCTTGTTTTGTTTTGAAACTGTTCTTGTTATGTTTATCCAGTTGTTTTCATTCTCCTTTTATTAAAATAAAACGGGTGAGGTGTTGGGGTCCCTCTCCCGCCGTGTAGCCCTGGGAGAGGGGCCCTGAGGGCACAGACATGGGGCTTCCCTGCCCCTGCTCAGCCTCGTTCCCATTGGTTGGTTTGTGTTCCCTGCGCGGGCAGAAGGACCCTTGGTCCCGTGACTGGAACAGTTCCTGGGCAGAGCCCCGGCCATGCGGCTGGAGAAATAAACATCTCTGAAACAGCTAGCAAGAATCTGTCTGTCCATATATATTTCCTTTCCACGGGACTCCTGGTTTGATATATGCGTGTTGCAGGATCCCCACTGCAACACTCCCCTTATTTGAAAAAATGTATTTCCTATTTATTCCAGAAAACATTTACAATGCAGAACCTAACTGCTCTGTTTACTGCAGCCCTCCAGTGCTGTTAGACTGCAAATTGTTTGGGGAAACCAATAATGGAAAAGTTTATTACAATATCCTGCAGACTTTCACAGAACATTTCAGCTAACATTATCATTGTTTACTTGCCACATTTGCTATTGCAGACTGCTACTGGAGGACAGTAATTTTCTTTCTCTTAAAACTAAGAGACATTTCATTTGGCAATTTCCATCCTTTCTGCCATATGACATACTCCATGCCAAGGCATAAATAAGTATGACAGGAGATTCTGGAGGGAGAGGCATGGCTGGAACCAGGCTATCCACCTGCCCCACTCCAAAGCACAGAGGCAGAATAGTCAGGAACCAAAATTACCACCTTGGTCAAAAAGTTTCTTTCTTAATGCCCATCCTCACCCCCCAAGTGACACATTCTGATGATTCTTTAAAGTGTTTTCTTCCAAATACAAGAGATCGCCTGGATAGGAAGAGTAAGCTGTGACTGCTGTCACTCTCAGTCACAAATGGCTTGCTCATTTTTTTGATATGCTATATATGAACTAGTTTGTGAAGAATCTGAGGCCCCCTGTACTGTCAGAACAGGAACTGGGGCCTTTGCTTTCTCAACACTCCCAAATTCAGTTTTTGGATCAAAGCAGACAGGACAGGTGCTGTCACAACATCCTTTTGAAAAAGGGTAGCAAGCACTTACCTGCGATGCAGTAAGCATAGTGAAACCTCACTACATGCTTACTGAAAGGAATATACTATTTTTTGAACTATATCCTTAAAGAAGCGCCATTCGTGTTTCTAAAAGTTCTCCTTTTCCTTGGTCTATGTTCACCTGTTTGAATTTGGCATTTCCACTCACACTCTTGACCTCAGATTGTCCTTTTGTGCTTGATATTTTTGTGACTGCAATTACACTGAAGTTTACAACTGTTCTAATGCAGTTTCAATTTAAATCACCCTGATGATGTGTCTTTCCTTATATTCGAACAACTGCTCACACCTGCAGAATTCTCAGAATAAATCAGTGAAAATAGTGCCGCAAGTTAGCAAAACCAGTGCCTTCAATAGCAGTATACTTTGTTTATACTTATATCTACTTAACAGAAGCAACTATTATTTTCATAGGTTCTTTGTGAGGGGTGAGAGCCTTTCTGAATAATCAAAATGTTAACCAGTTGTGCACTATGACACCTGTCTCTTTAGCCCAAAGAAGCCCATAACAGACAAAAAAAGTGCCTAAAAAAAAGAAGAAAGACTAACCAGGATGGGTGGTTCCAAAACTTCTTGTGCCCGAGCACTGTGACAGATGTTTGTTTATGTCCAGACTGAGAACAGAAAAAATTGAATATACACATTTTTTCCCAAATGAATTTGCCTAGGTTCCAGCAGCAGTCAGAGCAATTGCAGCTGCTCCTTGTCTTGTCTATGAGCTGGATGAGGTATTCTGGTTTTTTGTAAATGATTATATAATACCTTGAAATAGCTTTCAAATCACTATCAATACACTAAATACAGTTCATGGACTTGCTTTGTATCATGACAAAGAATACAGTTCAAGCCCATTCAGCCAACACACATACAAAACCCCCTATATTATACTTGTTAATTATTCATTCCCAGCCTGCTGATCTAATGGAATAATTCTGCAAAACAACACACAGGCTAAACATTAGCACATGCTCCCTCTCATTTTTAACTGTAAAAGATGGAAATAGAATTAATTTCAAAAAAGATGTATTGACTCCATGAGGTATTATTGGATCTTTTATATCTTTAGTCTTCAAGAGACTGATTAACATGCACAGAGCTCTTTACTACCATAACTAGACCATCTTGGTTCTTTAGAGTTCATTGAAGGCTCATTCAGAAATCTTTCAGAGATATGAGGAGGGCTGGGACTATTATAGTGAGATTAATTATTTATTCCAAGAAGCAAACACCCATTACCAGTACTGCTCCTCCTCCTCTTCCCACAACTATTTCTCATAGAAACCCAACCCCTTCTCCCAGTGTTTCTCAGTCTGTTCTATCCCCACTGCTGTTAAAAGTCACATTATGCTCCTGCGCAGAGGTATTGCTATCAAAAACTCCTCATAATCAGTATTAATATTCCTTACTTATCTGTATTTAAAGAGAACTCATTGACTCAGGTTTCATGAGGACTCCCACAAAAGCTATCAAATCAACCTTCCCTGCTCACACCTGGCAAGAAAACCACTTATTTCAGGAGATTCAAACTCAGCCATGGGAAACAGCAGCTCCAGGAGGCCCTCCTGGTGCTCTGCACACCTGGGTACCAGGCACACAATCCGAGGAACACCCATGATTCAGTGAAGTTTTTACATGCTTAAATCCTTTTGTTTTCAATGGTGCCTGGGTTCCAGGATACCCCTGAGACTAAATGGAAGTGATTCAGGTGAACAGCTGCTCTGTGGGTGACTTCAGGCAGTTGCAGAGGCTGTGCCACCCTGCTCAGGTTGCAGAGAGTCACATCAACCGCAGTGCTCCCACGGCGACACGCACAACTACTGCTGCCACCCAGCCCTCCCACAGCAGCACCACAAAATAAGCAGATGAGCAAAGTGCTATCTTCTATTCAAACACAGCAAAGTATAGCTCCTCCTTTAGGTAGGAGAGGAATAGTTTTGAGAGGCTTTCTACAATGTAGGTGCAGAATTAAGAAGCAAAATAAAAAGGAAGGATGACTCAGTGGTTATCAACCTAACTGGAAAAAAAGAGGGCATAGTAGGCACAAGGATTTCCTAAAAATGTTTTAGTATCTATATTTGTCATTTGTCATCTTCCAATTAAATTACTGGTGGTAATAATAATAATAATACTTGCGTAGTAATTGCACTCTATGCAAGTAGTGTTGGGCTCTTTTTGCTAGCGGATAACCTGATCCTAACCTCAGCTGGAAATATGGCCAGACAGAAAGATAATCAGTCTCTTTAAAGTAGACTTCAGACTACTAATAGGCAAGAGTGCTTGCCACTTAGTGAGATTTAGTTTCTTTGCTCCTGATTTTCCATAAAGAATATCTTCAAGTCTACAGGATCTTATATATAAATATATATTTATTAGGCTTGCCTGTATAATGACTGCTGTTCCTCTATTTTAAAGCTGCCACAAACTAAACTCTCTATAGCAAGTACAGTGACCACAGATTAGGCTAATGCTGAAAAAGCCCCTTTGCACTCATTTTCGTCTTAAAGCCCAAGTCAGAGAGGACCTATAAGAAGGAAAGTTCTCTCAGAGGTTACCACTGACAGCCAAGGAGGCAGCTGCTGACACAGCCTGCAGGCAACCCCTTTCCAGTGCAAAGCAATGATATGGGACAAAAATCCATTCACCACTCCTTGAAACTGCTCAAATACTGCAATCTGCAATCAAAGCAAGATCAGATTAAAACAAGATAATGTAGAAGTCTGTGGTGTGCTGACTCTGGCTGGACATTAGGTGCCCTCCAAAGCTCCTCTATCACTCCCGTCCTCAACTGAACAGGGGAAGAGAAAATATAACAAAAAGGCTCTGCGGTCAAGATGAGGGCAGGGAGAGATCATTCACTGGTTCCTGTCACAAGAAAAACAGATTTGAATTGGGGAAATAAGTTTAACTTATTATCAATGAAATCAGAATAGGGCAATGACAAATAAAACTGCATCTTAAAATACCTTCTTCCCACCCTTCCCTTCTTCCTGGGCTTAACTTTATTCCCAAATTCTCTATCTCCTCCTCCTCCTCCCCAGAAGTACAGGAAAATGGCAAATGGGGGCTGTGGTCAGTTCACATTGTCTCTGTCACTTTTTCCTCCTCGCAGGCAGGACTTCTCAAATTCTTCCCCCTGTTGCAGCATGGGTCCCTTCCACAGAGTCACAAAGTCGTGCCAGCAAACCTGGGCTTCCCTTGACATGGGTCCACAGGTCTTGCCAGGAGCTGGCTCCAGTGTGGGCTTCCCAAGCAGTCACAGCCTCCCTCAGGCATCTACAGGCTCCACCATGTACCCCCCTGGGCTGCAGGGGGACAGCCTGCCTTGCCATGGTCTTCCCCATGGGCTGCAGAGGAATCTCTACTCCAGTGCACAGAGCACCTCCTGCCCCTCCTTCTGCACTGACCTTGATGTCTGCAGAGTTGTTCCTCTCACATATTTGCACACCCCTCTCCACCTGCAAGCGTGCAGGTGTTTTTTCCCCTTCTTAAAAATGATATCCCAGAGGCACTGCCACCATCATGGCCAGCTGTGGGCCCAGCCTTGGCCAGCAGTGGGTCTGTCTTGGGGCTGGCTGGAATTGGCTCTATTGGTCATAGGGGAAGCTTCCAGCATCTTCTCACAGAAGCTGCCCTTATAGGTCCCAAAATCTCGCCATGCATACGCAACACAAAGCTTTAATTACACATCAGATCTGTTGCCAGATCCTGCATGTAATTATACTACCAAGGAAATCCTTGTGCTGCAGACACAATCACTACAACTTTGGAAAAATGCTTCTAAAGAGCGCAGCTGTGAAAATGTCTGCATTGAGGCCCATGTTTATGTGATGCTTCTTTCAGCTTGGAGTTCTGTACAGAAATCAAGCTTTGTCTTAAAAATAAAAAAAAAATAAAATCCTTAAATCATGTTATGCATGTAAAAAGACAAGTTCTTTCTTCAAGCAGCCTCCCAAATAAGCCACTCCACATTTCTCCTAAAAACCAAGACACTTATCTCATATGTGCAATTTTTTCATCAAATCAGTTTGTATGACTGTGAGCAATGGTATTATTTGTTTAACTTGAAGTATATTTCAGAAGGAATCTTTCAATATTCCATTTTCAAGCCTGTCAATTCATAGTTTATCAATATCTTTGGTTTAATCAGTAGCATCTGCAGCATTATAGTGTCATCAATAATTCTGCTAAAAGCACCAAAAACTAGTTCACATAAACTTCATTTGCTAAACTCATTTATATTGCCAGAGGTCCAGGCAAAAAAAAAGAAGAGAAATGCTCTATGGCAGGCCAATAATTTTAAAATACTGTCAAACCATCCTCAGTCTAGCTTCCATTATTAATTTGTAAATAACTGTTCACTCTCTCAGCTGTAATCTTTCATGGAGTGCTGTTTTTTAAACAAAACATGAGGCACCAAGACAAAAATGTAGTGGGAACTTCTCCTAAGGAATCACCTTTCTAAAATTTCCTCACATCCCACTCTTTGAAAACTCATCCCTCTAACAGATGACTCTAAGCTTTTTCTTACCACTCAATTGTACACTGCCTTGCTGGTGAGAAAAGGGAGATCCACAGCTCAGTATGACTGCAGAGGAGGGGCAGGGGAGATCCTCTGCTCTCTCTCACGCTTCCTTGGGTGGGAAAGGAAATTGCTGAGTCCTTTGCTTGTGATTTCTCTGGCAGATAGGAGCCAGCAGAGACGGGAAACTGAAAAACCTGGCTTGTCTTCCCCCATCTACAACGCCCCTCGTCAAAGGGTGCTGGTGTGTTGAGCTGCTGAGCCTGCTGCTCCCCAGATCCCTCAAATCTTTATTTGGTGCCTGCAGGGAACAGGCTGGTTGGTAAGACAGTGCTCTGCTCTGCACTGGGTTGTCCTGTACAGCATCCATCCCTTCCTTCAAGTTCTTTCAAACCCAGAGGATCAGACAAGTCTGTGAAGCGCATTTGAGAAAATCAGCTATACCGACATTTCGGTCAAAGATGCCACACACCGTGATGCAGGAGGATTTACTTTTTCTGACAAGATCTGTATATTGCTACATTACCATCTCCTCTTGAGATTTTACAACCTCTACTATCAGTCTCTAGATGGTGTGCTTTTGAGACCAGAATGTTGGAAAAGAGATGCTGGATCTCCATGTGAAATATAGATCCATGCTTATACTTTATTAAGAAACCTTTACATAAATATTCTCTTGGATATTCAATTTGACATAAAGAGTAATTTTATTTTCACCAGCTTTTGAATGTATTAAAAAAAGTGTTCTACAGGTACTACAAAACATATCACAAAATACCTTTCATAAAACAAAATGAAAGGCATTGACTGTGGCAAAAGCAGAAACATGAAAATTTCATTGTTACATCAAATAAAGAACTCTGGTAAATTACTCAGACCTCCTAGAAAACAAAAAGTTTTGCCTCTTTCAAAGGAAAAAATATAAGAGAACTTCCAGGATTAAAAAATATTTACTCAAGCAGTTTATTTAGTGCAGAAATGTGATAAATTTGGATATAGATCTATGGCTAACATTTGACTGTGTTGCAAGCAGTAAGGGTGGTGTAGGGGTGTGTGTATGTCTCTGTATGTACGTGTGTGTATATATATATATATATATATATGCATATATATATATATATGTATATATATACTAGCTCACATGCACAGTACCACGAGGCCAGATATGTATATTATCTTTTTTCATCTATATTTGTCTTTCCTCCCCCATCCCAAGTCTGCTAGAACAATATGAAGGAAATATTAGGAAGGTTCTTCAAATGCAGGAAAACCCAAACTGAACCACTTAAGCCTAAACCAGTTAACTGCATCATCATTGCAAAATTACTGTATTTAGTATATGGAATGCAAAAATTTTCCCATGTAATGACCATCAAGATGTAATAGCAAGATACTCTTGATACTGATTATTTTTCAGGGTAAAAGGTTTTCTCCACCATCTATAAGGACAGCATGACTAACACAATAATTCCTCTATGTTTTATCATTATGCTGCCAATTAATGCCATTTAAATATCCACGATCATAAGAGAAATAAACAAAATAAGATCACCCACAGGGTGATACTACTTGAAAGTTTTTAATCCCACCTTTCTATTATTTTTCAGCAGAACAATTACAATTAGAAGTTCATATTAATAAAATGGAAGAATCAGACTGTTGTTTGTACCAGAAGAATTTGAAAGGCAGACTGGATTGGATAAAGGTAGCTCTGGATAATCTGGGAGTGTTCAGCAGCCAGTATGTTCCAAACCATGCCTAAGAGTGATTTTAAGGAAAGTAATTAAACAATCAAACAGTTGAACAATCCCAGCCAGTTTATGATACAATAAAGACATCTTTCTTTATAGAAAGAAGGAAGGTAATTAAACAAATAGTAAAAGGTAACAACAGTGTTTCAAGTTTTAAATTTCTTTTTCCTTTTTTTTTTTTTTTTCTTCCTAGGGCAGGGAACTTTTGGAGGTGGGTACCTCCACATACATTTGGGCCTTATTCTAATTTATGTTCTGACCATCTGCTTGAGCAAATCTAGGAAAAAACAACTTATGACCACACACTGAGAAAAGCTGTGTAATTAAACAGATAAACTGTTTAACTATGCATGATCTTTGCAAGAGCAGAGAAGGGAATTTTACTACAAGTAGCAAATGATCACAACTATTTGCATGGGGTTTTCCCTTAGTTTTGGATAAATGTTCCCCTTGTCTTCATTCCAGCTAGTAACATACAGAGTGTGATCCTGTCCCTGGGCTAGGACAGATACTTAGTCCATCTAGCTGAAGCTATGTCAATTTCCTCCAAGATAATGGTCTGCTTTTTATCAGCACCAGGACCTCTGCTGCTAGAAAAGCATTTTATAATGCATGATGGTATTCTTTTAACATTTTCAGGTAGATATGAAAGTTGACCTGAACTTGCAACCTTTTCCCATCGTGGTGTTTTTGCCTTAGACTCTGGGACTGGGCCAGACTGCCAGGGCCTGATTTCATTAAGCTTGAATAGCCTTTTGACAACCTAGTTTATGACTATGTGATAAATTGCTTTCTGTATTTGTACATTAATAAGCAGATAACAGCTAGAGGAGGCTAAAGGCACAGACTGGAAATGGCAGATGATGGCAAAGCAAATATCTTGAGGAATACTAAAAAAATTTGCCAGATCTTCTGCAAAAGTTCAGCTGCAATAGGTTGCAATAGGTTGCAGACCTACTGGTTAACCCCAGCCCTCGGGATGGAAAGTTCTATTCTGCATCCCACATCCTTCAATTAAGCAGCAAAGCAATTCATTGATCCAACACCTTTACAAGTGTTATTTAAGGATATTAATGCACAAATAGATTTTTCCTACTCAAGAAGTAATAGTATTTCTCTGCTTTCAAACTTCTTTAGTGCAAATATTATCTTTTTGGCTTTCTAGCTTTCTCTTTTCATCATTCTGATAAATTAAGTCCATGCTTCTCAAAAATGCTCCCTAATTTATGGAATAAGCCTGAATAACAAGTGGTGTAAATTTAGTGCCACACCAAATGCAAGGTGATCTCAAAACACTCAGACATTTCTTCACCTCCATACTGAGAAAGGAATAAAAGCCAATGGTATATTTGTTTAAGCATTAGATGGACATGGGACTTCCAGCAAGTTTATCTTTCAGCTTTCCAGAAAGAAAGTAATGTGATTTATTCTATATATTAGGTATTATAATAAAAGAAAAAATAATGCAAGTATTGCACCTATATCCACAGACACAGAGGCCTTACCCACATAAGGACACCTATAACATGTTTGTCATATTTCCATATAGACTCCCAGAAGGGAACCAAGCCCTCAAGCATGACAGCATCCA
This sequence comes from Corvus hawaiiensis, assembly GCF_020740725.1. Classification (NCBI taxonomy): domain Eukaryota; kingdom Metazoa; phylum Chordata; class Aves; order Passeriformes; family Corvidae; genus Corvus; species Corvus hawaiiensis. The sequence goes on from NC_063215.1 coordinate 91,107,233, forward strand.
TTATATCAAATTTACTGGGACACAATTTTATTTTTATGAGACAATTATGTGACATTGTAAAAGCATTGTTCTTTTAGTTAAAATACTTGGCAGTTAAAATTATCTTGCAAAGAAATATACACTGGATTCATAATCTTTAATATAATAAAGGTATTTAAAAGGACACTTTTGGAGACAGTATCTTGGCCTTTTTTATTATTTCTTATACTTTAAATGAGAAGGGTAACCTTCCTGCTATTTTTTTACAAAATCCTTCCAGGATTTTTATTTTTAAAATTCTTCCTCTACCACTTACTTTAAAAACTGTAGAATGATGAAGAATTAGCTGGAAGGAAAACTTCATGAGTCCCACTGAAGCAGTTTATTCTGGAACACCATTTATAGAAATGCCATTTTGTCATTTTTACCCTGAACAGAAACTGTGTGTGATATTTCCACCCTTATACAGCTCAACTCATTATACTGTTGCCATAACAACAAATAGCAGTACATGAAATTAGATCCCAATAAGATTCCGAGAAAATTAAGTTACAGCCTGCTAACGTGTCTCTTAGAGACTCATACCGTGAGCGAGAAACCAAATCTGCAAAGCTGGCAATGTGGGTACCTAATAATAGCGGCACAAGAGGTTAATATCTTGTGGAGGGAACCAAAGAAAAACTGCCTTAGTCTATAACAAAGGTAAAGAAAACCTTTGTCTGACACAGAGGCTATATAGATGGACACATTTAACTCAGTGTTTTATCCAAGAACTGCCCAAATAGCAGACAGAAAACAAGAATAATGGCTCCATGGGGTAGATTGTCAGACAACAGTTTGTCAGTGGGAAAATTATTTCCTAACTCCTAAGGACTCCTACAGTCCAGCCTTTCTGTTCCAGATAATACACACAATTGAAATCTTTCAACTTTTATAATTGTCTATAGCTGAAGACTATATATAATTAATTTCTTTTGGATACTGTTTTGATTTTGCAAAACAAAAGAAGTGAAATGAGCCCATGACTGGCTTCCTCTCAAAGGAACTTGGTCTTGACACAGCACCTACTGAACTCCAGTGCTAAGCTCTGTTGTTGCTCTAACTCAAACAATTCTAACCTTGCAGTGACCTGTAACACCATCACCACACACACCATAGTCAGGTTCAAAGGCTTTTCATAACTACATGTTAGGGGAAGAGTCATCCTGCCTTACTACAGCCTGTTTTTGTATCGGTTCAATAATGACAAAAAAAAGCACACCTAGCAATTTTACTGCCATTTAATAAATTATTGCTAAGAAATTCAGAGGACAGTAATGATCCTAGGTCATGCTACTTCCTTCTCTCTCCCTTCTCCCTCATCCTTCAAGCTGTAACGGCAAGCAGCTGTACACTTTTCCTCTGACTCAAGAGGAAGGGAGAAAAGAAAGGTGGAGGTGCCTATGCCTCGATAAAAAGCATCATTCTTAAGAACTGCTGATTTCCTTCTGGTGCAAAGCTCGTGTAGCTTTTCATACAGCAAGGAACATCCTGCACTACATACCTATCTACAGGCCTCTAGTATTTGAGGATGGCAAACAAAATTCATCTTGTTTCAGACACCACAACACCAAATTTTCAACATTTCAAGGATGTAAGAAAGTTACCTAGACAAAAAAAGTCTGAAGCTTAAGCTACATAGTATGATATTTGTGGAAAAATTCCTTTCAAAATATTTTTATCTGTCATTAATAATGGTCTTTTACATAGCCATTATAAGTAGTCAGGATGCAGTAAAGAAGTAAATGGATATCCTGGGGAGAGACCAGCACTCAGAATACTTGCCTGTAGGGGACAAATAACTAGCCACATTAAAGGATTGAAATCTAGGCATTCTGCCATAACTCACATGGCCTGAGCAGCTAACAAAAGCATATATAAATAAATAAAAATAACTGAAATAAAGGATATTGTCAAGGCCAGAAACTCCAGAATTAGCCACAGTAGCCATGTTTTGGGTTGTATTGCACAAGCCCTTTTCTGTGCCTGGCACAGTCTCTTGTCCTGGTCAGGTTACATATCACAGCAGACAAATCCTCCTCACTACCATACAGAGACAAGCAATTACTGTCTTTCAGCATCTGCTTTCTTCTTCAGTTTGAATGAACAAGAAGGCAAAAGGGCAGACTGCTCATGCTTCTGTCACAGCATTATTCCCACTTCAGACCTGGTGACACAGAGGTGCACCAAAGTGACATCTTACTACAACACACGCCAGACATCTTCATGGAACACTGAACTGCCATAGCAATAAAGTCTTCATCTAACCCCGCAGAAAAATGGTTCTTCAAGGCATAAGAATCCGTCAGTTTAGGAATGCACACTAGATTTCAAGTATGTACTTTGCATCTTAAAAATCTGCTAACTTGGAGTTAGTTTTCTTGCAAGACCTGAATTCCATTTTAAAGTTTCCATCACCTTATTGTGTGTTGCTCCTGAACTTCAAAAGCACTCATTCATCAAATATTTGCTCTCATTCTAAATAATCCTACTATCCCACTAATCATCACAAAGATAGAGGCCTTGTCTACAAAAAGTAATTGTGAGCATATAAATTTAAATACAGTTCCTTTAGTGATCCTTCAGAATCTGATAATTTGCTACAGCAAGTATGTAGAAAGAATCTGCTCTGATCCTGTTGTGATGACCACAAAAGTGTATTTTCCCCTAGCCCCTATAGGAATAACAATCACAATACAAAGTACAATTATACAATAATCATGCACATTAAAATGCCTTTTACCAGCTACCCATATTGAACCAATTTCAAAAGTAAAGCTTACATGTGAGTATGTAAGTGCAGAGCACAAGAAAAGTGGTTTTCTTTTAGGCTGAAATCCATCTTTAGGGATAACTCACTCCATGATGAGCCTAGGATGTCAAGTCAGTACATGTGAAGGACAAAGAAATTCCTGCATTCAAATTCTAATGACTTGTGGTATTTGATATTATTAGGAAATATTGTCAGTCACCCAGATCTGGACACAAGTGTAGATTATAAGCATTACTAAAAAAGCAATAAATAAGGAGAAGTGTCTAAGTCCAAAAGCCCAAATGCAAATTCCAGCCTTCTGAAAACAAAGACAGTAAGGTATTCTGCTGACAAAACAGACATAGAAGGAGAAATATTCATCAGCAGAACATCAGAGTGTCTGTGGTCAAAACAAAACTGCTTTGTCCACAAGAGCAGAGCAGGTCATTGCCACGGGTCACTCTGGCACATGGGCCAGGCAAGCAGGCAAGCAGGGTAGAACAGGACTGCAGAGAATGCTCATTCCTCCAAGGCTAAGCCAGCATGGTTTCACTACAGTCAACAACATAACAAATTGCTATGAAGTAAAATATGAACATAAATTAACAATTTATCACAAAATGAATGAGGTTTAAGGACTTCATGTTTGCATTAGGTCAAGAGCACCTAATCAGACATAGCAAATAAGACTGCAATAGAAAAAAAAAAAAAAGATCAAATAATCAGTACCTAATCCATTACATCTGAAGAACATTTTATTTCTCCTTTAAATCATCACAATAGCTAGTGGTAAAGAGAATAACTTCAAACCAAAATAGGTCAAATGTCTGTAAGGACAACATACAGACAACATGTACTTAAGTGATATTTCTTTTGATAAAGTCTTATTGATTTTATGACAAATTATTCCTTCAGTCTAGTGAGCAAGACAGGAGGAAGAGTAGCTGCTACTAAGTAGAGAACCCTATATGCATGTGACTGTCTCAGCAATACTTCAATAATGCAAACTTCCACTGCAAAGAGATAGTTTCTACTCCAAGTAAAATAGATAACCCTCTCCAACTGAGATGAGGCTCAAAGGTCTTCTTCAGAAAGAAAGAAAAACCAATGCACTGTTTTAAATATCCCCAACAAAAATACAACATACCTCCTCTCCCCTGCCCTCAGTTTTCGTGCTGCTTTCAGTTTCAAGTCCATAATAACTTCAAATATCTTTTAATCTATTCATCACTGTAACAGATATAAACAGCAGACATATTCTTGGATAAAATGCTTGCAACTTGAGTAAAGTCAATATCCATAAATATCAGCACTGTTACCACTGCTCCTGCAGGATTTAAAAAAAAAAAAGTCTGCTTGTTCATTGAACAGAATCTTGTAAAATAGAATTTTCAAGATATTAAACCAATCACAGATAACTAAGCTGAAGTTTTCATTTTTGTCTGGAGTTCTCAAACAGAAAAAGAAACAGTGTCACATTAGTACTTCGGAACCTTTGAGAGAAAGCAGCTCCTAAACAAAAAAATAAAAACAAAACCCCACAAAGTAAAAATAAAATAATAAAAAGGCCAAAGCACTTGAAGTTTTTAAGTTTTGCTTTTTCCCCCTACAAAATTACCATAGTTACTCTTACACTGTGCAACTAAAACTAGATCTCTCAAGGTTAATAACCTGACTTTCTGTTCTTAATAAACTGTCATCTCAGAAAAGACTCCCCAGTTTTCACCTGCCTGAAGCATCCATAATTACACTGAAAAGAGAAACAGACTTTATTAATAAACTGTGAATTGCACTGTGAGAGCAGCACTCTACCTCTCTTCTTTAGTAAGACCCAGAAACTGCTGATGGGAAAGATGGATGTTTAATTTTTAAAGTTTTATTGAATATAGAAAGTATTAATGCTTAAACTTAACCTGTCTTTTCGTAAGTGTAGTAAAGACACCCAGTTCTGCTACCACCTTTATACATTTTGGGACTTAATTATGTACCATCAATATTAATATCATTTGCTAAGAATCATCTTTCTAGAAGTTTCCAGTGCTTCTACACTAAAGATGATTAAGTATAGCAAGGAAGCTGTAGAATAGGTAATAGTAATACTGCATTGATCTTGAAAGCTACACCACTAGCAAGCTAGAAAATATTAAATGCCAATAGAAAAGGTACTGCTGGATGATAAATTTTATGACAATAAATTAAAGTTCTGTGCAGGAGAGCATTAACAGGCAATGAATTACTTATAAGACTTAAAACACCAATCCAACTACCAACTATTTCAAATCCAGTGAGAATGTTGAGGGAGCCAGTTGCAACTCCATAAATCTTAACATCAGGAAGAGCAAGAATAAGGGTAGCATAAACTTGCTGTCTTAAAATGCAGAGTTTAATTTTAATGTAATGTTTTTTTCCATCTGCTTTCTTAAATTGGAGAAGGCAAAGAGTATAGGACCCTTGTTTAAACAAACTGCTTTTCTGGTCCAGTACAGAGTTGGCTGGCTCTCAGAAAAGATTTATTGCTCTACACCTGAGAAAGCACAAAGAAGTAAATTCATACCCTTCAGTAATTCAGAAGCCAAATCTTCTCCCTTAACAACAGAGCACAAATTGATGCTGGTTTGTGAGGCTACAACAAAAGCAAAAAATACACTTTTGGAGAATTTATCCTAAAATATATGCATACAAGTTGGTACTTACAGATACAGTTTCCTATAATTTTACTGACTCTGGAATTAAACAACCATAAAATTAAAAAGAAAATAGTTTTAATTTTTTTCTCCAGAGCAACCATATAGAAACCAGTTAGACTGATTTTGAGAACTGTAACTAGCAATAAAGAACCACCCCATTCACCTTTAATAAACATTTTGATCATGGGTTCAAGTGAGTCTCAAACCAATTCTCATTCCTCCCAGTACTCATTTAAAAATGATAAAAAGAAGTTTTCTCCACAAATAGTCTGTAGGAAAACAGATTGGAAAATATCTATTAGCTGTGAATATAAATGCAGAATATGTAATTTAATAGAAGTAATATTTACTATGATAAATAATTCCCTCTTTCCCAAACTGTCTCCTCACAATGTATTTGCAACTGAACGACAGAAATTACCAGCTCTTCAGAACCACCATAACTTTTATGACACCTTCAAGAGGGGGAATCCAGTGCCTAGAGGGCCACTCATCAGCAGGAACACAATAATTCCTGCTACAGGCATGGAAGAAGAAAGCTCCCTGATTCTTTTGGCATCTACTTTTTGTCTTCCTGGTGCATTACATACTAGTGAACACAGTAAGAGGGCGAGCTTTATATGTATTTCATATTAAACCTCTCCTGAGCCCTCAGGCTTGGACTTTCCAAAATGGTTCAGGTTATTAAGTGCTCCTGAAAACCAGAGCGTTTAGCACTTCATTTGAAAATCATCTCCTGAAAACCAAAGTGTATGTCAAAAGGTTATTCTGATGCCATTTGGAAGAAATGGGCACCTTCTTACTATTTTGCATGTCTCTGGATAATGTTATACAGGAAATAAAAGGAATTGCAGGTGAATCTGCTCCTGTAACAACACACTCATCCAGATTGAAAAGCCCTCCAGGCAAAAACTGCTGCGGCAGCATTTAATTATACTGCAGTATAATTACCTTGGAAATAACTTCCAATGCATTTTCTACATTAAGATCTCTGGATTTTTATGCAATTATGAATGTGCCCATATTTTTCCTGTGACCAAATACTCTGCTATGTATCAGCCATACTGGCTATGATTTCCTGTGACTAGTTTTAAAAGTGGTTGCTTCTTGGTTTTACTGGAGCTCTCTCAAACTTCTCTCGGGAGATGTTTACAGAAATTTATTCCCTCATGGCCATTATGTTTGTGCCAGCTATGCTCTTCAATCATTATTTTACTATGAAAACTAGTAATAATCTCCTGATGTATATGCTCATTGATGTCTATGTATATGCTCATTGCAGATTTTGCTATCCTGTTTTCAAGACTATTCTGCACGTGCAACAGCCAGTGAGAGTAATAAAAACATCAATATATTATGAACTTAGTTGTTTTAAAATGTTTTTAATACTTTTGGCATTGTTGCTTCACCCTTTTCTTAATATCATTTCATATTTGTTCATTATGCATGGCAATGGAGTTGGCCTTGGAGTACCAGGTAACCACTGCATGTGGGTGAAAGCCTGGTGTGTTAATCCAAGCCAACAGCCCCACTCTGGCTCTCAAATACCGGCAGAGGATTTCACTACTCTCCCTGCCGAGACACATGGCAGAGGACTAAGGAAAAGGTAGGGGAAGATCTTTCCCTGATCACTTAATCTTCTGTAGAAAGATTAGGAAAAATATTTCTCATGCTTATAATACACAAGGACTTCCTAAAGCTAGAGAAAAGCCAAACCTCACATCCCCCATGAAACCAACTTTCACTTACCAGTAAAACTGGAGGATGAAGTCTGAGGAATTTGAGCTCAGCTAGAAACTTAAAAGTGAAATTAAAGTTCTGCAAATGTGCAAATATGACTAAGCAGATATGGCCCATGAATCATCTTTCCTACATCCTCATCAACTGAACTATGATTTAGCAAAGTAGCACCATACAACTCCTGTAAGTTAATTCAAATTACATCTAACTGAAATGAAGGAAGCTATTCACACCTCATAGCTATTGTTTTAGGCTCTCTTGTAAACTCAGGAAATAATTTCAACACTTCTGAAGCTCTTTTCATGTTTGGAATGTTTTCTTTGCAACTATTTGAAAGGCCTCAGAAACCTATGCTACAAATATCAATATGAATTGTACTCTATCTACTCATTCAAGTATTCTGCCTATTTGACTGCTGAAAATTGGATTGTTACACAAATGAAGCCTACAATTTTGCAAGCTTCTTGCATAATGCTATTTTGCACTCAAGAACCTCAAATTCCTGATCATTCTAAGGAAAAATGCCTCTGACATTACTTCAATGTAAATCAAAAGACAGAACAAAACAAACCCCAAATACACAAATTTTCCATCACCTACTGCTTTTTTGTCTTCTGGAATTTTGCTGAAACTTCTGTTATTGCTAACCACAGAACTGAATTTCACTTCATGTTTGTAGTTCCACCATGAGGCTTTCTAGTCATTTTATGATCCATGCTCCTTGTTTTTTGATCTTTCCCAATACATCATTCACCACCACAGCAGAGTCAGGAGGAGTTGGAAGGACCACAGGAAAGAAAAAACTAATTTCCAGCAGCACAGTCAACTATAATTTAAATTATATGAAGAAGCATTCAGGATGCTTTTTACGTTAAAATATATATATACACATCCACATACACACACACACACAATGCCAATTTAAATCAGGCCTAGGAAGTGTCCACATTGTACATTCCCAGAAATTCATTACATTTTTCAGCAGTCAGCTCTATTAGACTAATGTAATAACACTGCCAGTCATCATGCATAAGTCATAAGTGCTATGATTGGATTTGTCTGCTCATTGCATTTTCAATTTGAATAACAATAATTTTATTCAATTGAAGGTATCTTTTTTTCTCTAAATACTCTACTGGTATATTTAGTTGGAGCTGGGACAGCAGCTAAGGAGAAATGGAATTTGCTATTTGTATGGGTATACAACCAAATTCCTAACTTTTGTGAGGTGCTCTACCTTACTATAGCACAAGAAGGATAAAGTCTCATCCCCTTATGCTACTGTTATAAATATTACAGTCATTAGACAGATTTTGAATTGGCATAATTAGGCTAAATTTTTCCAAATGTTTGGTTGCCAATTTTGTAAGAAAAAGAGCTTTATATTGGTCCAACAAGGATGGCAAGTACAATGCAAGCACTTGTCTACATGGAGAAGCAAGCTGGAATGGCTGTTCCATGGCAGCTCCCACAGCACTTGCTCTTATTTCAGAAAAAGCGCTTTTTTTACACATTAAGAAACAGCAGAAGCCAAGGCACCCTGAGGCCTTGGCTGCATCAAGTAATACAACATTCATAAAGAGTCAGTGTGAAAGGGTTACTGTTTTTCAGTATGTACACTGGAGTATTTCATAAGGTTTTCATCTCTCCTCTCATTCCTTTCAGACGGACAACTCTTTAGTGACTTAGAGGGATTGATCAGGTTGAACTATGCTGTAGATAAGAACAGGCACCAGAATATGAACAGGTGATTCAACCTTCTGATGAAGGTCTCGAGACCCTTCCAGCCTGACTTCAGACAGGCCATGCAGCACTGCTGTCGTGATACAGCTCACCATCGTTTCAGGGAATAGGGGGAAACCTGATGTTTTATACTGCGTAGGAAGGCAACAAGGCTTCTATTTTAAACATCAATAAAATTCCATTATTAAAAGACAATAAAAAATAAAATTTTGTTGAAAAAGAATTTAAGTCTTTATACTTAAAAAGCCCAAGATAGATTAAAAACTAACCTTTTTCTTCAAAAATTGTATATATAAGTAGACTGATATTTGTTCTGCCACCTAAAAAAAGAGTACACTGACATTTCAGTTTATTTCATTCAGTGTTTATATTGCCATTCTGTCTCTTTCATTCCCCCCATTTTGCCACTGAAATAGAGTGAAAAAAAAAAGGATGAAAAAGAATTTAATTTCTTTTAAACCTTTGTAAAAAATAAAGTTTATTTTTTTCCTCAAAACTGCCCCTTACATATAAAGACAGGAAGAGCTCTTTTGCTTTTATGTAATCAGTTCCAGAGGCATTTGATTTCTTTTTCTCCAGCTAATGAAACCATGTATGTACATTCTGAATGCAAGAGAACCCAAGGGAAAAAGAGAGCATCGTTGCCCTGTCTATATTGTAAATAACTTTGTAATTTCTCAAAACTGTTATCCTTTCCAAGCATATGTAACAATAATCAAGCTGAATCCCTTTACTTTTTATGTTAAATACAAGTGTTCTTTCTTTGCCTTGATTTTTCTGGAATACTCAAACAGAGTAGTTCTTGGAGCATGGCCTGGGGCCCTACAGGAAAACAAAATAATAAATGAAACTAGGGAGGGCTGTGTTATTTACTTCTCTCTGCCAGCAAAGGCCAGGGCTTGGGCTGTGGTTATGTCCTCCCAACAAGCTGGAATGACCTTCTGTGGTGGGATTCATAATTCACATGGATGGGTTCCTCCTCCTCAAGGCCTTGTTCGCATGCACATACAAACTGGTGATTAATGTGAACAACACTGCGAGCAGGTAATGCACAGGGGTGGAAGGGTTTCACAGCTTCTATTCAGATCGAATTCATTTTAGAAAACAGGGAGCAAATTCAAGAAGCAATGTAAATTATTACCAAAAGTGCAACCAATAGGATTTAAACCAACTAAGTGTGAGAATAAGCATGCACTGGGGGCTTCTCTCACTTTGGCAATGGATTGATAACCAACTTAATTTTTTATGCTCTTATTTACACAGACATATGCAGAGGTTGGACAGCCCACCAGAGGGCTCCCATATTTTTCCATTCATGTTAAAAAAAAGTTGGTATTAACAATAAAAAATTATAATTATTTCTTCTAAAAGTTAAAAAACACAGAATAAAAATACAGAAAATAACAGACTATTATGATGATTTTACTAAGTCATCTGGTAGCTGTAGAGATTATTTAATAAAAGTTAAACATCCCCAAATTTTGAGGGCTGCTTTACTACCCATGTTCATAGATGTAGCACTAAACAAAATGGGTCAGAAACTACGTGTGTGCAACCTGTAGGCATTTCAGTGACAAGAAAGGCCTACGTACTGATTATATCACCTGGCATACTGTCTCTCTAGAGAATGCCTAAAAATTACGTTTAAAAGAAATCTGAAAAAAACCCCCACCAACCCAAACAACAAGCCAACCAACAACAGACACCTGCCACACCACCACCAAAACCCCCCAGGAGGGCAAAGGGAAACATTATACAGGCCAGCAAGGGTCTAATATTTATCTTCTGAGAAACAGAACTATCTGCGGAAGGAAAACAAAGTAAAAAACCAATTCAAGTCTGAGCAAAGCAGTGAAATCACACATGCACACTCAGAAATGGCTTTAAAGTAGATATGGTTAGTTGTATTCCAGTTCACAGACAGACAGGAGCCGCTGGTGACTGTAAAGATGAAGATCCCTGTGAAAGGACTGAATGTCATGAATCAACGATAAACCAATCCATTCACATTATGGGATAGGAAAGACGGCGTTTTCCAAAGATTGCATGTAACAAAGCTGCACTCCCTGAACTCCAAGTAGGTTGCTGTGGGAGAGTGGTAGGGAATCTCTGGAGCAATTTTAGCTGAAACAGGTCAAACATCTAGGACTAAGAAGGCTGAGCCTACAGCAGTAACATTACCACTTTCCTGTCTCTCACTTTTACTGCAATTGTGGGCACACCCAATGGAAATTATCTGCCCAACAGTGGTGGTGCAGCTTGTTGGAGAGCCACAGAAAGCTGTAACATTCTGGAGCAAGTGAGTGCTAATAGCAGAAAAAAACCCAGCTGAGGAATAAATACATTTAAAGCCATATATTTATGGTTCCCTGTTTGGTACTAATGAACATTAAAATGGCTCCTGTACAAGTTAAAACAACTGTTAATAAAACCATAGTAAGTTTGTGAGAAGGCACAATGACTTGCTCATAAAGGCATTTTTAACTCAGTTTGTATTCCCAGCTTTCTATGAAAAGTTACTGTATCAAAACAAAGACAGAATAGAAGCAGTTTGTAATATGAAGAAACCATTTTATAAGGTTTGTAAAAGCAATTAATAGAAATACAGCAAGATAAAATCTGTATTTTATTAAACTGTTTGCAAGAAAAAGACACAGTTTCTACACAATTATTAATGGAAGCTGAAAACACACATGCATGTAAGAACAAGGGGACATCAAGTGTGACACAGGGCAAAGATGTTAATTTAGTGCTCCACTGTCTGCAGAGTGTGAAAAGAAATGGCTGAAAGATGATCTAGCAGATAGGGTGCTGAGGGACACTGCTTAGCGGTGGACTTGGCAGTGCTGGGTAAATGGCTGGACTGGATGATCTCAAAGGTCTTTTCCAGCCTAAATGATTCTATGATTCTGTTTTTATATACCCATAATCCTGGCAATCAAAAAAGGAAAATTCAAGTCATGAATGAACTTACAAGGTCTAGCGTTGAACTATACAAATAAGAATCTAAATCAAAATTCTCAAGGCAACGCCAGACAGCAAAATATCCTTAATGGTGCTACCAGGTGTTACAGAGAAGCAGAGTAATTCTAGATAGAAGAAGGTGAATAGTATTTTTTGAAGGTAAGTAGCAGTTGTCAGTGTTTCGTGCCTTCAAGTTTTGGCATCGCTAATGAAACCAGCTTAATTAATGCTGAAATTTGATGTAAAGAATTCTGATTGATACCAAGTTGAAATAAAAAAAAATATTCCAAGAAGCACAGGTAGTGGCTGGGCCTCTATATGACCGTAACTCTATGCCAAGTGTGAGACACTGTCAGTGTCCAGCTGGACACCACCTTCAGCAGGAGGACACTACAAGATGGAAAAAGTTATTGCTGTTATCAGCTTGCATATTTGCTGTCATTTGCAGCATCTCAGCACTATTTGGAAGAAGCAAAAGGGCCCTTCTGCTTTCCAACAACGACAAAAAATGTATAGTATCTCTAAAATAAATACAAACCAAGAGTATTTACTACAGACTTCACCAAAACTAGTCAAGGTCACACATTCTAGTGATGCCATTTAACAAGAAAAGTTAGGTAGCATTATTCCTTTGTAATTTCAAACTCATATCTCAAAACTGGTATGCCTAGTTTCCTCTAAATGTCCCTTGCCCAGGTCTCTGATGGCATGGGACTTGTGGCAGACAGTTTTCAGCCACACTGGTCTCATTTCACAGGAATAAGGGTCAAAACAGGTCATATGCTGGAAAAGTCACAGCAACTGCTTTTTTTTTAATCTGCTTTTCCATAAACAGCAGAGAAATTTGGCACTAAGCCAAATAGTTATTTATAGACAACATTTATTCCTAGGTATTTATTTTAGTCACTGGAGAACAATTGCAGCTAAATGTACTTATTACTGTCTGGAAATCTATTTTTTGAAATATCCTCTGTCAACGTAACTTTTTTGTCACTCTAACTGTATCTGGCCCTCTGTGCACATGCTGTGTGAATTAATCACATACACTCCCACCACACTGGAACCTGTGGGATTTACCCAAGTAAAAGATGCAATCTTGAAGTTACCCCCCAGTTTTTATGTTAAAAAATCCTACTTGCTCTGCATACTGGTTTTCTTAAATGCTAGAATAAAAATTGAGTCTCAGGATTTTGTATTATGACTTGAGTGAGCTGGTCACTGCTGATTGAACCAAGTTTTTCACAAACCCTCTGCACGGACCCAGACTTTCAATTCAGAGGCATCCACTCCCACTGCTGTATGAGAAAGGCTGTGCCCTTCAACATCATATCAGCTGCTTACACAGGCAAAAGAGCATGAAATGAAAATTGTGCACTCTCATAGGCCAGAGCTTTTCACACTTCAAATGTCATCCTTCTGTCAGGGACTCTTCTTTTCAAGCATCAACTTTGAGTCTTTACATTTTCTGCATCTTTCCCCTTATCTACTTTAGTCTGACTGATTTGTCCCACACTCAGGACAAGGCTTGAACTGACCTCAGCCTCCATAAGTTTGCCAGTTATCTACTGACACATGTTCAGCTCGACCTCTGCAAGGTAAGAAATTTTTGTTTACTCCATTCTGCAGACTGATATCCTGGCTGCAGATCAGATGATTGATTGTATAATCCAGCCACAAGCACTTGTGTTTGCAAACTCTGTAATGCCAGTGCAACATATTTCAGCCAGCACTTGCATGTGAGTTATCAGCAGGGATTTTCAGAAGTTTCTGTGCTGCTTACAGGGCTCAGAGGAATGAAGCCATTGCACTAAGCCCAAGCCAGAAGGGTGAAGGGGCACACAACTGTGAGCACATGCAAAAATCAGCTAAATGCTCATGACTACTCACAAAAACTTCCAGATTCTTTTTCCTCTACAGAAAAGAGGGAATCACCAGGACAAAGAAAAAAAAAAATCAACCAACCAATTAAAAAAAAAAAAAAAGAAAGAAAAGCAGAAAAACAATCCACAGAAAAAGTGAAAAGGTGACATAATTCCTCACTGTGTGAGGAATCCTGTTAATTTTCTCTACATATCTCTATATATTCCACCCAGTGATATAACTTTAATTACACAGCAACAACCTCAGTGTTATCACACAATCTGGGAAGCCTTTCCCAAGGCCTCAGGTTAAATGCAGTGTACTTCTGAGGATCACTGTCTGTCAGCACTGAAAGGCTGAAATTCTCAGAACTCAGGGTTCCAACAGAATCCCACTGTTTTCACCAGTGGATTTTTACCATTGTTTTTCAAACAATGGAGTGACACCCACTGTCTTTAGAAGCACTGTGTGGGCAGAATGCAACACAAGCCATGTACAGTTTTTTCTCCACTGCAAATGCCATAATGGCTTTTCCATTATTAATGATAACTTAGAAAGATCCAAAATGTTGTGAGGTGGTTACTGGACCAATAATCTACCTCGACCATTAACTGTAACTCTGATTATGCCAAAACGCATCTCAATTCCCCATCTACCTCTTCTCTACAATTGCTTCATCAATATTCATAAGATCCAAGGGCTTGATATTGATTACTGCATCTAATGGATTCATTATGCAAAGTCATCGTGACCTCTGAAGCAATTCTGCTTTTGTGACTTATCTAGATGCTTGCTCAAAATGTTTGGAGATATTGGTACCCACACAGGAGCAAGCAGAGCAGAACAAAACCCACCACAGGATCTTTAAATGATGATCCTCTGAGAGGATGGGCTTTTTCCACGCCTGTATGAGATGTCACACAACCCTAAAAGCTCCGTCACATTATCCCTGACTTAACAGGAGCCCTTGTTACCACACAGTAGAAAGAAGTAGTTAATATTAACTGATCATTATTAGCATTCATTACGGAAAATCAATCTGATTGTGCTATAGCCTCCTGCTGCAGTCAGCTGGGTTATTCTGATATTTACACAATATCGAGTTCCTGCTAACCAAAACTGTGGCGGTTATATAACATCTTTCAATGTCATGGTGATTCTGCAAACAAAATCTATTCCATTTACCAGCACCAAGGTACAAAATAAAGGCATTTTGCAAACAGTATCTAATGGCAAATATTTTACTACTGCCTATGTCCAAAATTATTAATGACAAGTACTCTTTTTTGAAAAGAAAGAACAAAATGGGGCAACTACAGTGTGAATTCATCTTTTAGTCTCAAAATCTAACCTTTTCTGGATGAAGATATTCATTAAGAACTCACTTGAAAAAACCGGCACAAAATGACAACACACTTTCATATGTTAAAAAACTGAAAGAGTAAAAATAAAAGTTAGACAAATTTTAGAGTAGGAATTAGGAATAATATGTTAAATTAAAAAAATCAAACCTACAAGAAAGAATGACCTAGGAAGGAGGTGAGTACAGTACCACTTGGATTTTTTTTTTTTTTTTTTAAATAAAGTACCTGTAACTCAGACACTAATATCTGGATTCAAGAATAATTTAGTAAAATATTACTGGTACAACTGCAGATGCTCCATTATAGTTAACTATCACAATATTACTGGGATGTTTTCTGCAAACTACATATGATTAAATCCAGATGGAAAAAAATTAGTACACCTCCTTTTTCAGGTCATGTCCACATACCACCCTCCAACCTCCTCCCAATAATTTCTTGTGGATCAATTACTGTATGTGTCAAAGTAACAAAGACTGTCAGGCTGGTTCTCTCCTGCACTCTTGAATAATGTTTCTCTGTCAAAAAGTGAAGTTTTCATTCAAATTCAGATTTAATGTTGAAATACGATTTGAGGCTCCCAAAATCATCTATTATAAATATTACATATATATAAATATTTACAGACAAGATTAACACATTAGTCTGTTCTTTGATGTGAACATACAGTTAAAGACTTTTTCAATGCAGTCACACACTGGTTTTGGACTTCTCTCTTACAGCAGACCAGCTTTTGATCACCTTGCTTTAATCTTCTCCACTGAAAATTAATATAACCCAGATATAAGCTTCATGTATTTCCAGTAATTTAGAGATACATTTCCCCTACACACATGTAACTGAAAAATTTAGTATCTTGAAAAGGTGAAACATTTTAATCAATCTGAAATCAATTCAAATGAGAAGCCTGAAGAAAAGAATGTCAGCCACAGTCAAAAAGTAGAAGCAATAGATTATTCTCTCTGTGCATGTTATCAAGTGCATCTGTAGCTGATCTCCTTGGTTTAAAACATGACTTGTGTAGCATTTTCATCCTTAGACAGAAAACATAGCAGAACACAGCCATCTCATTCAGGTTTTACTTTTGCTACATCTGCAACTCCCCCAAAGTAGAGATGGAGCAATATTAGAACTGTTTTTGGCCTATTTTATGCAGTACTGTAGCTAGTTTCTTCAGAATCAGCTGAAACACACCTAAACAGGATACAAACCAAAATACAGATTACTATAAAGTCTTCATTATTTTCATTTTTCACATCGGAAGTAAATCTATATTATGCTGCAGAATAACAAAGCAGGAGTCCAAAAGTGTTTGCCTAGAGTAATTAATAGATTTCCTTACACCACTCCTATTAGGGCATGGCCTAAACCACCAAATTTTATCCTCATTCATAATTTTCTATTCTTATGCAATACAGTCTAAAAGGACAACATTTTTCTCCAGACAGGGAACCAAAATTAAAAATTCAAAGCACATACTCTCACTCTGTTTCACAGCTGAAATCTCTGCCAAGTAGCAACTCTGTCAGCACAAACCTAACACTGCAAAAATCTCAAAGGTAGAATTAATTAGAAAGCAATCATAAAGAACACAAATTACATGAGTTCAAAACTCTAAACGCTCAGTGAGTACTTAGATGAGTGTTTGAAATGAGAGCATTTACACACGTAAAATGGCAACTTCGATATACAGACCTGCAAAAACTCATTTCCCAAATGTAACTAATACAGATGTGCTTGCTATTTATCACATGATGGTCACTGTTCACACTTATATACAAGAACACGAATGTGTGTAAACCAAAGAATTCCAATCTCCTCATCACAGCTTAGTCTCTGGTAGATAACAAGCACTTTGCTGAAAGCCTGTGGAGGGTTTTTAGGTAAACCTTCAGCACGTGCTGGAGCCTGGGTCACAGAGGACTGAACAAATTAGCAGCTCTAGACAGGGAGAGGTTGGGACCTTGCTCCTGAGGCTGGTCCAAGGGAGGAAAGAGCACACCATGACTATGTAGCACAACTGTACACTGCCTTCTAAACAGGGCTGCCTTGGAAGAGTGCGGCCAGATGAGGGTAAGGAGCTATTCACTCTGAAAGGACTCCAATCTAACCCCACGAGTTAGAAAGGCAAGTACAGTTTATTAATTTGATTTTAAATGGAGCTCTTCACATCCTATTTTCTAAGTCCTAATTATTAGCCTTTTTTTTTCCCCAAGTAGTTAGGCAGGCCTATTTATTGATTGTCCATCCTACCAATACTGTCTAACATTTCAGGGCACTTCACTTAAGTCACACATGTATGCTAAAAATACCTGCCGTGTTTAATTCTAATATAAACCTCCACTGCATCTGCTACTGAGACTACCATACCCTTGGGCAGAAAGGCTCCAAATGTTTGGGAAGCTGCAATGTAAATGCTGCAAAAACCCTGTAGCTTTATGAAGTTGCCAGACTTGATTTTGCACCTGCAAAAAGCCTATCAGCCTCCCTGACATCTTTCAGATGCTCCATGAATACCAGCAGAATAAAAGCAAGACATATACACTCTATGACTGGCACTAATAGGAATCAAGAGACAGTTCAGTATACTTCAAGATACAGTAAAAACTGTTATTCCAATTTGCCCCCGGTGATGGTGACCACTGTTGTGGTTGTTTTGTTTAACAAGTCAATCACTGATTAACCCATAACTCTTAATTTTATTCCTCTCTCTGGGAAGCCATGTATCAGACAAAAGTAACAAAGCTGCCTGATGACAAACAGAAGTCCTGTTTCACAAACCTGAGCAGCCTGAAACATTAGTTCTGTGTTTCAGCCCTTTTAGAGGTGCTGAACGCCTGTAAGATCAAGTTACAAGGTTCAGTTCTAAAATTCTGCCTAGAGAAGCACCATGGCCAGGAGCTGCCAAGGTCAAAACGGAGCCATGAGGGTTAGCGTGAAACTGAACAGGATCTATGGAAACTTTTCCAATGGCAACAATGAACTTTGAAAAATTACCTGCATGGCCAAAACCTTCCATCCACCTAAAACCAGATACTGTTCTTGTACAATAACATCTACAGTCGAATATAACAATCAGCAACAGAACTTATAACTGTGTGATATAATATAAATTTATCCTGTTACCTTTAGTATTACATAGCTTTCAGACACCAAGATCATTTCGCCCTTTCAATAAAGGAGTTGTTAAAAAGAAAAAGCAAAGTCTAATCAAAATAGTTATAGGAATTATATAAGTTCTGATGAGGCTGGATTGAGCAATCATCACAATTGTGACACCAGCACAAAGAATCTGATTGAAAGAAATGAGCTTGCATGGATACTTTTCACTATACATAAATGGGATCAATTAGTTGAATACCGTGATAATCCTATTTCTCCCAATCTGCAAGGGTACCATAGAAACTCAATCCTATTTCAAAGATTACTTTTTTTAAAATCACAATATACAGGTACCAAAGTAAAAAATACGGTTACAAAAAAACCAAAACAGCTTCAATAAAATATGATCCAAAACCCCCTCAAGGCTGAAGATTTAAAGGACAGGTATGATGGTATTGTTGGATGTCCATAAAAGAAGAGATGGGTTTTGTTCCCTACAGATTATTTTTCCCTCTGTGAGATGGACATGTCAAAGTCTTAGCAATGTACCTGCATCCCAAAGCTCTCACTCATCTTCTGATACAAATGACAAGTACAGATCAGACACCTGTATCTCATGAGGCAGGGTAATTTGTAGACTTTATGTGAGGTCTTTAGGATGGGGGTGGTGGATCATTCAGTGTCAAAGACTGGACTATTACACTGACATATGCTTCTCAGTTCAGTGAAGTACAGCAAACTCTCAGACTCTTAAGTGCCTCAGGTCCCAAGAGTGTTCACAGAGGTACAAGCATAGGTTCAGGCCACAGACAAAGGGACAAACTGTCTACCAGCAGATCCATGTCCAGCAGCAAAGTGATGAATCAGCAACTACGTGGTGCACAGGAGGGGACTATTATGAATAGCCTGTGCTTTTAAATCACTTTTAAATTTTTGACTTTTGGTCAAAGTAATGAGCATTTTTTCAATAGCGCCTCTAAGGAGAAAGGGGAAAAGAAAAAAAAAAAAAAAAAAAGCTAGAAAAACAGCAGGTGAAATAAATGGAGATGCCCATGACAGGTAAAAGTGCTTCCATAAAAACTGGAATTACCAAAGCCTGCTTTCCTACCAGTTTGACATGAATGGTCTCTAAACACTTCTGAATCTTCCACAAAGGTCCTCCCTTCTCCACCCAGCCATTTATTTTTCACTGAGCTTGTAGGAACACAATCACCTTTGACACTTCACTTGCTCCATCACATTTGAAATAAGCCAACAGGTTCCCAGAAGGAACAATATCTTCTTCATTAGGAAAAAGAGACACAGAAAAATGAAGCAGCTTTGAAGCTGTTTTCAGGGGAAGTGCGTGCCGTGGCACGAAGGAAAGAAATGCTAAAAATCTTGAGAGGCAGGAGGCACAAACAACATGGACTTTGCATAGATTTTTTTTTTCCCCAATCCATCTCTCAAGTTTTAATGAACTGTCATCATAGTGGTTTTGAATAGTAAGTACCTGAGCATGAGGCATTTTTAGACCTCCTTTAGGAGTTCCTATATTTAGAACAGCACTGCCTAAAACATCAGGAAGTTTCTGCTCGAAAGTTCTTTTGTCAAAATGCAAAGCTGAGTGGAAACGCCTATTTATAACAAATTCAGTTCAAAAAGTCACCCACTAGATTTAGCCAAGATTACTCGAGAACCCTTTTGGAAAAAAATGCTGGGAGAGGATGGGAAATAATTTTTTTTACAAAATCTGCATTATTTTCAGAAGCTTCTATGCAAAATATATTTTTGTCAGAAAACTCTCATAGAAAGGGGGAAAAAAAGTATTTCCTGTCCAGTTCTGGCATCTTGCCTTTCAGTGACCAATAATAACAGCCCAGTAAAAACAGAGCACAACACACAGGATCCAAGTGTTTCCTCCAGATGCACCTGCAGATGTTCCTTTGCCTTGTATACGAAAGAGTCCCCTCTCTACTAAATCTCGTCTTTGCAGGATGACAATTTGAAATAAATACATTTAGTTACATCAACAGGATCTGATTTACTCAGCATTTTTATTTCCTTCTGTAAGTTATTCCACACAGAAGAGCGTTCTGCTTGGAAATAAAAGAAGACAAGAAAATACTGGTTTTGCCACAGCCTGTGCATGATTGAAGGTAAGCTTAACAAAATGACACATTTCTGAAACTGATATTTAAAACAAGGAAACAAATGAGAAAGCTGGACTAAGCTTTCAAAGGACCTGCATTTGCTGTTAAGCATGCAGCACTATTATGTTTCCACTTTTACTATTGCTACATTTCACTGTCATTGAGAATGACTTTGGCTAACACAGAAAACTTTGCAATGTGTTGATAATTAATTTTATTAAGTTTCACCACAGTGATCCTTCCTGAAGATGCATGTGGAAAGGCGTCAGTCAAACTGCACTAGAACTTCTTGCACTGGACTTACAAAAGTGGTTTTGCAAAGAGCCAAGAGGAAGCGTGCAGCTTTCAGCTGCACAACTGCTCAGCTAGGGCTCCTCCCATTCCTGATTCCTGGTTTGCAGAATACTGGGAAACAACAGAAGCAGAAACATGAATGGTTTGTTTAAAGTAAAACATCCTCCAGCAAGAAACTCCATTGGGTTATTGGGCTCAACAAGCAGCTGAGCACTGGAGTGTTATCGCGTATGAAAGGATGAGACAGAAAGGCTCTCAGTCAAACACGAGAGGGGTGTACAGCACTGAGAAACTACTGCAGTACAGGGAATCCTCATCTTCCACAAACACAAACTCTGAAATGTTCTTAAAACGATGGCAGATACAAAGGTTTGTGTGAATACTTTGTGTTCTGCCCTACTGCAGCACAGCTGTTTGTGTACAGCTGTCCAGGGAGGCACCTCTGAAAGCAGCAGCACCAAATAACATGAAATGTTGTCACCTCAACAGGTTTAGATAGAGCACCCATTTAGGGGGCTCAAGGATTATATTATATTCTTAACCATATCCAAGGTAAATTAAGTAATAACGCAACAGAAATAATGGAAGTCTATTATTTAATACAGGATGTACATTTCTTCCATAATTTTTTTAAAAGTCACTCTAAACAGACATAAGCAAAATAAAAACTATCACTGTTGCATATGACATCACTGCTGTTTTTTAAAGAACATGTGTCATACTGGAAGAAGAAAGTGACAGGCTTATCTCCAGATACCACTAATAAACAATCACAACTTCTCCATCTATATTTATATGCAGTTGGCTAAAATCTAATGGCACAGTGCATAAGAATTTTCAAGTATCTCACCAAGATGCTAATTAACTTATTTGGCTCTCATCAACCAATATGTGGATTTCCTCAGCCACACCCAAGAGCTGATAGTGTTAGTGAGTGGATTCCCTGCCACATTTGCTCCTTTTCCTTCTTTCGACTGGCAGTGAGGAGCACTCTGAACTACAAAAATACGATCTTATACACAGAATCACAAACCACATGAGACTTACTAATTGTTAGTTTAATCCTTTAGGGCTAAGGCAAGAAATTTTGTAAGATTTAGGTATATTGCATGCCAACAGGTAAGACACAGAGAAACTATGTTTTAAGGAATTAAGTCAGTACCTAAATAAAACTTTTTATGGCTTCCTGTACTTGCTCAAAAATGAGTAAACAGTGGATGGAGCTTCCTTTTTAAACTATATCTGTATGCTGGTTATGAAATCCAGTAACAAAATAACACAGTGAGAAGACTCAATTTTCCTCTGCCACTATGGAAAGTGTTCTAGGAGAAGTTGGAACTAAAGGTCACAGAGGATTTCATTCCTCCACAGCTCAGTTTTTGTTCCATGCTGAATATATCAGCAAGGGTGTTGTTTATAATGAAGGGGGATTTTTTATTGTTTATTTTTTGATGCATCCATGAGGAATTAGACCACCGGCTGATTTCACACAGGCCACCCAAGTATTCCCTCAATATCAAAAGCAGAGATTATTTTTTAAAACTTTAAAATTTTGTTTTTGTCTACAGCGCTGATTGCAATTTAACACCACCAGAGATACAAGAATTTTGCTGCAAATCAGAGCAGAGGAGTCCTGCATAAAAGCAAGGACTATTTAAAGACAAAACATAGAGCCATGATGGAATCCATGCATTCCGAACAACGTTGACATCATGGTACAGTTCACCCCAGAGAGTCAGTTTTCCATGCCCCAGGCACACACTCAAGTGCCTTTTATCAGCACTATTAGTCATTAGCATGACAGCAATATGGGATGAAATCAGCATCCGTTACATGGCACAGTTACCTTCAATGCCATCCAGCCACTGAAACACAGACGCCTGGAAAATTACTTGGAGCAATATTGCGCTTTCGCTTGTGCTAGTGCATTTTTCAATTGATGCAAACACATTAAGACAGTTAATCAATTACAAATCAAAATCCATTCCCTCTATTACTGAATGCAACTTTGTTCAGGTAAGAGCATCGTGTTGAAATACTTTGAACTGAACATCAAGTGTATAAATTCTAAATAACAAGAAACTCCTCCAAGGAGTTTGCCTATTTCAGACATGAACTTCTGTAGCTTTAAAAGATGTTTCAGCTATTTTCATAATCAATTGCTCTCTTCTTCCAAGAGTTTCCAGGTAATGCAGTATGAAAATTGGACTGTCCATAGTTTACATTACAGTGACTAGCATATGGATAAAAGACTTGGCAAATCAGAGCTAATTTGATACTCTACACTAAAACTATAATGTGGAATATTTTATTTTAAAAAAATTAAATTTGCACCTTTTCATTAAGCTGCTGCTTTTCCCTTATTTGTGTCACACAGATGAGACACAGGATAAAGGATTTGATTTGCAACCTGTGCATCAGCAATCCCCACTCGCCCTGCATGAATGAGGATCATGGTGCTCAGTTCTGAAAAGAGGTTCAGTCATGATTTAATAGCTTTAAAATTAATCACTTTCATGTCAATATTATTGCATGGCTTTATTACCTAGACTTGATTTTCTTCTCAAGGAGGTCACAGGTGAAGCATACTGTGGGTTCCACTGCATCTCTGAAGTGACCAAGTGCTAACAGAAACACCAAAAAGATTGCCTAGGGCTGATCCTACGGGAAAAACCTGCATTGCAGATCTTTGCCATGGCCTTCAGCAGCTGACAGGTTAGGGTAGCAGAGCAAACCAGAATCTGCACCAGCGGCTTTTCCTCTAAACTGGCAGAACAATCTGATGTATTTCCTTCATCTATGTATGCAGTTCAAAAGTATGTATTTTAAAGTTATTGAACTTCAGTTTCAGATTATTCAGGAGTTTTGATTTGAGGATACAATAGGGACCACACAGATGATAGAACTCCTTTATAGGACTGAACCCAAGCTCCACTGCCCAGGTCCCAAAAAACAATTCTGCCTCATAATCTGCCACAGTTTGATGGCCTAAGGCAAAAAAGAACTTGCTACTAGCTGGAGGCTTTGAAGTACTGACAAAAGAGAAATAGAAACACCAACATTTCTAATTATATTTTCCTCCAGAATCAGAAAGGCTCTTTCTTGTTAACAAAAAGGATTTAAAAGGCTTCTGTCATGTAGCATCTGGCACAGATGTATCCATTAGTTTTATATCATCTTTTTCTTCCCAACACCTGACTGTCCGAGTTCAGGCTCCTAGCGTGGGCATCATGACAATCTCTACTCCAACATGCTCCAGTCTCTTTGTAGCCCTAGCTGCCTGATTCATTTTCCATGTGTTTTATCCCTGTGGCAGTCCTATTTAGTAACAGTGCTCCCATACAAACAGAATTGACATGTGGGGTAAGTTGATTACTTGTCCAAAGTCACAAATACTTTTTTGCTGAGGAAGCTTCCTGAGTTCTGTATTCACTGACCAACTCACTAGTCTATAATCCTCCCAGTCTGGCAGCATCTCTGTACACATAAAACCAGATTTTCTAAAGATGTAAAGCTTAAGCAATATATAAAGTGTACCATGATGATAAGAAATACCATATAAATGCAATTATTGCCATGCAGAGGAAACCTTGGCTGCTTTCCATATAAATGACATCAACAGCAGAAGGAATAAGACCATGGTATCAAGATTATAGTTTATATAATATTTTAATTCTAAATTACATAACCTATTGTACTGCAACTTGTTTGCAACACCAGTTATTTCAAATATCAAATAAGAGATGATGATAAAACACTGAAAACACCTTACATTACGGTTTGCTGCATAGTCAAGTGGCTGCTTAAATTTTAGAAAGATTTTCATACTCCTTACTTGCAGAAACAATTAAAAATTTGCTTTGGCTTTTAATTTCATTTTCAAAAGGTATTTCTGTGCTTTTGCCACAAGGAACATACAAATTACCACTACGTCATAAGAAGAAATAAGAAGCAAAAGCAAGTCTTACAAAACAGTCTTGTTCTTTGGCAAGGAATTTAAATATTTTTATGTATCTGCCTCAAGACTGACAATATCAAATAAAGGAAACACTCATTTTGGATGTTTGTCACCAGCTGTGATGCAAACACATGATGCACGTAAGTTGTTTAGGTTTTTTTCATTCAGAAGAAGATTATTGTGGTGGGGGAGACTAGGTGCAAAGTGAAATTCTGGGATGTGTACTGATATTTAGGTGAGACCACAAAACAGTGCAACAGAAACAAGTTGCTCTGACAAGACAACCTGAAACCAGCCAAATTAGTAACTGGATATTTAGTCTACTCTAGCATCTTCCACTTAAGTGGTAAAATTTATTCTACCTAGGAATATTCCAGACAGGCAAAATGATAATCTAGACTTAAAATTGAAGGCAACTTGGTCATAAAAAGAACATATGTAAAATCAATATTAATACAATATCAATATAATAAAAATACTATTGCAATCATTATCTATTATTAATGTGCTTGATAAAAGCATAATTAAACTCCTAATTTTTCTGATGCATTGTATTGAACATTAACATTATCCAGGCACTCCTGAGAAGTTTTTCAATTATAAATTACTTATTTAAATTACAAAAATACATATATATGTGTATGTGTATATACACACACATCTCCTTTTGACTGATGAAAACAGTTTAGTCTAAATTTTCTTCATATTTACAATGTTAAGATCAATTTTGGTTTTGTAACTGAGTGGTCTTTTAACAACAGTATCTCCTATTTAGTATGTTTTTCCTATGGATTCTGTTTATCTTCTCAAAAGCTTTTGCTTTTGTACAAGTGGTGTTTGGGATTGGCAGTTCCATGCATAATTCGTGCTACATAAAGGCAGGCCAATTTATCCCTAGAACTTGTAATAAAACACAAATATTACAATTTGCAAAGATTTTTTTTTTTTCCTGCTAAGGGTCAACTCCAAATAATAGACAGCCACAGTCTCACTGCCACAGTAAAGTCATGACTTCTCCCCAGAGCAATTACATATTTCAGTGGTCTTTCCAAAACAAACCAAAGAGGAAAATCCATTCTGCTGTTCAACTGACTCTGTCATTTACGTAGTACTTTTACTTAGCCTAACTATAGCAAACTTTAAAGGGCCCAGCAAGGAAGGATTTACAGGAAATTACAGCTCCAAATACTGATATCCAAGTAAGAATCAGTTTTGTCAGGGCAGAGACTTCAGATTTTGGCCTGCCTGCACTTCTGGAGGCGAAGCTGGCAGGAAGTGGAAGGGGAAGCAACGCACTTGGGGCCGGGATAAGCTGCTCAGCAGGAAGTCAGGGAAGACAGTCACAGGCCAGTCAGCAAGATAATGAATACAATCCAACCTCACAGTAGCAAGGAGAAAAAGAAGCTTGACTTTGATTTTTAGCTACAAATTCAAACAATGCAATTAATGGTAGTCTGCTGTTTTCCTCCCATTGTAACAAGGCATAAAACAAGCTTTGTTTGGTTTAGCAAGAGAAGACACTACTTGTATGCACTGGTACCCAGAGCTGTGCATAATCAAACCCCACACAAAGATATACAGGACAGATTAAGGCTTTAGTGCCTGCAGGGACAGACAACAGGTGGGATTCCCACAAGAACCTAAATGAGGTACGTGGCTACATCTCAGGGAAATTAAGGAACATAAGGAGAAAAAGCTTTGGTTTGACACTGATTTCTGTGGCTAGGTACTTGCTTCAAGAGACCATTTGCCTAACTGCCCCAACTTTTCCATTGGCTTCACTGGAAGGAGCTACCAACAATAGTAACCAAGTGAAAAAAGAAAGAAAGACATCTTTAAAAAATAATAATTGAAAAAAAAAATCTTTCTTCACAACCACTGAGGTTTTGTGCCTGTTTCTTAGAAGACGACCTTCTGAAATGCTACTGCTTGCACAGCTATGCAAAAGTAGCAGCAAATTTCCAAAAAGGCCATCACATTGAGAACACTAAAAAGATCCTTTTAAACTGGAACTACATAATCTTTAACAGCACACTTCATGTTCAGCTCGTCTGTGATTAATGTATACCAACTGAAGTCCATCCTCAGCTGTTATTTGAGGAAGAAGAACTACATGGGAAAAGAAGGAAAATATTTAGTTGGGTGCCATAAAAATAGGAAACTAGCAATAAAATTTAAATCCTACTGAATTTAACAATGCCATTATTTAACTTTATTCTGAATAATCCTTAACAGAAATTTCCATTTTCTAACTAATTAAAAACCCCAACCATATGTCTCCCAGAAACAGAGAAGAATGAATAAAAGAAAACCCAACATCAATACCATAAAACTGAAGAAATAGATTCCAGATGTTTAAAAGGCAGATTCTTTTCTTAGTCTCTCTAAAGTAGGTATGAAATTGGAAGGTTGGATTCTTTCCATGTTGTCTTCCAACTATCTTATTGATGTAAAATTGTTTCAGTGGAACTGAGCTGCCTTCATTACAATCACAGAAGAAATACTGTGGGCCTCATGCTACCCAAACTTTCTCAGACTGGAAATGCTACAACAATCTCAGTCTCAACTGTGTTGTAGCAAATCCAATCCTCTTTTAGTCTTTCATGCAGTCCTTCAATACCAGTAATGTTAGTAGTAGCAGTATTGTTAGAAGCAATCTAACATGTATGAAACTATCAGGTAAATACAACCCTGAGAGATGGTAGCTGTGACTTCAACAGCATGTGGTATTCTTGACTCAGAAAAAGAATTTGGTAACATGATAGTTCCATTTTAATACTTTATATGGTTAAAAGAGTCTGGGCAAAGAAATTAAGAAGATGCAAGCTCTCAGATACAACTTTTATAGCCTGTGCATTTGCCATATAACTGGCAAAGGAAAACTGCTTTGACTACTCTTACCATATACTGAATTAGGAATCAGGAGTCTTGTTGCCTAGGAAAAAAAAAATGAACACTGCAGAGAAACTGTGTAGAATGTACTTGACAGTACTCATTGCACCAACTTTTCACAAGGTTATTTGTAAATTACCTTTTTCCAAAGGCAAGAGCAATGAAATTAAATACTCTCCAATGCTTTCCATAGTTCTTTATGTGTAGCTGAACTGGCATAGAAGAAAGATGTTTGTATTCCCTACTCCAAATATTTCAGCAAGTTGCCATTCTCAGTTTGTCAGAAAATGTGCCTGACAACTCATGTGATCTGTCCAGTCATTGGCAAGAGTTCCAGTGATGCCTGCTGAGACCCGGGAAAGAACGCAGAAACACGGGCTCATGCCATTTCATAGCTCATAGCCCAAGTCAGCCTTTCTGTAATACAGAATTACATAGCTGTAAATAATGAGGACTGTAGTGGTGCAAAGAAACAGAAACATGAAAAGCTGGATCACATCCTAATGTGGCAATTGGCTTGGCTATCCTGGTGGAAACCATGAGTTCCTTCAGAGAAGAGCTCAAACAAGATACTACTGAATGTGTGAAGGCTTCCTCCCCTTTTCCCAGTCAAAAAATTAGGAAAAGTGCTTGAACAACACAGGATTTTCTTACATAACTTAGTCAAACACTGAAGCACAGATAAGGGAAATGCTTAATCTGCCTAAGGGAAGCTAAATAACTTTTAGTGAGGTATACATTCTTCTGCAACGACACTATCAAACCCTCCAAAGCAGTATCTTAACAAAACAAGAGGTGTAATTTCTGGTACTGATGGTATCCAACAAAGACTACATGAGTAAGTCAAATATTTCTTCCATAAGTCAGATGTCTGACTTTCCCTAAGTATGCAGAATTTATGCTCTCTAATAATAAAGACCTGGGATGAAAGCCATTATTTAAAACAAAAACCAGTAATTAAAACAACAAAACCCAAACAAACAACAATTAAAGAATTTAAACCTACAAATCCTGAAATCATTGCAAAGTCTTCATAAAATCATGGAATCATTTAGATTGGAAAAGATCTTTAAGATGTTGAGTCCAATCACTAATCCAGCATTGCCAACTCCACCACTAAACCATGTCCCTAAGTGCCACATGTACAGCTCTTTTAAATACCTCCAGGGGTGGTGACTCAACCACTTCCCTGGGCTGCACATTTTGATGTACAAATTTTTCCTGATATCCAACCTAAATCTTGCCTGGCACAACTTGAGTCAGGTTCTGTTTTGCTTTGGTTTTGTTAATTTAAAATCAAATTTGAAATCCAGTACACCACCACACTCTGGGGAAAAGAACCCCCCAAACTATTTTTGATTAATGGTCATTTGCCACTGTCAAATTTAGAAGTTTAACTGCTGACTAATAACTCCTGCATTTGTACATAAAGTATTATATTCAGTAAAATGCTCTGAGAAAGGATTTTGAAAAAGGGCCCGACTATAATTTAGTAACTACAGCCAACAAAAAGATTTTAACAATAATGAATCCTTAAAACACATACCTCCCGCAAAAGAAAAATTCTTTTTTTATTCTGAAATAGGGGTAAATGCATTTTATTAACATCAAGGTCATTACATCACCAAGTGTGCTTTCTAGTCCTTCAATGAAGAGTGCGCAGTTAACTCAAAGGGAGATATAAATCTAAATCTCAAATTCTTTTCCAGTCTTTATAAAGCTCTTTCTTTTAAGGAAAGCTTCCACTTACTAATATTAGCCTTGCAGCAGAATAGACAGATATACTCCTGTTTTCCAGAGAAGTTTGCTGATGCACTGAAGAACCTTGCCCAAAGTCAGGATGGCGGATGTACCAATCACTGCAGTTATGGGGTTTAACCAGACAATCCCAGCCTCAAAAACGTTATTATGAAATGGGTTCATCATTTTTATTAATATTTAGCATTAATATTATCTTGCCTGAAGTACTGGATTTGCACAAGTCTCAAAGTGCATTTAATATAATAACTAAAGATTTCTGTTCACTCCAGAAGCTCTGAGCACACAAAAACTGCATGCTCTAAAACAAACATCTGCCATTGTGGTTATTCACAAAATCTGCTACAACTACAGGGCGCATACAAATTAATTTTAGAAAAAACCTCTTCGAATTCTTTATAAACATTAACTCTAGTTTTCTTCAAAAACACTTTAAAGCATTTAAAAGTAAGTAAAAACTTGTTTAGTCCTCAAGCTGTTCTAAAATCAAAGTAAATCAGATACTGAAATTCAAGTTGCTGTAGTTTAAAAATAAAAATAACTCCCCACTATTTATATTTTCCTTTCTGTGCTTGCAGCCAATGAGACCTTTTTCTTCCTATTTTTCCTCTGTTTAGCAGGTATTAGGTGTGATTCTCATGCTGACATTTACAAAGCACTGAAATATTTGTGAACTCTGCTTCTGAATATAATATTAAATATAATGTTAATTGAACATGTGGCAGTGCTTGGTGGTTTACTTATTCAACTGAAATGCAAAGGACTGTTTTTGTAAAACTAAGAACTCATCCCCTGAGGCAAAGCATCAAACCTGATCTTAATATTCTGACCTCTGCCTGTGGAGCTCTCTTCAGATGGGAAGACAATCCCATAGTAGACATCTGATTTTTACTAAGTCCCAAATAAAGTCCTCACAAAGGATTAGCAGGAGAGCTGGACTGTGAGATGGGCACTCTTTCAAACAGCACATGGGATGGTTTCAGGTCTTTGCCATACCACAGTTAAATATTACACCTATTACAGTTATTATATCTAGGTTTTGAAGAACCCTGACCAAAGTCTGAAAGTGATTATACATTCACACAGTTTCATTTTTCTGAAGTCCAAAGGGGAAAAGAAGTTCTTTCTTCCTTTCTTGCCTTATGATATTGCTGTGCAAATGTAAACAATTACATTGCTCTGAAAAGGAGAAGTACAGCTGCTTCCAGTATTTTAGGCAGAGGTGAACAAATACCCTAGGTCACTTTTATCTACTACAGAATGTTCATGAATTGCAATGAAAGATGTTTCCTTTAAAAAGCAGCATTGACAGCAGAGCAGACTTCCATGGTGAATTTAGAAAATGATGTATTGAAGATTTTTTTAAAACACCAAGTCTAATAAAAGCACATGCTCCAGAATTAACTGGAAAGATCCAGTTTCCAGGTACTGATCTGGGAATTGTAACAGAGAAGTAAAAAAAGGTGAACTTCTCAGTGTTCCTTTACAATACTGTAATATAAACAAGATTTTCTTTTTTTTTGTTTTTATCTGTTCTGTCTTGGAGGAAGGAGCCCTGCTGGTACAAACTGGAGTTATTAAAATTCCTCAGATTTATTCAGGTTGAGTATTTTGACCTAGATGCTGATATTATTTGACTATTTGTCAATGCTTAAGTCTCGTGTGGGCATGTATGTAGACATTACAGAAGTATATAGAAATATACCTCATCCTTCCTATACAAGAATTCAGGGATCTACCCAGCATGCAATAGCTGCAAGTCTAAATATCAGGCAGTTTGTTTGCTGAAGCTGCTAGTGCACATTAAAATTTGCATTTTACATTATTCTTGATACCTATCATATATAATCCACTTTTTTGATAAATACATGGAAGACATATGGCAGAAATAATGAAAGCAAACTAAAGTATATAATGAAAAAAAAAGACAAAGTAGCAGACAGGGCTTAGAGTCTCAGCTTGCAATACCAGCTTAGTAAAGCCCTTCTGAAAATTCAGACAAATAACAAAAGGGCTCGATATTCCTTTTTGGACTCGCACCTTGCTCTCTTTGAAGCTTCATTTTAAAAACTCTAACTTGCAAGTGATACAAGTTTTACTCAGTCATTTTTAATTTCAGAGACTGCCTTTTACAGTGGCAAAACAATTTTTCCCACCACAAGTACAGAACAGTCATGAAAAGGCTCAAATAGTTTAACCTTTCAAGACTATACCCAAAGAATACATCTTTTTGACACTCCAGCTGTTTATACTACTGTAAAACTCCTATTTTAAAAACAGTAGTACATTTTCAGGCTATGTTGAAGGCAGTAGACATTTGGTTCTTGATAATTCACAGAACAAGTAAGTTTTCACAATCCAACTGATGCATGGAATAGCCAGGAACATGGCTAGATCTGTCTTTAATGTATGTATTTCCTCATCTACCCATCCCCTAATTGCTTAATCAGATTATACCAAGGCCTCAATTACCCTAACAATAAACAGGTTTGACTATTGTTGGGAGACGTAAGGGTAAAGAGGGAAAAAATCTATTCAGAGCATATTACTGCACCAGCAGAAGTGTAGAGCAACACACTAACAAATCATAAGTGTATGGGTTATGTATTTTATGAAGTACAACAAAAAAACCCCCAAAACTATAATATTAGATGCATTTTTCACATCACATCATGGTATACAATTAGCATTGGCTTCACCTATGTTATGTCTTCTATTATGAAATAGCTAGCCATACACAGATTTGAAAACACATATTTCTATTTCAAAACTTACTACTAGTTCATGTTTCACTTATGTATGAAAATGCCACTATGGCTTTTCATTTGATATATTTCTCTCATTTTCTTCAAAAAACACACTAGGCGTTGGCAGTGATAAAATTAAACATGCCTATTTTCGTGGCCCTGCACGATTTTGTTAAAAAAACCCCCCAACATATGGAAATCAGAGCTTTTACTACATAAATGGAAAAGAGAGCGACAGCAGTTAGGAACATGATATGGATATGAGTTTCAATACTTTTTCAGCCTAACACAGCTCTCCTTAAGCAAGTACAAACTCTTCCAGTACAATATAAAGGTGCCTTTAAGCCAGATATTTCAAGTGTCTTGCTCCCTGCAAAGCATTTATTTTGGCAAGTGGCTAAAAGCTCGCCAAGGAAAGGTTGCTGATCTTTGCCTGAAAAGCTTGAGCCAGCTTTATACAGTAAGGGCTTAGTACAAACACACAATGCTTACCAGATGTTCAATCAGCTAACTGGATGCAATCCAAGGGATGGCTATAAATCCATGGAGAGATGTTCCTTAAGAAGGCATTTGCCACACGAAGTTAAATTCATATAAGCACCCTTTGGAGAATCTCTACCCTGAGCAGGGCAGTTTAAAAGGCTCATGCACCAACAGACTGAACTGTCACCAAGTGCTGATTTGCGTGTGCACAGATACCTTTAAAACGAAATTTGGGGTTCAACTGTTAGCCTGCAAGGTTCATTTTCCCAAATAAATACCTGTGCCATTACTCAAGTCAGTGTCAACTGGCAAGAGGCAAAAACTTAAGGTGGACTCAGACTGTTATTTCACAGCTCCTCTTCTCAGGCTTTCCAGTCATTGTCACTTCGGTAACAACATAAAAATATGTACTCTCAGATGCCATGCTACCAACGGGTGAGATTTTGTCTCAGAAGAAATACAGCACCTACTGCACTAACAAGCAAATACATACCAGAGTCAGGTATTACAGTCATCTACTGACATTGACGTATTCTAACAGACTGGGGAGAATAAGAGATTTATTTAGAGTTGTTCATTTGAGATGAGAAAGTTGTCTGACTGAGCAATGTAACCTACATGTTTCTGTATTAGTATAAATGCAGTGCTTGGGGAGTTTTCTTGGTGGGGTTTTTCTTGGTTGGGTGATTGGCTTAAAAAGAAAAATAACCAAACAAACTAGAAATTCAATTTTCTGGATGGTTACGGGTTTCTTCCAATTGTAAACACAGTCATAAAAGAGATGAATAATTTCAAAAGGAGAAAGAAACCAGGGAAAAAAATTCCATTTTTGCACTAAGCATCCACACCTCAGCACAGAGGTATCTGAAGTTTAAACCAAATGAGACTCAAGAGAAAAAGCATATTAGTAGCACCTTTGCATGATCCCTCAGAAGAAAATGAAGGCATAGCAGAAGGAGAAAACTTTTCAAGTCAGTTTGTTTCTTTTGTTTCTTTGATTTTACCCTTTTCCCTCACTTGTAGTTTGAATAAGTGCTGATCTGATACTGAAGAAATGAAAACCTGAATGGGGAAAAAAAGTAATTCCCCAAAACCTACCTCCATAAAACCAGAGCTTCAAAGGAAATAGGTCCTCAGTTGATACACTACAAAAGGAGTTTTGAAAAGGAAGATTGTGGTTAAGTTTGTTGTTGTTAAGTTTGTTAGTTGTTTTTCTGTTAAAGCAGGGAAGCCAGCAGAGGGAAAGCCGAAGAGCCAGTGTAGGACTCTACCTTTATCCAAGTTATGAAGAAAAATGTGAAATTAGACCTTTAGATTGGAGTGCTCCTTACTGAGACTGAACAGAGCAGAGCAACCAATGTGTGCATGGTTTCTCTGACAGGGTATTTTGCTTTACCATAGGAAGAGAAAAGCTATACAATATTGACACTTCAAACCCTGTATCTCCCTGAGCACACAATATTCTCAAGAACTTCTAGGGAAGCTGCATTTGTAGAAGAGCTCTAAATTGCAAAACTACATGAATCAAGTGACTGAAGACAGAAACCATCCAGTTAGCACTGCTGGTTCACCACTGTCCTGTTCACGTAGTTTCAGATTATTTTAGCTTCCAGCAAAGGCCCCAGCCTTGAGTCTAAAAATGTAATGTTCAAGTGCCTTGCTGAGTCTCAGTAAATAGTTTCCCAGACGTCAAACAGCATCCTTACTTCACAGATACTTTACATTTTACCACTGGAAGACTGCTTGCCCCACAACAGGTCCTTTTGTGAAGTTCCTTTCTGCTCCACCTACAGCTCTGGAAAAGCTACAGAGGCTACTTGGGTCCCCCTCAGAGATCCACACTGACTAAACTACTGACTCTCCTCAGAATCCCTAGGGGCCTAAGACATTTCCAACACTCAGCTTCCTCTCAGACATTAACATACAGAGAAAGGTAAGAATATGTGTGAGTTGAATGTTCAAGCAATTTTGGGTGGCAAAATAAGAGATAAGGTTTTTAATAGTGAAGCTATTAAAAGACTCTGTGACTCTTTTTTTCCATGTGTTTACTATAAGAGCATGGGTTATTAAAAACTAGGTTCTCCATCCAGTCTCATTTAAAAACAAACAAACAAAAATAATCTAGTAAAGATGTAACATTACAAACAAGTGGTTAAACCTGCAAAGAGAAAACTACTACAATAAAGAAGGTTGACTCCTTTGTTGAAATCTTAAAATGCAATTACTTGCAGTGAAAAGCTGGTGATTAACTTGAACCTTTTGAGAGAGATGCCACTGCCAGGAGGAATAGCAAAGGTGGACTAGAGATACATCCTGATGAAGGGATCAATCAGTGGAAATAAAGAAAAATCTGTACCTTCTGAGAAGGTTTCTGAGAAATTGAGAAATGTTTCCACAAAGAAAAGTGACCTGCTCTTCACCTACCAGAAGAATATTCAGGTCTGAGGTCTATCTACCTAGTTATAATAATAGAAATTCTGAACAAACCCAAGGATTCTTTCACTGCCTATTCAGCACCTTAGGATCAGCAGCTGAGGGTTCCAAGGAACTGACAAACAGCCTGTCCAAGTTGTATTCGTAATAAAAGATATTAGTGAAAGAAACTACTACTCTTCAGTAACACAAATTCCTGAAACAACCAAGCAAAAATGCTCCCTGATTTAGACTTTGAGATTTCTGATTAAGCACCTTCCACTATTCTCTGTTCAGACAGCAACTGGCACAACCAGATTTCATTCACTGAGCCCTTACAGAACAAGAAGCATAATTAATGATGACAATGACAACTACAAGTACTTCAAGGAAAAGCACTGGCAAAGAGATACAATAGGAATTGTAGAGAAAGTTTTTATCCTGTGGGATCTATGAACAGATTTTTGCAAAAGGATGCTACAACATGGAACAGAAATACAATTTTTCTTGCTGTATCAATTCTACCAAAGTTGAATGCCTGAAACAAATCCTCTGGATATATTGATTAACAAGCTGTATCTATGTTATAGATCTATCAAGTATGGGACACAAAAATGGCATTATGAATCATTGCTTCTACTGATACTTTATTCATGCAGACCTTCTGTCCTGACATGCCAATCAACAATAACCATATTTGCAAACCTAAGAGCCTTGAAGTAAATGAGCTAAGAAGAATGGGAAAACCTCTTACAAACTCATGTATTTTGAATTACATGCTAAATACATAACCTGGTGCAGTCAGAATTCTAAGGACTGTTTTGTTGGCTATTTCAATGCAAAAAGGACAAATAATAAACCTAAACAAAATGTTTTGCATTCACAGAATACCACGACTTCAGCTAGCAGGCCTTATTGTAAAATGTCACCTTATGTTCTTCATCTTGTGAAACTTTAGTATCTTACAAGCAGATGAATCTGAAGATGAATGTACTGGAAGCTGTGGTGTTTTATTGCAATTCAACTGCCCACTCTAAAATGGGGAATTTGTGATTGTATAGAAAGACAATTCCATAATGCAAATTATAACATCTAACAATGATAAATAACCACTACAATTGATTAGACATAAAACATAGAGTTTTGAATAGTTCTTAAATTTTTATTACATGTTACTTATAATAAACGCAGCTAAGAAAAAAAACCTAACATGTCAAGGCCATTCTGAAGTCATCCACAGTTGATTTAGTATTGACAAATTTCAAATGGTAACTTAATTCCTAAGTTGGCAGAAAGCTACTCTAAGTAACTGTATATGTTTGTGTCCCACATAAACCAGTAACTCCAAAGAAAGAAGAAATGTACAATGACAAATGCACCAGGCAGGTCACAAGCTGTTAAATATAGCAGCACCTGTCTTTCAGTATATATAAAACTGACTTTGCTGAAAATGTTTTTAATCATTCCTCAGGCAATTTACCTTTCTTACCCACTTGCTGGCCATCTGTTACTCCAGTTTTTAAATCAAATCATTGTGTCATCGTATTAGTTAAGTTTTAAACTTTCAGCCTGCATTTAGATCTTAATCAGATATACTGGAGCTCTTAAGTATTTATCAAATAATTCAAAAAACTTTAATTACAAAACGCTATAAGAACTAAAAGAAAAAGATGAAAAAATAGATGTAAAGACATTGCCAAAGCATGCCAATAAAACAGTCAGTGAGTGCACTTCAGCATATAAATACTGCATACGCTACAGCAACACTGCATTAATAGAGAAAATCAATATGACCTTGCACAACAAGCAGCCCTAAGAAATGAGTAAGACAGCAAGTCTTGCAGATTCTCCTGTTCACTGACAGGTTGATACACAGACACACCTTTCTCCATAGCCCAGGCAGAAGTTCAAGATACAAGACTAAAAGCCAGTGCGACCATTAGATCCAGTTTGCAAAATAACAGAGAATAAATACAATGGATCTTTTCCAAGCTAATTCCTTTCTACAAACACCAGCCTACTATAAACTTTGTTTTTCTTATAACTGCATACATAAAGGGGAGTCACCAAATGTTTACTTAATAGCAGAATTGACTGATTACATGCTTTGAAAGAATGACAAACTATTTTGGTAGAATAACAACAACAGCAGCCTCCCACACTTGGATTTGGTCTCCCAAAAGCAAGCTATCGGAAATACTTGCTCTTAAAGATGCTATGTGCTTGCATATGGCATGGTACATATTTATGTACCAAATTCCAATAAATCTATGTAACAAATTCCAACTCATAGTATTGGATGCTGTGTCAGGTTCTGAGAAGCCATATTCTGCATTTGTCTGTTTGACCAAAGGGATTTGTTTTTGAAATACCCCTTAAAGTTCTGAGTGGGCCATTACTTAAAAACACCTAAAGAAATCCAACCAAAGTATGAAAATTATTAAAAAGAAATTATAAATAGAACTTTAATGATTAACTGTTGCAGTTATTTTAGGCAGTGAATAGACACCTTAGTGCATATCTACATTTGGGAAGTTTCCACTGATACAGCTGCTTCCATTCACAGAAAACACATATAGATTTACTCTAAATGCACAGACTCCTTTTAAATAAAGTAAATCTACAGAGGGTAAATAACCCTGCAGATCAATTTTGGCAAAGGAATTGTAAAGACATGACTCACAGGTGTTAGAGAAATACTGCTTACATAGTTTCAAATGGAGAATTAAAAAAAACTTATTTTAAGAGCTGTTTTCTCACCCTCTTCCTATGTCAACATCACCAAAATGGTGAAGTATTTTGCAGAACTGATTTGGAAGCACAATATGGAAACCTTCATGTTTTAGCAGAAAAATTCAAATCCTAACTTTCGAGAACATCACCGTCTGTGTGACAAACAGTTTATTTAGCATTTTCTTTTCAGTATGTGGGATGGACAGTTCCTACTACAGAATTTACAAAAGATTGCTAAAATAAATAGTTACTCGCCATCCCTATCAGTGCAGTACAAACATTCAGAAACTATAAGCAGGCTCCAAAACAGGCTTAGTGTAAAAAGATGATGATAAAAACACTCCTCTTGAGCTTGTTGTTGTTCTTGTAAAGGCTTTTTATGTAGCTTGATTTCCACTTCTCAGACTTTAGCATTTATGTTTTCCAATCTTTTTCTGCTTTAAAGACTAGAACTGAACAGAAGCAAGTTCTAGAAAATTATTTTTTCGGAACAAATCAGAAGTCCCTGAAATTTGAACAATCCATTGGAAACTGCAAGTAGCAAAGCCAGCGACTTTACCATTCTTTCTATAATTCCACATAAAAATATTGGCCAGAGGCTGATATTGATATGCTAGGGTGGCTCTCAACAAGTCTGTCTCTGCCTAGGGAGAGGCAGAAGTACCTGCCCTTGTAATCTGCCACATTTCCATCTGTTCTTCTGCTCGCCTAAGCCACTAAAATCCATGAATGATTCAGTTTACACAACGAGGGGAGGAGGAACAGGAATTGTGTGCTTTTGTTGAGGAAGTCAGCTTATAACAATGAAATGTTTTCATTGTTTTGCCATACAAATGCAAATAGTGAAGAGGGATAAGCAATCTGGCAGCTGGGACTAAGCAGCAATTGAATTTTAAGAGGGATATGGTAACAACATAAGCTTACTTTCAATTTATATACCAATTTAGTCATCACATAAAGGCTCACTTGGGAAATTAGGACTTTTGTCTTTTAGAGGCAGTGCAGTAGAGAACAATGCTCTTTGTCCATATTAATGGATTGAACTAATCTTAAGTCAATTATATCAAAAGAGAATTTGGATATGTCTGACAGAGCTTTTAGAAGTGCCAAATAACTGAAGCTACATTACTGACTGCTGGTGACTAGAAACCTGCTTGCATCACACAGGAGAAACAAGCCAGATTTTCATTACAAGACAAGAGTGCTTGGTGCATATAGAGTACATTCCTGCAAGAAACATGCAACTTGATTGCTT
Source organism: Corvus hawaiiensis (assembly GCF_020740725.1). NCBI lineage: Eukaryota > Metazoa > Chordata > Aves > Passeriformes > Corvidae > Corvus > Corvus hawaiiensis. The sequence goes on from NC_063215.1 coordinate 91,146,127, forward strand.
CCTCCAGTTCAAATTGTTGCTATGAGTATTTCTATTTTCATAAATTGCCAATTTTGCCCCTCCAAAATTCCAGGTGAAACAGTGATACCAATTTGTGCACCATGTACTCTTGCTATTCACAGTGAAGACTGGAGTGCAAAAACAAGCTCCTGGCTCAGAAATTTGGTCAAGACTAGCAATCAATTCAACCAACCCTGGCCACTCAAAAGTGATGCACTTAGTATAACTTTATGTTCCTTTTATATTCAAGAAATACAGATCTACTACAATGAACTGGCCCATTGAAATTCATAAAATACCCCTCAGATACATTCTCTTTACATACATATATATGTATATATACGTAAAATGAAAGAGGTATTTTTGAAACACATAGAATAAGCTACTCCTCATGTGGTCTAGGTGCTTCTGTTCACTACACGAGGATGCAAACAGTTGTTAAGTTAAATTAGGTGCTTCAGTAACATAGCTAAATATCCAAAATTATTTAGGCCACAGCCCTAATAAAACAGTCCAATAATAGGATTTCATAGTACCGCTAACAAAACACTATAAAAATGGTTTACAAACAGTTCTACAAACCTAGTCCACTTTCCTTTGTGAGTAAAACCATAACCCTCCTAGAGAATTTTGCAATACTTCTACACAACACTTTCCCACAGTTATTTAATTGCATGGGAAAGCTCTAAACATGTACAAGTTCTATTGCATTTTGTAAGTGCACCAACCTCTCTAAATTTCTACCAAATACACCTCAAGTAAACCCTCTTGGTCTTCCTGAGGGCTTCCCATAAGTATTTCATAAACTGTCTTCCCTCACTGGCCTGTTTCCATTTGAGTTCCCCTCCAATGCTACCTGTAGCAACACAAATTTCTTTCCAAGCACCTTTCGAGTGTCACCATTTGGGTAATGCACCACATAATAAAGGACACATTAGGATAGCCATTTTTTACTCTCCTCTGGAAAAAGTTAGAGAGTTTTAAACAACTTTTGAAGAACCACATAACACCATTCTTCCTGCCCTTTGACAGTCTGACACACCTGAATGCATCTTGGGATGAAATAGTAACAGTAGGCTCACCTGGGTATCAATTAGCTATCAGTGGAAGGCTGGAAGAACATCTACCTGCCCTGTGACAGAATCACACCAATGCCTTTAACCATATTTCAGTTGATCACTGTCATGCCAGTCAGAAAGATATGTGGAAACTACTATTTAATTGATATTTTCTTCAATATGCAGGAAGAAAAAAGGTAAAGCATATCTTATGTGGGTACAAAAAAGAGGCTATAAGATAAAGTTTAAATAGTAGTTTCCTTTGTTTTTAAAATTCAGGATTTATAGCAATATGTGCTTTTGCAAGCTACTGCTAGTAGCTGGTCAGAGTGCAGCAATTCATTACAAAGAACAGAAAGATAAACATGCTCTTCCGCTGTTTCTCCACTGTGCCAGGCAAAATAATTTCATTTCATAGCATTTTTGGTTTCAACTCCTGTCAGGGTTCATGTGAATCTTCTTTATGTACTGTGAACTGACGATAACCTCATTTAACTGAACTCTATGAGCTTCTGGGGGAAGCTGATCAAAGCTGATTGCTGGACAAAATTTAAGGTAATCAATCACGTAGGCCATTTCGGCAGATCAGGCTGTCACCAAGTGCATGACTAAGACATACAGATTTGCTTCTTCATAAATTCTCTTATTCCTACCATATATCACTTGACTGTTTAAAGTAAGCAGCAGAAAATTATTTTTAGAATTTTTCTTAAGAATGTAATAAATACTTCTCTTCCATATTTGGCACTTTTGCCAGCATGTAAGTGGTGTGTCATAAAAATGAAAATACCTCATGTAATTACAACATTTCAGTCATTACTTTACTTGAAAAAGAAAGTATTTAGTGGAAAAATACCAACTATTAGAATAATTTAAAAAGCAAATAAACTCCTGTCCCTCATCTTTGACACCTTATCCTTTCTACCTACATAATGGTTAGCATTCTTTCAAAAATTAAAGAACTTGGAAGTTTCCTCTGGAATTAGTACTACTAAAATATGGTAATTCCATTACTGTCCTTTTAGCTGGTATTGTTACCATTAGTGATTAACAGGGTAAGATGAAGTCCAACTGCTTATTGACTCAAAGGCAGAGATCAAAATGCGTTCATTTTAACTTGAGCTTTTAAGAGGACATCAGCACACACCTCTTCTACTATTTTCACTGCAGAGACCCTTGGAAATTTCATTCATGGAAGAGTAAGATAAAATATTTAAAGTCCCTACCTTCACCTGACGATCCTGAAAGGTCTATGATGACATACACTCTCCCTTCTGGCTCCAAGTCAATCTGTAATCAAGAAGAGAAAAAGAAAAAAAGAAAAAAACAAACTTAGAACGGCTCCCAAAGCAAGTGACTGCACATCAGGAAACGCGAAGTTTCCAAACTTCACACAGCCAAGGTGTAGGCAGGACACATTCACTACCAACAGTCTCCTTTTGCAAAGAGATGTTGAGGACCCTGCACCTTCACTGGAATAAAAAAGAAGTGTGCATGCTTGGAAAGTTTGAGGTCAGTGAATTTTACATATCAAATATGTAATGTACTGTTCTGACATACGTTAGCACCACTATTTTCAAGGAAGTTAAAAAGTGCTGCTACAATTGAGTAACTTTTTTTACTGTAATGTATACTGAGCCCGGATATGCAAATGTGGAAAACAACACTGTGACAGCAAGACAGATCAGCTCTGGTCACAGAATGGGGGAAATGAACACACACAGCTCATACAGCCAGCTAACACGTGTTTATAATACTCCTTTTGTATCCCCACTGGGAGAAAGAAATGCATGCTTTATCCTCCTTTTCTGAAACACAAAATTTGTTTATTTCTGCACCATTCTGCTAGATTTTAAGGAGTCTTTGCCCATGTGGAGATCACTTTCACTCAGCATGAAATACAGGTGCTCAGTATCAAGCTGCTGTACTTCCAAGATTTCACAGGCTATGGGAATAAGCTTTGGTAAGTTTAGGCACCACAATGAAGAGCTTATTACAGGTCTTCCTGTATTTTATCACAAGTTTCATCAGCAAATCTAAATATTGTTGGATTTTGAGTATCTTAATGGGACACAAGAAATTAAAAACTATTTTTGCTGCAACACACCTCTCAAAAATTAAACTGTAACTAAAACATTTTGTTATCAGTAGCTTGTACTGTGACATAGCAGTTGTCACATGATTTCAGAGACTGAGTGATGTGACATTGTGTTCATTAATACCATATTTTCAACCTATTTTAGTAGGAAAACCACACAGATAAAATTGCAAGGGGCCTTGTCTGCCAGGACCTGTCCTGCATCCCACTGCTCCAGATAGGAGTGGGTGGTCAAGGAAGCACCAGGGCAGCCCCAGCCTGTCCATCAGACCCATCGCTGGGAATGGGGGCAGCCCAGGGCCGGACCCAGGCAGGGACGTGTGCTCTTCTCTCACAGCAAAACCCCCAGAACTTGCCCAATGCTTCTGGTACTCTGAGGCAACCAGTCACAGAGGTTGTGGCTGGGAACAGGCGCTCTCTCCTCCCTCCTCATTGCAGCCTCCTCTCCTTCCACACCTCCTGCTCTGCCACAGCAGGGGAAGGTGGCCTTGCCTCCCCTGTGCCAGCAAACAACACTGAGCTGACCCCCTCCTGTCACAAGGGACATCAGGGTACAGCACTAGGCCAGCAGGAGGTGAGAACTGGGAGATCACCAATTCACCCTAATAACTTGAGAGACCAACCTGTAAGTCTTCACAAATTAGCAAGTAAATGAGGAAGGGGACACCAGAACACCGGGCTACGCCAGGCTTTGCTGGCCTACATTCAGTGGGCAGCCCTATGGGGCCACCTGTTTAGTCTCCAGGTTTCTGTCATCACCTGAGAGGACTTTACAGGAGAGGCTTTTTCTCATCTTTTGGGGCATGGTTGCTGAATGCATCAGGATGATGCAAGCTCCTCCCCCCACTGACCACCTCCTCACAGAGATGCTTCTCTGTCCTTCAAGACAAGGCTGGGAGAGGAGCTCACAGGTCCAGCTGATGTCATCGGACCAACAGATCAAGAAAATTATCTCAGCAGCTGTATTGTAAATAGACCAGGCAGGAAACAGTGTTAGCAAGGCCAGGGGTTACTCAAGGGAGAGGAAAATGAAAGTGTGGTTGTCTGTTTTTTTACAAGTAATAGTGTTGAATATTCAAAAAATACATTTTTAACAATTTCTGAATTGGCAGCATTGAGTTTTGTGGGGGAGTTTTTTGGGGGATTTTGGCTTTTTGTGTTTTGTTTTAAATAAAGCTGCTGATCTTCAAATACTGCTCCTCTCTCCCTTTGCCATTTTTAAATAAGAAAAATATTAGAAGATCAGAGGCACAGGTGCATGAATAGACTTTGATGTCTATGCTGAGGGAGGCTTTTGAAAAACTGCTATAGCACTCAACAGATGGCTGTATTAAAGACAGACATGTCTAATGCTGTGTTTGTATCAGCACTATACACTGTTTGGTTAAGCTTTCAGTGAAATACTTTATGCAGTTCAAATCCCAGCGTGCATGCAAACACATAAACCCCCAACACCATCTCCACAGAAGAATCAGGCATCTGGACAAGTTACTGACCAGCAGCACAAAATATCTGTTCTGCCCCTTTAATTACAACCAGCATTGGAAGCAACTCAGGAAAAAGACTGGAGGCCTGAAACCAAGTTTCCATTACCCAGCAAGTGGACTGTTTCAATTTACATTTTATTGGAAATGATGCTCAGCGATTTTGAATTGGAAATTTTGCTGATGCTCTAAGAAAAATGAACTATTTATAAAAGGAAGTGTCTTCTACAAAGACATCATGTTTCAGTCTTCATATGTTCTAATACCAATAAGAATGAAACGGACATATTCTTATTTTTAGATTTATAAAACACTCACATTTCATTTCAGTGAGTACTTGCACTGACAGTCTTATCAGTCATAGGAATTAGTACTTGTGCCAGAAGCCAGCAGCTCAGCTATCTCAGCTGACTCTACATATGCAATGAACACCATAACAAAAACAGAATCCCCTAGACTGATAGGAACCCTTCTTTTCATCTCAGGTCTTTCATGTATCAAGCCAAACAGAGAAAAAAAAGACTGATTCAATCTTAATTACTCATTAAAAATGTCTAATTTAATGCCTAGAAACATAATGGCATAAATACCTCCAAAATAGACTACTAGAATATGCATGCTTTTTCTTTTTTAAATCTGTGCATTAAACTATGCTTAGACTCTGCAATGTCATTTTATAAATAAGTAACAAAAGATGCATACAGCAAAATCTAAAGTTCCCATGCATTTTTCACCAAATGCCATGGAAGTGAAATATCCCTAGACACACGTAACCAGAAACAGAATGACTGGCCAAATTCAGCTGAATAGAACAGACATCCTTGAATGCACTGGAAATAGTCTGATCACAGCAATTCTGATTCCGACCCTTCTCCTTGACTAAAAATACTTCTCTCTGAATGCAGCCTAGCTTTTATACATGCAGAGAGAACTTATGAGGAGACATCTAAAAAGATGTTACTGTTCAAAAGGACAGCAGGGAACAAGGCAAGATGCAAACTAAGGATGGGACAGAGGAGTTGATACAAGAGCAGCTTTGCTGTAAGCAAAATATGTACCTTGCACATATACATCACATTTTCCACATGCAGCAAAAAATGGAACAACTATCACAGAGCAAAATCTTTGATCACCAAAACATTTTATCCTGTTAGTGACCCATGCTATTGCTGTGACTTTTGTTGAAACACAGTTCTAGCGTATGCAAGTAACATTAATTAAAAAGGTAATTTAAACAACTTCTATATTGTTCAAATAACAACATGTGGCAGCATATTGAGATGAGTACAATCATTGCAGGAAAGCAGAACAGATCATCAAGAACTCCAGGCCTGAATAAAACCTATTAGTAGCCTGTTTCAGGGAACAAAAGGCAACCATCCATAAAACCAGACATACTTTCAGAGGAAAACCCATGTTGAAACCAAGGCCAAGCTTCAGCATATTGAAGGCATTTATATAGTTTCACAGTCATTAATGGATTTTATTTTCAACACCCTTCTTATACAGTTCCCCATCTGCAAAATGGGATACTCCCAAAGGCACAAGCGAGACTAAATGACTTTCTGGCAAGTCATACAAGAAGTCTACGGTTAAACAAGAACTGAGCTCTGGTCTCTGGAGGCCCAGACTACTCACTGGACCATTCCTCCTATTCCTCAGTTAAGCTTCACTTTGTCAAACAACATACATTCTGTCTTCCAGCAGTATCAAACACTACCAAGAACTTTTTTTTTTCTCTTTTTTAGACAGCTTTAATGGGTACATATCTAGGAGGCAATTTCTTTTCTTTTTCATTCAGATAATATTCATCAGTAAAAAAAATACCAAACAAAGTATGCGGAAATATTTCTCTGCAGCATTTTCAATGGATCACAATTCTTGGGTAACTCTGGACTAATGCAAAATTTACTCAAACTATGCAGAAAATTGTGAAAATGGTCCAGCTTTTCGTCGTGGTTTGCTTTTTGCAAGTTTTTAACTCCTAAGTGTTCTGAAAAAACTGAGCCCTAAGCTCAGCTAGAAGTTCATCATTTTCCTCCTCTCAGGTGTAAGACATTAATTCCCCCCCTAAAAGTGTGAAACTTGGACAGAATTCTCTTAGACCAGGATTTTCTAAGGAAACCAAACACTCTCTCTAATCTTGAAAGGATGAGAAAGATTAGAATATGCTATGGAAATACTTGTGTTGCACTGATGCTTCATATTTGAATATGAGTTAGATTTTATGTGCAGCCTGAATAATTCCATCAGCATTTGGGGGTGTTCTTTTCATTCCATTTAAAAGCATCAGCACAGATTTTGCATGCTCTATGGCACAAAGTGAGACCTATTGTAAGCAAATGACAAACTGTTGTCTGCAGTGGCTCAGTGTCCCACTGCCATAGGGTTTCCTTTGATCATAACAGAGTCCATGAGCCACCTATGTTCCAACACAAGGACATCACCTGAGATTTCGTGCACTGTACTCATTTAAAAGCCAAGTTGTCTCAAGAGAAATTTAAGGACAGTCATTGACATGAATCCAGATCTGAAATAAAAAATGAGTAGACAAATGCATTTCTCATAACTGAACTTCCTAACGGCACAAAAGTTGAGTAAGTTTTACTCTGATCTTCCTTAGCTAGACAGAGTATGAAACACAGCAAAACCCCTTCAAACCAAAAGCTGTTAAGGATTTTGGCAACAGTATAAACCTAAATGGACTGTATAAGCCACAGAAACAGAGAGAAATAAATCATAAAACCTGCTTTGCACCTCTTCTTGTGATGTTCTAGGATTATCTGATATTTGGGTAGCTTAAAGCCTAAACCTCCAAGCACATGATCTGTCACTGCAGATGGTTATTTGATTCATGTCAGACCTGGGAAGTCAGTATGTTTTAACCCTTCCTGAGTGCAGCATAACAAAGTTTCTTGTTGAACACACAGCTTCTCTCTGAAGAAGGAGGGAAGAGGTTGTGCTTTAAGTGCTGATAGCTGCAAAGGCTGAAGGGGGGGTGGTTTTTCTGTGCGCTGTTTTCAGAGGTATTTATCAATTTTGGTAAATATTATTTCCATGAAAATGCATATGAAAATCAGAACAGTTATAATCTAATAGAAAATGACTGGAAAATCTGTGCTGGTCTTTTGTTCTTTGGCCACAAGATTTTTCTGCTTCCATTTAAACAGCTAATAGAGCACATATTTTAAATTATTTAATAGAAAATAAAACATTAACATTGATGTTTTTCAATATAGCCAAAATGACTGCAGCCCAAGTAATTTTAAAACTTTCAAACCCACCATGATTATTGGAACAGAAGCAAACTCTTGACCAAAGGAACAGCCAGAGGTATGATTAAACTTGCCAACTTACCCCAGCATTTACATCTGAATCCCTATCAAGCTCAACTGAAATAAACAGGTTTGCAATAAGCTCCATAAGGCCAGAAAAATAGCTGAGCAAATATTATTTATTAATAGTATCTGAAAATTAAGAATTTCACGTTACATCATTAATTACATGAGTAAACTTGACTTTCAAAATAAATTACCCAGAAAACATAGTGAGAAAACTTCCCCAGACTCTCCATTTACCTCTGTGATGTTTTTCATCCCACCAGCCGCTTGCTCTTCTGGCAAAGGCGGCAGGAAAATTTGGAGTCAGTGCACTGCTCCATTGTTCACAAATCTGCCTTTCATTATGAATGTTACGTATTTGATTATTATAATTAGAGAGAAATGCAACACAGCTTGCCCCATTGTAATTGACCACAATGATATACATAAAGGTTCAGAAATTTTGGCCACAGGGGATTCTATCAATTATTTACTCATACTCAGAAGTCAACAAAAAAAAAAAAAAAAAAAAAAAAAAAAAAAAAAAAAAATCTCCAACATCTTGCATGACCCTACAGAAAACATCAAACACTTTGCAGTGCCAGACACATACACTGACATAATACAGAACAGCAGCAGGCAGGGAGAAACAAGATTCAGCTGAAATAACCACTGAACGACACCAATTCTAAACCAAGAATCCTTCCATCATTTAATAAAGCATATACTGATACTCAGCTGTGGTGTCCTGAATCACATGTGATTTGACCTTGGTGTTCTATGATCTGCTGTGCCCAAGGCCTCCGAGACACCAAAGGACGAGCACTTTTGAATGAGCAGCGACACATGCACGTGTGTTTGAGCACAAGCACATCTGCACTGTCAGAAGTAGTGTACTCATTTTTATGTATTAAAAGGACAAACAACTCTTACAGACCACTGTGCTGAGCCTAGGGTGTGCAGGGCTCATTTTCTGGTAGAATCCAGAAAGTGAACCTGGGCAGCTGGCTCTATTTACATGTAACAGGCAGCAGAGCACTACGAATGACTGCAAAGGCATTGAGCAGCACAACCACAGAAGGGTCACTGCATGAAACCAAGTTTCTGACTATGATCTGAAGCAAGGAAGAGATCATCTTTACTTCTTTGAAAGCTTCAGGGAGTGGAGAGTATGTACAAGGTATTACCTATTACTACAGTATTTAAGTGTTATATGGCAAACTGTTTAGGGTTTCTAAACACCTACAGTCACAATTCATGACAAAGGGAAATAAATCAATGACAGAGAAATCTCTTCATGAGCAGAAGAATAAATCAATGACCTTAAGAGATAAGGCTGCCTAGACTAACCATTCCAGGCATTCTGCATGTGAACAGGTCCACAGAAACTCACTAGCATGAGTGTATCAGACACAAGTGTGTGCTATTTGTTGGTTCATTTAACCCAGTACAGTTAATCTGATGATGCAAATGTGTCCCATTATTAAGCCTTATGAAGACAGGGGAATAAGCCAAAGTTACGTAGTATTTTTTCACTGCACTAAAACTGTATCTACACTAGAAATGGAGGTGGCATTATTTTAGCAATGGTAATGAAGATAAAATACAAGGAACCTACACAAGCCCAAAGACAACGTGAAGTACAATGTGTAAGAGCTAGTTAGGCTGAGCAACGCCCAACTAGACTCTGAGTGAACAGACAGTAAAACCCCCTACTGAACAAAAGCCTGCATAAAGCCATTCTCTTGAAACATTTGCTAAATGTATTTCAAGAAAGAAAAGAAACTCTTCAGAGCAAAAGCACTTTCCCAAACAGATGGTTATTTGATTTAAGAATAAGGGAATTGCATTGTGTGGTAAGATCTGACCTGTAATTTCATCACAACGCTTTTCAAATGTATTTCTTAATGCACTAGTGCAGTGGCACTCTCCAAACCACAGGGAAATAATTAACTGTCACAAAGTATTTAAAACATGTTTGTTGTCTTGGCTTATGGGCATTTTTTAAAGTCATGCTACAGAACTGCAACCAGAAGGGAGGTTACCTATACACCCAGCAATAAAACACTGAACAGGAGTCAGTAATTGGCTAGCACATAGTGGTTAGCCAATTACTACATGTCAAAAACTGATGAAGGCCCTCATATTACCTTACTACAGCACAGTTTCAGACAACCACATGCTCATATGCTGAAGCCAAACTCATAGGTGGCACATTTGTTCAGTCTCAGAAATCCCCTAAACGTGATGATATTTGGAGTTTTTCCTAAATTACTTTAACCAGATATTTGGAGTTTCTCCTAAATTACAATAATATTTCCTCTGAGTAGACAACTTTTCAATGCTTTGCACAACCACCATGAAATATGTGTCTATATAAAAGTAAGTACATGAATTGACTCATCATTTTCCTGGCCACACAAAACCGTTTTGGTGGACTGCATACTTTTTTCCTTAATTCCTTAAGTATTTTCCATATTTCCTCACATCCTTTAAGCAGGAATTTCTGCCTGAAGACTTGCAGATTAAGATACCAAAGCAATGCTACCTATTTCCTATAAATATTTGTCAAAACACTCCTTGCACTCTCCTCCCGCCAGGTATACTCTGGGAACTCAAGGTGGTATATAGTAGGCAATATCCACATAGCATTTCTGTACAAAGAATAAAGGAAATAACTGTGCTGATTTTTAGACCTCAAATCAGGGATATTAACAGCTGAAAGATCCAAGGCTTTGGTGTAACATATTCATTTTTTGTGTATTAGGTATAAATAAAAATCCTTGCTAAACAAGGTAAAATAGTCTCCAAAGACAGGACATAAATAAGTCCTAGGAAATGGTGATATTAGATGACGTTAAGTTGCCCTTCAGTTTTGCACCTGTTAATCCTATTCTAGGCCTCTGTAAGGAAAAAAAAGACCCAACACAACCCAAGAAAACCCCCCACAACCAAAAAAACCCCAAAACCTGCAAAAAAAAGACAACTCTGGAACTTGCCTATGAATCAAGTATATTTCAAAACAAAGGTCAGGAACATCGATGACACCTGGTATGAGTAAAGCTTCCATCTGCCTTAGAGAGAAGATCTTCCCAGATATTGGAAAATAAATATACCTTACACGAACCCTCAGCCCAAACTAGGCAGACACTTCAGTATTAGTCTCAGACCCTTCCCACAAGAGGTTCACATTTTCAGTCTCTCAAACACTACTGTGCAATACCTGTTGGGAACTTTTGAGAGAGGTCCAACTGGACTTACAGTCTTCAATGAGCCAAGAATGCAGCAGGGAACTGAATCCACTTCAGTTCAGCTCTAGCTCAGGCTCAGTTGTAAGTAGAGCTGTGCTGGCTTTGTTTCAGCTAGCAACAAAACTCACATCTAGGTTTTGTTCCAGTTAAAAACCCCCCAGCATTAAAACAACCACTACTGTTTATGAGTGTGAGTTCATTTCAGCTCCCCGGGAAGAAAGTTGAAAGGCCTTTCTTATCTGGAAGGCAAGCATGTTAAATATACTCTCCATCTGCATTCACGACAGAAATTAATCCTCCATTAGGAAGTAAACAGCTTGAGTCAATATGCTGCAAATGGACAAACTGTACTTCAATGACACTTGCTGGAACTTTTAAGTAGCTTGTTGATGTGCAACACCAGCATCGGCTGCAAGCCAGAGTGCATCAGCAGAGAGAAATAAAACTCAGTTGGGCGAATTTTTACTCTTCTCTCTTGCCAATTTGATTTAGATATGAATGAGGTTCCCTCTCCCCACAACCCTCAACTAAAGTGGCTGAAACTACAGAATATGCAATTAAGATAGCCCTGGAGGTGTGCCCAGAGGTGCCTTTGATCTCAGTAACTGCCTATGAATTACTAAGGTTCTTTCCCTCAAATTTCCAGAAAATGAACAATATCTGATTTTAAGAAACACCTCTAGAAGCTATAAAGACTTTCCTGAAAATTCCCCAGTATTCCAGCTGCTCCTCTATCTGTGCAAAACTGGACTTTTAACATGACAACACCCCTGACCTCCTTTGCAGTTTACCTTAGTGTACCTTTCATGAAATTTGGCTGGTAATCAACTTGTCAGCACTGAGCCACCACACACAGTGACTGACTTGAGGTTTTGTTTCAAGTCTCAGCTTGGCACCCAAAGCCAAAGAAGAAGGTCACAGGGCTGGACTCTTTGACCTAGCCAGATGGTCAAACTGCTCCGAGGCAGTGCCAAAGAGGGGCAGCTCCGTGGACTGCCACCAGGCAAGAAACAAAAAACACTACTTCAAGAGGGCAGAATTAAAGAAAGCTGTAGAAATAAAATAATACAGGGTTTGAAACATCTTCAATTAAAAGCCACACGTGAATGAGAAGGATAAAGGATGTATGGAAGAAGACAATCACGGGAATATGCAGAGACAAAAATTATATATACAGTTCAGAAGTGGCATCAAGTTGTCATAAGGAAACAAAAGGAAGTAAAATAATATTTCAAGAACAAAGCTAAGCTAAAATTACTCTAAAAAATATTCTAACAGTTTTCTTTTAGAAATATTAACCTCTTTTAACCTCCTCTTTAAATCTGAGAATGCTTCTCATTACTATCTCAGCTGTCGTGCTATGTCAGAAGACACAGCTTTATCCCAAACATAAGGGATTTTTAAAACATAAGTTTTTAAAAAGTAATAAAGAAGTTTAAAACAGTTTTTAAATTAAGACACCAAAACCATACTGACTTAAGAGGTTTTATTATTCATCCAGGGAGTTGAAAGCTTGTCATTTGTTAACATAAGATGCCTCTGTTAATTTATCCTTGTAACTGATAATTTTCAGTAACTTAAGTGCAATTTTAAAAAATGTGTCTCCTACTTTCCCGTTCAGGTTCACTAAAGATACATCTCTATTTTCAAGGAAAGAAACTGAAAAGCAAAAAGGGAGTAGTTACCTTATGGAATCATCTAAATTTGGGTTAGAAAGGAGAGGAGATTGCAAAAATATCATAAAAACATTTGTTTCCCAGTTAAAAAAAATTCCTCCACCAAACACAAAGATGAAAGCAAGAATACACAAGCTTCAAAAATTACAAATTAATGTTCTTCTGCTGGGTTATGAATATGGAAGAAAAAAGTATGTTCTACACAAATATTCTCCATGTCCTTTCACATATGCATCTGTAGCTTGAGTTTCTTTACAACAAACACTGACATTACAATAAACAAACACTGCATGATACACAACCCACAATGGTTATACAGAATTGGCATCAAGTATTTAAACAAAAGCATCCTTTCTGGAAATATCTCTCCTACTTACAGCCTGCCAAGAACTGCATTGATTCAGAGACTTTGATCAAGTTAAGTTCTAAAGAAATTTGAAAGCAGAAAAAAGAATTTAAGAAAATAAAATACAAGCTTCTTGCAAAACTATCTTTGCTCTTTTTTTTTTTTTAAATCTTCCTAAATGCTTGTTCAGCTTAGAATGAAAGCCTTCATTTTGCCCTCCCACTCTGTGGCACACACAAGTGCAAACAGGTTACACAAACTGGCTGCTGTGCAGGTAAGTTCATCCTTTCCTATACTGAGCACATGCAGGATCCGTAGGGCAGGTTTAAGTAAGGATGTCTGTAACAGCGAGGGAACTGAATGCACCTCTCAAGTCTCAGTTCAACGTCTAAACAGAAAGATCATTCCTGCTTTCTAAGGGAAAAGATAGTTTCTAATATCTTGTAATAAATAAGCATTTTGCCAGTAAATGTGGCAGTTTCAAGCCCACAAAATTATTCATATTAGGTATGTTCAATCATGCAATCTCCCCCAAAAAAGTAAATTCAAGAATAGCATCAAAATATTTAAGTTTCTTGAACAACTACCCAGAATCAGTAAAAAATCCATCAAAAATTTGAAAGAAAATGTAACCCCCAATGCTATCTCATGCACCTTTCTAAAAAAAATTGCCACAGGAACTAACCTATTCATTTCTGTAAGAAAAGATCACTAAGACATTCCCTATTTGGTTCCACTTTTCCCCTTATTTAAAAAGTACCATGATTAGATCTTTATATACCATTTAACAATGTTGAGTGGTTTTTTCCAACATAGTTTTTGTGTTGCTCTGATGATATTTTATCCTCTGTTTAATCATCAGATTAGAAAGATTAATGAAGCTAATTCTGTTAACAAAATGGCTATCCTGAGAACTACAATTATCTGTGATTCACTTGGACTTCCTCTGCAGCTTTAGCCATAACAAACCCAGAGCAACTCCAAGACTCCTCGGATGCCAGCTACAAAACACTTTGTTAAAAGAGCAGCTAAACAGAAAACTGATACAGTCCATTCTACCCATGTTTAAATGCAAAAAAGAAAAACAAGTAAAATGAAATTGAGTAGCTTTATATACCTTTATACATGCTGCCAGGCAACCTATATTGCATGAAACAGATAGACCAGAATGCAACATCTTGAATACAGAGATTACAGAAAATGAAATGGCAAAAATAGCCACTACTATTATTATGGTTCCTGAAAAGTTAGACGGCACAGTCCACCAGCCAGAAGTGGCACACCAGGAATAGATATATCTTCAAAACTCCCTAAGAAAAAAACATGTTCCGGTGCATGTGGCATTAAGTGGCATTTTTCTTTAGCACTTATTTTCATTTACTGCAGTGCTTTAAACAGAATTACATGTGGAGTTCTCACATGGTAGATGAATTTTACATAAAAGATTCCTGTTAAACTTCTTTAAAATTTCACTCTTTCAGACATCCAGAAAATTTTCCAGTATTTCCTGGATTTAAGAAAAAAAAATTTTAAAAAACCAAAAAAAATCCACCCTGAGACTTAGTCTTTCTTGTCTTGTAGGGATTTGGATGTTCCGCTTTTAGTCCATCAGGAAACAGGAAGCGCAGAGTCATTTACGGTTCTGTTCTTTGAAAAAAAAAGATTATAATTCAAACCCTTCAAACTCTTTTGAGGGGGGAGGGGAGGGGAGTTGGTTTTCTTCTTTTTTTTTTTTTTCCCTTTTTTTTTTCATTTATGAATACAAGGGCATTCACTACTCAGGTTTGAGTAATTTCTTTGCAAGAGCTCAGGTAAGATTTCATAGAGCCAGATAGTAAAAACTCCTGGAACTTGGCTCAAGGTAGCTGAATAATTCTTGTTCATTTAGCTCTTAAAATTTAGTTCCAACCGCATAAGAGCCATCCAGTTCTGCTAATGGAAGCCACAGCATGCTGCCCACTTACTCTGGTATCGAACCAAGTAAGTAGGGCAAGGCTAACACCTGTCTTCCAAGAAAGGCTTTCAGTCTTTTCTGGAAATGTCTAGGGATGAAGTATCTGCTACATCCTTTGCCAACTGGTGTCATTAGTTTATCAGTTTAATGTGAAAGAAAATACGTGCTATGCTGCCCATTTTAATCTGTCTGGGTAGCCCTCAGTTCCTGTTTTACCCTTTTGAGATTAAAAAGCTCTTTCTTTTTTGAATGGTACTTTACATACCCAAATTAAGTAACCTCCCATTGTTCTTTTTATTTAAAGCAAACCAGTGAGCTCAGAGCCTCTCCCTGTAAAGAATTTTCTCCAATATGTGAATGCTTTCAGAAATCCTAGTGTGAGCTCTGGTACTGACTTGCTGGGTCACCCTGGGCAACAAACTTTATTCACCGTCCATGTGCCTATTTCACCTTCTAATATTAGTCTTATTTAGAGTACAAATTCTAAAAAGTTCAGGCTCTTTTTAACACATTTGTGCAATTAGGCCCTCATATTTTTACCAATATGTACACTGGAGTTTGCAGGTTCTAAGCATGCTGCCATATTGATAACCTGAACTGCTAAATCAACTAGGAGCCATCAACCATTAGTGTAGTGTATTGACAGCCCCGCACATAGATCTGCTATGGTGCACCTATCTCTTCCCACAAAGCAGGGAGCCTTATCACCTGATTTACAAAAAAATTTCCATTGGGGGTTTACAGCACGAGGCAATTCCAATTCCACACAGAGAGGGCAGAGAAAGGTCTTGAAGCAGGTCTATCTGGCCTTCAGTACACTTCATTTTGCTCAATTCCAACCAGTTTTTAAAATGTCGACCTCCCATAATCCTCCCATGTGCAGCCTACAGAAGAAGGAGGAATAATTTCACACCTGGGGGAAGTGTCATGAAAAATCTGTCAGCTGTAAGAAGGGTGGAGGCAGGCAGGATAGGCTTCCTCAGGAATGTATCTAAGTTTTGGATACTCTTGTTCCTCATTCCTCCATGGCTGGCCTACAATTTTCGTAAGCATTATCCCACACAGCTTGCAGAAATCTCTGCCTTGGACAACCCTATAATCAAAACTTAGTTGTATCCAGGCTTGTTTCAAAATTCTCAGAGCACTCTTATCTGAGAAAAACTCAACAGGTGATCTGAAATGGGAACTAAATACTTAGATTTTTCTAAAAAAGTATAGAAACAGTTCCCAAAGATCTTCTTGAGCACAGTGACAGCACTAGTCCCTTTACTCCAGAGACCTCAAGGACAGAAGAGGCTGTGGGGGTTTGGGGGGGTGGAGGTGGGGGAAGAAAGGGAGGGTGGTGGTTGTTTGGTTTTGAGTGGTTTTGTTTTGCCCCCCTTCCCTGTCTTTTTACTGCAGTGTATTTTCCTGGCTAGTAATTGAGATGAAAATGATTAATGCACAAATACGACCATGTTGACCATCTGGAACCCCCCTTTAAGTAAGGCTTTTTTGGGGAATCCAATAGATGTTCATGATGTCTGTAATATTCCAGAGTATGAGAGTTGGACTGTTTCCATTCCTGATCCTCTGACCCTGTCCAATCTGTTGCTTGTGGCTCAGTCAAATATATTACATTTTGCCTTTTCCTAGGAATCTACACAGCTTCTCTTTTGGGTTGTTTCAGATTTTGCTCTCTGCAAAGCAGCCAAATTTAAAAGTGCCTTCAATTTATCCCGTTTCCAAACCACTCCCACATCAAGGAGAAAGGCTTCCTCTCTAAAAATTCAATGTACATATATATATGTATGTAGGATAATAAAGTTGCTAACTATTGAATTTAGAGATGCAGCAGAATCCAGTAATGGTGAAAGGATGGCAATGTTAGCATTCTCAAATAGTACCTGGCATTCAGCCACGAAGATGTGACTAATTCTCAGGAACCTGGTCATTTTTCTTATACTGTCCTTAGAAAAAAATAAAAATGAGAGATTATGCAACTTTGGAACTGTGTTCAGAACTAAAGCAATTTACCAGCAATTTCCATACACCTGAGGAATTGCTGGGGAAAAAAATGCAAAAGTTGATTTACTGTTAAAATTTCTTTAAAATCATTGGTTAACCTAATTTTTATTTTTTATTTTTTGAAAACCTAATAAAAATTAGGTTAAATCTGAACCATGACCTGTTGTCATTTTCATCTTAGGTAATTTCAAAAGAATATCTGGGAGTTTTTTTGGAAAACCATGAGCAGTCACAACAGTATACCAGGTACTTTAGAAATACGTTAATGGCAGTTTTTTCCACTTCAGGACAGAGCTGAACACTGAACTCTGGTGTTGAGGAGAGCTGTCACCCCTGAGACAGCCAGGATCCCACAGGCATCCAGGTGACATCTCTAAAACAGGTACACCCCAAAACACTCTACAAGCAAGCAGAAGGCACAACCTGGCAGCCAAACTGCACTCTGCTGATGCTCCTCACCCCCTGAGCCCTTCACTCTTCAGCAAATTGTAGAATTTAACATAGACAATGTCAGCTTTTCTGACTGCTACCACAGATTTACCACAATGCAAGGGAACTCTTCACTTTGTTCTCACTGCTTGAACAATATCAAAGGAAGGAACTGGACCTCTCTGACTCAGCAAAGTGTAAACTTATGACCAGACTAGTTTACTTGAATTTATTTTGTTACCATTTAAATGGGATGAGGTTTCCATCCTCCTCTCAAATTCTGTTATAAAATAAGCAGTGAAAACCACAAGCAGCAGCAAACATGGTAGCATTAAAAACAACAGAGACACACCAGTGCTTTGACTCCACAGGCACGTTGCACAGATCTCACAAGCCCGAACAGGCAATTTGGCAAGAAAAAACAATATTGGAATGAAAGACAATACACACAAAAATGCAGTTTGCAGCATTTTGAGAACTGACATTTTATCTACAGAACCATCAGTTCTCAAGGATTTTTTTCAGGTACAAAATTAACTGACAATGGATGAATCAATATTTCATTCAGAATTATTTTCATAATGGGTGGCTTTGATTTTATAACCATGAACCAAGGCACATTTTAAAAACATGATTCTATATTAGTTACACGCTGGAAATTACAGTTAATTCTGAGAGTTCAAGAAACAGCAGCTCATTCTGGGACTCACAGTCCAATTAACTTACATTAGAGCAACAACTACTTCAGATACCTCCTACTCTGACTCTTGAATTCCTGTTTCGTGGTAGCTTTTTATAGAAATTTGAGCAGTTATTTGAAAAGGTATTTTTATACCAAAATATTTCAGCAGCTAAGCATAAAATATATTAAAATTTAATTATCACGATGCTTTTGTTATTTTCTATAAAATTATTGAATACCACACTTTCTGAGAGCTTTAAATCACTGCTATTTCTGCACCATGTCAATAATAGTATTTTTTTTATGAAGTAATTAAATAACAGTGTTTTGTTTATGGAGTAATTAAGAATGGCAACACAAAATAAATACAAGCATGGCTTCCTTCTCCTACGGCTAAGCAAGCAGAGCACACATCAAACCAAACCGTATGCTTAACTCTCACCCATGTATCCTCGTTGTACTTCCCCTCACTTCGTACAAGAATCAGGATAACCACTGAGTTCACACTGCAAAAATTTCTATAAAGACTCAAGTTTAAAGGCAGCGTAAGAGCTGTTGTGAGGGATCACACACTGGAACACTGGCAGCTTATGGCACTGTTGCCCTCCACACAAAGGTGACTGCAAACCTCCATCAGGGAAGGGGAAACTGAAAGCTACTGAAGCTCTCACTCTGTAGACAGCAGGTCCTCCCAGGGAGCTTTGAGGTATTACTTGAAACAGAAAGACGGTTTTGGAGAACACAGCAACAGCAGTGGGCTTACTCGGCTGCAGTCTGGAAGTGATGACTGAATCAATCTTTAGTAATAAAACAACTTAACTTCAAAGATATTTCAAAGATAATGAGCTGTCCAAAGCCTACCTAACTACCAAACTTCCCAGTGACTGCAGTTTGTATCAGACTGCTGTCAGTGACTCTGGCTCTCTCGTGGAGGGCTCTAGCAAACCAAAGTTCAAAAAGCATCCCAATAATGTCTGGGCTTGGTCATCCAAAGGTTCAAAAAAAAAACCTGAAAAAAAAAAAAATCTGTCAGACCTCAAGGCTCCATGTTTACTAGAAACATATTTGGGGAGAGACAGAATGAAATTAAATCCTGACACAGTATTTTATTTCTATCCCCTAAATCATCTCCCTCTCATGACCACTTCTACTGCTACAGAAATGCTCCACAAAAAGAGATGCAGCCGATAAAAGCAGAATGAAAGACTGGCTTACTTCAGAAAAGGACATTTGGTCTCTTTGAGAACTCAGACACACATAACAGGAAAAGCATCTAGTTATAAATCTCAGAGTTACTCTCCTTGGAAACACCTGGCACTACAGATACAGATACAAGCGTGCCCATGCTTTTCTTCTGTCTTATTCCACTATTTGTGGTGCACTGACTTTACCAAGTGTCACTAAACAGATGACACAAAAATAAAGATGCCCATGCAATGATAGTAAGGGATACTTTCATCCCTCAAGTTTATTACAAACCACACATACCATCTCGGGAATGTCGCATCAGAAGAATACAGAGTAGGTTTTGAAAGAGGGGAACTTCAGCAGGAAAGCTGAATGAAGTCCTATTTTAAGCTTGACAACAGAATCTTTAATTTTGTTCCAATGCTGCCAGGCTGAGATCTGTCAGGAACAAACACACAATACTTTTCCTTTTAAATTTTATTAGTTTTATCAAACTCTATAAAGGAAGGTCTCAGCAGACCTGTGCTTGAGCGTGGCATTCCAAACCTAAGGCTCAATCAATTCTTTACTCCTTCCACAGTTGCATGCCTCATACAAATGCTGACAATAAAATACCTTGGAGCTAAAAATGAATTGACATACTAATACGAATTCTGTAGAGCAGGTTAAAAGTGAGGATTTCTACTTTCTGCTTGAAGAAAGCAAGATACTGAGCAGAGATAAAAGCTGTGGTTTGTACAAACTGTATAACCCGCCTTCAAGTCCATAAATCTCTATCTGAAAAATTAATCCAGTTTTAGCTTATGGAAATTAATCCAGATTTAGCTTATATTTCCTACTTTAAAAACAGTGCACACAAACATGATTTTTTTTAACTCCTCTAAGTTAGATAAATATAAATAAAGCTCCCACATAGAATAATCTTCAGAAATCATTTCCAAGGTGGAAAAACACTGCTATTTTGTGGGAGAATAAGGACTGAAGAAGGCGAAACCACTCAAAAGAGCATGTAGCAGTAACATCCCACTTTGCTGTTATTTTCAGTTTTGCTCCCTTCTTGGAAATGTTTGAACATTAAGGGTAAAATAATTAACCCTTAACTTCTGTGCCTACAAGAAGCAGCTTTGCACACTGAATCACAAACTTTAACAGTGTGTTACTAGCTCAGCGTTATCTGGGACCCAAAATGTGCCCAGAGGTGTTCAGAGACTACCTTTGCAACCTGCACACAGGGCAGAAAGGACTTCAAGTTGTGTTATTCTCACAGCACAAGAGCAAATTCATGGAGGACAGAGGATGAGCAAATGAAAATAAGTAACACAGATGGAAAAAAATACTACTCCCTACAACTTCAAAGGACAGAGGAATATGGAACACGATGCGCAAGCCAAGCGCCATTCCCAATACACAAAATTCCTGAAACTAGAGATTTTTTTCTTCTTCTTTGCACCTTCAGTTGTGGCACATTTTTGCTGTTTGCCATCATATAACGTCTATGCAATCTACTTGATATTTATAAGCTTGGTACTATTATAAAATCCTTCTAAACTTTGGACTCTAAGCACACAAAAACATTACATCATCCATTAAGCCTCTCTTAAAAGAGTTCAGTCTTGATGTACCTACTAAAACCACATTAGAAACGAATTAGATGCAAATCTGCTTGAGCCTTATTTGGCAGATGTAGGACTAAAAAGCTGGCACTGCAGCCTCTGTACCCATTGCATTCCTTAATTTCTGAGCTTCAGATAAGCAAAGAATTTTGCACAGCTGTGTTACAAGTCAGAAGATTCAAGGAAGATGTCAAGAATTTTTCCGATGTTATTGTTGAAGAGACATAAAACTAAGGCACTTGAAAATGGAATAAAATAAATAACATGAAGCAATGCTTGCCTTCCCTCAGGAGAAGGCTGTTGAGGAGTCTCCTATTACATGAAACGAACCCTCTGCAAACTTTTACAGGAACGACATTATTTGATTCTTTCTACAGAAACTTGTTACATTTCCTGGCCTACCAAAATAGAGCCTGGTATACACCAAGTCTTTGATTTATACACCTGGAGCTGAGAATGCTCCCTTTACAAGAAGCCTGGTTTTCCCTAGGTTGCATGTTCTTTCTTGATGAATTGCCATGGAATTACCTATTGCTTTTGGGAACATCTGTTATTGTTCCACCTCTCAGAATCGCACGCACATCCACTTCTAGTTGCCACATACATGGAAAGTTTTGAAACTTCTCTGTTCAGAGCATTTGTTAGGAAGAAAAAAGGAAACGAAATCTTGCAAATATTATAATCACGCTTTGTCTTTGATATTGTTATAAGCTATCTACAAAAAAGAGAAAGAAAATTCCTTCCAAGACTATCATGGGGAGTAAAAATATATGAAAGAGAAAGAGCAGTATTTTGGGCATAGAGTGATCTCATAGGGTCTTACATCCCATATTAATTAATCTGAATTTGAGTGCAGATTCAACTGCTGAATTAATTCCTGCTGTTTCCACACAAGCTGAGTAATTCTGTGTTTAAATGTTACAGTCCCCGGTTGAGCAGTAACTTAAAAAAAAGAAAAAAAAAACTTAACAAGAGGTAGACTTTATATGGAAAAAACATTTCTTTATAAAGAAATCAACTCAAGTTATCTAGTCAACCAAGTTTTTTAAACATTTCACATGCTCCTTTATCACAGACTGAATAAACCCCCTCAACGTTATTTTAAAAGTAAACAAGTGTCTTGAACTGTCATTTTTTTACCTATAGTACACAATCATAAATTGTCATTACCAGCTATACAAAATAGTCATCCTAAAAATCTAAAAATTTTTCAAAGAAATTTATGTTGTTTGTAGTAAAAAGAAAAGGGAAGTAGGAATTTTTAAAAAGCCACATTATACGAAACCTTCTCTCCTACTACCACTTCTCACCATAAAACACAGATCCTCATGTGAGTTTTGAGACTAGCTGAAGACTCACAGAGGCAGAATATTTGATGAAGACTGTTCCAAATGACAAGAGCTGCAAAACACACACAGTAGATCACCAGCTGGAAAAGACAAACTTCATTTAAGACCATCATATCAGAAGACAGTACCTAACATGCTACTCATGCACACCCTTCAACTACTAGCATGCTTGGATAAAGAAAAATAAAAATATTGTCACCCATAGGCATCTACCTACCAACTGATTTATCTACATTTGGACAACTTTCACTTGAAATTAACTGATTTCAATTTAATTTGATGAGGCTAGATTTCCAAAACAAAACTTGAGGAATCAAGTACTCAGCGTCTCCTGGATTATGCCTCCAAATCCTCCACACACCTTTGAAAAAAAAAAAAATAAATGCAAACCAGCACTGAGTACCTGGGCCAGGAATATTGACCTTGTCATAAGCTGACTCAGATGTTTGCAGTACCAAGTCCAACTCTGCTGCCAACAATCCTTTCAGCTCAGTAGAGTGGCTCCAGCAAAACACTGCAAGACAATGTAGGCTCTCAACAAGAGTAATGAATTGTTATTTCTGCAGCAGTAATTCTGAAGGGTGCCAGTGAGAACTCTGAGCCCATACAGCAGCTCCAGGATAAAAGATCCACCTCCTATTCTGGAGAACTTCAAGGGATAACAATCTGGTTTGGCATTCCAGATACACACTTTTGTTTCTTTCCTTGGAAATAATTCACAAGTTTCTGTTGCTTTGTTTCCTCAGGTTTTCAGTATAAGGATTTATTAACTCCCACTGATGAATTAGTGGATTTTGATTTTAGACATGGCATGAGAAAACAAACAGGAAATCTGGGAGAGAAAAAATCTGTAGAATATGTACCTTATCTTAAAAAGAAACAGGAGAAATTATTATACACTTCTTACCAGGAAAACCAAAAGGTACTCAAACCAAAACATAAGATACTGGTTTTCTCCCCTGTTCTCTTTTGAGGACCAAATTCATAGCATATTAAGAGTGCAAATCTATTTTACTACTTCCCTGCTTAATTGGCTTCAACCACTTGCACTACTGTTTTACCATCATGCTCAAGCCTGTTAAAACTGTGAAACTAAAATGCTCTGTGATTTCAGCTGAAGAAAGCTTGTAACACCATACTCAGCAACACTTCTAAACTTGCAATCAGACTTTCCTGAGCTGAATGATAGCTGGTACCAGGGAAGACAACAGAAGAAATACAGGGGATAGACATGTGCATGAGAGGGTTCGTAAAGAAAGCACTTCCCTGTAACCTCACAGGCCCTGCACACCATCTGTGGGGTGCATGTGCACACACACAGAGCACACTCCTCCCACCCTTCCATGCAGAACAATTGCTTTTCTGATGGTAGGAAGTTTCCTCACCAAGAGCCTTTCTGCCAGAGCAGAGCTTACATCTGGCCTGATTTAAGTCTGGTTACACTGGGAGGACCGAGGTATAATTCCAGGAAAACTAGGAAAAGTACGTATTTATACCAGTATGAACAGAGCTGAAGGTAGCATGAACACCATCAGCAGTATGCAAATGTAGGAATGGACACACACATCCCAGATTTCTTACTCTCACCAGGACTCATCACTCAAGGGCCATTACTAGTAAGGAGCCTGTCCTTTCCTACCCATCTCTACAACCTGCAGAGGCTCTCCAACTAAAAAGCATTTGTTCCATTTTTATCTCTCAAGGAAGTCCAGCAGGATTTCTGAACATGCTGAGACAGCTTCTTAAAGACTCCCTGCTTTAAGAAGCAAACATATGCAGCAAGCAGACTACATGTGCCCCAGAAAATAACTGCTGACATCTATTTCATTTTATGAATAAATATTAATGTGAGCCATTTGATAATAAGCCTTGTTACATGACTAACCAAAAACCCTCACAAACTTCCAGTTTGTTCTGTGTCCAATACCAAACTCCAGAGTGCTCTCAGTGTTTTAGTTTTAAAATCTTGACTAAGATCCCACTTTCCCCATAGCTTAGGAACAACAATTACGAGTAGATAAAAAAACTCACTTGCATATTATCAACAGAACAGCAATTGCTAAAGACAAAAAGAAATCTTTCACAACTTTCTAATATTTTTTCCAAATTCTAATTTATCACCATGATTCACAACAAAGAATATTTGGAGCATTACATGAGCTTTTGAAGAATGGTTAAGTAATGCCATCTTCTTCATAAATCCTCATGTGTCTGTCATGTCCTGGGCCAATAAGTAATGGAAAATGTTAAGGGAGTAGGAAAAAAATAGCTGAACATAAAAAACCCAAGGAAAACTACCAAATTGAACAAGCTTCATGAGCCTCCCTTAGTTCCTTCTCTAATTGACCCAAAATACTACTCAGAGAGATGAAACAAGGATACTATCTTTTTACAGTGATGCAATGCTCCTATGCATTTCAAAATTTGCAAGAGCCTTGTTTACATTTGTCACAGTCTTTGCACAACAGCTTTGTGCTGTGTCCTTCATCCTTCACCCACGTGGCTCTTTGACAGGAGGTTTTCCCGGCTTCACTGGATGACAAAGGGTTAAAAGAGGTTTTGAGAGCAGTTGGCTGATTTTTTGATGTTCTCCAGCAGCCTGAACAAACAGGAAGCCCGGAAATGAGTGATAATTGTTAAATAAGAGCTCTTAAAACACCTGCTTAGCTCCAACTGCTAACTATTAAACCATTACAGCAAGTTAAAAACAAAATCCCCCCCGAGAGATTTCCACCTGCTTTCCCCATCTATTTTCTTAATTTATACAATAAGACATTCAGAAACACCCAGTGGAGCTGGAAGCATGACCCCCTCCATCAGCAAGCACAACCTGGAAGGCCACCTCACTCAAACATCCTCCCAAGGTGATATGGACACTCACATCCCTTTGCTTTTCAGAGAAATGTACATTTTTAGTCAACCTGGTGTTTCTGAAGCTTCCACACAAAGATTTTTGGGGTTTTTTCCCCCCAAATATGACTGTCTGTACTTCTTTCCTGGAGCAAATCTGTAGAGCCGTTCACCCACCATTGTGAGAAAGTGGTTTTGCAGGAGTAGGCCATTTTGTAAGGCAATTAAAAAAGAAGGAAAGGATTTTCAGGTCCAAGCTGGAAAGGCGTGGACCTTCCCTGCCATTAAACTTGGTAGTAAGGCTTTCTGCATTGTTAATTTCAGGAATACTGGCAGAATTACAACTACATAGCTTTTTAACCCCTGCAAAATTCAAAACAAAACAAGCCCACCAACAACTTACACAGAAAAAGCAGTCATTAACAAAAGTATGGCTTCTTTGGTTAAAGGCTTATGAGCATGACACAAAAATCATAGCCTTTTGGATTGGTGCCATGAGTGTTACCTCCATGCTCTCTGGCCTCTTTTTAGGGCAGTGCCTTTTCTGAGAAGGTTACTCATGGCCTTTGATAATGGTCTTGCATTCCATTGATGATTCTATTCCATGAAATCCATTATTCTTGAAAGAGAAGGAAAATTCTTCATGATTTACATGTCTGTATATATCTTGTTTCCTAAATAACCGTAGTGAGCCAATTCTGAGGATTAAGAAAAAAGTTATCCTCCCAAATTTCAAATAAATAAACAGATAGATAAGTTGGAAGCTAAGGGAAAAGACAGCAGTTCATCCAATTTAAAGATTATTTGCAAATCTGTTAAAAAAATTCTCAACAATTATCTTATTTGAAACAAATACACTCTCCATACACACAAGGTTGTTTGCCACAAGCAGAAGTCAGATTTTTTGTAATTATATTGGTTTTCCACGAAAAAAAGAGTTACAATTTAAATTTCCCTTCTTCATTGACAACCAAACTTACAGAGAGACAAAGTGGAATAGAAAGCAGCAGATGACTCAAAAAAATCGTAAGCAGCTCATCAGAACCTGACCATCAGTAGCATGTGCTTCTAAATCACCTTGGTAACAATGACAATTCAAATTGTTATCCATTGCCCCTTGTTATGGAAATTAATTATTTAGAACATTTCTGGTTACATTTAAACTTCCATGACAGTCACTTTTTAGAAAGTTATAAACCGGTAACTTTTCAGTAACATTACTCAATATTTGACTTAAAAGTTAGAATTTAAAGTACATTTATTTTTGAAAAGAAAATCGTTACCACAGCAACTTGGAAACAATTTATTAAACATTTGTGCTATTAGCCTAAACAGAACAACTTAAGCTACAGCTCCCATCCAAAAACCTGTTGGCCCTGTCAAAGGTCAACGTGAGACTAACACATCCAAGACTTACCCTTCCCAGAAGCAAAATAACTGAAAGCTTTTCTAGTTTTAGTTTCATATACTTTGTCCCACCCAAAGCAAATTAAACAGAGGTAACCGGAACAGTTCTAATCTACAAACACAGAACAGTATAAAATTTATAAATGGATTACTACCTACTTAATTTCTTCAATAAAATGAGTTTTACTTTAAAATCCTAAATTTTCTCCCACGGTTTTGTTTAATCCTTCCCATCCATGAACATCTGAGCAGAAATCAGATTTAAGAAGAAAACACGTGGAATAGAGAACTCCAAAATCAGTGGTCTAAATACACATTCAATTCCACATGCCACCGCGGAAAACCAAACATTTTGGTTCAATACCAACAAGCCAGCCCTTGGAACGCCCAGCAACACCCAACCGCTGCGCCGTGCGCTGCTTTCCGCAGGCTGACGTGGGGCAGAGAGCCTCGGACACAAAAGACGCAGGAGAAGTTGTTAACGCCGTCTGTGAACGCTCTTCCCCCGCACGGATTCGGCCGACAGCTCTCCTTTCTCCCCGTGTGCCTCGGTGAGGAAGCTCGGTGAGGAAGCTCGGTGAGGAAGCTCGGTGCGTCCCTGCCGTGCCCCCGGCGGGCCTGTGCCCGGCCCGGCCCCCCGGAGCTGCCCGCGGTTGGCAGGGCCGCGGCGCCGGGCCGGCCGCACTCTGAGAGCGGCACCCACTCAGCGCTGCCCGCCGAGCCGCCAGGCAGCCCAGCCCCGAGCCGGCAGCACGCACAGCACCTCTGCTTCCCCACCGCCATCACCCCGAGCGAGCGAGCGAGCAGAGCCCCCGCAGCCGCTCAGCGCGACCACGGCCGGCGCCTCGCCTGCAGCCACAGCTGGCCAGGGAACCGCGGCCACCCGGGGCGAGCGCGGGGTGGCACAGCCCGAACCTGCTCCAAGGGACTATAGCAAGGGCTGTGTGAGACACCAAGGAGTGGTCTCACAACCACGAAGGGCCAAAGCACAGGATTTCACCGATGAATCCCATCCAGTGCCTGTCCACAGGCATAGACTTTGGGATAACTTGCCCTTCAGTGAGGCAGGTAGGGACCTACATCTCACAGTCAAGGCTTCTTTCTTCAAAAGCTTCCTTTGGCCAACAAAGATCATTGCCATCCTGTATAGAGATAGTGCTGCCCATTGGTCTCTACCTACTTCAGCCTAGCTTGTGTATCTACCTGCCTGCACCACCAACTCCACACCAAGCCTCTGCCTGCTCATGGTTGATGTCCTCCAGCCACCAAAAATGACATGCATGGTGCAAATCAGCCTTGTTAGCAGCCCCCAGCTCTGCAAGAAGCTCCCACTGCTCCCTTAAGCCCTACTGTTGCTGTAGGGGCTGGCACTTGAGGACGGGACTTCACTCCTCACCTCCTCAGTGCCCTGTGAGGCCAACCCACCCTACCCCCAGTAAGAAGCAGTAACATAAGTAACTTGAACAAAACCTCAAAATTAGAATCACTACAAAATGATCCTGGTCAATCTCTCCTTGAAAGCCTGAGCAGACACCCAAGCAAGGTTGGAGTAGATAAAGAATGCACTTTTAATTAAACTGGCTAACGCTTCTTTAATACTGTCTGATACTCTGTACTCTCTTCTGCATTATCTCAAAATTTCATGTGCTAAATCAACCATGACAAACACAAATATCTGTACGTTCTTTTTGCCACAGCAACTGACATATTTATATATGTATTTGATGCTTTACAGCCACAGCAATATTTCTAAATTTTGCTGTTCCAGTAGAGCATTCTCTGGCCTATTATGTAATAACATTTTTCACCCCAATTTTCATTTCACTGAAGATCTGCTTAAGAAGGACAAACACTTTTAAAAGTGCCGCTCAACTCCTATAAGCCTGGTTATTTCAACAATGCCCTCTGATTCCTGCTCAACTAAAACTCATGTGAGGCCGCATAAACCCTGCTAAAACGTAGCACCAAACCCAACCCCAAAGTACAAAAGTCAACATCATAACCCTGTGTCTGCCAGCAGCAGTGTGTCCATCAGTGAATTATCTCATCTTTACTTGCTACAGTGCTAATTCATCTCAGGAATCAACATATCCTGATTGTTTGGGTTTTGTTTATATATGGAACTAAGTTATTTTTCTTCAATCCCTTCTTTACTAAGCTCTGTAATTTTTATATTAACAACCGACTTGGGGAACTTCTCCAAAGACAAGAAAGATGACAGGATGCTTTTGTGCTTGTGATATCAAACAATTTTCAGATTGGACTAACATTAAATGAGTACTTCTCAGATTAATCAAACTAAATTCACTTACAGAAATACCAATATGAATGTGTAAATAAAACCTGCTGCAGTGGAAAGTAACCAGTTCAGAATTATCATGCAGTGTCTTAACTGCTCTGCATTTTGTTTACAAGTTGAAACTGCAGTCATCTCATTTTTGATTAAAAAATGATTTATTGCCTTTTTGAAATTGCCATCCCCATTATGTGAGAATCAGAAGTTTCTTAAGAAGTTTGAATCTGCAGAAGAGCTTCCAACCTCCAAGTTTAGAAAGCTTTTCTAGTTCATGTTTTAGAGGACATAAAAATTACGTTATTAATTATCTCTCAGAATCCTGTGATTAAAAACAGGATGGATTGCTACGGCACAAAGAATTCTACAGAAGGATGTTATTCTTTAGAAAGTTATATAAAAGATGGAAGTACCCTGTGATGATAAAATCCCTGAATATTTCCTACTTTTGTGCTGTGTTCATCTCTAAATCTCTAACAGATTTTTGCCACATATCAGTGCCATCTCCAGAGCTCCCAGCACTCCACAGTGATCCAGCCACATGGCACAGCAAGGTCAAATTTTAAAAAAATATACAATGTATCACCTTTCCCAAGCAATAACTTCCACTGTTAGAAATAATAATGTGGTACTATTCCTTGCACTCCACCAAGAGGAAAAAATGTCCCAGTTGGGCATTCTCAGGGTCATGGGGCTGCTTCTTATAAGAAGAGAAATCTTTCCTGCTTCCATCCACCTCGTTCGAGTCCATCTCATATATCCATGAAATACATATGTAGTAATGATCTAATGTGGAGAAAGCATTAACAGTATCTCATTTATAAGGTTAAACTCTGACCAAACTTTAGCCCCACAAAATGTCAGTGATATTCAAATGATTTCAGCTGCTGTTGAATACAGGCAAAAGCTCATGAAATTTTGCAGCAGCACCTACCCCACCTTGGCTCACAGATTGTTCTCCAAGTCTATCAGAAACAGAACATGAATTTTGCAAATTGCCAGGCAGGCTATCAGGCAGGGTTAACCCCACCTTGATAAGCAGCCTTCATGAAGTCCTTATCTCTGCTTTTAGCACTAGTATAGAACAGCATTCCTTTTCCACCCTCCCCCCACAGCACAATCCCTCTAATTGCCA
The DNA here is from genome assembly GCF_020740725.1 of Corvus hawaiiensis. Lineage (NCBI taxonomy): Eukaryota > Metazoa > Chordata > Aves > Passeriformes > Corvidae > Corvus > Corvus hawaiiensis. Next base: position 91,176,267 of record NC_063215.1, read on the forward strand.
GTGCTGTACTTTCCTTCAGCTGGAAAATCTATTCAATCTAGTACTTTTACACAGAGGAGTGGCGTCTTATTTCAAGTTCCTTGCTCTGCTAGGTTTCTGTCACAGTGTGTCCAGCTCAGGTTTACAGCTGACAGATGTTTGTCAGGGGGACAGAGTTCCACTCAAAACTATGAAGCATACCCACTGTTAAAAAACATGGTTCTCACTACCCTGCTGGTGAGTACCCATGGGAATTACTGGCAGTCCTATTTCAGATCCTACTTAGCATATGCCGTTCCACACAACTCATCCACATAACATTCTACTTGTCACTTTTACTGGAAATCTCACAGGAAAGATAAGATAGTGCTGTTTGTGAAGGTTAACCTTAAGGTTATCAGGGCCCATGCAGCAGAGCTTGACTAAACCTAAAAGCACTAGTAAGAACACCAGTGAAAGGATGCCTACTGAGAATAAGAAGAGAGTAAAAGGTACTCAGGTCAGAAAGTCATTTCGTGATGAAAAAGTTAAAGGGTATTTGGTCTACAACCAGTTGAGCAAGGATACAAATCAGGACTGATGAGATGAAGCAGAAAGCTGCTTGCTGGTAAGCAGGGGGAAGTTCTTTTAGTCAGGGCAAAGTTTTTAAGAAAGTTAATTGTCAGTGGGAAGCACTGACAGCTGAAAGCACAGGGCTTCAGGGCTCTTGTGCTCAGAGCTTCTGAGCCCAAGAAGTTCTGTGGCCAGTGGCAGAAACAGCTCTCCCAGCATAGCTCTGGGAGGTGTAGAAAAGCCATGAAAAAGTCTACTATATGTTTGTAAGATTTTTTTTTTTCGTGTTATTTACATCCTGCAAATTGAAGCAATGCTTGATTTAGAACCCCTACAATTTTTTTTCCCAATAGGAACTCAAAAATCAGCCTTAAAATACCTTTAAAAAATAGTTTCTTTCATAGAATTAAGACAGTTTATGTAGTCACAAGTGTTTAATTCCTTCCTGTCCTTCCCATCAATATATTTACTGATGTTACAGACCAAATCCTTCCCTTGCTGCTTCATTATTCATAGAAGAGACAGAGGATGCTCCTTGCCATTTATTTCTGCTGAACTACAAATATTGTGCTGGTTTTGAAATAGGTCCATGGGAGCAATAATAAGAAAAAGCCAATCGCTGAAAGCTGAAAAATAAGTGAAAGATAAAAGGGCCATTATTCCGGAATCAATACCACTGCTCCCTAAAAGGTGTTCTCCACTGAGGTAATCACATTTGCTGTGCTGGAGCCGCAGCAGCTGCACGGTGCAGAGGGTTTGCAGAGTGGTGCTGGTCCAGGGAGCAGTGGAGGGACATGGGGGGAGGCAGCAGGGCAGAAGGGAGTACCCAGTGCCACAGTTCTGTTTGCTCAGCCAAAGGCTACATGTACCACACAGCTGAAATTCCCTGGCAGGAACTTTTGAAAAGCTACTTTGCAAGTTTGTAACCTATGGGATCTTATCACATTCTGTCTTGGTAAATGCAGCTCTTGCTCTGAATCCCTGTATTTAAAAACACCACTGAAATGAGTAATTCCTTGGAGTTGAGACTTCTGTGAGTTTCTGCATGATTTTCATTTAATTTAGATATATTTACAAACTATATTATACTCCCATTAAATACATTCTGGAAATAAGAACCTGTGGATATGTTATTCACAATACTATGACAAACATAACTAGAATACCAAGGCAAATTAGTTTTGCAAATACTGCAGAATCAGACTTTTTGATAATGTAAATTTCCCAGAATCACCTGACATGACAAGAGGATTCAACTGTTATTATAGGAATTATTGATCCCATTGAATAGAAACCCGTATGTACGAACTTGTTGAAATACTTCCAGAAACAACCTTCACAATGTGTAGGAGTGGATGGAAGGGAAAACAGCTGGCAGGCATTTTCAGCTTTTTCTGTGAGGCACAGAAGAACCAAGTCAGACAAAGAGAATTTGGAGTATTTTCTCCAAAACAGCTCTAGGCAGCACTGTGAAGACTGATGGATATCTGTGAAGTCTGTGGTGTCTGTGGGGATTCTGTGGGTCTGATTCTGAACCGTGGCCCATCCAAGATGGAACACCACAATACATGCACCAGAATAAGAAGCAGCTTAATTAAAACCTGCATGTAATTATTTATGCAGAATTATTAGGTACACTTAAAAGTAGTCTTGAAAGTACTTGAAAAATAGTATTTTAAAAATAGTTTTGCTCGTGTTCATTTTTTACCTTTATATGGACAGCAATTCCACACTGAGAATACCAGACATTTCAAGAGTTTTGTTTCTTTTTATCAAACATTTATAAGGAAGATTTAAATTCCACTTCCAAAGAACCAAATCAGCAGAAAATCCAGTTCACAGATAGCACTGTAGTTCAACCATCTTAAATTCAACTGCCAATAACAGAAGGGATCAGGATCAAAACCCCTTTAACTCACCTAGTGTGAAGTCCTGAAAACAGATAAGCTTAGTTACCTTTGATAACACTCTTAAAATTCAGGACCCCCTTTAAAGCCCCAGAACAACTTTGCAACTTTGAAAACATGAAATAGAACACAGACCACTCTTTATTTTGCAGTTGAATTAAACCAAATTCCATTTAACTACAAAAAGGCAGGTTTTCTCTTACATTTTGGAATACTTACTGACAGGTGTTGCAATGTAACAAACTTCAGAAGCCAAGTCCAAAATAACAAGCAAACCAACAAACATGCACACACACAATATTTAGAAAGACAGTCCTGGCTTGCCAAAGACCCTTCAAATCACCTATCAGAAGGAATGCCATTCACACCACTATAGATTGTGACCAACACATACTCCTTAAGACTCTAGATCAGTATAAATTTTAGACTTAAGAGAAGTGAGCTAAGTTTCAGGCTGACTCCCCCAAAACTTCCCTGATGCCAGAACTTTGTTCTTGAGGTTCCTGCTAGCTCTGGCTTTTGGAAGTTCTCTCCTTCAATGCATCCAGTCTTCAATTTACATATTTCAGTAATAATTATTCTCCTATCTTGGAAAATCTGTTCCCTGACTTCCCACTGAGGGAATATTCTGAGATTCAAGTAGAAATTTTAACTGATTACAGGATACATAGGGTGGAGTCAGTTTTTTGCTTGGAGATAGTGAAATTTAAGTAACAAGGCAAAGATTGAAAGTTTCTGGAAATTACAAGGTGAAAAAGAATAGTCGCTAAGGGGGAAATATCATGTTAGCTGTAGTATACAGATCTTGTTGCTTAATTTAATTATCTCTGGGCAATCTCAGAAAATTTGTGAGCAGCTCACAAATAAAAGAGAAGTGGGAGCTCATAAATTTTCACTAAAAGGAAATGGAAGAGGAACAGGATTACTATTATTATTTTAGAAGGCAATTATTTTTATATATATCTCATGCTAGCTATAGTATACAGACCTTTGTAATTCCAGAATTTAATGTCACAGTGGAATCTACTCATAGCGAAACCCTTAATATACTGAATGTTCCCTGTTATCCAATTTCTTTTCCCTGTGTTTCAGTGGAACAAAAATTTTGTGGGCAATAGGCTAACTTAGCAACACACCTTTGAAGAAATGCGGAAGGAAACTTCAAATGCATCATATTTTACTAAACAGCACAAAACCAGAAATACACAAATGCACAGTAAATACCAAGTTTAAAGTTGCATAACATGCTTCCTGTTTTTTCCAAAACAATTCAGCACTAACCTGAGATAATTTTTCTGTCTTTTCTCCCAGTTTCAACACCTGTCCTCCAGCCTACAAAACTGTCTGGATCAAAAGCCAGTATTGCAGATTTTCCTGGTAGTTGTACTACAATTACATCTCCATGCAGGAATCTAAGAACAGACTTCTCTATGGTTTACTAATTATTGCCAAGAGATAAATTTCAGCCATTCTTAAAAGTTCCTCTCCTGTAATAAAAGAGAAATGTTCTCAGTTGTACTATTTCTGCATCCCAGGTGTTCTGTTGGAGTCATTCCTTGGCACACAGCATGGCTCTCTAGCTCCTTTACTAGGAGGACATGTTTTAATTTAGATTTTTATCTCTCAGGTCCATCAGTGAAAATCCACTTACATGACAAGTGGAAGGTAGCCCCTGTGATAGCCTAAAGTATTCAACTGATGGACCTTGCCAAAAGAAAATATATGGGTAATGTGACACATGCAGCAAGTAGAAGCACCAATGTCTTGCTGAACCTGTACAGAAATTACAGTGAAAGCCAGAACAGTTCAATGCTTCCCATATTTCCTTCTGAAGTTGAACATTCCAGTGCCAGCATGCAGAAGCAAGCAAGGTGAGAGATGTTTGTAAAGGCTGTGAGTACCATCCAGGCCAGATTCGCTCCTACATAACATAGCTGACAATTTCCAGCCCAGCTGATTGCTGCTGCCTTCTGCAGCAGACAATAGCCAATAGGTACCATTTAAAGGAACTATTCAGTGAGAGCACGGGTGACAGAACAAGGTCCTGAGAAATTAAGAAGATTGCATAGGAAATGTACTTATAATTAGATATCAAATAGGATGTACCATAAAATACATGAAGTGCAATATAATTAGCCATTCCAAAGCTGCAGTAATTTTTCCTGTTTATACGGTTTATTTCTAGATCTTGTATTTCACATTATTATTCAGATCGTTCAGTTGCCATCTTAACTATCTAATGTGTGTCCTTGCAGACATACAAGGAGCAGCAAGAGGATAGCTCTATATGAATAGTAATGAGCTATGGAGCAATAATCAGGGAAGACAAATTTCAAAAAGAAAGAGGAAGGGAGGAAGGATCTTTGAATAGCTAATATACCTGGAAAATAGGTGTGCAAGAAATCAAGGTCTTGGTTTTTCAAGCCATAAAATAAGGTAATTAAAGTAGAAACCCAATCCTATTTCCCCCTTGAATCAAAAAATGGCACTTTGGGGTAAAACAAAACCACGCTACCAACAAACAGAAAAAAATGTCCCTCATCTCAATTTTTAGTAGCAGATAAGAGGAAATTAGACTATTTGAGCTGCAGATGTTACTAAGTTCTTGACAACACAACATTCACCCTGAGAAAGAGGTTATGAATAGGAAAAATACCCTAGTACCCTGCTATTCTCAGGCTTATTGAGAATAGCAATAATAAGCATATTCCATAGCCCTTAAAATAACTTCAAGCATATTTATTTGCATATGCAAATTCTCTTTAAAAAAAAAAGCCAACCAAGCTCAAGTAACATTAGCAATGTAACTCTAAAAGCACAGAGTGTAGGATGAATTGGAAAACCTGCAGGAAAATTAAAAGGAAAAGTTGGACAGATGGTCTGAGCTAAATTTTGTTCTCTGTAAATAATGTTCTTTTCCAGGCTATAGAATAACAAGGTAGTAACTTCAGGATACCTGTGTCCTCTTTGAGAAAGAAGAGCAAGGAGGGCAGATAGAAATGATTATTGCTGCAACATATCCATAAATGTTTGCCAATTTTTAGGGAGAAAAGCTCCTTAGAAATCCAGAGGGATTTGAAATATGGATTGAAGAACCACTCCTCCTTTTATCAAGCCATTTCTTCTCTTTCATATAGTTCTAATAAAAAAAAAAAAAGAAAGTCTTTTTAAAAGATGCTAACAAAGAAAAATATGGCAAAGCTAATAAAAAACATACTTATGGAAATGCAATCCTATACTACTCTTCACACAAAATATTTTTCACATAGAAAAACGGGGAATCAGATAATATTAATAAAAGAAATTTTGAAAAATTCAAAACACTTTGGTCCTTATTGTCCAAATTATGTAAAATCTGAAAAATGCAAGTATTTCTGTCAGTTCTTTGTCATAATAATGTAACAACATTTGCTGATTAATTCTAATTACCTTTTATCTTCTTAAAAATGATTTACTTTAACAAAGACCATTGGCTGCTGGTTAATTTATTTCACACTCCCTATCGGCTTTGTTCTCTTCTTCTCTTGGTTGCAGAGAATTACTATTAAATAGATTATTTCAGTATTTAAATATTTGCACTAGGAGAGACACAGAAAGATGAGGAGAAGATGGTTTAGAAACCATGAAAATACTTCAGAAACATTGCTCTGAGAAGAAAACTCTGTTTCCAGCAGTAGTATTACTTCTGAAATATAAACCAACATGATCACCGAGACTAAAGCACATCATCATCAATCAAGCCTGGACGACAACTGACAGTAAACAAGATACATCCTTCACAATCTTTGTCCAGCAGAAGTTACAGTCTACAAGAAATAAAATGACAGGAAACACTGAGAAAGTTACCCAAAGAAATCATACAAAGGGTCTAGGATCATTATGAAAAGGCACAAAGCCTGTGAGAAAGGCTTAAGGTTACAGAGTTTTACCAAAGATTTTGAAGGTGCAAGAGTGACTTTATGTGGAGTAGGGGAGTGCTTCATCGAACCAGGAGTTTCATTCCCAGCTATAGGACAGCCTGATTCTGCAGGGCTAGAGAAACAAAGGGAAAACTATGGACACCTGAACCCCGAATGCCACCTAAACAGATTAAGCAACACAGTTTCACCAGTATCCAATACTGAGGCAGCCATTTACTTTCTCTGCCTACTTCTCCACTTGTATGCCAGCCTTCCCCTTATTACTCCTCTCTTGCACTGATTATGGATTCCAGGTCCTAGTCCAAAGTTTCTCTTAGTTTCAGCTTTTGCACACTACAAGTAAAATGTGAGCAGTACTATCACTGTAACAAACATGGACCTATAATAAATATCTTCTGATTACTTCAAAGTCCTGTTCCAAACACATGAAGCAAACATCACACAGTGCTTCTTATGAGCAGGTTGAATCCCAGACATTGCTCCCAAGCCAACTCAATACTTAGAGCTTACAAATTCTCTCCATCCACCACCCTGGCCTTCCTGAATTATGCAATACTTGCCTCACCCAAATACAAACAGTAAGACAGGGCATCAGCAGTGATGCAGCACTGAACACAAAAGCAGCTTTGCAATACCAATTGCAGTTGATGAAACACAGACTAATATCCTCAAGCTAAGAAAGATTATTAAGAGTCAAGAGTATTTCTGAATATGATAAAAAGACATGGATTGGCCTCTTCCATGGATCATACAGGTTTCCTGACAGGCAGGTAGCAATTTGCTCGACAAGAGATATGTAAAGCACTCTAGATTGAATTCAGTTCACTGCTGGATGACTGGGGGAAAATGGAAAGAGAAGAAAGAGTCATAATAGTGACACTGTTGTAACTATCACTCTGCTAATGTTCTGTGCTTTACAAGCAGAATGAGGTAGAGCTGTATTAGTGATTTCTCTTTTAGCACTTTGATTCAAAAGGACAGAGATTGAGCATGAGAATTAACTAAAACCACCACTAAAATGCATTTAGAAGTAATGCTTAGGTTCTTAGGACCCTGCACTGCTTAGCTGCAGACTGATGTCTAAAGCAGGGAGATTAATTAAACGCTATGATTAAATCCACAAAAAACCCCTGCTACTTAGCCGATTCTAGCCAGCTGCAGTTTCAGAAGAAAAAGTGTAACAAGGCAACAAAAGCTGAATATAGTGTTACAAAGCAACAAAAAAATTAATCTAATCAGGTGTCATCCAATCTCCATTTCTATGAACCCCTAGTGGGCCCCAAACTGAAACAAAGGGGGGAAAAAGGGAGAAAAAACATCCCGGAAATCACTTTATCCCAAAGCTTCAGCCAAATCCTACCTCCTGCTCTGTTTCACTGAACATTTTCAATATGATTTTGCACATACATACTAGAACACTTCCAATGTATGTTTTGCACAAAGGCTTGAAAAATATGTATTTTTCTGATAGCCTTTATGGGTGTTAGAAAACTGGCACGTTCAAAGGCTTACATTCATTTGCATGTTGCAGAGGCACTGACAAAGTACCATCACCCAGACAGACCACAAGATAGAAACACTACCTTGTGCTTCTTTTGACAGTGTACTTTAGAAAGCAGCTTGGAAAGAACCACATTTGGATCTATACACCTGGAAAGTATTTCTGATTTTCCAGCAACACATGCAGGAGTAACTTCAGCAACAAAATAGCCAGGCCTTCTCCATTGTTTGGGGAAAGAGAAGAACGCCTGCACCTTCTTTAGAAACATACGTGATGCTCTAAGAGATCTGCTAGATAACAGGCATCTAGAGGGAGGAGCGTGACAGGTCAAAAATCTTCACTCCCACTAGAGGGCAATATTGGTTTTTTTGCAAGTGCAGGATACGCTCTCATCGAAAGGAAACTGCAGTATTTTTCATGGTTTCCAAAGTTGCATTTTCTGTTTAAAAAAATTAATAATCCAAACCCGGCTTTATTGATCACAGGAGTGGGGGAAAAGGAGTTCACAATACATATAGTCAACATATGCAGTAAACCGTAAATAAAAACTACAGTACCTCAAAAATACACTGAATGAATAATAAATGCAATATATGCTTTTAAGGCTCCTAGGCTTATAATTAGACTCCACATCAAATTAGATCTTCAATTTAATCTCTAACCACTGTATCAGCAGGATGTGGCAATGGAAACAGCACATTTAAATCCTGCAGGAGAGAGCATCTCAATTTACTCTCAACCAACCTCCTGTAACATTAATCAGGAGCTTAGAGCAGTATTGAAGACACTCCAATTCTAGCTGTTACGGTCAGAGGGAGGGTCACTATGACACCAGGTCTAGAAAGAGCACCCTGATTACTTTAAAAAATGAAAAAAAAATGCAGTGCTAAAAAAAGTCACATCTTCCAGTTTTTGAAAGAAAATAAATGTCTGCATGCATAGACATGAACCAAAATGCACAAAGACATGTTTCTAAAATTTTCAAATCGTTCCACAAACAACACTTTAGGAAGTTTTTGTGTTTTGCTTAAAAATATTCAAGTAAGAATAGAGCTAACATAGAAACCTAGTAAAATCATCACTCAAGAAAAAAAAAAAAAAAAGACAAAAATCACCCCATGTTCTTTCATAAAATGCTGCAGCTTAAAAAAGAAAATGAATTTTCCACTGTGAGCAGTTCTAAAGAAACAGCCAGATGCCAGTCATCATGTTAATCCCTGTGTTTAACTCTGCCCTCTAGCACTGGCTGAAGGAGCAGGGTACGGACACATCCCAAACACAGACTGCAACGTGCAGAGGGCGGCAGGAGGGCCCAGCGATCCAGACACACGCAGCACTCCAGATGAAGGATGATGTCTGGGGATTACAAACCCAGGACTTGGAAGAATGAAGTTCAAGGTTACATATACTTGCATTCCTGTGCTAATCAATGGCCCTCACTTACAACCTGGAAGCCAAGGACTAAGCTTGGAAGAATAAATGTCATGAGAGTCGATCAGACACTGCAACAGGGGACATATCAAAATACTAACCCCTGTTATACAGCACTTTGTTCAAGAGATCCATTTCTGGTATAGTAGGATGCTGTCACATTCCACAGTTTAATCACCTGCAGGAAACTTATGCTCTTGTTACAACTAAAAACCACCAGCACACAACCCCAGACCAGTCCCAACTCCTGGACTGAAGCTACTTCAGAACATGAGACAGACTGTCATTTAAGTTCTATTCATAATTTATTATTCTGCTTTGCCAGTAATCTCATTACACAACTTTCACACAATTGAATGAAGCTTGATACAAAACCATTGCTTCAAGTCACTTCCCAGATACTTTCCAGTAATTCCAGTCTTGAACAAGACCTTGGAAAAAAAAAAAGGTGAAAACCTCACAGCTCCTTTAAACAGTGCCAAAAACCAATGAGAAATGTTTAGTAGTAGTTAGGTGGTTCAATCTCAGAAGGCCTTACTCAAAGGTTTTGGAAGGCATTTTGCACATAATCAAAATATCTTCGAGTTACACTATAACGTTTGTTCTGGTAGTGGTACACTTGTTTCCAGAAAAAACTAATCTGTGATCAAAATCTTGTTTAAGAAATGGACTTTTCCCCTTGCCCATCCTTTTTCCTCTCCTCTCCTCTGGCTTGTATTTGCTTAGCATATGAGAGACAACAGAAAACAATGTTCTCCTCTAGGAGCCAGTCATACTGTCACACTACTCACAAACAGCAATCCAGACAGGGAGCAGAAATTACATGCAGGGTAACTGAAACTTGCTCTTCCTTTGGAGAGAGCAATCTGACTCCCACCCGGTGTCTGTCTGCACAGACCTAGATGCAAATACATGCATCTAATTTACTGTGTTAAAAGCAGAACGTAACAATATTGTACAATTTCCCAAGTATTCTCAGAAAGTACTAAAATTTTCCTGAAACTAGGCTTTATATGAATGAAAAATGTTAATATTTGAGGAGGCTCTCATTTAGTGCTCCCTCACAAATTCCCCATTATCTGCAAAAGATGTCCAAATCCTACAAGGCTGGCTCCACAGCATTTAAACACTAATGCCAAAGGCAGTTCATGAATCCATAATTGACAGCACCAGTCAGCTTCCTAACAGTGATGGTGTCACAGAGGTCTCTCCCAGTTTTGGGGTCTCCTTCAATAGAATCATAGTCCCTTCATAAGAGCATGTAGTATCTTACAGCAGACATAACTTAAAGTCCATATTGTATACAACAAAAGGGAAATGGCCTTGTCTCCAGCCCTGTATTTTCCATCAGCTCGTGGTGCTACAGAAGATCATGCTCCAGTGAAGCACAGAGGCACTGACATACTTTATGAAGCCGTGCTTTGTTAATGCTCATGAAAATGAGATTCATCATCAATAACACCACTGGGTCACAATATGCCATCTAAAATGTAAATGTCATTCTGGACTGCAGTCAGACTAGGGGTGAAGTACTCAGAAATGAATGAAGGTGACTCAAATGTACCCATGCACATATAAAAAAGGTCAAACACCCTCCTATGTAACACTGACTTTCCTCATTTCCCAAGGAGAGGATTCTGCAGGAGCTGTCAGCGCTCTGCACAATGAAGCGATAAGTGATACTGCCTCTGCTGCTGTCACACAGCACTGCCCATTAGATGATGTGTTATGCAGGTATTTATGATCAGTGGGTCTCTAATTAACCAACTGATACTCCTCTGCTGCTTTTCAATGCATAAATCTCTTTTTTCTTGAGACTCGATGGTAACAATGGACTAAGGTTCACTGGAATATTCACGACGATATCAAACATCACCTGCAAAATTTTTAGGCTTAGAATCCAAAGTCATTGTTCTGCCATGCTCGATTCAAACACACTATGGAGACCAGCCCATTCTGAGTACATTCATTGCTGCAGGCTGCCCTAACTTTGCAATCTCTCCTCTTTCCTACTATGTAGCAGCCATGTAGAACACCCACCCTCAGCTCATACAGTCATAGCTACTGCCTCTTCCTAACATGTTAATAACACATTGCTCTCTTCGTTTGGTGATTAAGGCTTAGAGTCAAAACCCAGGCACTTCATAGTTGTGCCAAATATGTGATAATTTTGTTTTAAAGGCTAAGAACACCCACGGTGAATTGACTAAATTTGCCAAAATTAATATTTTATTCTCACAATAACCATATGCTATTCATTTCTACCTTAGCCTGAAAAGAGCCATTATAAATACAAAGATCTCAGTAAAAACATTTTCCAGCAAATTAAAACAATTTATTGCACCAATGGAGAAGGGCAGGACAGAACCTGTGAGGTCAAAGAAAGTCAGTAAGCTTGACTTCAGAGATTTTATCAGAAAAAAAATTATCAAAAGTATTCCAAGCCCCAAACAAGGCTTCCAAGCACATCAAAAGGAATGTAGGTGAGAAAGTCCCTTGGATCAACTTGGTTGCAAAGAAAACAATCTTACCATAGAGAGCTAAAACAGATTGGCCAGCACTAGGATAGAACACTGCATGAGGGTCAAGTTTAAAACCTCTGTGTCGGGTTTTACTGTACTGATACAGAAAAGTAAATGCAAATATTGTCCAGACCCTTAAAGAGCAGGCAAATCTAAACAGTCTTCCTTCCTTCCTTCAGCAAATGTAAACATTTAAGGCAGAACCTGCTTCAGCTAATAGCCAGCAATCTTCCCTCCTAGGTTTTCCTTCCCTGCTCTCCACAGAAGATCTCAGAGATAGAGAGTGCATAGGAGGTGGGAGGGAGAGTTATGGAAACAGAATAGGGAGCAGAGGGTATGGAAAAAAGTTTATTCTCTACAGATAACCCACCTCTTGAGCTGAAGGGAAAAGACCCATCTTCTCCCTGTCTGCATCCCTGCACCACCCACACATCAGGAACAGAGAAAGGACAGGAGGGTAGAAGCAAGAATTCCAGTGTTACCACTGCTAGACTCAGCAGTAAAACATTCATTAACTTCAGCAAGGCCAGGATTTTATGCCAGATTCACAAACAAGTCATTTATAAAACTCCAGAACAGGTCCCCAAACTATCTGTCAAGGAAAACCAAGAATCTGATGAGATATATTCCCCTAAGTCTGCTCTTTCTGTACGAGGTTTTATTTTATTTGGCTCTAGCTGTAATGTATTGCTAAATGTCATTGTAAAACACAAAAAATATTCATTCATAAATATTCAGTAACATACTGAACTTATGATGAACTACACTGGCTGCAGCAGCAAATTTAACTCAAAACACACAGAATCCTAGAAGCCACACATCCAGATCTAATTTACTTAGCTGCTGATAAGAAAACAGTTGCATGAAAATAAAGTGGATCCTTGCTTTTAGAACTACATAGCACACCCTAGTACAACAGGCTGGTTGCCAAACTCCGAGGAAGGTATCCCACTAACCTTCAAGACCTGAAGCTGTTGCCATAAGCAGTATTGGCTCTGATGTGTCTCTCCAACAGATTCCCCCACTACCTTCACAGTCCCTCACCTCTCTCCATCATATATGGAAAAATCCAGGCTGTTTATGAGGCAGGGGATCTTGTAAAGGCAAATGCACCCTTAGAACGATGTTCATTTTGGGGGCAATTACAAATGCCTACTATACATGGTATATTCTCTGTTGCAGTTCTTTGACTGCAAGGCCTAACATGTACAGGAATTAGTTCAACTGCTGCAGAAAAACAGCTGCCTAAGGACACAGAACTAAGATCTGAACAAGGAAGTGAATCACATCTTGCAAGACTGAAATGAAAAGTTTGTTACTCAGTAACTGATTTCTTTCTTGAGCTTGGGTATCCTTCTAGTCCAAGACTACGCCTGAATGTTTGCAGGGAAAAGAGATGCACCATCTCAAAATGGGGAGATTCACACTCTGAAAACAACATAAAATTAATGTTTCTATCATGTAAAACAAGGCCTGGGTGATACAACCACCAAAAAAAAGACAACAAAACAACCCCAAACAAACCCCACAGCTCTTCCCATATACGTTCCAGTCAGAAGAGAGTATTTTTAACTACCATCCCTTTGAAGCCTTGCTGAAAAGCTGCCACTGGAAGCAACACAGGGAATTTGCTCACAGGAATACTAACATCTATTCCAGTAGCTGGGAAGTTTAGGTCTGTAGCCTATCACTTTGAGATAGATGCTCTGGTGGCTTCTAAAATAGTCATAACAAGGTTTCAGGGATTCCACTCTACCAGAGACTACTGAATAATGATCTTATTTTGATACTCTTGAAAGTATTCAACTTCTTCTAGCTGATAATGAAAACTGAAGTTAATGATAACAAAGATTCAGGGATGATAATAATAATCTGTTGACTTACTGCAAAACAAAAGAAAGATCACTTTGCTTCTTAGTTGAGGAATTTTCAGCTCTGCATTTCTGTTGCATCAGTAATATTTTGGAAAGATGAGATTCACACCAGGTATAAATCAGTGCAACTCCAGCAAATTCCAGTGGAATTGCACCAAACTCCACATAGCATAAGCCGTTCTGTGCAATTGCCAAAAAGGAGAGAATGGAATTCGGCTACAGAACGGTTTGGCTCACATTGTCCTCATGGGGAAGAAAAAGCCCATACACACTCTTCTTCAAACCCAGGCTGAAAAGGCAGGACAAAGAATGTTTAAAAGGCTGAGCCCAGTTTACTCAACCGTGACTATTAAGGAGTTTCTGAACTTATGAAAAGGAAAGACATTTGATTTATAAATGTAAATGCTAGATGTGGAAATATTTCTCTAGTACTAGCAGAATCTACCTGAAGGTAAACATAAAGCACAGGAAAACAGCAGCAGCAGTCATGATAAAGTCACTAAAGGAAGCAGGGAAGTGCTTCCTTTTTCAGCACTTACCATTCAAATGTAGAACACCTTTAGTAGCAATTTCTCCTAGAACAGTTTTTCAGCTGTCTTACCCTACTTCACACATAGCCAAATCCCAGCCCCTAGTGAGAGTGCAGATGGCAAAGCTGAGGAAGGACTTAGGAAGGGAAAGAATGGTAGAGAAAGAAAATTTGAGTCGTAGCCCAAATTTTACATAAAAGACTTTTAAATTCCTTATTTTCCTGACTCAGAAGAATAGTTGGTTGCCTGTCTGCAATCATTTTATATACAGTACATTTATGTTCAAAGGTGGGTGAATAGAGAAGAGAGTTGGATTTTTAGAAGATAGAAGATGAAAAACAAAACTCTCCTTCGTACAGCCAGACTCTGCAGCTTGGGTGTAAATCTGAGGCTGCTGACAGGGGGTGAGGGAGGAAGTGTGCAACCACTAGCAAGGCAGAAAGAGCATTTGCTGTATGCAGCAGTGGTAGATGAAATAAGAAAGACAAAGAGACTTCTGCTTTTTGCAAGTATGCAAATTCAGTTTACTACAAGAATATGAAATCACAAAAACGTTTCTCCTGGTTTCATTCCACAGCACCTCTGCTTTTAAACAGACTGCTTTTGGGTCTGTTCTCTCCCAAAACCAGGCAAGTGAGCACTAGCACAGAACTGACCCAGCCACAAAGACCACCTGAGGATGCCTGTATTCAAAGATATGTTCAAACAAACAGCCCAAATCTTCTATTTAAAACTCTGATCCTTCTCCAGGCTAGCAGTGCTGTAAGACAGCTGCCCTGCTGCAGAAGAGGAACACCTGGAAAAAAATCTGCAGAGAGGAGAACCTGTCACTGAAGGCAAAGTAGCTGTCAGACCGCATTGACTGCCACTCCAGGCCGTCAGTGCACTCCAGTGTCAGCAGGCAGGGCTGCTCTGAACGCTGCAGGATCCTCACCAGCAACAGCCTAACACACTCAAAGGAGTCCCTTTACCAAAGTAAGTGAAGGAAAGTATTCCTGCACACTGAAACTTGGTCTTCTTTGCAGGCTCTGCTAAGTGCATGTAGTTACATTTTATGTAGAGGGTTACTTACTATTTTGCAAAATGTATGGCCTTTCAGTTCAGCTGGCTATCTCCGACTTCAGGAGAAGAAATATTTCAATATTCTGAATACCCACTTTACTACTCCTCTACATAAACAACCCTATTAGCTGACAATAAGATCCGTGGCTTTTACCTGTATGGCCAGACTTAATTTCATCAACACAGGCAAAGTGTTCGAACAAATCATCAGGAACAAATATGCTGCAACATTTGAACCACTATGAAAATTCCCAACAGAAATTCCTACTTGCATATTTCAGCCAGTTGCCAAATAATTATGCACCACTGCCTTTTGCCCTGTAAGTACTTATCCTATTACATGAATGTCTTCTGTGAGGAACTCTGTCAAAATTTTGCTCAATGTCTAAATTGTATCATCCTGTTCACTCACTACTTCAGGGGCATATCCAAGGAACTTCATTCGGCTGGAAAACTCAGTTTTCTCTGCACAAAATACAGTGATCTGACTCGTTGAATTAAGTCTGCTTAGGCATTATAGAAAATTATTCAGATTATTCCATCCAGACTCAGTATTGTAGTAAATTCATTGTCTGATTGCAGGCATTTGGACTTACCAAAAGAAACTCCGGTTAACTCAGTATGTCATCTGCAAGGTAACCTTTCTAAAGAAAGAAGCAGCTGGAAGGCAATGCTTTAAAGGGGCTATGGGCATAAAAATGCTTTTTCACTTAGTTGGCTCCATCTGCTTGACAAGTTATGAACAGATGCTCCATATCTTTCCAAATGTATTTTACCAGTGACCAGAAAAGTCAATTTTTCAGTAGACAAAACATCAGCATCCAGAAGTGGAGAGCAACCTCTTTGAGAACTGTTCCCCTTTGAACTGGAACAGTTTGTACAAAAACAGATGCAACATTCACAGACAGAAATATGGACCATTAAAATAAATTGAGGCTATTTTTCTTAAATCTGCAGAAGAGTTAGAATGGAAAGGATATTGAAGAGAGAAAGAAACAGGAAAGACCAGAAAACACCCTTAGGAGAAAGGGGGACAAGGTATTTGCTGTTCAATTGTGGAGCAAAACGGGGTGTTACTATCAGCATTTGGGCCTGGTTTGTCTTGTTTTGGGTCTGTGTGAAACAGTCTCTGTCAGATCACCTACAAACAAAGAAAGGAGAACAGAATCACAGAATAAGCTGAGTTGGAAGCGACCCATCAGGATCATCGAGTCTAACACCTGGCCCTGCACAGAAGACCCCAAGAATCACACCATGTGCCTGAGAGCATTGTCTAAAGGCTCCTGAACTCTGTCAGGCTGGTGCTGTGAGCACTTCCCTGGGAAGCCTGTTCCAGTGCCCAAACACCCTCTGGGTGAAGAACCTTTTTCTAATATCCAACCTAAACCTCCCCTGACACTACTTCAGACCATTCCCTCAGGTCCTGCCACTGGTCACCAGAGAGAAGAGAGCAGTGCTTGACCCTCCTCTTGCCCTCAGGAGGAAGTTGTAGACTGCAATTAAATCCCCTCAGTCTCCTCTTCCCCCAGGCTGAACAGACCAAGTGACCTCAGCTGTTCCTCATAGGACTTCCCCTCAAGAGCTTTCACCATCTTGGTTGCCCTGCTTTGGACAGTAATAGTTTAATGTCTCTTCTTATATTGTGGATCCCAGAACTGCCCCCAGCACTGGACGTGAGGCTGCCCCAGTGCAGAGCAGAGTGGGACAATCCCCTCCCTTGCCCAGCTGGCGATGCTGTGCCTGATGCCCCCCAGGACATGCTTGGCCCTCCTGGCTGCCAGGGCACTGCTGGCTCACATTGAACTTGCCACTGACCAGGACCCCCAGGTCCATTTCTGCAGCACTGCTTTCCAATATCTCATTCCCCAGTCTGTCTGTACATCCAGGGTTGCCCTGTCCCAGGTGTAGAATCCAGCACCTTCCCTTTTTTCAACTTCATTCAGCTGGTGATTACCCAATCCTCTAATTTGTTGAGGTCTCTCTGCAGGGCTTCCTGGCCTCTGAGTGAGTCAACAGCTCCTCCCAGTTTTGTAACATCTGCAAAATTATTCAGCATCCCTTCAAGCCCCCATCAAAATTGTTTATGGAGATGCTGAAGAACACAGGGCTGAGGTTGGAGTCCTGTGGAACCCCACTAGTGAGAGGTCTCCAGTCTGATGTCACCCCATTCACTATAACCCTCTGTGCCCAACCCATGAGCCAGCTGCTCACCCATCACATGATGTGTTTGTTCATGCAGCTAAATGCTGGACATTTTGTCCAAAAGTATCCTGTAAGAGACAGTATCAAAAGCTTTCCTGAAATCCAAGAAGATTGTATCTACCGGCTTCCCTTGATCAACTGTGTGTGTCACCTTGTCATAAAAGAAAATCAGGTTTGGCAAACAGGACTTTCCCCTCATGAAGCCGTGCTGGCTGTGACCGGTGATAGCATTGTCCTTCAGGTGTTTTTCAATACTTCCCAGAATAGTCTTCTTCATAACCTTACCAGGCACTGAAGTGAGACTGACAGGCCTGTAGTTTCCAGGGTTCTCCTTCTTGCCCTTCTTGAAAATCAGGACATTTGCCAGCTTCCAGTGAACTGGAATCCCTTCAGATTCCCAAGAACATTCAAAAACAATTGAGAGAGGTTTTGCAGTGATATCAGCCAGCCCTTTAAGTATTCTCAGATGAATCCCATCAGGCCCCCACAGATTTATAGGGATCCAGCTGGAGCAGCAGATCTCTCACAATTTCAGGGTCAGCTGGGAGTTGAATACTCTCACAGTCCTGGTCCTCCAGCTCAGGGCTCTGGGACTCCCTCAGTCCATCATCGGTTTTGCAGATGAGGCAAGGAAAGCATTAAACATCTCTGCCTTGTCTATGTCCTTGGTTGTGAGGCAACCATCCTCATCCTGTAAGGGGCTAATGTAGTATCTGCACTGCCTTTTGCTTTTAAAGAATGATTATGTTCATTTAGCGATAAGTAAACTTAGTGTGCATGTCTCTTGAAGCAGAAACAAACCCTCACCAAACAACACCACAGTCAGGCAACTTCTTTTCCAAACTAAGTGCCCACTGGCAGTAAAACCTGCCAGTTATCCAGCCGTCTTTCTACCTGAAGGTCCACTGTTTTCTTAAAAATCCAATGATCTTTTATGTGGACATGCACCTCAAATTTTTTTAACTTCCAGTGGTCAAATTGCACCTGTGCTGCTCAGCCTTTTTAGGTCAAGTTTGCTGTTTGATTCATCTCAGTCCCAGAGACAGGATAAAGTCCCACAGCTGGAAACAAAGTCAGTCAAGGATTTGCTCCAGGATGATCCCACACCCACAGGCAACTACTTCATATCTGCTCCACACATGAGGCACAACAAACAAGGCTGGGAGGTCTCAGAGGAAGATAACAGTAGCCCAGCCAGGCTATCCCAGGAGAGGATGAGGAGCAAGCTGCCCATTGTACAGAGTATAATGACGGGATAACACAAAACATTATTAACTGCCTCATTAGCTAGTAGGTGTTAACAGCTGAACTCTGCGTTCAAGATCCAGACAACCACAGCTCATGGGTATTAAACAACAGTGATGATTTTTTAGCATTATCATCTTCTAACAGTAAAAGAAAAAAATCTTGTTAACCTACGGCGATTACACTTCGAGTCTCATCTCCAGCTCTGCATGTGTCCCATCAGAGACTATACAGCACAGCTCAAGGTTAAGAAAACAGAGGTACAGTATAGAGAAGAGATATTTTCTCTGGACCTCAAGAGGTTAGGAAAATGGCAAAAAAATTACTGAAGTCCAATTCAGCATTTTCTCTTGTAGTGGATGTTGCCTTTTCCAGCACTAATTCAGATCCCCCCACAAAGGCAACCCATACTCAACAAAGCAGTTTTTAGAGTGGGCAGATATATGAGAACGGCCTCTCAGGGCAGTCACAGTCCTGGCAGCAATAGGCAGAAATTACTGTAGTCCTGCTTCAGCCTGCAAAGGTGTTTCTTCACTATCCTGAGCAAGGCTTCAGTCCAGCCTCACAACATAACCAGACAGATACTATGAAGCGTCTTCATGCTCATTTCTCTGTCCCACCTTGCAGTATAATCTTTTCTTTGGTAATAGTGGGTTTTCAGGAGTATCTGGTCTCTTACAGGTTCTTCAGAATTTGATAGGGAAAAGCAGAGACTGAAGATAGTAGCAGAGAAGATACAGTGAGGTAAACTCCCAATCCCTCCCAATGTGCATAAGACAGAGTGTCCTACTGTTAAAGTAAAGCAAGATTTCAAGGGACAGGATGACACAGACAGCATGAGACACAGCTGTCTTAACAGAGTGTAGGCCTTCATATGTCCAAATGAAACTTTCTTTAGTCACTTTTACTGTGTCAATATCTTCCATTGCAAATTTCAGTTTGGAGATTTTCCCAGTTCTGATGATGAACCACAAGCCAAATTTTTCACATTTTCAGGCTGCTACAGCAACTGGAGTCCTACAGTGTGTCAAACCCAGCAATTATTAATGATACCTGTTGCTCTAGCCTCACTGTCCAAACTCAGAGCTAAGGAGACAGTCAGTCATCCATTCCTACTAGTTTGAAATTGGAAAAAATCTTAAAAACATAACTTTATCCCACTGTATTCTGAAAGCCAGAGTGAACACAAGGGCACAAACAAAACATCACGTTAAAGCTATGACCAGCAGAAACAGAATTTTGACCAGTGGTTTGAAACAACTTTCTGTGGTTGCTGCACACGTAGCCACAGCAAGCACAATAATGGCTGCGGTTTCTAGTGGTCAGAAGCAAAACACAACCAATGACAAGAGTTTTCACATGGGGGCTGGGCATGAAATTACTGGTGCTTGGTAGCAGCCACATGGTAATTTAGGTTGTACAAAAAAGGCTCCCATTAAACTGAAGTGACAGTCGAGCTGTAAGACTCGCACCTTATTTGTTGTATATTTTAAATTAATTTATTATACAGCTTGTGAAACTTCAGAAATGCAACATTTCTTTGTTTATCTTGTGCAACTGGTTGCTCTATACACAATGCTGATACACTGTGAGGTTCGTACAAAATCGAATTAGAAAAGCAGAGTGTTGTGCCTTTTGCCTCCAGCAAGTCCAGCTGTAATGTACCATTCGGTAGAGAAAAAAAGACTCATGTTTTCTTGTCAATACTCAGCAGCATGGAGCAACACCAGAGAAACAGTTTAATAACCCCTCTTCTAATCCCTAATTCAAAGACATCAGACAGATAAATATTTTGAACCTGCATTCACAGTCACCTGCTTCTCTGCCTCCTCTTCTCCCACACCTGCTCAGTACTGTACACTTTGAAGAGGAAGGTACACATCCTTTCTGGAGAGGGAAATCTCTTGTCTGCCCACAACCAAGTGGAATAGTGCAATGTATATTTGAACGAGGCCACAAGGGACCAGTCAGTACATTACAAAAATATTTGGTATCATCTCTAGCTAAACCATCTTACTTAACCAGAAACTAAAAAACCTGCAGACAAGAAATTTAGTCAGGTCTGCTATGAAGATGCGAGTTGTGTTTTGACTGTAACACAACCGTCAGTTAGAGACTATATCCTACTTCCCAAGGATTTCTGCATAAACTACAGAACTTGTACTCTGGGGAGTCATGCAATATATACAGCTATGATAATACCTCCCAGCTTGGCTTGAAGAGCCTAAATTCTGAGATTCAGCATCATTTAATGAAGACGGAATATAAATTTCATCTTTTAATAAGCCTTTAGAAAGTACAATGTAATCACTACGTGCAAGCTGGTTGGTCAGTGACCTTGCTAAGCCATAGATAAATTTTATGTTGATTTAATTCTGCAAGCACCACTTGCAATAATTTTACATGAAAAGATTTAGAGCCTTGAAAACGTTGTTAGAAAGGCTGCTCAGCATTCAGAAAACACCAAGGGCTCCTGTGCTGCTGAAGGAGGGCTGTGATTCCCATCTGACCAGACAGCAGGTTCAGCAATTCACTGACCCCTCCGTGTAAACAAGGTGCCAAAGTTAATTCTATCGAAGTCAATGCAGCGATAACAAACAGGCCCTAAATTTTCTAATTAAAAACTGCTTTCATATGGCACAAGAGATGAGGCTGTAAATATCACACAGCAGTCACTTAACATGGCACATTAAGCAGACTGGTGGTCTATTTCATAATATACCCAGGCTGTTGCCAGTAACAACTGCTTTTCTAAAGAAGTAAGGTATCTTTGTCAGGAACAATCACAGTATAACCTTACTGGAAGAGGAATAAATTCCTCCTAACACTAGGCCCTTGACAATGGATTGATACTAATTAGCATTCCTATTTCACGAAGAACAGGGTAGGGGGGAAGTTTTCCCTTTTCCTTTAAATAAAAAATATGCAGAGAAAGACTGAACATCAAACATCTGGCACCATGCAGGAAAAGAAATGCAAGGTGACCACAGTGAAAATAAAGGATAACACAGGTAGTGTAAATGATATTTCATGAAAAGGCACATTAGAAGCCTACATGAATGCTCTCAATCCTAGTTTTTGAGTTTCAGGGTAGGTGAAATTAGACAGGGCTTCACTGAAAGAGGCTTTAGTACATATATTTCTTCATTGGCTCTGTTATCAAAAAATCCAGCCATATTCCGAAACACAAAACTAATGCCAATGCCCTGACTGGACTGATAATTCTGTTTTCACCAAAGACCAAACACTACAACAGTTATTCAATGAAATCATTATGAGGCAGAAATACTTCACGGGATGCAGATTGTCTTCCTTGTGTCTATGGCAACATACACTCTAGGATAGTATTCACACAGCCTTTTTTAGACATCTAAATTTGGTTGTCTGTGTTAGGCACCTACTTTCTCTATGAGACTGGTATAGAAATACACATCTCTTCTCTGAGTTGTTCTGCAGAGGCACCCTCTAACTTACTGGTTCCATGGGAAACCTTCTATCCCAGTTTAGCTCCTATGAACAACCCCTTAACAAAGAAAGTCTGAATACCTCTCCTGGCTGAACACCTGCATTACCACCTCTAATAATGAAGCTGGTCTTCTTGAAGTCAGTGCAGTTTACAAGGGACTGAACCTTTTTTTAACAACTGCAACAGGAAGAAAATAATTCTCAGAATTACTTTACCTTCCTGAACATACCTCATCCCTCAGTCTTAAAATTTTAGTTTGAATCTTTTCCTTGGCAACAAAGAAGAAACTCAAAAAAAAGAACTCTAGAGAAACTCAAGCAGAAGCTCAAAGAGAGGCTCAGGCTGTAGATGGGGAACAAACTTGACAAAACCTCCTTCATCCTTCACATTTAACTTCCTTCATATTACCACTTCTTCAAGAGCCAAGAGATGCCTTACTTGCCTAACATGAGTAAAAATGTTTTCCATTCGTTTTATTCAGAAGCTAACCCAACTGATGAAGCAGATATAGAAACCTACAGATAAGGCTCACATGAAAGGTCTTATCTTTTCTTTTAGTCAAGGTCCAAGTTCTTTGGATAGGATAATAGAATATTTTTTGGTTATCTGCACTTCAGCTCTGTCAGGCCAAAGGATAAAGTGTAAGCTCCATTCCTTTATTTGAGGCTAGCAATGAAAAAAGTCATGCAAAATGAAGCTTGTACATTTTTTTTAAAATGCAAAATGCTTAGACAATCCTCTTGTGGTTTGCTCCACAAAGTTTAATGCCCCTTGTTAATCTATATATTCATTTATGTGTGTTCATCCTTATGGTACCTGAACATTGTATTAAATCAGAGACATAAACAGTGCAGCTTCCTGTGGCATAGCTAACCCACACTGGAGTTAGTGGGGAAAGCCACTGAATTAAAGCTACATTCTGCTAATTTCTATGAGCTATTTTGATCAGCTATGTTTATTACTTTACTGCCTGTATTACAGCAACCCCTACGCAGACTTGCTTAATGTTGTAAAACCTTACACTGCATTTCAGCCTGTAGGTTCCACTTCACCTCATGAAGTTCTCATTTTCCCATCAAAGTTTGCAGCAGTACACTACAAACATCCCACATCCCGGTCTGGGTATCTGCCAGTTAGTGGGACTCCTACACAAAAGGAGGACTAGCAGCATTGCACATGCTAGAGAGGAAACCTCTCACCTACTTCTCTAACTTTCACCTTCCAGAGTACCAGCTTCCCAGGTTCCCTTCCTCTGCCTTCTAGTGTAGTGCCAAGGCCTAGATATTCCCAATGGAAAAGCCACCATTTTTCCACTTGCCAACACCAGCTTTTCTCAGAATAGTCGAAGACTCACCACAGAAGGAAATCATCATGCAGAAAGTGAGCTTCCTCTGTAAGCCATCCAATCTGATCCAGTTTCACTGAGACTGCTGATATTTTAAATCTCGTAACAAATCATAACTACAATACAAATCCTCTCTGCTCTGGGGATGAGACTTGCATAAACGGTATTACAGATGTCACACGAATTTGCAAATGTCCCTAGGGAAAACTAAGACCCACTTTCCAGAATTTCTTGCAAAGAAAATTTTTCAGCCTATACTGTTCAGAGCATCATCTAAATTTACCTTCCATAATAAAAACAGTCAAAACTAAATGTTTTCTATGGTAGAAAAACATAGTCCCAGCATATCCACACTGAAATAGATCAGTCACCGTGGAATAGAATCCCTATTTACATATCAATCTAGGTTACTTAAGAGATTGGGGAATCTGGGAAAGGATGATGGTTACAAATGCCGAAGAAAGTTCTGAGACAACGATTATTATCGGTTTGAAATACAAAGGCATAAATTAGTTAAAGCAGTCTGCCAACAGCCCTGAGGTTGACATTCTAGTAAACACAACAATGATGATTTTTTTCCATTCAACGTATCTGTACTCCTGTATGTTTCCAAGCATTGTTTACTAATTAATCTAGATGTTAAAAGTTTTATTCAACTTTAAATATTCAAGTTAGATGATGCTTTTCAATCCTTTTGGGTCCCTTTCAACTCAGAGTGTTCTGTGATTCTGTGATTTTTAAGTAAAACCTAAAAATACAAGAAGTCTCTATGAACGACCCATGAAGGCAGTGCAGGAAGAGGACAAATCGCACGGATTTAGACAAAGGCGAAAGGAAAAGAATGAACCATCTCTCACATAAAGGTTTGGGTTTAAAGCACGTCCTTTTCAACCTGCCAACTTTCTTTTTAACCAAGAAACTCAACTCCTTGTCTTTTGCATTCAGCATGCATACTTCCCAAAACACTCTGACAAATCAGAAAGATTTTGTGATCATGTCATAGGCACTGTCTCTCCCCAGAGAGGGGGGCATGGGAGAGATGGGCACCACTGTCAGGAAACCCTGATGCAAGTGGTTCTGCTCATACAATAGCAACCTTCATGGCATACCTGCTTCTAACTGAACCTAAGGCTGCTCTTCCATGAAAATGTGGGAGAGGACTTTCAGCAGGGAATACCTGCAGGTGGCTTATCCATGTAATTATTTTCACAATGCTACTGTCTACCAGCACAGCTCAAAGTTACACGGATTTCCACCGCTTACTGTGTGTGCAGCATGCCAGACATCACCTCTGCCAGGAAAACACTTTTCAGAGAGTGATGTTGTAGGTGAGTATCTCTTACTTGTACCTACATCAGCTCCATGCTCAGGGTTCATGAATTTATACACATTTTACTCAAAAGGTCTACCATGTGGGGATTCTTAAACTCTACTGCATTATCAAGTAAATGTGTGATATGTCTCTATTTACTTATTAAACTTGGTTTGCTCTTTTTCAGCCTGCAAAATTATCAAGTGCTAAGATACCATGGTGATGGGAAAAACAGAAAACACCAAAACAGATTATGTTTTCTTTAACTGAAATGCAAATTCCTTGTTTCACACAGGAAATTTTAGTCAGAATGACTGCATAGACACAAATCTTCACAAAGGTGAGTTTTATGAATGAACAGTTAATGTAATGTAAAGCGAAGCTTTTTCCTCGCATATGCAAAGATGAAATAAAGAAAGAAAGGGGCAATAGAAAAAACGAGAAAATAGTATGCAAAAGTAAAATAAAATGGGATCAGGTCATATTAATCTTTGCAAGCAATAACGAAACAGAAATACCAAGTGTTTAGAAAACGACAGTGGCAGAACCATAATGGATTATACTCTGTGAATCATTTCTTTCTCCCAAACTGTTGGAGATCAGTCCTGTTGGTAACTTTCATGAGCACTTTACAGGACCAGAAAAGCAAGCAACATGTAATTCATCAAACACCTGCCTTTAAAGTGACACAGCTATAACTCAAACATAAAAAGCACCATGCAGACAAATCAAGTGTAGTTACTTGGGAGAAAGTTCAAAGATCAATTCAGCATTGCTTCATTTGTGGCATTTTACAAAAATGTTTTGGGTCCAGACAGCTACATGGAAACTTCAGCTTTCAGCTGGTTTTTGTTGATTTTTTTTTTAAGTTTCTACCCTACAAGCTCCTGCCAGGGAGACCTAAGATTGAAAATAAAAGAAACAGAAGTCTTAAAAGCTAAAAGACAAAAAACCTCTCCTAATTACTTGAAACTTACAATCTTTAGTGTCATCACATATTCTTTGCAGTCTTGACTTCAAATTTGAGAACACAAACTAGAAGCAATATTAACAGCAGTAGTAATACTAGCAGTGATTAACATAATGCCAAACAGTGCAAGCAAAATTGCCATCCTTCATGACACAACATTCATCAGCAGCCATACACATGGCCGTCAGTAGATACAAAAGCAAAACCTCCTTCTTTACATTTCACCTGAACAAACAGGCAGATGGGATAAGCAAAACTAGACAAAGAGGCCACAAGGGAAAAGAATTGTCACTGCGAATTACTGAAGTCTCAGAGCTGAAGGAGCTTCTGGTGCCATCACCCTCCTTTCTATGGAAAATTTTCTTCTTCCAGTCATTCAAATCCAGTACTACTACCACACTCTAACACAGAGTCTCTCACATGATGTTTTGCATGCCAGCTCAGGATCTCTGTAAATAGCTCCATACACAAAATAGTTGAGCCATCTCCTACCCTGTAGGCGGTAAATTATCAGGAACTTAAATATATTACAAGTCATGTCCAATATTGGTTTACTCCCAACTTAGCTACACAGCTGTCAGCAGACAAGCCACCAAGTTTTCACCTCTGTTGCTGCAATTTTAACTGTCAAGCAGCATCTGCTAACTAGTTGAATCCCCTTAAGAAGGATTTATAATATCACATGAATTGAACATTTGATCATGTGGATTTCAGAGTAATAGTCCTTTTGATTTGCACACAGCTTGAAAACGTCAGACATTTCTTTCAAAATCTCTTGCCAAAAAGTTATGAAAAATGGATTTTGTTGCAGGCATCCTGGACTGTTACTGACAACAGAAGTGTTTCAGCCTGCTCTAAGAGTTTCCAGGATCCCAGATTTATCTCTCAGTGTCCACACTTCTTGTTCCCTAGCAGCTTGTGCAATTTACCAGTGATACAGCATAGGCTGTCAGTTCTGTACCCATCTGCAGTGGTGTTTTTAAGTCACTAACAAGATGACCTAAGCAGCATCTGTTCTAGCTATGCCTGTGTGTTGCCATGATAATTATTTCCTTTTACCATGATTTTTTTTCACTTGCAAAATAATGTTAAGAAGTTCTAATATAACAGGCAGAAATGTAATTATTTTCAGAAGTAATATCCTGAACTTGTCTCAGTGACTTCTAAATTACTAATATACTTTACTTGTCGCTACAAACAACAGGCTAAATGCTTGTTTTACTTCTGACCCTTTATTTTTACCCTCCTTTTTTAGGAGAAGCTCTGCTGTATATATAACATGCTACTACAATTGTTTTTCCCTTCCTATTATGAGCAATTCTGGACATATTTTCATTTCTAGCTCATCTAAACACTGGGTCAAAATGAATGGCACATTACATGAAATTGATGGGACTTATTTTTCTTTACATAAAGCCTAAGATGATCTTTGATACAGATCTTAATTCCAGGATGAACTGTGCATGCTGAAGATAGACAGCACAAGAAAGTGTTTCCAAGAAGCCATGAAGATGCTGACATGCAGGATGTAGGAGGAATAAACTCAGGAAAACACTATGAAAGAACACGGATGATGGTATGCCAACAGATGCAGGAAAGGCAAATCCTACATGGTATTTACAAGGTCCAACACACTATCACTGCAAATGTACAGGAAAAGACAGCAGACCAGAGCCTGCCTCAAGGAAAGGGCAGGAAAAAGCACTGCACTGCACATCACTGTAGGCATGGCCAGCCTTTCAAAGTACAGCATGATCTCCCCTGCGTCACTGAGGCCCACTAGCTGGTACCGAAGAGGAGGAAGAGGAAGATAAAACCCACCAACCACCTGTCCCCTTGGAAGCATCTGGTACCAATATTTTGAAAGAGAGCCTTAAATTCAAAAGCCCCAAACACACAGGCAAATCATCTCCTTACCCACCCTTTCAGAAATACCTCTGCCTTTGGCTGGATCTTTATGACCTAGGACTGGTAGCAGGGACTCAGGTAACTCAGAAACATAGTCTATTTTTCTTTTTGTTTGCCCCAGAGGAGGTGTGTACAATATTACATCATTAGATGTTCTCTTTTCGTTGTACCTTGCAAACAAACCCCCCCTTAGCCGATTCAAACAATGGTTAGTGCATTGCACACTCACAAGTCAAAGAAATAAAAAAAAGTTACAGTTGAGTATACAGAGCACCTCTATTTCATAGCACTGAAGGCAAAAGCATACTCCATAACCTCAACCCTGTAACCACATATGCCTACAAGCAGCAGAGCACAGCAATCAGCTCAAACCCTTGCAATGCAGTTGTATCATGGTATATTTGCATTGAATGTCATGTTCCAAATTGGAACTGGCAAGCAACTCAGCTGCACACAACAATGCCATATGGAGTTACATCTGATACAGCTCGAGCAGAACTCCCTTCCTATCCAGAATACATCAAACAGTGCCACAGATAGGCTATGGCATTTAAATAGTAATAATGCGGATGTGAGGGCTAAATTAAAAACGTGTTGCACATTAGAAACAATTTGCGCACCGAGATAAAAAAAGGGATTCGCTGGTTTTTGGCAGCAGAACTTGCAGATATGTAAAGAAAATCATTTTACTTAATTACCTGTACGTCAACTTCCTGAGCGGAAAAATTTTAGGACGAAAGATGCATCAAAAATATTAGCACAGATTAAAAAAGCCCAACAAGCAACAAAGATTTTGCTTCAAGTGGATAAGAGAGGAGCTGAGAATTAGAAGTTGTGCATCACGTCAGAACAGGGTGATGGGCCGGGCTGGCTGTCAGAAACTGAAACTCCACTTCAGTCACTGCTTTGAAACTCTACAAATGTGAGTTCTGTGCTTGCGCAGATCAGGTTCGTGGCTCATGTCTTCCACTTGCACAAAGAACAGCTGAGATGCATGTGTTCCCACCAACCAACATCACTCAAGGCGAAAGAAAAGTAGTTAAAATCTCCAATTTTACTGCTTCTGCAGAACCCATAATTAATACAGTGGCACTGCACTGTTGCTCTCAGTGCAATTCAACCACTTGCTGTCAAGAAAATTAAAATATTATCAGTTATTGCAAGAACCAGATCAGTTGCCCAATTTATGCCTAGATCAGATAGACATCAGGAAGAATGACCCAGCACCATCTAGAACAGAGTTTGAGAGCTGTACTGTCACTGGAATCCTGTTAAGAAGTGACCAAGCTGCCCACCATCTCTTGGAAAATTGTTATTCAGTGGAGGTGACCAGTGCTGCATAACAAAACCAAAAAGCAGAGTCTCCCATGATAATGATACTATTACTTCTATGGAGGATCAGATTACTCTAGAAAGTCAGACAAACAAGGTTTTGTCCCAGGATAATTTAAACAACTTTAGAGATTTATTTAAATTAGTATGTGACATGAGAAATACTTCAAAAACACTGCAATGACTAAGTATTGGACGGGTCAGATCCTGGAGGTTTCTCTTCAGCTCAGAGAGACTCACTAATGACTCCACAGGGAATGGAGGTTGAGTGAAAACAATGTGATTCCTTCAGTAGTTTTCATTTCCTGGAGCACATTGCTAACTAGTATTTGCAACCTTTTTTCTCTGAAGGTCTTCAAAGGTCAGAGCACTTCCAAGATGTCCTCTTCCACCAACACTGAAATAGGCATTTCTTAGCCCTTAAACAAGGTGACCACCCCTTTACATGCTCTACAGTAACACTGGCCTTCGAGTAGAGTAAAACTGATTCTGCTGCACATTTGCAGAGATCCCCAGACTAAGCAATGACAAGAAAACTGTGCGAAGTTAAATTTTTCAAAGCTCCAAAGAAAAAAAACCTTCAAGTTATTTCATAATGGGTATTAATGATACAGCTTCAGGTATTCAAACCGTCTGGAGCATTCAGAAAACACAAATATTATATTTTGCAAAGCACAGCATGTCCATGCCTGTCACGTCCTGATCTCCCACAATGAAGCACAGAAACTGGCTGCTCTGAGGCACACTCCCAGGGCCCAACCAACCAAACTCATCAGAGCCAAAATGCCAAACTACAACAGCAAACTACAACACCTTTCCAGTAACTTCATCCATGCCAAGGGTACTGAGTGCCTGAGTTCTTCTGAGCAGCAGCCCAGGGGCAGCAGTTGGCCTTAGCTCAGATGCACTTTGGCCACGCTGCTCACTAGCACCAGGGGCATCGGTGCAGGAAGACCTTAAGACACATTCACAAGAAGATAAGCCTTAAATGCCCCAGAATCCAGAATTTCTTTTTCATTTGGGGACTCTAGAAATGCGTAAGAGATTGTAGTTCTCTGCACTTGCGCTGTTTGGCAACAACTTCTCATTTTTGAACAGTTCTCATCACATGCGGCCACAAAACAGGAAACAGTGTAATATTGAAAACCAACCTTCCAAGGGTTATCCTTATCCTGATTTGGAGTAACAGCAGCAATATTTTTGTATATGAGGATAGCTCATTATGAATTATGGGTGTGTTCAAGATTTTAGAAGTTTTAGAACATAATTTGTGCAAGAACTTTCAGCAAGAAAGGATTCAAAGAGCTGGTAATTTCCCATGAAGAAAAATAGTGGAATAAAAGAATCTCCAATTTTCATGGGAATGTGAGCCAGGCTTTAAATCAAAAATGAACCAAGTACAAGAAAATACCAGCACATAAAGTTTATCAGGTGATTATTTTCCCATATTTAGGGACTAATTGCATCATAAAATATGCATTAAATATAACTTGTCTGT
This sequence comes from Corvus hawaiiensis, assembly GCF_020740725.1. Lineage (NCBI taxonomy): Eukaryota > Metazoa > Chordata > Aves > Passeriformes > Corvidae > Corvus > Corvus hawaiiensis. The sequence goes on from NC_063215.1 coordinate 91,206,823, forward strand.
GTATGAAATCCTTTTGACATTCAAGTGGTTATCACTGAACCATAGCTCCTTGTGCAAATTTTAACTTCCCTTATATGTAATAATAGTTCTATGAAAGTAAATGCGATCTGTAAATCTCAATGAAGTTTTGCCTTTAAATACCAAGTCTTTGTTGCTGAATTGCTTTAGACTAGACCTGACAGCTCCAATTTTGCTGACTGATGCAAAGACCTGCAAAGACATCTATGCTCAAAATCAACAAAACTATATTAAAGTATGTTAGTGTGTAGCAGCAGCTACATGAAAAGACAGTATTCGTGCTGCCAGGTTATACATAACCAGACACTTCCTCACCTTCAACTGGAGGTAGGTGAAAGCTGTGATGCTCTGGCACTGTCCCCAGTATATACAAATTGAGGAAAACAGAACAAGGACCTAATGGTCAAATTCTAACTTGTAACATTGTATTAGAAAGAAGTAACAGCAAGTCAGAAACTTTAGGTGCCATTTAAAACCCTACTATCCTCAGGCAAGCAGAGAAAGCTTTTCAAAAGCAGCTAATGGTTTGGGATGGCTCATACACTGGCAACCTACAGGAAGAACTGAAATAGGCTTGATTTCCAGAAAATGAACATTTACAGTGTCCTGAAAGATGTCCTAATTTGCCAGTCAAGCTTTGGCCTACCAGCCACAAATTCCTGTAGCTCAGGAGCAGTTAGACAATCATGACCACTCTCAGCTTTGTAAAGCACGTCTTAAATATACAAATCCAGAAGAGTGTTTAATTCCAGACAAGCGATTTTTGTTTTTCCCCTCTCTCAGTGATTTCAGAAGACTCAAAGTCCCTAGCAAGATTCCCATGTGAATTTTTAAAAGCAGATGAACTAACATTAGCTACATTGGAAATCACAGCCCAGAAACAACAATAACTGGTATTTTTCAGCACGGCTCTCATTTATCTCCCAGGTTAAATCATGCAATTTCCTAAATACAGAATTTCACTCACAAACTTCAGAAACCATGTAAACATTTCATCCATTGATCATTGACATCCTTCTTTCAATAAATAAATCATCGTTTAATTTTATATAAATCATTAGCATATGTAATAAACTTATCTTAACATTTAGTAGTACTGATTTCACTTTTTTCAGTTGCACTACATAACTCCAGCTGCTATGCTGCAAGTATATTGATCCATATTTATTAACCAATTAAATTTTCAAGAATGCTGAAGTGATTTAGATGTCTCAGTCTTATTTGTAAAAAGAAACAACTGAAATGAATGGGACATACGTTAAATAGATGTAGATGGAGAACTTCTCTTGCAGATCTCACCCACAATTATCCTAAAAACTATTTGTTGTCTGCTCAGCCTCGCTGCAGTTTCCAAAAATGCTATGTAATATTTTTCCTCCATTTCTTATCCTTTCATTAGCAGGATATTTGTATTACTGCTTGCCCTAGAGGCTCAAAACAAGTTTGAGAGCTTCATTAGACTGTGTATGTGTTTGTAAAGAGTTTAGAAAGAGGGAAAGGAAACCATATCTTCTCTCTGTCTCAGATATCAGGCCTAAAACCCTACAAAAGTCCTATAGAATTAAACAGGAAAGGTGCATTTGAGAAATCATAAAAGCTATCTCTGGAAGTTGCAGAAATTAAACTCAAGTTGCTGGTTTCTCAACTTGTTGGCATAAATATTTTTGATTGCCATTCTCATGTATTATTTTCACTTACACATGCATTAATCTCTTTTGTCTTGGCAAAAACCCTCAGCATAATAATGACATGGTATGCAGACTCTGAGCATGGAGATATGGGGGAAAAGGCATCTGCAAACTCTCTGTCTCTTCCCCAACAACCCGCTTGTCCTAAAAGAGAGAAGACAATCTCACCCTTATTGAACACAATTGCCCAAGGAAAAACAGAACCGAAAATTTAAACACAAAAATCACAGCATCTCACCTGCTTAATTTATTTCTCTCTTACTAAGCAACATCTGCTCTTCTTTGTTTCGAGTTTACAGAAACTAAAAGAGAAATTCTAAAAACTGCATCTAACTACAGCTGTTTTAGTATCAGCACACACATCCACAACATTTCACTAAAGAAGATGGCCAAAGCCCGGGTCTCCCTCCCAAATGAAAAGTAAAACCATTTGAGTGAAAGATTCTCAACAAACAAAAGGTAGCTGCTAGTTGCTTATTAAGAAGATAATGGCTAACAAGCAGGTAGAATTAAGCTGTGCAGAATCTGTTGTTCTATTTTTAGAGTCTGCAGCCCCAGGCTCAATGCTGAGGTACTGGGAATTACGTGAATTATGCTAACATGCTCCACAGTTGCTTACTAGGCATGCTTCCTATTATCTAGACAGGATAAGAGTCTAAAAGAACATCTGTAAAGACTGAATAAGAGCCAAGACCTCAGTGGATGATCCCGTTAACATTAACTTTTTGTTGAAATTACCTGGACTAGACACGCTGTAAGAAAACTAACAATTTGGAGGATGTTTCTTCCCAAAAGAAATTATTTTAAAAGATAGTTTAGAAATGCCAAACAAACCAACAAATTGCATTCTGTTCACTTTTGGCAGGATGTAAAAGATAAATAATCTGATCATGTGGAAAAGGAGCTGACTTCCAGTATAAATACATATTCCAATCTCTTTGTGTTATAAAAGGAGAAAACAATTTAGGTCATTTCCTCCACACTGCAGAGACCACTGAAGAGATATGCCCTAGGTCTGACTTCCAACATGGCCTCTCTCCCCGTGTAAATGGGCCCACAGTCACTTCACATCTCCCTGCTTTTCCCCACCTCACAGCATAAGACTGGTGATGCCACCACTTCTCCCAGAGGTGCTTTGTTTCAGGATTCTGAACAATGCTCATCACTGGGCACCTCTGCTCAGATTGCTCAGACTATGTCTTCTTACACCTCAAGTTAGGATACAGAGTGGAAAAAGCTCCTGAAAAAACTTTTGGAACACAGTGTTAATACACTCAGGGCTTATACAAACTCTGGCAGGACAGATGAAATCCAGTTTGGTGGGAGCTGGAAGAAGCCTTGGAAGAATCCAGAGACTGCCTAGACCCTGACAAGCAAAACCACATCTGTTGTCAGCAAGGACTAGGAAAGCATCTATCGCCTTGACCAGACAGGCGTGTAAGAAAAATACAGGACAAAAAGGGCAGAGAAAAGAAAAAAACTTTTCACTCTAAATAACCATCATGTTACATAAGGGAACAAACAAGTCTGGTGAGCTGAATTAAGTTCACTGGATTCCCAATGAACTGCAATCCCTACTTGCAGGCACAGAAAAATACAAAATAATTCTTTCTTCCACAGTGGCTTCACAATACAATTTATTCATATGAAAATGGTAAACACCACAGATGCTTATTTTCATCTGTTACTTACGGGAACTCCTCCAAAAATACAAGCAAGTTCCTCTGAGCAACTTCACACCCTTTTCCAACATTGCAAATGATACGGTTGATCCAAGATTTAAATTTCTAATACTGTAAAGCCAACTCTTCACTGAGCTGGATTTGCAAAAAATCCTTTACATGCAGAGGTAGAAGTTCAGGACAACATTTTGTAACATTTGGAACTGGGAATCATGTCTGTAACATCTATATCCAATGCTTACATTAATACCCATCTGTTCAGATGGCATGGTGCCTACTCTGAAGTCTGCTGAACCTGGTCTCCAGGACACAGATGCCAAGAAGTTACATATGATTTTCATGGCAACACTGTGGAGACCATACACACTGCAGAAAGGCCCTTTCTCCTTTTCTCACTGACATGGAAGCACTGCTGTGAAACAAGTTCAGCTGCACTTCTTTAAAAGACAGGAAAAAACCAAAAAATCAGTGAAAGCTGACATGAAGACCAACCCCATGGACTTCTGGCTGCCAATTAGACTGTGTTGCTGCAGCTATAATGAAAAGATAATACAATGCAAAATACCAGTTGCTGTCCTCCTCATTCTGCAAGTGGGCATAAGATGTAAAGTCAGAGATGAAAGGCTCCTTAGCTATTACAGAAAAAGAGAGCTGACAGAGCTCTGAATATACATCAAAGCACCAGCTCCAAGGAATTGGTATTCAAAAGAAATGCATTTCTTAGGGCTTTTTATGTCTGGCACTGTTTCTTGCAATCTGTTAACAAACATGGTACATGGGAAAAACACACACTTAGAGGGATTGCTTTTCAAGAACAATTTTCAACTTATGAATATGGAAAATTCTTAGCATAGTGAAATGGAAACAAGACCATGGTCTCCACATTATGTTAACTGATCCAAGCTAGAGTAGCAGCAATCTGAAATCCCAGACTTGAGGAATACTAAATGCAAGTGCTGTGCACAGTGGTTCACAACACAGACTGGCTAAGGAAGCTAAGGGAAGCTCTGGTGAATGCAAAGATCGGGGCACAGCAATGTCTGAATTTTGAAGCACACTGAAAAAAAAGTAGTAAAATCTGTTAAATATTAAGGACACATTTCAAGTAGGAATCTCAACAGTGAACAGAAGAAAAACATGTCTCTCTGCATGAAATTCATTGGTCTTGTCAGATACACACACCAACAGCATCTGTGGCATCCTGTGAAATCACTCCTTTTAAATGGCATTTTGCAGATGAAACACAATTTTTTGGCTACAGTCTTATTTAGTTTTGAAACTGAACTTCATATCCACTCATAGCTCCACACACACAAAGGGCTGACTAAAGCACCAGATGAATTTCATGCAATATGGGCATCAAATTAAAAGAAAAGCTAGGAAAAAAACCCCTGTGACTAAATCCTCAAAACAACATAATGATAATTTTCTTAACAAAAACAGAAGTCCTGTTGTAAGAACAATTATCTGTGCATCCATAATTCAAAATACCATTTATCATCAACTGTTACATCAATTAATTATTTTAGCATTTAACACTTAAATTACTGTTACCACAAATGATATGCTACATTTCCATCAGGTTGGATTATTTTTCTGTGTCAAGGGGAAACACCTCGTCATCCACCACAGTCAGGTCTGGCAGAATTGCCCTTCTGCCCAGCAATGCAAGTCTGGTTCTCCCTCTCCAGAGTACATTCTCTTTGGCATCTTGGCCTAGACACATCCTGATAAGCAGACAACAATTCTTTTTTCCTTTTGCATCCCTCCCTCCTACTAGACCTGGCTGTCCCTCACCATTCTCTTTCCGCTACCATGTGTCAGAGCTGTGACTCCCATCTCAGCACTGCCAACTCGAACTTCCCCTGGCAGGGAGCCTTCCAGCTCCTGAGACTATCATGTCACAGCACAGGTTGCTGTCTGGCTGGTTAATCACACCTGGGAGGAGCTGTGGGTCCTCGTGCTAAAGGGCTACACCACAATATGTATAACTTGACTAACGCCCACCTGTGGGAGCTGCAGGTGTGGAGTAACTATGAAAACCGTGTCACAAGTCTCCAAAAATTAGACGAAAATGCAAAAGAAAGTACTTTGGGGTGCCTCCTAGTATGGTTACAGCAGTTCACTCTGCAGTTTAAATGAATTCAAGAACTGAGCAGAGAAGTACTGACACGCACCTAGGTAGCAGCAGAGATGAGAGAGTTAACCTTTAAATTGGGATCACTCTGATCCTCTTCAGATAAAATGCATGGTAGTCCTTTGTCTACGTGTCTGAACAACCACTCTTTCATTTAATAGAAATTTCTCGGATAAAGTATTTTCAGAAAAGTGATAAAAAAAGAAAACAAGAGACTGAAATTTTGTAAAACCAACACCTCTAAAGTACCAAGACACATTCCAAAGAGATGGAAGGAATCAAAGATAGCTTGAATATCTGTGACAGACTAGACTGGTTAAAAAAAAAGACCCAAACCAACCCAAATCTCCCACCCTGGATTGTCATGGACTAGATCATATCCCTACCATTACAATCAGGGCTAAAAACACTCCCTAACCCCAGAAACATCCATCAGCTTAACAGGTAGCATATACATATGGTACAACTAAACAGTCTGAATGACTTCAACAGCGTGACCATAGTCTGTTTGTGTTTGTAACTGTGACATTTGTCAAATCTTAAGAGAGGCTAAAAACAAAACAAAACAAAAATCAGAAGCAAAAATACATTTCGAAGATAAAAAAATTTTTGTTCCAGCTTTCAGACGTGACCAAAAACCAAACAACACGCAATTTATATCATTAGGCAAGGACGGAAACAAGGAACAGTACCCTCTTTCAATTACACTAAGATACCAATATATCAAATAGCCAAAGATATCATAAACTCAATTTTCTGTATCCTGGGATTTTCCTATCTTGGTTGAACAAAATTATTACTTTCCATCCCCAAAACAACCTTTCCACCTTGGCACACCGTCAGATCAAGAACACTGTTCCTTAACTTCTCTCCTTATGTGACTGGAAGCTTCTTTCTACCGTTCAGTATTACTTTTACTTAGGGCTACTATAAAACTACAATGAAACTGCCTGGTGCTAACATTAAAATCTTTATTTGATAACCAAGGTGGCCGTATGACTAACATTATTTAAGGCATGTTGAACGTAGTTATCCAAGAAAGTGATGTGATCAACTCCATGTCAGCACCACTCACATGTTGCACTGACCAGTACAGAACTGGTTTGACTGGCAGTGAGCTTTGCTGCAGATTCAAAAAGAGCTTGATCTCATTACTCTGGATTTGACATACTTCTTGGGCCATAAAGATAGGCTAAAGTCCTGCTCTTTTTATAGTAGAAGAGTTCCAACTTCAGTCAGGATTTTGCTAGCAATTTTGGCACTTAACCAAACTCCCATATTTATTTGAGCTACACAGATTTGCCTCTCCTGTGAAACTTTTGAGATGACAATGGCAAGTATCTAAAATTTGCAAACAATTCTCTTTGTCCCAGCATGACTTGAGAGGAAGTTCTGTCCAAGGCCCTTAATTTCTTCCAATGATGTTTAATACTATCTTATGTGATTAATTATAAATAAATAGCTTCTTACTCTATTTTAATTCTTACAGCTATTTCAGCTAATTAACAAAGTAGGAAGAACTTTATTTTACAGATTCTTGACATTCAAAAACTGCAGGACAGTCTTTTAGCTTTCTTCATTTCAAGAAATTCAATTAGCAAACACCTCAAAAAGTAGAAGCCAAAGGCAACTCCTTCAGGATTGCCAATGTTTTCAGTAGAAGAATCCTGTAAAAAGTTTCAAACAGGCATCTTAATTGCCAAAGGCAGAGACTCATCGTATCAGACTCTCTTTATGAATATGGATCTTATTCCTACTGTTTGGGTTGAAGTTGTATTTTCCAAAGTGTATAATACTTTAAGAAATTTTTTATGTTAATTATTTAAATAACTTGTATTAAAACAATGTTCTTATCTTAAGGAAAAATATGCTGAGTTTTTATTTCAAGAAAGAAAACTTCTTTAAAAATTTTCAAGGTTAAGGAAATTAAATTATATAAATATGCAAAAAGGTTTGGGGGTTATGTTCTGATCTAGACAGAATAATATTTATTCTAGCTAGAAATTGTCTTTAATCTGTGTTCTCTTCAGCCAACAAAGCACTTTTCCTGCTAAGACCAAGAGCCTTGAATACTTTCCTTCCAGCTAGAAGACACAGTTCAGAGTTTTCCACAAACAGATGTGTTTGAAATGGAAAATATCCAGAAAACAGCCCCTCATCCAGCTACCTGGTACCAAATGTGCCAAGGGGTTGAAAGCCCTTTCTATAATGTGTTAAGATATATTGTGACTACCTCAGATTCTCTAAGGCATTAGAGAGGCCTTAGAAGGAGATGGCCACCATCAATTTTAAGATGTACTACTCAGCTTGGTCTCCCATACTGAAGATATCTCAGAAACGTGTTTTAAGAGTAGTACAGTTGTCTCTCACAATTGTCATGAAATAGATGGCATATATGGTAATCCCTGAGCTGTTACTGAACATATTACAAGCTTCAACAGTGACTACTTTTATATGACAAAGAAGCATCCTACATATTCTTGTATAACCTTCCAAAAGACATCTTATTTTTACGTTTTCTATTAAAAACCTAAGCTTTTAGTGAAATAATGTCATAGTAGCAAAATTTGCCATGAGAGCTGTTGCATTATGACTGCTCACGTAATATTTCCTCTTCCTACACTTCAGTCCCTAGTAACTTTTGCATTCTGCACCGCTGCTCTGAGTCTGCACTGCTGAAGCCAATGAGAATCTTGCTACTGGACCCACAAACGTTTGATTTTGCACACAAATATGTACAATAAATATAATGACTGCATAACAAGGTACAAACATGACAGTGCAACACACCAGCAATGGTAATTTCTACTCTTAAGTACTTCTTCCCCTTTGTGTTAATGTGCTGCTAGTCAGACACCATTGCAGTAAGACACTAATTGAATCCCACATATTTTCATAATATTACAAATATTATTCTCTTACCTCAATTCAACAACTCATCAGAAGTCAGCAAGCCACACAGATGGACCTCAAAGAACTAGCATAATGACCTATACTGTCATTCCTCAGAAAATGAAGATGTTAGCCGGTAATATTTGCTTACATTACATGCCAGTGGTAATAAAAATGTCTTTGACATACAATGCTGCGTGTAAGTACTTTGGATAGCAATGCTTGGAAACTTTCAAAGAAAATTAATAATTTAATTAATTTATAGATTGTATCATTACACTGAGATAAACCCAGAAAAGTGCTTCCGGAATCTGTATTATAGGATAAATAGGTTCCACACTAAATTTCTTTTTGGAGAGTGATTGTTATGTAACTGTTACAATTTAAAAAGCCAAATTACATGAACTATGTATCTGGACTCAAAAAGAATCCAACAATCCCATAACAACATTTATTAACACTTTCGTTTATGCAAATAATGAAAATTACCATATTGTTTTATTCAAATCAAATACTAAAAAGATTAAACAGAGGAAATGCTAACACACTGCATACTTCTATGAATCAATTTTTTTATATATCCAAAGTTTTCCAGCGTATATCAAAAGTGCCTCAAAGTGCCAGAAAATAAATGCAAAAATTAGTGTAGAGAGATATCTCATTTACTACCTACCTATCTTGCATGTTCATAAAAGGAACTTCAAGCAGGAATTTGTACACTTTGTCTGCTTGCTAGTTTAGAACAGTTTAAAAGTCGTGCAGCTGTTATTTGGGTAAGCATACTCTTAGACAAGGGAGCTGCAATATTCAAACTTGTAACAGTAAAGAAGGAACAAGTCCTGTGCCTTGGGCAACAGCTCTGCAGTTGCTACAGGATTACAAGGGAACAAAATGTGGTTGCCTTTCTCTCCCTTGGCTGCTTGCAGAAAGGCAGAACACCTTCAGTCTCTGTGTGCTGAGCACGCCACAGGCACTGCCTGGCTTCAACCTCCCAGGCAGGCTCTGTGTGCACAGAATATGTTGGGGAAACAAAGCCATTAAAACTTTCAGTTCAGAGGACTGTTTTAGTGGCATTACAACTAGAACTGAATGTAATCTGCTGTGTTGGTATAAACCCAAGGTCTCCACTGCAAGCAAGCCTGTGTAAACACTCCACTGTTCTCTGGCACCGCGTTGTGGACTCCCACTCTGACTCCTCTCGCTGCAGTTGTCAGCCTTCTCTTCAGATAGGCAGCACAGCTCTTCTTCAAGTAAGTTAAGAAAAACTTGTTATTAATCTGAATTGTCATACTTAATTTCTTGAAGGGTGAATCCTGTATCTCCACTAAAGCCAACAGGAATATTTCCACAGGTTCATTCTACTCAACACAATTAGACATGGAAAATATTAAATCACTTTAACTTATTAATAAGGATTTATTTAAATAAATTATTGACATGGCCTTTCTGCTTTGAGAAGGACATCAGGGACAGAAACAACAGGCTACCTGCCAATGCATCTCATTTATTAGCTCAGTGATGCTGAGTGCACAGTTCTCTCCACATTTCTGCAAATTAGACCACTTTCAGCCATAGGTGTGCAGGCAAACCCCACAGCTGTGAAGCTTCCGAACAAAAACATTTTGATCCAGCTGCATTTTAAATAAGAAAAACTGGTATGTGAAATGACTGCAAGGGTGCTAAGCCATCCCAGCCAAACCTGATCTTGGCACAGAATAGAAAAACTTGACAGAACCATCCTTGAAAGAGCAACACAAAGGACTGCTATAGCAGCAGCTCTCAGCTGTCCTTGCTTCCCAAAGAGCCGTGAGTTCAGACTGATGAAGGGAATCCAAGGACACTTCACCAAAATCACAGATCCCAAAATCTTTTCAGTTAAAGCACACAGACAGCAGAAGCAATATGTAACAGAGAATTTTTGTTTCCAGCTTCAGGATCCATTATTTTCATGTTTATACCTTTTGTACCTTCTTCTATGAAATCCTGAAGGTCCTAATAACTCAGTGGAAATTATACATCAGATCCACTGTCTACCATACTACTGCAGATGTTACTTCTCAGAAGAATAAGAAGTCTAATAATTAAACTTCTCATTTGTTTGTGCTAGCAGGACTTGGATGCTGTTCTTTGATATAAAGGGGAAATAGCTGAAAAAACTCTGCTTAAAGAATCTCACATAATTTTCAAGACAGGAAATTAAGAGTATTTAAAAAATGATTCTATATATTTCTGTGAGCTACTAGGTTATACCTTCTAGAACAAAAAACCCCTGTATCTCAGCAATATCTCAGCATATCTAGTAACACGGAATCATCGTGGAATCCTTCCATATGAAAACTGGTAAAAATGAAGAGTGAAATTCTGGTTCCACAGAGGTTCAGGCAGAGCTGCCACTATTGCAAAGAATATCGTGAAACTTTGCTACTCTTTCATTTAAAACAGAATTTCACTTAATACTTTTCTTAAAAAAAAAAAAAAGTTCAAATTAATGGGGTGTCCGTAAAGCTATATTTTTATAGGAAGTTTCTGCCAAAATAGTTCAGAATAAAACAATAGTATTTTTCAATTCCTATCTCACCAGGAATTCAGAACCTTCATTTACAGCTTTAAGGTCCTAAAGGTTTAATACAATTTTATATGGATACATCCTACATAACATATTTTATGGATTATCTCTTGCAGCATGCACACTTCTGCAAGCACTGCTCCTCACAAGCTAGCTTTACGAAAGACCTTGAGAAAGAAAAAGTATTTTAGGATAGCAACAGAGGTTTTGCTGGAACACAGTGAAACAGGGAAGAAGAGGTGAATACAAAACAAAAGAAGCAACTTACAAGCAATACCTATACCCCAGACAGAGGAGAGAAGGAAACAGGACAGGAGACAAACATCAACACTGGACCAGGAGCACAGGAAGTAACACATGCTTTATCCAGTGTCCCTAACAAGTAAATAACTTCCCTTTGAAGAAATACTGTATCTGGTTGCTGTGTTCTTAGCAGTTGCCTTCCATGGATGAGATTATCGTATGAGTCAACTGAACTCATAATCTGCTATACACATGCAGTGACCTGAGGCATATTACTCATTATTATCAGTAAAATTCCACATCAGTCTATCTTCTGAAAGTTACATTTGCATTTATGCTTGTTATTTTCACTACACACAGCTGCTTAATAACAAAATCCATAGCATGTGTGGACATCAGAGTTATCACCTAGAATTTTAAATGAAACCAGGAAAGGAGTCAAAATCACAGGCTGGACATCAAGCACTGCAATTCAGATTCTCAAGGTGAACAGATGGTGTTATTCTTTCACATGCCAGCAACAGTGCTGGAGATTCCCTTCATCGTTAAAAGATGAAAATTGAAGACGAAATTAACCCAAGATCTAGTGTGAACAACAGTATCTTAAAAGATGGTAATTGGCTTCCAAAAAAAGAAAAAAAAATGTATCAAGGTGTTGAGTCACAATCATAAAAGGTACTAGTCTGGCAGCCTCAAAATTGTTCAGAATTTTAAATTACTTAAGGATGCAGCAAACTTCTAGAGGTCACTGTTTTCTAAAGTACCTACTTCTAGCACACAAGTATGGGACTCTAGCAAAATTAAAATACTCTTTAATGTAAAAATAATTATTTCTAGGCTAAATTCAAAATTAGGTAGAGTTACATACAGAAGCTTAAATCAGACGACAAATAGCTTTTTCCTGCCATTTCATTATAGGGACTCACCTCTGCTCTCTGCACTGTTTTAGAAGAAGATTTGGTTAGCTTAACTAGAACTTAAATACAAATGATTATTTATAAAATATCCCTTTTCTGCAGGCACTATGCCTATGACCACTGCAGATGGTCTGTTTCTGCAGAAACATCTCTTAGTAAGAATATCTAAAACCCAAAGCCTCAACTAGGTTCTCTTAAGAAACAGCCCTGATTAGGTTAAAAATATTTATGTTATGATCTTCACAAGAAAAAAAAAAATTCAGATATCTGACTGTGCTGCTGGAAATTTTTAATGATTTTTCCCAGTTTGGTTTTAGCATATCTACTCAAGGAAGCATTGAACTGCTGCACAAGTAACCCAGCTTTATCAAAGAAATTAATTATCTTCCCTCTTCTATGCAAGTTTTACAACCAACCAGTCAAAGCTGTACAGGACTTGGAAATGGGTCATTCCAAGAGCACACCTATAGTTTTGAGCGCCTAAAAGCAAAGACTACACATTACGGTGTGTTGTAAGATTATGCTCAGTCATCATGGCCACACACTTGCAATGACTAAATTCAGAGTAAATGAAAGGAGATGTGTAAACATTAATTGTATTGATATTTAATCCCAGAGAACACAGGTTTGCCTCCAGCACCCAATGAAACTTGCCAATGACTTCATTATTTGACTCTGACCTCTATCTCTCATGCAGACATCTGACTTCACTGCAAAAAGCTAAATTAATCTCAAAACTCATCTGAACCTGCTATCCTAGACATCTGTTGTGTCCATCACAGGCAGTAGAATCATTTAAGCAAGAACTCTAACTGGTTACTGTTTGTATAACACTAAGGTAATGGGGTTTTGTCCCTAGGTAGTAACATCACACATGCAAGTAACAGCAAAAATTGCAATATTCGACAATTCGACATCTTGGAATTCAGCAGTGCCTCCCTTCCTCAAATGAACAAACCTCAGATAGGCAGCAACCAGACATTCCAGTTCATAAGACTAAAAGCACCACATCAGTGACATGCACAACTTGAAGAGGATTTTTGATACTTTGATGAGACTTTGTTCTGAAGGAAAACAATCCATTTTCCTTTTTCTTTATAGTTACTCCATCCACCTTCATGGTTTTGTTTTCCACCTCTTGTCTTCTGCATATCCCAGTGCCATCATTGGGATAACTTCACATCATTGAGAAAGCCCAGAATGTATTAACATCATCTGATGGGATGAAACAGATCAGATCTTTTTCTTTGTTAATATGTGCTTGGAACAGGTAAGAGTGATTAAGGATATGTGAGACCTGGGTACCACTCAGCTTTTGTAAATTCATCTCTCTTTCCACTCCTTTTCAAGTAAAATAATTTTTAAAAACCGTCCCAAAACCAGGTAATGTCATTCACTTCTTTTTGTGAAATGCCTATTACAAGAATTCTTTTTTTATTTTACTGTGCATTAAAATGAAACCAACTGTCTTGGAGGAGAAGAGAGATGTGCTCATAAACAGTAACATGGTCAAACTACTCAGATGTGACACAGAACCCCACAGCCAGCAAAGAAACCCGGCCTTGGAAGTGCTCTCCTGCATGCCATTGAACCACTCCCATCACAAGCTCCTGGCTGGAAATGGTAATTCCACCCAGGACCTCATAAATACTTCTCCTGTGTAAATTACATGAAAACGGCTACATTCTACTGAATAAACTGCAACAGACCAGTGTTTCCAAAATAAGGACTGGATTAAGAAAAAAGTCCTGACCAGATGGAATAAATAGGACAGACTAGAGGTCTCCAGTTCACTGATCTGGCTTTCTCCTGAACTTGGGAATGCAAACCATTAGCCTTGCTTTTTGGCACACTCACAGATGTGAAGTAACAAAGCAAGCTACCTTTATACTAGCAACCTTTATATTAGTCTCCAGGTAACTCCGACTGCCAAGGAATTTATAGCTTCATTCCATGGACAGTGGAAACGACACTAATGATTTATCAAGCTATCTTCAAGGTAAAATTAATCTTTCACCCACACACCAGCACCCACAAGCATTTGACCAGCTATATACCATGACATTTTATACATGAAACAAAGTGTGTCAGGAAAAACTGACAAGGATTCCTGCACCTCTCTAGGCTACCGACAACAGAGGTGTTCTACATACTAGCATCTAACCACAGATGCTGAACCACCTAACCCAGAAAAGTTTTGTGTCTCTCTACTCTCCAGCTAAAGAAAAAAAAGTTAAGAAAAATAAAATCCCATACATGGAAATACTCAGTCTGGTTAGATGCTGCCTGTATATTTTAATTAAAATAACATACACAGTACATAATGTCATATTTTAAAGACAGCTGGACCCATACAGCATATACATTCCTCATCTAGCTTGGTCACATTGGTTGGGTTCACTGAACAGTGGTTACATTGATAATACTATGCTGCAGTGTGGTATAAGGTTTTCTAGGCACAATTTTAGGATGGCTACTTTAAAAGGAACAAAGACAGGAGTCAACCAAAATTGTTACCCTTCCAAAACAGTATCAGTGCTATATTGCAGTGCTATATTATGCAGTATTTCTCAACCCAAGCAAAACATGAATTAATAATATATAGATACATATATTAAGAAAAGCATAAAATACACCAATACTTTGCTATTTGGGCCTTGCTAATCAAAGAATCTCCTCCTTCCAGTTTTATATTGCTGGAAGGCTTAAAAAGCTAAAACAGTTCTTGGCAGAAATGGAGCAGTGGAAAGAAGCAGAGCATTAGCATTCACGTGAATCAGTCAAAGCCACACAATACATAAAATTCTATAGTGTGCGCTATTTGGCTTTGAAATTTTCTATACATAAAAAAATATGTATTTTTTCTCAATTCAAGATTAAATATTTTCATTTTTAGAAAGTGTATTGGCCAGTACCCTTCTCCTAGTGTCTAAGACTTTCAGAAAATCTGAAATTAACAGTGATGCAGTAGTCTTTGCAATGAAAAATATAAAGATCTTTGCTAATATCTTGCTCAAATTCTAACTGTAGTTTTTTACAAAAATCACTCCTTATTTGCCAAAGATGAATACAACTTTATAAGGCTTGTTTTTCAATTGTCTTCACTTTTTTGAAAAAGCAAGGTTAAAAATAGTCCAAGTGGCCATTGCAAAGAACTGTTCCAGGAATGCTTTGAACAAAAGTGCAAATGATACTTAAAACTCATCCATCTCCATCGAAAGCAGATTTGGAAAGCTAAGTGGAAAAAGGTTAATCTTCAAGAAATCACACATCCCCACAAATAGGTGCTCTCACAAGGACAGTCAGTCAGGAAGGAGGGAGGACAGGCTGTGTAGTTCCTCAAGAACTAACATGAAGTTGGAGCATAATACTAAAACATTCATTACCCTAATGACTTCCAGACAGCTCCGTAGGCTGTATGTCCTGCATTGGCCTCTCCCTTTCTTATCTTCCCCCATCACTTTGCTCCCCACAGCCACAAAGGGACCAAGGGACAGGTTCACTATCACTCCCCACTGCCAGGTAACTGCATTGTGTCTTCCCAGTGACCATGAGAGATACTGCTGTGCTTCCCCACTGCATTAGTTCCCACTTGTGACTTGCATCAGGAGTATTCCTGACTGCAGCCACCCCTGGGTTTCCTCTCACTGGTTTCCTATGGGACGGACTCAGC
Source organism: Corvus hawaiiensis (assembly GCF_020740725.1). Lineage (NCBI taxonomy): Eukaryota > Metazoa > Chordata > Aves > Passeriformes > Corvidae > Corvus > Corvus hawaiiensis. The sequence continues at coordinate 91,222,639 of NC_063215.1, forward strand.
AGCCCCCACCACGGCAAGACTTCCTCTCAGAGTTCCTCTAAGCCCTTATAAAGGCAGATATCCTGGTGCAGTCAGAGGAAGAGTCTGTTTGGCAGCACTCTGGTTGTACCTTCAAAGCCTTAACTAGCTTTGTTTTGAGTCAATGTAGCTGTTAACCCCATTCTCATATAGGGTTAACATGATTCCTTATTTTCTACCAACTGGCAACTAATTCAAATGTAAAGATACTGAACAAAATATAAGATAAATGGCTGCCTGTCTCTAAGTAAAACACCATGCCACAGAAAAGCTCAACGTTCAGTAAGAAATGTACTCCTTTTTTGTGCCATGATAGACTAGCAAGTGGTGAATTCACCATGACTCAAAAATAAAGCAAGCAATGCTCATCTTATTTCTCTTCCATGCATATTCAGCCTTTCCATGTTAAAAATTATAAAGCAAGATGAAAGAGGAGCATGACTAACTCCAATCCAGCTATGCTTTATTCCTCCTAAATCTCTGGCTATGGATGCACTGAGAGGCATTTTAGATACCCCTGCTCCCTCTGCACACCTGATTTCCTAACCCTGAAGTTCGCATAGTTTTTTGAGGATTTTTTACTACTGTTATCCCACAACAAAGTTATTTAAATCAGAGAAAAAAAGGAGGTATGATGGGAAAAGATACATGTAAACAAATCTCACTGCACTAACGAGTACAATACTATTTGACAGACCATATGGCTGGCACAGTATTCTTCTTGGAAGAAAATCCTCCACAGAAGCCTTAGACAGGTTGAAAGCCCACCAGCCATCCCCATACCTCCTTCCCTTTCTTCTCCCACAAGAAAAAAAGACTCATAGAAAAAAAATATAATCCTCATCTAGGCATAAAAACAAGTATTCATCTGGACATCAAAATAAGGCAAATAAAACACAGAGAAAGTGCAGTATTTGTAACTTGGGTGCCTATCAGTCAGCACAGCTTTCCTACAGGCAGGAACCTGGAGGATCACACTCGGCTGCTGCGAGTAAACCTCTGGATGCCTGGCCAGTGCCTCCTCCTCCAGCCTGCCAGGCCACGCCCCCAAGGCCCTGGGCGTGGCCAGAAGGTAGTCTCCTTTCTGAGAAATGGAAAATACATATTTTTCTAAAAGCTCGAGCTTCCTTCCAGTAGCTCCAGTAGCTTTGGTGATCAAGTGGCAGCCACTCTTCCCAGCCGCCAGGCCACCATCTCTGTCCACATCTACTCGCAACAGCAGCGCCTCAGCTGCTAGGGCATCTCAACCAAGTTTAGTCTCTGTCTGCCTTGTACAGCCAAGCCAGATGGAGATTCTGGGTCCAAAGCTGTAGCTTCAAAGCAGCTCCACCAGGTTTAAAGGCACATGTAAATGCAACTGCTGAGCTAGGGGGAATCGACCAGTCAGCGTCTTAGAGAGCCAGGCCCGTATATGGATGTTCTTAATATGGCACTTCGTACTTTGCTACTAGAGACACATAAATATTTTATTTTTGGATTACAAGGGTTGCAAACAAGGTATGCCAACTAATGTCAAACAGAATAGCTTTACAAATTCCAGGAAAGTTACGTGCAACGTTTAGACAACACATACCCAACAACAGGCTTATTCGTAGTTACAGTAATAGGAGACGAGACATATACTCAAAATAAATGACCCCATTGGAAAATTCGAGGCACATTACTATAATTAAGCTAGAACATTTTCTGCAAAGTCATATTATGTAGACTTTTTAAAGTAAGGTTTATATCTGTTCATAAATTCTGGTATTGAGACATCATAAAATTTATTTTTCCAACATTTTAAAATACTATCTAGCTCTGTTCCTCAACCGATTAATCTTTAATTACTTTTAAAAACCTTTTGGGTAAAACTAGCTGTCAGAAGTTTATTAACTACAATGACATAATACTGAACTCAAATATGAGTAACTCTCTTTAGCAACTAAAAATAAGTACTGTTGGGCACTATGCTTATCCCTCACATAGGGCATAGTACTGTCTCTCCGAGTACATGATTGTCCAAGCCCCTTCTTTGATTTCTACTTCATCTCCAGTCCATGAATGAAGGTAAAAACTGGTTTATGATCAAAGATCTCAATTGATGGATGTGCACTGTTACTGCATGAAAGTGTCAGCATTTACTATGGCACCTACGCCATACTCCCTTCTCCTGATGTACCAGATTTTAGTTCTTTAGGTCTTATCAGTTAAATTTATTTGAATCCACTGCATTCACTTGTTTTTGGGAAATCGTTTTCCTTAAGGGAAAAAATGTCATATATTTAGCACATCTTATAGATAAAAATAATACAGCTTTTACATAATTAGCAGCTGCAATACTTTTATAGGGAATTTGAGTTACAAAACTATTATTTACTCATTTTCTTGCCCAAACAATGGAATGTTGCTCAGTGATCTCTCTGTCACTGGCAAACTTTTAAAATTAAACGCTAGAAATAAATTGCCTTAGGTTAAATGAAATAATCCAGCAAAGAAAACAAAAGCAAAAGCAAAAACAGAGCAATCTCGGCAACATATCGCGTCTTCATCCTTATCTAGCTCTAGCCAACACCCACTTCCACAAAGAACTAGAAGAAAAAAAGTAGGCCCTGCCGTATGTCCCGGAGGTTAGCAAATCTGGGCTGTTAAACAGCAGGAACTGGCAAATTCTCGAAGTGCAGAGTCCTAAAAAAGATGCCTGCCAGATACTTCCCTCTCCTACTCCAAAGAGGCTTCAATTCAATGCTTTCCACAGTCTGCATCTCTGGCAAAAAGGCTGTATTTTTGCATGCATTCAACTGCAGTAATATTCAGTATCTGCACAAAATTGTTACTGCTCATTCACTCCACCACGACTGAGCATAGCATCATACCTGCTATGCTCACAAACCACTTTTGCCTAGTTCTCAAACCAGCCAGTTCCAAGGTGTTCTTTCACTGCCTTTAAATTGAAGGCAGAGAGTGAGAGAGAGCACAGAAAAGAAAATGGAAAAAAAAGAGTGAAAGCAAACATATACAAAAAGTGCATGCAGAGCCAGATTTTTTTCACTGAGGAGTTTCAAATATTCATCACCCAAAATTCAAACCAGATTTTCAAAAACCTAGGCCCCAGTGGTTTCTATTGTGATACTTACGATTTGATAGTTAAACAGATTTTAACAATCAGTTATTTAGTTAACAGCTAATGAACTCTACGAAAGAAAGACTTCTTGCAACTTAAAATCACATTTATTTGCACACAAAACATTACAGCAAAAAGTCATGCTCTATATTTTGCAAGTCCTTGCTATTTATTTCAGAAAATATGAGAAAATCTCTCATCGCCAGGGCTTTTTTTTCCACAATATGTCACTTTCCACACAGCTGTGAGAGGATGAATTGTGGCAGTGAAGTTCATGGTAAGGATGAGATTTTGAGTAGAGGAATTCCTGTTCACTGAAGGTCATGCGTCAGAAATACCCTTTTCAGTATATCAGGCTTTAAAAGGACAACACCTCACTTCCTGGTCTGAGCTGAATCTGCTGTGAATTTTCAAAATAACACTGATGTGTTTTTAGTGGTTCAATTTGTAATGGCTAAATCTGCAGTTAAAAACCCCCAAAGCCCAACAACAAGAAAAACAAGGCTATCATCCTGTAGCTGGCTGCACTCAGTATGTCGGCTTGTGGTTTACTTGCAGAAAACTTCAGTAACGGAGGAATTGCTTTATTTTAAGGAGTGGGGGAAAAGTAATATTTTCCCTATACAATCTGTTCCTATTTATCTTCACACACACTCTGTGAGGAGAGAATATAAAGTACTTTTTACTTTTAATATTTAGTTTATTTGCAAACCATTTCATTTTGTGCTTGAGCAAAAAGAGCAGAAAACAAAACAAACTCAGAGAGAAAAGAGAGCTATGACTATATTTTCCCCACCTCTTGCCAAAAACACTACAAAGAATGGAAAAAACAATGTCTCACTTTAAGCCCCAGAACTGGTTAATCAAAGCAGTCGATGATCACACACACCAGCTGGGAAAAGAATAGTTTTCTATCCATACTGTACTCATACCTCTGGCAGCCTCAGACAGAAAACAGGAACTGCCATGCTCCTGTCAGAGGTCTGCAGAGTGAGGAAATCTTCCAGAATCCCCCCCAAAACACACCGAGCCAAGGTGCAAGAAACCTCCTAGTGGGCAGCTACTGAATGACCAGAGCAGCAAGGACACAGCAGCGGCCTAATCCCCCTCAGCATCTCCTTGGCCCATATTTGGATGCATCATCAGCTGAGGATGAGGTATCAGTTGGGACCGGAGGTATCAGAAGAGCCTACACAATTTTGTAATTAACGTAACAAGGCCTTCGTGTCAAAGATACATTTCTCTATATAAGCAAATTTTATAAACCATCCAGTGTGGAATAAGTTTGGTATAACCTAATAACCCTTCAGTACATCTTGTGAGCATACTTTTGCAGCCAGGTTATGGAATCCCACTACACACAGATTGGTTCATAAGACGCCAGCAGATTGTACGTGGCCTGTGACGATAAGCTTCTCATGAGCATTTTGACAACAATATCAAGGCTCATTTATCAGCGATACACAACTCTCTAGGGTAATGCTGAGGTATTTCAGACATTATGTGGGATTTTTTGCAATTACGATCCCAGTTTTCCTCTTCCTCCTCTCCCTGCAATACTACCTAGCAGGACCAGCAGCCCAGACAGCTTTGATACGCACTCTCCAGTGGAAAACAAGGGGGTGAGGGACTGAGCTTTACCATCTTCCTTTAAGACAAGCAGCACTCAGTTCCCAGTCAGATCTCCAGATAAACACACAGGTTTCAAAAACTCTCCAAACAACAGTCCATCTTGTGCTCCATATTACCTTGCAGGAAAGTTTCTCCCATGTAAGACCTTCCCACCAGGCCTTCAACTGACCTGTGTCACAGAGAGGGGCTTCACAACCAACAGAGTGAACCAATCCAAACTAACCGAGTTATCACTGTTTAGTAGTCCTCTTCATGAACTAAAGCAGGAATAAGAGTCACAGAGAGGGTACCTCTTCACCCACCTTTTATTCTACAATGCTATGAAAAGGAGGATATTTACCTGGCTCTCTTTGTTCTTTAAAACACGGTGGGGGGAAGGGGAGGAAGCAGGGGGAGGAGAGGGGAGAGAAACAATAGAAACATTTAGCCCTAATATTCAAAACCAGTGCAAGGTACTTTCAAAGCTCTACAGGCATCTGGACTGCCCTTTTGAAGCAGTCTGCAAGTCAAAAATATCACACAGTTACTCAAACTAAACAGATCTTTCCCAGCTTTTGATCCATACAGGCCTGCTGCAGGAGAGGTAGTTGTAACTTCTGTTTCAAAATCAATTACTAATATTCAACTAATTTTGACATGATCTGTACAGTGAAGAGGAAGATTTTGTCTGATCTTTTCTCAGAGTAGGCAGTCTGATGCACATTTATTTTTACTCTGAGAACCAAGAGATTCAAAAGCAAATGTTGCAGAGGAAGTTACACTTATCAGTACCCTTTAAGGAAGTCCTGTGCACCACGTACTTGGGATCAAGAAGATATTATGTGAAGTCTATAACCTAAAAGAGGTTTAAAATGCAACTACCAGCACAGCTCCCTTTTCAGCATTGCTTTTCAATATTAAGATCGTCCTTTAGGTAAGGGGAAAAACACTGGCTACAGAATACTGCCTTATCCCAGATGGTGATGTCATGATTATGTAATATTATCCTCCAAAGATTACTGTATATTAAAGAATATGCTGAATTTCCCAGGCTTTTCCCTTGCATAACTTCCCAGGTGATTTGCATCATTGCACAATGGGAAACAAGGCTCCCCAGGCTTGACTGGAGGCTGCCTCCCCCTACACAGGAGTAACTTCTTTTCTTGCTCACTAAATTTGCGTTCGTCTCCCTGTGGCCTCCCAGAAGGTGTCACCACACACCAAGTGAAAAAAATTTGCCCCAGCAAACAATCCCCCACCCCTAAGGAGCATAGCTCAGGATCTGTACTCTAGCTATTTCCTGGGCACTGCTGGTCCAGGGGCAAGGAGGCACTGTTTCTTTGGAGCACAAGGAAGGCTCTGAAGCCTCGTGATTAATTAAGCATGGTCAGCTTGACTCTCCTCAGGAGGAATGAGGAAACAGAGGTAGAAGAACCTGTTTGATGAAACTTTGAGCACTGAAGCCTGAGGCAGGAGCTTTGGTAGAATTAAACATTGTTTCTTTTTCCTCCCCTTTGCCTCCAATTTGTTTATAACCCATATACTGGCAGGGTCAATGAACACACAAGTTCTAGTCAAGACACAGAAAACAGAGTAACAAACAAACCCTGGGAAAGATATAATATAATCAATTGAATCAAGGTGGGCCAAGCCTTCCATACAAGCATAGATTTAGAATTTCAGAAAAAAAAAACAAAAAAAAACCCCAACAAACCATCCCTCGTATCTGTCATGCCATTAAAAACCTCGGTATTATTTCAGATAAGATTTTTATTTCTACATGCTGGAATAACCACATGCAAACATTTTAGCCACTTTCTAATCATAAGAGCAACAAATTATGAGGACTGAATCAGTCCATGTATTGTATGCACATTTCTCAGTTCATACTTAAGGCATATAGATTTCCTTGTACAACTTCTAAAAACTACTGTGAAGAAACAGTTTTCCCCTTAAGCATGACTAGCAGTGAAGTCTCACCATACCCACCCTTAGTTCAAATAATGCCAACAATGACTGCAGTCATCGGTAGCAGATTAACCTCATAGGGACAGTAAAGTAAGTACTAATGGGAGAGGAGGAATCTAATCCAAACATCCTTTACAACCTCTCAATCTCCATGCACAACATGGTGTATTGAGATGCCTGTACAACATGAATGGCTCCAACGGAAGTCAAAAAAGCTAAATGTGAAAGGCTTTGCAATTCATCTGAAAGTGAAGAACTACACCAGTACATGCTTCTTTACTCAAAGGTCTTGATTGCATATTCAATATATTCATCAAATTGATATCCACTTAGGAACCTACTGATGAAAAGTACTACACAAAATTGGCATTATTTTCCTCTACATAAGGGAAAAACCATGTAAAAATGCTCCTAAGCATGACAGTAAAATTGAAGAAGGATCCTCCTTTTGCCAGTAAGCATTTGGTATTTTGCTTCACCCTCTTGATGCCTCATTTTCATATCAGAGTTCTAACTAGTACAGCAGACAAACAATGAAAATGTGAAAGTGATACAGTCCCTGTAGATCAGCTTCTATCTTTACTCAGGTGCTGTACATGTCTGTGTACATACAGAGCACTGATGATATGCACTGCAAGCAATATTGACAGTCAAAAAAAGCTGACAGCAGTAACCTAATTTTACTTCAGAGGGTAGATTTAATCTTAGGACCTGATCCTGTCAGGAACCAAGAGCCATAAACTTACTGGAAATCAAGCAAGCTCAGCATTTCACTGAAGACACTCAGCACCTCACAGGTTCAAGTCCATACTTTTTAGAAGTCACTTCCTATTTCTCCTTTGTTTACCCTGGCTCATCCTGAGCACTGAGGTTTTCCGACATAGAGATAACTTTGGAAATGATTACTCTCATATTCTTTGATGATTTCAAAAGGCAGGAAAGAAGCTCTCCCCTTTCTGAGGGCCACCCAGCTGAAGCAAAGAACATTATTTTTTTCAGGCATGTTAATGGAGCCAGTAATAACTCAACTGAGTTTCCTTGGCCTTGAAATACCTGACCGAATTTGCTTTTGTTCTTTCTCAGTAACATATTTTGTTCCTGTATCTGCTGTCACACAATTATGTTTCAAACAACCCTAAAAGGGAGGCTGCCCAACATCTTCCAACCAACTTAACCTCTTCCTATGACATATTCACTGCGTTGATGTGTTTTATCCATTATACTTGTCTCACAAGTGGATGGAGCCACTGGGAAACACAGTGTAACAAAGTAGGTCTTCAAATTAACCTTTCCAATGATTAAATATGTTAACTGTAATTAAAGCTGCTACTAGTCTCACTTTCTCTGGGGGAAAAAAGGGAACAAGAGAATACACAATGGCATCTTCTTTCCTAGATTCCTAACTGGAAAAAAATACCGAATGAGTTGGACATACATACTCAAATAAACGAAGATAAATTATTTCATCCCTTTGCACCTCCATTTATGCCAGTTATTCTGAGCCAAAACCTTTTTTTTGTTTTTTAATATCAAGATATCAAGCTAGGTAAATGCAGGCTGTCACCACAATTTTTTAATTCTGCTAAGAGCAGAAGTGAGGTACTTCTCAACTGAGGAGCTGCTAACAGCAACCAATGAAACAGGGATTACAAGTACCACTGGGAGAGGAAGGTACAAAAGGGAAGTGGAACTGGAAAAGTAGTATCCCTCAGAATAACAGGGTTAAAGAAAAGAAGACTGAGCCTGTGGGTTTGAAAATGCAGTCCGTGGGACATGAGCTCTGAGCTTCAGGGCAGATGCATTTTGAGAAACAAAGGAGTTACCTAGCTGGGTTCTTTGATTACAGCTCTTACCAGGAATCTGGTTTGTAAGCAGGGATACTTTCAGGACAGCTGGGTACCCCTCCCATATGGTCCCTTTTCTGCTGTTCTGCAGCCTTGACATGAACATCTAACATACTACATTCATACTTTAAGAAGTGAGGACACAAATGTTAACTTCATACTGAAGTGGTCATGACTGATAGGGTCTCACATTGTACAGTGGACCTGTATTCATGTACTATTAATTCAATTCCAGGATATATTCAAAACATTCTGTCTTAACGAATTTTATCCTTAATCAACATTACCTGTCCAGGAAAGTAACCCTGTAACACCAGAGAATTTGAAGAGAATATGTCGTATCTGGGCACCATGTCTTTTCATATTCGTCTAAAGCAAGAAAATCTTAGCTTCTCTGAGGTCAAAGGTGTCATGGTATTATATGCCTCCAGTATGAAATAAGGCTACTAACATACTCCCCATAGCTGTTATTCTAATTGAAGTTCATGAGCCACATACATTTGAAAAATGAAGCAAATCCATCAGAATATTTTAAGGGCACTGGTTTCTTCCTGTAGATCACTGAGCAGTGTACTGCAAAGTCAATATTAAATTTTGGATAGTCGTATAGAAATGTATAAGTTGTGAGTTTAAAGTTAATTCTCCTAAAAAGATGAAAACTGTAAGTAACTGAAGCCTTAAATTCACCACCTTTGCACCCCAGTGCCTTCAGCTTCGTGTAATATCAAATAGTTGATATTCCCATCACTGACTACTTTTAGTATGATGGACCTTAGCAATCCATGTTTCAACACTTTTTCTGTAGCATCTGCACAATACCTTTTGGGTGAAAGAAACCTAAGTAAAAAGCTTTACTACGCTTACAGGTCTAGATGTTAAATTTATACTGACCAGGGAGGTCAATACTACACACAATATCAGGAAACCAAAGAGAATCCTGCTTCTTTACTGTGGTAAAGATTACTTTGGATGGTAATGGGTGTGTTGTGTCCTTCTCCCACTTCATTTGAGCTCCAAACATAACAAATAATTAAATATCTTGCGAAGCAACAATGAGTAGCTAAATGAACACCTCCTTCTAACCTCCCCAGAATCTCCTCTCTTTCTAAAATTCATGAAGCCCCAGTTGCTATAATCTGCACCAAATTTGTCCCAACTGGGGTCAGTCCTGAAGCGCAACATGTTAACCCCAAGCCATGTCAGCACATCCTGTGTAGTGAATATGTGGTTTTTTCAAAACCAGGGACAGCCTTGTGTAAACCACAGGCTAGCAGTCTGCCAGGCAGGCAACACCAATATAATCTCACTGCATCTGTTTTATAAACACACTCAGGTGTTGGGCTATCAGGCTTTGCTGCACTGCACAGCTGCTCCTCAGCACACACCAGCTGTACTTACTCCCTCTTCGCACCACTCCAGCTGGAGGATCCTAAGCCTTTCCACTGTCAGTAACAGAGACAAGACCCTAAAAATATAAAATTAAATGTTCTGTTTCCTTCAAATAATTGACTCAAATGGAAGTCCCCTTTCCTCCAAATGTAGCACATGAACAATCAAATAAAAAACTCTTAGACTTTGCATTTTGTCTGCTGTTACCTTCTACCATATTAACTGCAGTTGTGGGGCTATGAACAATATACTAAACTCTAAGTTAGGATGGCAACTTTCAAAGGTGTTCAAAACAATTTGTTCTCCATTTCAGAGAACATATCCAACTCTTCCAGCCCTTTGACAGCTTATAAATATTCATACACAGGTAGGCTCAATACTGGAGGCATTCTGAGGACGTGCACACAGGATACCCCTCAGTGGTAATTTTTTCACTAAAACAGTCAAGCTGGTCCTGCCCCAACTAGTCATCCAGAGGAGCAGCTCAGCTTCCAGCTACTGATTCTGCTCTGACAGTCTGGAAGCCTGGTTTCATAAATCCACATCTCTACAGAAAATGCTCCAGTGTCAAGAAGGCAGCAAAACGGAGGCCCTGAATTTGTTTGTTTACTACAACTGAAGGAAAGCATCCCCACAATAAAGTGGTTGTAGAATTGAAACAGAAAAAAACCCTTTCCAATGAAACCATAAACCCATTAGCCTACAAAAGGTAAGCTACAAGAAGGAAATAGAAATGTAATGGTGAGACTCCTTCTTTTACAAAAGTAAAAAGAGAGATTGACACACAAGGACGAAGCTGCAGGACAGAAAGAGGTATCACTAGAAGGTATCAGGCAGGAACCTTATTTCACTAGTCTAGATCTCAGCCCCTGTCTCCCGACTGTAAAAATGAAACTGATAATTCCACTGCAAAACTGTGAGATTAAAACCATAATGCTTGTGCGACATTTCTGGGCAACATGGAGAAATCTCCAACCATTACAATTCCTCTCAGGAATGCTGTGAAGATGACTATACTCAAGAATCTCCAGACTCAGATTATTTTGCTAATGAGTTTCATTACTACCTGAGACAGATAAGATCTATGTATCACTACAAGTAAATCAAAAGCAGACAAAGGCCTTTTCTGGAACCACTAATATAAAAGGCTGGATTATTCATTTTATAAGGATTTTATACCTGAATTATGAGTGAATGCTCATTCCATCATTTCCATTACTGACATGCTCATTTGTTTGAAGGAATTATGTGAATGGAAATAAAGGCAATAATTACAGAAGAAAGAGGAGATAACATGCTATAACACAAGTAGATGCAGGACAAATAAGTATGTAAAAACTTGCATGACCAGTTCACAGCATGCAAGATTATAATGAAGTTATTATACATTAGCTCACAGCTCACACAAATTTCAGAAAATAATGTAATTAGGATCAGAAATACCTTGTGTACTGTGAAAATTAATTCACCAACCCCACCTGTTACCACAAAGGAAAACCAAGCAATACTAATGATGGCTATATTTTGTTGATCTGTTTTGACATTTTGAAACTTTTATTTAAATAAAGCCTGCTGCAAAAAAGATCTTTCTTATTTGTATGAACTGCTCTATTACAAAGTGGCTTCACTTTGTTGACCATCTGTCATATTTACATGTTCCTTGGTCTGGCATACAAGCTTCAGTCTCTTTCTCTGCTGACTCATGTGAATAAAAACATTCTCCCTTAACTCTTCAGTTAGACAACTATTGCTTCCCCAAGGACCATCAAATACATTTTTAAAAGTTACAGTAATACGTAATTTATTTCTTTTGCATACTTCCATCTGTAGAGTGTAAAGTATAGGTTTTTATTTTGTTACACATTTTCCATGACTTTTTCAGGCCACATCTAACTTGATACACAGGTTATTGCACTCCAGAAGTGAGGTTGTTTTTCTTATTTTACATCACAAACTCCTGCAGGAAGAAACTATGAACTTTCTGTTTCTGCACAACCTCATGTTATCAAAGAGAAACTAATAACTCCCACATTCAAAACTGTCATGCTGCCAGCATGTATGCATCCATGCTCTGACAAGGTCTCAGCACTTCACTCCTGTCTTACTGGAGTATTATGCTTACTAGCAACAAGTACATTTTCATAGCTGCATAAAATGTCTCCAAGACTTCACATTTTTTGCATCGCAAAGGTCATTAACTGTACATAAATCTTACAATAGAGGGGTTCTGCCGACCAGCACACTGCTGCTGGGAAGCAGATTTTGCTTGCGAGTCTACAAACAGGGTGCAGGGCTGATTCACAGTTGCTGGAAGGGCTGCAAAGTTTTTGGCAGTTCTACAAAACATTTGGCCTGTAATTTGTCTTACTGATCACTGCCACAATTATGTCCAGGTCCCAAAGAGAAGAAGCCCATACAGTCCAGCAAGGAGACTGCTGTAGGGAGAAAAGGCTTCACCAGAGGTGCCCCCACTTCTCACTCTGCCTCCCTTCCCTTACAGTCAGATGCTTTTTTTTTAACCTCAGTCTTCCAGGAAAAGCATGAAAGACAAAATGACATTCTCACACTTCACATCTGATTTTAAAGCTGACTTTTTTAAAGGGTAAACTTTAGAATACACAAAGGGTTTTGAAAGCTTTATGTATTAGTAACACTGTTACAGCAAAACAGCGCTTGGCTGGAGAGTGTACACATTTTAAACCAAATGTAACATGTCAGAGGCTGTCAGTTTGATGTCCAGAGTACATTCAAATATGGCTAGAGATCAGTTTCATTTAATTTGCTCAAATATCCAGTGATTTACTATAGTTTTATTGATGAAGTGTCAGTCAAAACAAAAACGTTAAGGTTTTGGAGGTTTTTCTTAGTATAAAAATGCTCGGAACGATACCACTTCCAAAACAGCACATACTACCAAACTGAAGAGAAGGCTTGATGGTCAGAACTGGCACTTCTGACCAAAGGCATTCACAAGCAGTTCACAATGTACTCACCAACTCATTCCTACACAGTTTAGAAGCTGGGTTGACTGAGTTTTTCACTCAGAGGGTGGGCATTGGAACAGGCTCCCCAGAGAGTGGTCACAGCACCAAGCTTCTCAGGCACATGGTGATTGTTGGGGTGACCTGTGCAGGGCCTGGAGCTGGACTCAGCTATCCTGATGGGTCCCTTCCAACTCAGCATATTCTATGATTCTATGACAACAGATGTAATCACTCATGAAAAGACAGCTAGATAACACTTTCAAAAGGCTGCTGAATCAGGAGCCTAAATTCTTCATGTAACTTCCACATAGCTGAAAAATTCCCAGTAGGTCTCAATTTGGAGAAATATGTAAAGTTCAATATTAGACACAGAAGGAATTCAGTTGATGGTGATGTAACTAGCTAGGAGCACAGATGAATCAGTATGTATGCAACTAAATGATACACATACTCTCAACAGTTTCAGCAAAAGAGAACACCACTCGAAGAACTACCCATTAAAATCAATATAGGAACATCAGCTTTGGATCTGTCTGCAAGACAACTTTCCTCTGTCTGTCCTCCAGTCATTAACACACAGCACTCACTACAAACTTACAAACAAACTTTGTTTGTTTAAGGTATATTGATTTTGCTTACTCACACATCTACTTATCAACAAAACCAAGAAAGAAAAGTTTCTGGGGTTTTTGCACTGTTCTGGGCTGTGATGAACATAGGTCAATTGCTCCTCATCTATTTTTGTTACCATACTACTGTGCTACAGTGAACACCCTTCAAAAAAGAATCATGATCCTAGAAAATAACATTATCCCCTACCCAAGGCATCTTGCAACTAATGGGCAAAGCAGACATAAGAATTAGCATGGACTGGTAAGAAAAGAGCACGTAAAGAGATTATAGGAACTTGTCTGGGTCGTAGTGTCTGGGCTGCTACTGCACCACAGAATTGTTAAAAATAAGTTTAGCTGAACTTGTATTTTAAAAACTTCCACCCAGCCCTATAAAAATGCATAAGCAAAGTTACCTCCCAAATATGACTACTAAACTAATATTATTTTTAAAGTTATATATAGATAGATACATATATATGTAAAGTATTGCCTAAGGGTCATCAGAAAGAAGCCCAAGGTTTTGCTTTTTAGGTGAAAAGCCCTGTCACTTGCTTCTGATTCAACAGATTACACTTCGAAAAAATAGGCATGAGGTGTTAATAAAATTCTTCTTTCCTCTTTCTTGCTTTCAGAGGCTTGGCATAGCTCCGAGAACTTGCTAACACGAAGAGTAAAGGAGTATAATAAAACTTAACAAAGCTTATCTCAGCCCGCTGACATCAGTACATACTATTATCCCTATACATCATATCCAAACTTGATTATTGTATTGCTAGTGGTCTAACCCACCCATCACTAAAGAAATAAGCTCTAAGGTAATAATACAGTAGCAGCTTTCATTGAATTATAGAGAAAAATCCTGTAGTTCCCTCAAACTGGGAAATACCAAACATTCCTAAAGCTATACAGGACACTCAGAAACAACTAGAAGTTTGGGAACCACAGACTAGATCATATGGCTGTCCCTCTAAATCCATCAACTCCTTGAAGAGAAACACCACATTATGCAAAGCATCAGGAACTCCAAATACCTCTAGTAAAATTTCCACTACTGCCTCTCCCCTTGATATTTTGAGTTAGGGACACCAAGCAAAGCTGAGCTGATAGGCTGCTGCTCAACTATCACTACAGCCTTTCACACTGGTAAGCATTTTCCTAATATTTCTTTTGGCTTCCCCAGTCTGCCTTTTTGACTTGTGCTTGGACTGGAATTTTTTCAAGACAGAAACCACCATTTCAAGTTAAATTAAAAAAAAATACCAAACACTAGTAGGTATTTTCTGTGATTAGGAGTCCCTGAAAATCCCAACAGTCAGTACCAACTAAAAAATTTTTAGCAGTGTTTCCATTGCTTGGGAGAGTCCAGTTTTCAGGGATAGATCATGTCCCTACAACACCCCACTGAGTCTGCTAAAACCAGAGCATTTTGCCAGAAGTTCAAACCTACATATTACACTTACTCCTTCAAACACTTCTGTAGTATAACTAACTGGAAACTCAGCGCATCGCTCCTTTCTGACTGAAAATAGCCGCTCCAACAGGCACGAGTATAATCAGCTCCCTGCTGCTTGCTGAGAAGCACAGCGGGGACATGCTCTGGATGACAGTGGCTGGGCAAATGCCAGAGCTTCAGACACTGGGGATGCTCCTGAGTCCTGCTGCCACCAGGATCTTAGTGGTCCGCCAGAGTGACAAAAAAGGGCAAGGAGTTGGACTGCTGGGAATGAGGGCAAGATGGATATAAGGGAAGTAATAACAAGAAAAACGAAGGAAAAGTTATGACAGCTGGGACTCGAGGACAAGGTGATAGTGGTGGATTAAGGAGAAAAGTGGGCCATGAGGTCAAATGTTCAAGAGGTGCCAAGGCACTATGGGGTCACAAGGAAGGAAAAGGCAGCGAAACTCAGAGGAAAAGGAAAGAAAAGATTCCTCAATAACTCTAAAAAGAACTACGTAAGAGAGAAAACATAGTGCACACAGCATGAATGACTTTTAAGCCTTTTCTTTTCCGACACATTCTCAGACATCATTTTCTAAGGCCATGGATCAATCTCACCTTGAAATAAAGGGAAGTTGACAGATGCCAGAAAGACTTATGCAATGAGTAAATATGGTCCCAGCAACAAAACTGTACTTGGAATAGATCTCTGTAGAGGTCTGTAGCAGGACATTTCATTCACATAGCCTGCTAGCATTGCCAACATCAGAATCTTATGCCGTATTGTAAAAGTTGACCTATAATTTCTTGACCATCTTAAAGCCAGAACAGATAAGGAAAGACGGAGAATTGGCAGCATAAAGACAGAACAGATGATAAAAGAGGAAACTGAAGGGAAACAGGGAAGGACACTACTGTCTTGCTGGCTTTTAATCTGTGAAACAAAGCAAAGCACTTCCAACCATTTCCTCATCGCCTATGCAGAGGATGCATCAGTCTTCCCTTCATGTTTCCACCACTATTACATCTGCTGCGTTGCTACCACATCACTCTCTAAATATACTTACAGATATTAACATTGTCAAAGCCATCTATCTTTTAATGACATTTAACAGGCCGGTGTGCTGAAGAATGGAGAGTTCTAAATGCATGAGAAATCCTGGTCCCCCATAATAAGAGGCTTGTAACTTATTTATACTCTCAAGTACTGAAAGATACTAAGCTGGAAACACTAAGTATTAGGTTTCCCTACTCTTCATTTAAGGTACAGAGATACAAAGGGGGCTTGCTGTTCAAACAATGCAGACATGAAATTTATTTGGTAACATCTAGCCATTATTCATGCTTTTTGTTCCTGCCTGTGATGAAATTGCCCAGCAGGACACCAGAAACAAGCAAAATGATTCTATTGTCTGGAACAATCAAATCAGCTCAAGTTAGCCAATATAAGGCAGAAATGGCTACCTGCAAGCCTCTGACGGAATCAAACTTCACTTTTTTAAATTCTAAAAGCTGTGGTCTGATGTTACTTCTGTTCCTCAACAATTCGAGCCCTACAGAGTTCAGTGGGGAAAAAAACTCTTAGAACTGTGCAGCATTTCTCTAACACTGCTTCCAATAAAATAAACGTTAAAACTCCTGTTACATTTAATGGGAATGTGCCAATATCTCTAGGTTTTTTAGCTGTGCTATTCAGAAATATGTGAAATCTTGGCTTCTGTAACTTCTGTTAAATTACAGCAGTGATAATTTAAGGTTTTTTAACTCTTGGAGGAATGCAAGTGAGAGGACACTCAGAAATCAACTTTACTAGCAATTCAAGCTACTGACTATGAATAATGCTCAGAGTAGATAAGAATTTGGCAGATGTTCTTGCACCATACTCATTTGCATTTTCTTTACTAAAATATAGTGCAAAGTACGTAACTGCCATGGAAGTTACCCAATCTCTAGAATGGCTTATTAGCTTTACAGTGGCAGTTTCATATTAATGTTTCTGAATATACTTTTTAAACTGTCTAGTGACTGCCTGCCAAACAGGAAAGTACTCACAAACACAAGGTTAAAACTTTCTGTCAGCCTTCTGCAGTGACCACTTTCCCCCGAAATGGTTGAAACCCCTGTAGCTTCTACAATTTGCATGACTCAAAAGGGCGCGCAAAATATCCCCACTCTTCAGGCCTTGCTCTGGCCAGCTTGGCAAAAAAGTTTGTTTGATCCCCCCCAGCCCAAACTGTCAGTTTTCCAAGCTGTCTTTGAACTTCTCATCTCACTCCGTATCCAGATAGCTCCAGCCCTACCTTTCCATGGGGATGGAGGAAAAGTCTCTTCTCAGTCCTCTCTGACCACAAATACCCCATTACTTGCATACTCTATTGTTCTCAAACCCTCTCTTACCATGAACTGCAGATGTCTTTCTCTTACAGTCTAACAGCTGGGGTGAGGATAAGGAGATTAAGATAGTATTGGGTAAAGCAGAACTGAATTCAACCAGCCAATTCCAAGCCAAAAAGCTCCTGCCTCTAATGTTTTACAAATTGTATTCACAGTCTCCCTTCAAAACCTGAAAACCCCCAAAAAGTTCATTTAAATAAAAGTTATTTACAGAGTGAAAATGAATCACATTTAGTTGCCAAGTTCTACAATTCCAACTTAAATCAAATCCTCATTTTGGCAGTATTTAAAGAATTCTGGACACGGAGGACAGAAATTTAGCTTGATACTAGAGAGCAGAAACAGACTTACATATGCAAGATTTGCAAAAGAATAATAAATCAGTAAGAGCAAAATACAAGTAAAGGATATTGTTAAATGCTATTTATTCTTGGTTTCCCTTTGAAGCACAGGCCCCTACTGAGGGAAGAATTTAAACTGGCCTGTATGAAACCCAGTGAACCCAATGAGATCAGTGGTTTACTCAGAACCATGAAGTTCTGCATAGTGCCTATGGAACCACCTGAGCTGGAATAATGACATGCACTATCTTAAAACTGGTACAAGAAGGACCTACAGGAATTGTTTTCACTCAACTTGGGCATTTCTTAGAAGTCTAGATTTGAATTAGCACCTATGACCTGGACTCTGCTACTGGTAGCTCTTTTCTAACAAATACTTTCTACAGAGTTCAGTGGAATTATTTTCACTATGTGGAAACTTTGTATCAGCATTTGGTATGAGCAGCAATAGAATGAGATTCTGATCAACTCCTGATCTACAGCTATGATAATTCACTGTTAAGTGAAATGTATGATCCACTACACACTTTTCATTCCCTGAGCCTTCAACTAGCCAATTTGCCTATGGCAGCCCATCCCTGTCTCCTACACATGTAGCTTTCTGCTGTTGCCAAAAGGGCAGCTGGAGTACGCCATGCAGCAGCAACTATTCATTACCCTCCTCCAGGTTTCTCCCCGTGCCTCATCTCTTCCTTTTCCCACTTTGCCCTTTCTCTCTCCCTGCAGTAACAACTGCAGAGGCAGCATTTTCCCCCTCTACTGCTTCTCAGCAGACTGGGAAGCACTGCAGGTAAGCAGGAGCTGTTAGAACATTTCTAGCAGGGAGTAGGAGTAGATTTATGCAGCTGTAGAAAGGGATTGATACAAGACAGTGGGTGAGCTGTGTGTGACTGTACCACATCCCCAGCAGAGAGGGAAAAGAGAAGGCACAGGAGGGAGACAGACCGTGGCAGAAGGCAAGGAAGACCCATATCTGTACAAAGTTTTCTCCAAAATCTCCCAGCTCCTCTTGACAATCACTAACCTTCAGAATGAGAGCCCGTGTGAAACCTTGCTGAGCCCCCTTAGCTCTCTCAGCCTTGCCCCACAAACCTGACAGACCTTGCTTCACAACCACCGTGTCATGCAGAAACCTCTCAAACAGGACCCCAGCAATTTCCCTTTCATTTCAACAAATATGATTCCAATAACACAGCTTTTCAGCAGCCCGTGAACCGCAGTTTAGATGAGATGTAAAGATTTTGCAAGTAAAATCCTAGGCGTTTCAACGCCACCAGCCCAGATAAATTCAGTCAGCAGATGAAAATAAAAATGAAAATATGCTACAGTGACTTTCTGCCAGCCCAATGCCAGCCCTCAGCAGAGCGCGGCACAAGCAGAGGTGAACACACAGGGTGACCTGCACTACAATGATGACAATTCCATTCTCTCTCTGCCAGCTACAACAGATCACCTGCTGACTGAAAGGAGTTCCCATTCCAACAACAGAAATGGCATTAAAAGAAGCGGGGGGGGGGGGAAGTGCCTAAGCAGTCTTTCCCTTTCATTCAGATTAGAGGCGCTGGAAGCAGACAGTTGTACTTCTCACATCCATGGAGAGCTCACAGAACCTGTGAGACTCTGAGGACTCTGGAGAGCTTTAATTCCTCCCCTGCTACAGCCTTTCGGGTGACATTCAGAGCTTGGATAACCTAAGTGTTTAACTGTATAGACTGCAACTTAAGGACCTAGCCTTTCCAATCTGAAAATTCATTCAACACTACATTATAAACATGACACAAAAATACTTCATTCAACAATTCAGCAAGTACGTAAAAGAGTGTACTTCTTCCCCATGAGTTATTTTCCATAACTCATCACCAACTTGCTACTGAGATATTATATTAGTTCATAATAAACTTGTTTTATGCAATGGTGGCACAGTTGCACAACTAACTGCACACTGGCAAAATGGAAATATGAAAGGATGCTTTCAAAAAAGTATAATGTTTTAAATTTAGATCTGAAGAAGCTGCACTGAAAGAAGAAAAATAGTATGGAAGATATTTTAGCAAAGAAAAGCTCACTGAAATCTATGGTTTGTTTTTTTTTTCCTGACAGCATTAGGGATTTTTTTAAGACAGCAGAAAATTAAATTTCTTTTATTAACCTAAATATATAGCTGTAAAATATTTTCAGTAGAAATAGCGGCTTTTCTTGTTAAGTGTTGTGATGTCCTCACTGATTTAGTGAGTTCTGCTACTCAGCCAGCAAAAGGATTTCTTAGGACAACTCAATAGGTTTTCTCATGTACAGCCAGGCTAATGGCTAAGACCCTTAGATGGAGTCTTTGGCATAGGTCCAATCATGCTGATTTCATCTGTCGTCAACTCGGGAAAGTGGACTTGAACTCAGAACCCATACCACCAATCATCCACACACATAAACATTGATCATGGTAATTCGCAGGAGTGGAACCACACGGCTAAATATCAATGGAATTTTCCTTCCTGATCTCAATTCCACTGATTAAAATGTAGCTGCATTGCCAACTCAAGTGAATCATTTACATATGCCACATGTAAGAAAGCTAGATAAAAACATACTTTATTATTACCTGAAGTACCTAACTCAAAAAAATATAGCCAGAGCTGTCAAGTTGCTAGCTTTTCAATCAGAACTTGCAAGTTGTTTGTTGTTCTGTATCTTCTGTTTTTCAAAGCCTAAGTTCACCAGCATCCTCTTGAATACTCGGTGCCGTTCTGTATGACATTTTCTGTGCTTACAGAAAAGCCTGAAATGTCATAAATCCAAACCTCTCTTTCAAACTGCAGTGTAGCCACGACTAAAAAAATTTGCTAAACTGACACTTTTACTCTGTATTGTTATTCTGTCTGTTTTGATGCACCACTGGAAAAGCAGCCATCTTTTTAATTGTCACCACACCTATTTTAGAAACCCAAACAAGTATTTTCTATTGATCTTACCAAAACCCCACAAAACTATGTATTTTGTTTAAAAGCTTTCCTCCAGTAAACTCTGAATCACTGTTTCACACCACAACTTTGAATAATTTTTTACATATATATATATATATTCAGGGAATATACATATCATAAGGTTAAATGCAACTGCTGAACACTCTGTAGATAAAAGGAACCAGGATTTTGCGTATCTATCTGACTTGTGTTAATACAATAGACGTTATCATGATTTCAAGCTTTGTACTTGTTTATCATTAGTGTTTCCACTGTAACCATGGCATCAGTATACAGCACAGGCCTAAGAGTGAGAAAAATATCCAGTATTCTCCTAAAAAACTCATCTGAGAAAAAAATACAAGGATTTGCACAATGGCAAAAGTCAGTCAAATTAGGTGAGCTGGCTGTAACGAGAAACAGTTTCTTCTTAGGGGAAAAAACCCCAAAACATAATTTTTTTGTGAATCTTTTTTGCATTTTGGACTTCTGACAAGAACCTAGAGACATAACCTTGACCCTAAAGCAGATATTATAAAACAAATTCTGAAATTTCCTTTAAAAAATACATGCAGTACTAGATGAGATCAAAAGCATTAAAGCTATATATGTTGACAAGACCTGTTCTCAGCGCGAGCTTTTTTTCAACCCTATTTTAATAGTGACAGTCCAGTCCTGCAATAACTGTTGCATCATTCTGAAGGTAAGGAGGGGCAGCAGTGCAATTACTCCAATCACACTCAGCAAGTACGTGGTACCCAGTTCCAAGTTTCAGGACTGCTTAAAGGGAAACCTTTGGAATGGCATAAAAAGACTTGATGGTCTTCAAGTGTGTTTCAAGTGTGTAGGCTGCATTTATTTGATATTTCAGGCAGTAAGGAAGAATGGGTTGCTGTGATTGCTGCTTTTAATTTGCTTGTTACAGAGTTCAGAGATGTACTACAAAAATACCTGCCTTAAATGACAAGAGCAAAATTAAGGAATTAGTCCTCTTATTAAACAGAAAAAAACTGATTGTATCATATCAGCAGACCTTAGTCTAATGTTGGTTTAGGCCATGTGCATTTTCCTTGTAGTGTGAAACTCATTCACTTTGCAGACAACTCCTTTTTCAGGTTTTAATATAGACTCCAGACACTGATGAAGATACCAATAAATCTCCAGACACTGATGAAGATACCAATAAATCTATTTACTCCAGTGTGGACTCTATAGAGATGCCATGGCCACAGGTCTTCTTTTAACTCAATGAAAATAAGACCAAAAACCAGTGTGATTTTTTAAGAGTCAGTTCTCTGAAGGTCCCTATCTACTAATCCAATAAACACACTCGGTATTCCAATTATGTTGATACACTCAGTAAATAGGAAGATTTTGGAGAGGGTAAAGCACAGTCCTATAAATACTTACCACCCCCCTATTCTAACTGTGATACAGGGGGGAGGGGTATGCTGCCTGTCATATGTAGCACATGAACACAATCCTAATGATAGGGATTTACAGTACAAAACAAGGTAAGTGATGCTTCAGAAGCTGCATTATATTGAGCTGACCAGTTATGATCCCCTGCCATGTCCTCGATTCTGTCACATCAACAGACAGCAAGCGTAGTCACTCCCTCGTCTCCTCCCACCCACTGAATGCTGGACAGCAATGAATCCTGATGCAATAAAAGCCAGCATTTATCTGATTCAGCTATGTAGTTCCTCACAGATCCTGTTTACAGTGGGCCTCAACCTGTTAAATTCCACTATTTATCTAGGAAATGTGTTCAGACATTTGAGTTCACCTTAAATATCAGAGCCAGGGAGCACCCCAGTCCCACCAAAATTCAAACTTGGCATCTGGAATCTGCAAGGTCCTCCCAGATTTGGTGACAAACTCACAACATGTACCATGCACAAAAAGAACATACAAAATTATTATTCTTGCACTAAAAATCTGTGCAGATCACCTCATCCCACTGGTCTCAAAGATGAAACCTCACTTGATTTCAGGAGAGTCCCAACTTGATTATCATTCAATCCAGGTAAAAGACATCTGCAATACTGCTGCATTTGTCTTTTCCTGATATGGCTATTTTTCCTCTATCACCCACTTTTACCATTTGAGCTTACTAATGTGTAGCTTTTATAGAGCATCAGAATAATCTAGACCTAATTACCACAATGCAACACATAGGCAGCAAAAACCAAAAATATTTCAAACTTGTAAACACAAAAGTTTTAACAGCAAAGTTGATCAGCTCCTAATCAGTATAAATAGAGTCTAATTCTTTCATGCCCTTCCATCATTCTGCCATCTCTACATCACTGCATTAAGCAAAGAAGCCCCAAGAATACATAAAACTCAGACCTATTAACCTTAGCTATTTTTCCATTGGTCCTCAATCCTTTGTCTGTTTGCCAAAAATTACTGGCTAGTATCCTTGACAATGAAAAATAAATACATAAAAAGATGAGCATATGTAATTTCAGATGGCTGGTCGAGCAGGGCACACTGAAAATGAGATGATAGCTACTATTGTTTTATTATACATCTCATTTAAAGGATATCCACCATTTAACTGTTTAACTGCAGAAATGTGAAATGTGCATATTCACGTTTCCCGTTTCTTCATTGTTTGATTGGTTTCTCCTTGTTAAATCACACTACCTGAGGATGTCAGAGCAAGGATTTTCCAGCTTTTTTGTACTCCCACTGAGGCACATTAGCCTCTGGGTCTTAAAGACGCTGTAAAAGCTGTTAAGACACCTTGTGTGCACAGACAACAGAATTTCCCTAGTGGGGCCCAAATTCCACTAGGACCCTTTCATCAGTCTTGAGCATTTGAAGAAGCATTGCGTTAGATCTACGCATAGAGGTGTCGATCATCTGGAGGGAGGAAGGAGGAGCATCAGTGCTGATGCAGTGAGCTCTCAAGTGACAGGAAGACCCTGAAGTGTCTCGTATCAGAGGTCAGGTCTGGATTTTTAAGGCTCATCATTGCCAGGCTAGCCAAGAGTATTCGCCCTGAAATGATGAAACTCATCTAAGCGCTGGATCTGGGTTTTGTGGTAATGTTTTGTACAGATGCATTTGGTTCAGATTTTTCAGACTCGGTAAGACAACTAGATTTGTATTTATGTCACATATTTCAGAAACTTGCATGGTAACTACATACATCTTACTTAGATTCACATATTTTTCTTTCCTGCCTCGCCTGTAGACCACATGCATTAGTTATATAGTAACCATGACTATCACAGTGTAACAAAGTGTGGAAATAATGAAAAGCTTTCAGAGGCACTACATGCCATTGGCAACCCAGCTCTGCAAGACAGATGTTGCATCCAGAGCCATGCCACTGAAAATCATATGTACATGTATGTATCTACAGCGTGAACACTTACCCAGTCCTCGAAGTGACGGCTCCCGTTCTGCAGCAAGTCCTCAAACTGTATAGTGCAGTTAGCTACAAAATCGTCGTACCCGATGGGGGCATCATGGAAAACAGCCATCTCTATCTTCCTGCCATTACAAACGTCGGTGACAAATTCATCGTTCCAAGCAGGACTGTTGGTCTTTTGCTTGGTCGAGGTCTGCCCGATCCTGGAGTCGTCCACATTGAGGGCGATGTAAGGGTCCAGCAAGAAGGTCTGTGGCCTGGGACCCACCGCATGCCTCAGAGACCACGCTGTGGGTTTCAGATTCACCGCCTCGCAGATCTTGATTTTCAGCAAGCCATTGAAAACCACCATGGCTGGATAGGTGCACTTTTCCCGGGATCAAACACTCGCTCAACGCACTCGCACCGAGAGGGAGGGAGGGAGGTCTCGCCAATAAATAGGAGGGCAGGTCTGGGAGTGGGGGAGCAGGGTACGGTGCGAGTCTCTTCGCCTGCCTGCTTCTGTTACCTTTGATTATTTAGCCTTTGCTCTTGCGACACCCAGTGAATAAATTTATTTTCTTGCCCGTGTTTCTAACGGAAAACAAGGGAGGGGGGCCGCCGGGGAGGGGGAGGCGGCCGCGGCTGCAGGAACCCCCGAATGCAGTCAAAACCCGAGCATAATCAATCCGGGGGGTAAGCAAGAGCCTTCTCCCTTCACCCTGACCATAATCCTGGATCAGTCCTCGCAGAGGAAGCAGAGCCGCGATCCCGGGCTCCCGCACACGCCAGTCCTGCCCGTGCGCCGCACAACAATACACACACACGCATACACACGCACACACACGCACACACACGGATCAGAAACACCGGCCGACCCACCAACCCTGCCTACTGCACAGCCTCCGCTCAGCAAACATCCACCCGGGGACCTTCCATCCGCGCCGCCGCCCGCAGCCGCCCGTCCTGCGCCGCCGTCGCCTCCTGCTCTGCCGCCGCCAAGGCCGAGGACCCAGCGGAGCGACCCCCGCGCATGGGGGGCGCCGGCAGCGGAGCGGCCCGCGCGGGTCTCGGCGGGCTCCGGCTGGGCGGCCGCCGCCCTGGCGATGGGCAGAGCCGCCGCCGCCGCCTCCCTCCCGCCTCCCGCCGGCCGCCCCCCGCCCGCCTCCCGCCCGCCGCCTCCCCTCGGCCGCCGCCGGCCGCCTCCCTCCGCGCAGCCCCCGCCCGCTGCCGGTGCCGCTCCGCCGCTCGCTCCAGCGCAGGAAATGCGCAAAAGACGTCAGTGTGTGTGTGTGTGTGGGGCGAGTGTGCGGCGGCGGCAGTGTGTTTCTCTGTGTATGTGTGTGTTTGAGCGTAGAAAGTTTTGCCTGTTGGGGGAGCAGCGCGGCCGCCACCAGCCGGGAACTGCGGCGGGGGTCGCGCTCCCCGGGCTGGGCTTGCCGCTCCTCCACACCCGCCGGGCGGCTTTCCGCCGGGGACACTGCCCGCCCCAGCCCCACGCCTCCTCCTCCTCCTCCTCCTCCTCCTCCTCACAGGATAAAGTGGTGAACCAAACATAGATAAAGCACCCCCGGACGCCTTCCTCCCCGACCGCCTTTATTAACATGCTTGACCACCAAGGTCCTGCCCGGACCGGGACCACCACTCACACCGCGCCGGGCGCTTCTGGCGCCGCGGTGCCGGCAGACGCCCCTTCCCGCAGGGCTTCCCGCCCCTCGCCCTTCTCTCCGTGATCCCCGGGACACCTCTGCACGCGCCTGACGGGCACCGAACTCCGCCGCCCCCGCCCTGCCCCGCCGCCTGACAGCGCCGAGCCCCGGCCCCGTCTCCGCCACCCCCGCCCGCCGCGGCAGCGGCACAGACAGCGCTACGTCAGCGGGGGCCGGGCCGGGCCGGAGGAAGAGTTTCCCCGCGGTGTGCGAGCGCCGGGAAGTGCCGAGCGCCGCCAGGGGAAGCAGCCTCCCGGGGCCCGCCCCACCCGGCCCGGCCCGGCCCGGCCCGGCCCGGCCCGCGGCCGCCCTTCCCCCGGCCGAGCGGCGCTGCCCGAGTTGGGACAGAAGGCGCCTGTTGGCCGCCCGACGCCCCGCGGCGGTGGGGCACTGCCAGCCCCTTTGTCTGCCGCGGTCACCTGGCCGTACCTGCCCCATCTCAACCCGCGGCGCCTCCCCGCTGCTCCGAGCTGGCGCTGAGCGGGACACCGCAGGCGGGCAGTCGCCGCTGCCCTGCAAGCGTACTGAAAAGGGAAAAAAAAAAATCCCCAAAAACCTTCTGAAAGGGTAAAAGGGTGTGCATACTTTGTTCTTGAACGTTATCCGCACGTCATGAAAGATTTCAGTCATTTTTCATCACCGTGGTACCAAATACCGTATGAAACACCCGTGAAACTACAAGAAGCCTGACTTTTTCCTCCTCAGAACAAACGTACTCAGGATCAGAATGGTTTCCCATAGTGAAAATTATTACTGCCTTAATTATTTTTAGCTACCGATTTTGCCTTTTTGTGTGTGTGCTTGTGTGAGAAAGTCACCAGGAAATGGATGGACTTCGGCCTTTGATGGGATTTGAGTTCACTGTAATATCACAAGAGAAAAAGAAGCAGTCCTGGCACTCAGGAGGGTGGCTGCTGTGCTTCGAAGAATCAGCCAAAGTAGAAAGAAGCTCGATTGTCTGGATCCAGTTGAATAAGGACATAAAAGATGAGCACCCAGTCCTTGATCTGGACCTGATATTCCTGACTGGAGAGGAAAGAACAGATAATTATGGATTTCTGCAGATAATGGCTCAGGAGGCAGGTGTTATATTTGGAGCTAATGAAACAGCTCCAGTATCTGTGCTTCCAGAGCAGTTTCCAGATAGGAGATACGGTACTAATGAAGCCAATGGGTCACGAGAGCATTCATGTTAATGGAAGACAGACTTTCTGGTGCCTGTTGCCACTTAGTCTACTAGTCAAAATAGAAGTACAGTAAAATCTCCATGTTCATTATCATCTTGACAATCTCCAAGCAGAATCGTTTGATACAAAGCTGTGGTATGGAGCCAATTATGGGAAATGTCTTCCGTCACAATTCAGCCTTTCCTGGGCTCCCAGCAGCTGTGATACATCTATCATGTTACTTTTGAAAAGGACCGTACTCACAGGCCTCACCAGAAAGGCAAGAAGAACCTGCTCCTTTCCTCCCAGCCCCATTCACTACCTGATGCATATAGTACTATATATTAAGCTATATGGTCTTACATTTAGGGTGTCAGACAGAATGCTGTAATTAAATCTTTCGTCTGGATGTCTTTGTGTTCTTTCTCAATAAGGACAATGTAAACAGTATGCTCCATTTCCTTAGATACTTATTGGAAAACATGAAAGCCAAACTGATACACTGTTTAATTTTTTTTCTGTTTATTTTTAGAGAACTGCAACTGTATGTATTCTGTATGCCCAAGGTAAGTAAACAGAGTCTCCATGGTGAGTTTAATGACCTAGCATGTCTCTGAGATTATATGTATATTACAAAAGTCTGAATAAATACAGACAATATTAGCACAGCATACAAAATAATATAAATAGACCTTATATTTGGCTAATTACATGCACAATCTACTACATACCTAGCTAGGCCCTGATCCCTCATTCGAGCCGTGTCCCTTTTTCCATGCATTGAAGCTACCTAAGGTTTGGTTTCATAAATCATTTTTTCAAAGAATAAATGTCTGCCTGCATTAATAAGGATTTACAAGCTCATTGAGGATCAGACAGCTCCAGCCTTACACTGTTTAGGAAAATACAAATATCTTGCACAGTTTTAATTTATTTTTAGATTTGAGGTTTTTAAAATTATATTTCAGAAAAGCACATCTATGTCAAGACTGAACTTCTATCATGAAGCAGTTCTTAACTTAACCAAAGTACCCTGGAACAGTATTCTTAAAACCAGTAACTCAGGTACATGGACCAACATTACAGTGCTTCTTGGAAGTTCGTCTAAAAACTTGGCTCAGTGGTCTCCAGAACTCTAAGTAATAGACAGAAAAGAACATGCCAACTGTAAGTACCATTTACCACTTGAAAAGTTTTTAAATATTTGTTTGCTTGAATTTTTTTTCTGTTCTCTTCCTGTGCATATGGAAGGATTTGGTTCTTTAAGAGCAAAAGCTATCCTATTTTGCACAGGGAGGTCTGGAGAGGAAGATACAGCATTTGCAGTATTTCTCCTGCAGAAGGGCAGCAAGAAGTATTCCAGATGCATTTCTGTACTCTGTTGCAAAGCCTGCAGCAGTGTAGTAAACCATGGCCTGAAGTTTAATTATGTTTTAGCTATTTTTCCCATCTGTGTTTTTTTTAAAAAGACACAGAGGGTCTACAGGGTACCTAGACTCAGGACTGGTTAAGGAGATCTGTCTACCCTCCAGAAGTAACCTTTGCTGGTAGAAGCCCCTCTGTTCAGCACTCTGAGAGCAAACAGCCTTTGTGTCAGGGCTGCTCCCGGTGTGTGCTGCTCGACTGCAGGATCATCTGCATGCTGGCGTTTGATTTTCATTAATGTCGACTCACTTACTTGACAGACAACTGCCCTGTCAGACTGTCCTGTAAAGCTGTAAGGAAAAGACCCCCGAGAGATCATAAAAACCCAGGTTAATTGCATCAACTTCTGTTTCCATTCTTACTTTAGGAAAGAGGCTACATCAAACTGATAAGGAATAGCAGCAATGGTACCGCCAGCACGCAGTCATCTGCAGACAGCGGCCTCCCAAGGCACGGTTTTACTCCCG
Organism: Corvus hawaiiensis; assembly: GCF_020740725.1. Lineage (NCBI taxonomy): Eukaryota > Metazoa > Chordata > Aves > Passeriformes > Corvidae > Corvus > Corvus hawaiiensis. The sequence continues at coordinate 91,251,434 of NC_063215.1, forward strand.
CAAATCACTTTTAGGCTGCGCCTGCCCTGTTTGAGGTCATGGCGGTGGCAGCGGCAAGGAGGGACGAGTGAGCCGTAGTAATCTCAGACAGCCCCTGACCTTTCCCTGGCCTGTGCATCCTCAAGAGCTCCATGGAGAAACAGCACTATCTGGTGGAAAGAGGATGTAAAGTCCTGCCAGGAGTTGCGTTAGACTTCATTCTACTCTTGCAGCCACAATTGCAACTGGGTTTGAGGTGTTCTTGCTCAAGATTGATAGATAGTTTGACTGCATTTTTTAGAGGATTTATTTTTTTTATAGTCCCATTAGTCCTGAAAAACTGTTCAAGCATTGGAGAAAAGTCAGCAAATTTTCAGGTTTTTCCAAGCTCAGCAATATGAAAGAAGGAGCGGCAATTTTGTGTTGTTCTATTTTTAAAAATAAATAAATAAAAATAAAATCATGTCTTAAAGTTATACTAAGCAGATAGACAAGGAATAAAATCCAGCTTGAATGCAGGAGAGATTTTCAGAAACACCTTTATGTAAAAAATGAAATAAAAGCCAGACCCCTCATTATAGGCCCTGTGAAAACTAAGGAACTTTGAATCCACTCTGGACAAGAACATATTCCAAGCATGTGAAGATATTCACTAGTATGAGTATATCCACTGAATTCCTTTGAACTTAATGGTTATGCTTATGCAAGTGCAATAGTTGGGTGTTACTGGAATCAGTCCCTTCCTGGCAAGAAATCAAAGATTGCTGTCAAATGCTGACTATCTTTGAAAGTCAAATTATTATTTAGTATCTAATTTTGGAGGTATGGTTATGAAAAAAGCATCCTCAAGAGTATTTTCATTCCTGTCATGCTGCAAATGATCTTTAGGGTATACCAAGAGCTAATTCATCTTTTCTAAAAATAAAGAAAAAGACCAGTCTCAGTGAGCTTGGTCCAGCCTCCAACTCCATTCCAAGGTTTCCTTTGTATCCAGCCAATTTCCTACTAATTTATTCTTCACGCGCAAAGTATGTACCTGAGGAAGTTACTTAAGGTACTCCCAATGTTCCCTGTGAAATGTCTCAGCATAAGGGATCCTGTCAATGTGTGATTAATCAGGTCTCTGACTCTTTCTCTAGTGTAATTATACTTTTGGTAGTCTTCCCAACCTCTTTTAAAAAAACATACTAAACACTAGCTCCGTGTGTTAGCTTTCACTAGGAGTAAATCTCTCAGGGTACATCTACATGGATTTGTCACTTTAAGGTACATGGTTCTGGCGGACACGGTGACATGGTGACTTCAGTGCAGTATCTACCAGCCAGCCTGTTCTCAGCTATGCACCTGGTTTGCTGGCCAAGACTGAACCTCATGATATCATACCTTCCCAGCAGTTCTTATCTGAGCTAGATAGATCACAGCCAGCTCAAGTATATCTGCACGTGCTACAAAAACATACCTCCAGTTGCAGAACATATGCTTAGGTCACTTCTAGGCTAGAGATTTCTGGCTCAGGCAAGGCTGTAGAGCAGTATGATCTCAGACAAACATAGCTGTGCCAAGGACTCTCACCATTGTGGGAGGGGGTGTTATTACTTTATTGCTTGTGGATGAGTTTTGAAATTGATATAAAAAGTTTTAGCACTGTACATCTTTCTGGTAAAATATAGTGGAACTTCTATACTGGATATGTACCCCAAATATAAAAATAGGCTTCCATTTTGTCTCCTACATGTATCCTCTCAACCTTCACATGAGTATGCTGACAGCATTTACTGTGGGTTTGCCATCTGCAGGATTGTTGCTATTCTATACAATGAATTGCTGGAAAAGCTTCTGAAGGGTAAAACCGAGCTCTGATCTGTTCCTGGTTTATCAGCCCTTGTATTGAGAATTTACAAACAGGTTTCTGTGGCAGGGAAACTTGAGGTTACCTGGCATTGCTCAGGACTATATTAGGAGTCTGTTGTTATTCAAACTCAGTGATTAGATTGTCATTGCTGGAAGTAATTTTGGTACAGAGTGACAAGGAGAGAATTCTGGAATGGATCAGGATTCAAGAGACAACCCTCTGCCCTAGATCAGCCTCTCCATGCACACAGGGTGGGCCTTGGAAGATATGTTTTCTAAGAGTACAGTTCACTCTCTGCATCAAGACTAGAAGAGGACAGGAACACGAAGGTCAGTCATGCCTTTCCAGGCTGTTGCTTTCTTGAGCAGCACACAGAAGAAAAGCCCATCGTGTATTTGCTGCTTGAATGAATGATTTTGTATTGTATCGAAAAAAACCAAACCAACCATGCACAGTAAATAGGGAAAAGGACAAGTCTAATTGTGTACCAGCTACACAATTGCAGGCAAAGAGCAAACATAATCTAGTGCTAAATGTGATTCCTTTCATGATAGAAAAGCTGGCCCTTGGGTTGTTACAGCCCCCTGAGGCTGGACACCCAATGTATGTTGGGGTCAGCTGGCAATTATCCATACTTCTCTTGGCTTTTCCCGGTTTTATTTCTTCCATAGGGTACCGAAGTGGTGTTGCTTCTAAAAACTGTTCTTAATTTGAGGTGAACTTCCCTGAAAGAAACTGTGAAGGGATCTGAGTGTGCTTGCCTCCAGGATATGGAATTGATTCTCTGCTTTCTCGTACACTACAGGAGTGCAAGCCATACAACACATGGCAGGATACAGCATACCAGAAGAACAGGCTAGAATGGTTTGCTGTTCTGCTGATCTGTTTGGTGTGAGTACACCAGAAGAAATTTGAAAAAATAAGGGAGGTTCCAAGTCTGGGCAGCTTGATATTTGCATGCCTAGCCATCAGCAGATACAGTGATGTTTCCAGAGAATAATGGCAGTGTGTATGCACTTTATTGAAGCATTGCTAGCATTTGTCCTACTGTCTTACCCTGAACCCTGTGCAGGGTTTGGAGCATCTGTCACTAATATGTGTGACATTCCAAGGCAAACTCCTTTCACAGCTGATCAGTTGCAGTGGAGTGATGTGTGCCCTAGGTGTAACTATCGTTACCAGCTTCTGTTAATTTTCTTGATGATTTTCAATTATGCACACTGCCGCTGTCAGTTCAGTAGTATCGATGAAATGTAAAAAGAATCAGCTTTTCAGAAGTAGGTAGTCTCACTGCTTTACAACACAGGGGAGTGAGAAAGACTATGAGTAAAGGGCTGCATTTTGGAAGCACTCTGAATTTTGAGTGCTTTAATTGTAAAATATCTGACTAGAGACATTTTAGGTATCTCAAGTTAAGTGGACAATTTTCAGAATTTAGTCCTAATCACCTGCTTAAACTCACATATGAAGTCATTAAAAGAGTCATTAATAAAACCAGTATGTTGTTATTCTCACAGCCTTCCTCCAGCCTTTTCCCATGGTAGTATTCAAGAAGTGAAACTTTGTAAAATGGATAAATAAAGGCAGAATAAAGATGTGATGTAATGATTTACAGTACTGGAGTGCTGTCACTCAGGACATGTAGGATATGCTGAGCTGTATTTTTTACTGGCTTCATTAATAAGTTACAATGAAGGCCAAAGCCTGAAAAGACCGATGTGTATGTGCATAACAGTATACAATTTGAATTGTCAGGATTCAGGACTCTTTGGCAGACTTACTCCTGCGCATGTCTTTGGAGAGCTAAAATGTAGTCCATAGGTTCACAAGTATTTATATTCATGTCCTGGAAGTTGCTAAAGCCTAGTTTCATTTTCTAGTATAGGTGGCAGTTTCAACTTTAAAAAGCCATGGACAGCAATGATTGTTGCTCTAACATACTTCTCATAAGGGAAGGAGGGGCGTCAGTGCTGGGTGAAACCTTTGAGGTGTGGACTGACTGAGATGGCTTTTTCCACGACCTGTTAATGGGCCTCTACCGGCAAACACAGAATAGAGAACAGTTGACCACTAAACTGCCGTGACTCATGACTTTGGAGTTCACAAACAGAATAAAGACACAAAGGAATAGCAGGTCATAATTACTCCTCAACAGTTATTTTACTTTTCTTTCCCCTTTTTATGTTTGTGGGTGTGGTTTTAAGTATGTCGCATTCAATTTTTCTTCCGCATTTACATGCCCCAAACATACTCACCTCACCCTATGTCCAGCTAAAACCTTAATCTCTTTTTCTTAGTGTTTTCTATTCTGGATTTTAGAAGCTCTTAATAATCCAAAGAATGTCTTCATTCAGTGTAATCCCACTTTGCTCCACCACAGCACAAGAGAGGCAGAAAACAATAGATGTGATTCCGTGAAACAGAATACTTGCAGCAAGACAGGGCATGATCCACTCCCATTACATATAGGTAATAGGGAATTTCTGAGTCTGAGCAAAGCACTACACGTCTGAGTTAGTGCAACTTAATTAGTAATTATACCTCTGTAACCTCATAGCTATCTACAAAACTTTCACATGTCTATCCTCAAAGCACCCTCTTCACTTTAATAGTTTCATTTTAGGATGTGATGGCTATTCTATAAAGGAAAGAAAAATCTATGTTTAGCAAATAACTTTTAAAAGATACCCTCTATCATAAACATTTCTGCTTTTAGACATATCAGGTACTTGGGGGCAAAAAGAAAGTACCCCAGACTACAAATTTTCAGTATCTGAAACCAGTCTAGGTCTCAACTGAAAATAATCTGTCATGGAATTTGAAGTTTTAATATGATAGTCAATTTGTTTGGTTGTTGTTTTGTTTTTGTTTTGTTGGTTTTTTTAAGGAAAGCAGACACTCTAAAAGAAATGTATGAGAAATGGTTGCCTTCATCTAAATCTCGTATGATTATGTCAGTTACTTCTTGTTATGTGAATTTAAATTAACTAATAGAGGTATACTTGCCCTAATGCTGCTCTTGTAAAGTCAAATATGTAACTGATCCAAAGGAATCAAATGTAGGGCTGCTGGCTCTTAGCTAATCCAAGATAGAACAAGTTATAACTGATTTTTTTTCTGAGGTAGTTAATTAAGAAGTTTAAATTAGATTAGTTACAGTGTTTCTTTGAAAAAATATAAAATACTAATAAAACCATTTTGGGGTTTTTTGTTTGTTTAGATCATAGCTGTCAAAGTAGTGTGGTGAAGAGATATGTTATAATTAAGGACACTGTATTTTTCTGAAGTATTTTTCATGAAAACTGTTTCCCATCGCTAATATTAACATAACTGAAGGAGTCCCTTGGTAGATCTTCAATATCCATGGTTTTAACATACTGAGTCTGGGGAATCCAGTATTCTTCACCCATCCCAAGGCAAAGTGAAAGGAATCTGTTGCATCTAGAGGTCTAGATATGATGCTTAAAAAAGCAGCATAGAGGAAAAAAATAATGTTTCTGCTTATGAACAGCTCTACTATTTTTGTAGATATTACAGTCCCATGCCTTCATTCTTCATAAAATAAATTATTAAAAGTATATATTTTGTTTATTTATAATATATATTACGTTAGTTATTTCTTATATTTATATAGTATATATTTTTTATTTATTCACATCACGCAGTGCATAATTGCTTCAGTTTTGTTTTCCCCCATTATTTGTTTTGATCTGTTTGTTGATACTGACATTAACATATCTTTGTATCCTTTTCAAACTAACAAGTTTTCTGTTTTGTGCCTTTATGCTTCAGTTTGTATCTGGTTTTTTTTACACTAGCTTTAGCCTGGGGAGAAATGTTGCCACTTTTTTTTATTAGGATAAACACATACTTACAAATGAAAGGAGTGGTTCCTTTATGTACCTCTTCCTCCAACATATGGAAGTAGCTTACACTTGCTGCAAAATAGGGAAAGCTGCAAGCTGCACTAAGGAGTCATCAGGGAGAGAGGAAGGAAAGGGGGATTAGCAATTGGTTTAGAAACTCTAATAAGGTCTTACAATCAGCAATTATTTATTATCACAGAAAGAGCTATTATCCAGTATCATCAAAGTAATCAAGTCTATAATTCTAATATATTTTTCCTAACTTGTGCCATTGTATTTGTAATATTACAAAATACTTCATTTGGACTGAAACTCTTCTAGTTTTGCCTAATCTTTTTTTATATAAAAGCTTGAGTAATATAATTCCAAACATTTCTAAGTTATGTATGTATTAATAACATAACCTTATTCAGACATTTCAGCAGCCAATTTTATGCCTGAATATTTCAATAATGGCAAAGGACAGTAACATCACACCTAGTTTGTTTTGGAGTGGTTTTTCTTTTTAGTTTGGTGTGATCTAAAAAATGCCAAGTGTTTCAAAGTTTAGAGTTTAAAATGAGATATTTTCCTCAAGAAAACCTTATCTAGGTTTGTTTATCATCTCTCTCTAAAAGGACAGAAACTGACAGTTTCAAATGCACTAAGATGTCTAAATATTACAGTTCTGGTCTCCAAGGATGATGATGCCAAGATCATGTGGCAAAGCTCCCATTGTACTTACTCTGGAAAGGTCCAGCACTGTACTGAGATATAACCTGAGATCCAAATACCTATTTTTAATGACCTCTATTTTGTATTTTTGGAAAGAGCTCAGATGTCTTCTGCTGATTCAGAAACTTATCTGATGATTGGATCCACGTGAATATCTATCATGAGAATAGACAAGCAGAAATGAGAGGGAGTTCAAATATTTTGAGTCTGGCTTTGAGTAAAAACTACTGAATCTTACCTCATCCATCAGGTCGTTAATGGAACAGTTCAGGTATTTCACTGAAACCTAATACTCTGTACTTTGGGAATACAGGTCCACTGATGAGAGACAGCATTCACAAAGGTGTTTGAAGTTGGCAAGCTGTGACATGTTTCCACTCGCCTCTTCCCATAAGGACAGTGCATCACCATGTAGAAAATAAAATGCGGATGGTTTTCTTCTCTTTCTTGATTATTAGTGGATTGCATGAAGTGAATGATAACATATTTATTGCAAGCTGTCTGAAATACCCTTTATGAGGCTCTTTCTCCTAGCTTTGCAGGTGAGTGCTTATTTACCTCAGGAGGCAACCTATAGTGTTATCACAGCTGTTCAGAAGCCAGGAAGCTTTGTAGTGAAGCATATGGGCACATTAAAAATGTGTCTGTAACTGCAGCAAAGTGCTTCAGATTAAAAAAGGACATGTGCATATAACCTTTTCTGAACTCGTTCTCCATTTGACATAAGTGAGTTTAGGCAGCTTCAGCTGAAGGTAGGGCACACAAAGCAGCAGCAAGTTACTGCGCTGGAAGGGTGCAATTACTGCAGTTGAAAGGCACAAATGCTCCATCCTCAATAGATGGGAAATAGTGGATTCATTTACACTGCATGATTAAAGTAAACGTTCCTGGGAATTGTCCTGGGTAGGAATGTTCTCTAGATTTGTCCTTCAAACAGCTGTTCAACATACCTGCTCCTATCCCACTTCATAAGACAGCAGTCCAAAGCTTTCTTAGGAGGGCAAATAAAAATTTATTTAATTCTCTGGAAGGTCCTTCCAAACTCCACATGAAACTTACTCAGTACCTCCTTTAATGGGCAAAGCACTGGGAACTGCATCTTTCTATTTCTTTCAACTTTCCAGCTCATTTTTTTTCACAGATACCTTACAGGAAAGCGTTTCTCAAACCGGGTAGAAGAGATCCACTTAGGTACACAAAGGGGGAGTAGTGGGAGTGCTCTTTGGTGTCGTGTGTACTTACCACTGGGATACTTTAGTGACACGGGGTTATTGCCCATCAACAACATCCATTTCTGTTGTTACAGGAGCAACACTGCTGAAGTATGGGTTGTTGCTTGATGTTATTTTGTTTGACAACAAGTTGAGAACACAAATATCTGCATTTTTGTGGGAGTTAATGCTGAATTGCTGCAAACGTATTAAAATACAGAGAGACAAAACAAACAAGTTAATACAATTTTGTTTCCCATAATGATTCTTTCTTGTTATCTGCTTTCTTGTCACACTACTGTCAGGTCTAATAACATAGGTGTCAACTTCTACTCTGAATTATCTTCAGAGTTTGTCTTGTGGATCTTTTTGGCAGTGAAATCTTCAATCACAGCCTGTACAAGTTACAATGGAGCAGCAGCCTGCTTTTTCAGTTATGACAGATATATTCCAGCACTGCTCCTGTTCATTCAGAATCTTGTAAGGATTTGTGTAGGTTTTTGCCTAAAACAACATACTGGTTACTCTAATTTATCCCTGTTTGCATAAACTCATGCTGTTGATTTTCACTTTCAGGCTCCTACGCAGCCCATCCCCACACTGCCTACAATGGCTCCTTCCTAACAAGATGTCAACACCTTTCTCTGCTCTTAGAAGCAGGAAAACTCCTTTCTTAAGTTTTAATTCAAGTACAGAAATGGTTTTCCTATTTAGTCCTTATGACTAGTAGCTCCCTGAAGGGATTTGCCCATCTGCCCATTGGGCTTCATGCTCAAAGCTCTCCTTTACTGTGACACCTACAAATACACACAATACTGGTCTGCTTTTCTCCTATCTATAGCTTGGTGGGATCCTGCTCCCTTGCAGCAGCTCCCAGGTCTTATGACAGCATAGAAATGACAATAAGGACCAAATCGGCAAAAGGTATTTCATAGGGATAGAATACTGGTCTCCTGATAGGTCCAAAGGCAGCTGATAGTGCAAAACCAGCTTCGCCTAAATAAAAAAAAAGTCAGATTAGGAAAGAAAAAATAAGAGACTGAAACTCTTATGTAGGTGCCCTCTATACTTCTCACTTGTGAAATTGTTAAATCCCTACCAAAAAAGGTACAAAGGATGAGTGATACTTTTTCTTGGTCTTAAAATACAGAGTCAAACATGGTTCGAAGGGAAAAGGGATTTTACCTTGGTATTTATTTTAAGGATCCTTACGTGTACATGTCCAGTTCGACTGCACCTCCCTGCACACCACAATGCACACTCCCAAAAGATCGGGTATAACATTATAGGTCTTAGTAATTACTGATCTATCAAAAATTCCCCAATGAGAGGCTCAAGTGAGCCCCCCTCCCCAAGGAGCCTACCCCTGGATAGTTCTAGCTTAGTTTACAGAATGTGTTCTGGAGAGGACCTTGGGGTCTGGGGCACACTGATCCCTAGCTACGAAGCTTCTAAAATGTTTCGTCTCTTAGCTGAACAAACAAGTTCAAGAATTAAGGTAAAAAGCACTAAGAATACAGAGGTTGTAAAAAGGTTTAACAGGGATATAAAAGAAAAGGCAAAAAATCATCATGGCATCATGAGCAGCAGGCTTTCTAGTTTTACCAGCAGTAGTAAGCAAAACTCCCACAGTTTATGGGCAATAACTCTTCACTGAAGGGCAGAGATCACTGTAAGCCTACCTTCAAAGTATTTAACTGGTGTCTCTTCCTAGAGCAGCATGGTATTCAAGCTATTTAATATCACCTTCCTTCTCAAAGATTGATGACACATTTATTAAGAGATATCACTTCTGATCTGATCTTCCATCAATTTATCTCACTTTTACTACCTATAACTGCCATTTGAATGAGACGATTTTTAAAGACTGAGAGCTTCAAATTGATATTGTCTAAAAATTCATCCAAATGCCCAGGAGAACCTGAAGCCTCTATTATACCTGTATTAATCCTAACTATAACATAAGATTAACAAATAATTGCATGGCAGTATATTTGGTGAAATGACTGTACTTTTCTTCACTAATGAAGGGTGAAGTGGCCAGCTAAAATGAGAACTAAGCAGCTTTAATGGAAGAGCACTTTATTTAGGAATGTGAGGAAGTATAATATGCCACACATATCCTAAATTAAGTCTTGTGGCATAGCAGAGCTATGACTGCAAAGTCATCGTGTGTATAAGGGTGGGAGTCGGCAAATAACTGTGTTGGAAGCTCAAAGTTTCTCTTTAATCTTGTAATGTGTTCACTGGTATTTTATTTACAGAAGCAATTACTTCTGGCTATATATAGTTAGCTACTGTAATAGTTATTTTACAGAAATAGCAACTGAGTTTTATGTGTCAACATTCTCCATTCACTGGAATTTTTGGAACTTCTTGTCAGAGAATGAATGACCTGCAATGTGGCAGGATAACCGAGACAAATACAAGCAATCATTTTTAGGCCTTCTAGTACTATTAAAGCTGAGGTTGCCATGTCACAGTTTCTTGAACCTAGCAGCATTGGTTTAAATTCAGCAAAGCTGACACATAACATATGTTTATGTTACTTCCAAAATTTTGGCCCCCTTACAAAATACTGTGCATACTTCAAACTGAGCAGATATTGAGACTGAGTCTGCAAGACTGATGGCAGTTGTTTAAAAGAATGGTCCCTAGGATTGCTAACAGAGTCATTTTCTGAATATTTTTAACAAAACTGCAGGCTGCCATGCTAGTGAAAACACTGACACAAACCAACAGCAAACTCTAACTTCTCCTGGAGAAGGCAGAAAGGCAGGATCTAAGGGGAAATTGCATCTCTCCCTGCAGCCAGGAACTGCATCTTTTTCTCATTTAGGATCAGACTAATCCATCTCCAGCTGCAGCTCTGCTGAATACAGTGGAATTTCAGGCAGGTGATAAAGGCCTTAAGTGACTCTTGTTTTCATCTTTACAGTTGTGTGGATTTGACCGCATACATAAAAGCCCTCTTTTGGCTTTTAAAGCATCAGTTTGCTTTTGAGGATGGGAAAAGAGAGGAAGTGTTGACTGAGAATGAAAGAAGGTCTCCAAATGATAATCTGTCTCAGGGTATCTAGTACTATAACTACATTTTGACTACCTATAAATTTTCTTGATTCAAAATGATCCACAGGTTGCTTGGTTAGAAATGTTTATGTATGCCTGTATAAGCTGTTGTGCCAGTAACAGACCTGCAGTGAACAGGGCAAACAGCTGACGCTGTCACTGTCCGTGCACTCACTGGAACTGGTCAACATTTTTCTGGCAGAAATTTCCCTGTAAAATCTGACATGCTTATCCATCTCCTTTACTTGCAAATGCCTGAGCATATCACAGTCATTGTTTATCCTCACACATCGTTTTAGGAAGCATTATTAGTAGCCCATTTTAACAATGAGGAACCGAGGCACAGGAAGAGTCACTTGTTGAAGGTCATGCAGGACATCTGTAGCAGAGGAGAAAATTGAGTCTGAGATTCAGATTTATGTTCCCTAGAATGAAGCCCTTTTCGTAGCTTGCTGAAAGCATATGATCAATTTGTAAGCATGTGAGTTGCTATTTGATGGGAATAATGGACATGTTTTGAAGCTCCTCCACTTGCCAACATCATCTCCTCTTTTCAAAAGTGGTGGATTCAGTCCCTCTGTAACAAGACATGTGGCCTTGTGACTATTGAAGGTCCTGACCTGGATGATGCTTCTGCAGAGTCAGAAGAGGAAACTGGAGACTCTGATTTGCCTTTGAGGTATCGTAGTCCCACAAAGAGAAAACTGATAGGTATATATATGTACAGGGCAAAATAAAGAGGAAAAATCCTTTTATATGGATAATAGTACGGAAATAATGGGTTTTAATAGTTCAGTGGTCTAACTTTGAGTGAAGAATTTTACTTCTGATTCTCCCAAATGTGACTTTTTCCAGAAAACTCTCGCAGCCCAGAAGAAAATTTACTATCATCCTGAGCATGCTTATTTACAGAAATCAGAACTGATCTCTACAGAAGTAGAATTCCTTCTGGCAATCCCTAAACCACCTTTGCTTCTGATTCTGAAGAGACCTTCTCTTTGAAATAAATGTATGCAGTAACCTAGGAACAATAGCCTACACTTCAGTCCAAACATCCTTTGCACCCCGTAGCTTCCTTCCAAGACTTAATTCTTTTTCCATTCTCTTGTGTATATAGACTGGACATATGAGCATGTAACAGAACTTCAGGAGTAATCCTGCAAAAGAGTTGCTGGATCAGTCAGAAGAAGAATTACACTATCTTCCTTTCTGCACCTGTAGAGTTAACAGTTCATGTATGGAATACCAATGGATTTTGAAGGTGCTGGTACAGTTCTCTATGTTTGCACAAGGTATGTAATTTGTCTGTGCCTTTGTCCTTCACAACAGGGAAACAAGAAGGCTGTGAAGATAAATACCAGGGCTTTCTGGAGCAATTCAGAAACTCTTCAAATACACTCTGACAATATCATCCTATAAATGCATAGGGACTCTGCATGATATGGACCCTGCATCATCCACACACAAATCAGAGCTGCTGTAAACACCCACAGAGCAATTGCACAGCAATGACCAGTAGATTCAGTAGGTTTGGGACTAAAAATGTTGATTGCAGGATCTTCTTCAAAGTAGAACTTAGGTTCTGAGTGTAGAGCACCCTCATTTAGAGACAACACCATGATAAATACTGTACTGTGGGGCACTCACAGTCTGCAACGGTGAAGGTCACATTTGTTTGCTAGAAAGGCAGAGCACAGGCTTAAGGCAGGGTCTAACTATGTGACCAAAGCTATGAACTTTCAGCAGTGAAGAAGGTAACAGTGACATGGAGTTTCCATTTACAAGCATTCCCTACCACACAGAATAAAAAATATTGGTGCTTTGTCCACCTGACAAGTAGAAAATATGAGTACAGTGCAAACTATTTCCTGGCAGATCTGTGCTTCTGCTGATTGTCATTTATATTAGTCCCAAATCAAATCAAATCAAAACAAAACAAATTGTGACTTAATACAGGTCACCCATATCACTGCTGCGCACACAAGTACTTAGGAGTCAGAGGCACAGATGAGGATGCCATCACACTGTATTTTTGTACAGAGACAGTGAGATAGTTTCTTTCATAGACACCTTTCAATATAAATATAAAATAGGAAGAAATAAGAAAACAAAAACAATGGGTGCTACAAAAGTGCTCTGAGAGTATATCAGCAAGATAGACAGTAGAGTCAACAGTTGAAGCACGGGGATTTTTTTGGTTTTAGTTTTTGTGGTTTTTTGGGGTTTTTTTGGCAGGTACTCTTATATCTGTATTGTTTGCAAAAAGTCTTTCCTAATTAATTGGGGAATTGCTGCTTTTTCTTCTGCAAGGCCATGCAGACAGGTGCAGGCAGACACAAGCAAACTCCGCTCACATGCTGAGCTGACCAGACTTTGCAAGCCTCTGTCTGGAAGATGTAGAGTCATGCTAATATGGCACCATGCCCAAAATAACATACCCTGCCTCACAGCAGTGCTCATTAGCTCAGGTTCATGTAGTTATCTTGCTTCTGGACTGGGGCCTTCCGGTGTCTGACAAGCTAAGTGCACTGGCAGAGTTCTCCTGCCTCTCTGGCCTCCTCTGTGTACATATACCTTTATGTCATTACACGTTGTCACTTTTTGTTGAGAAATGGACTGTTAAAAATCACTGACTCTCTTCTCCCAGTCGCACTCCTAAGGAAACTTTTGTCAGTCTGCCAAGATGATAAAAACACATGAGGATCTCATGGTTCAGCTCACACCACCACCAAAGCAGCAGTAATGGCTGCAGAAGAAGCTAACAAGCTGGCGAAGCACTGAGGTAGGAAACAGAAGTATGGATTACATTCTGTATGAAACCTGAGTACAGACCGTATGACCCTCAGCATGTTACTGTAACATGGCCAAGAACCAGACTGCACTCTCATACCATAAGTAATCCAGCATCTGCCCCAATGGCAAAATTTTAGGAACACTGTGAATGTCTGGATTTCCTCCAGTTATCAAGGAGGAGAGAGTAAGACCCAGCAGATTGCCCCACTGGTTCATCTCCCTTCCTGACATTTCAGGCAGCATCAAATTTCCAAATCCCAGAAAAAGAGAAAAAGATGCTGAGTTTCTTCCCACTGTCCACTGATAGGACCCATAATCCATCACCCTACATTAAAATGACATGTTTGACTGGTTTTATATTGAACTGTGGCTACTGTGGAAAAGAAACAGGTTTCAATCCTCACTGGATATATATAGGTATAATATAGGATATGGGACAACTCAATTTAACTTTTACCTATCTATCAGATGTAGAAAATTGCACTCAGTAATACAAGAATGCTGCTGAGGATGCAACTTGAAGGACTCAGTGGGGAAAGAGACAATCCAGGTTGCTCATCAGATTTTAATTCTGCCTCCTTGTGGTTATTTCACTATGCTGGTCTCACAATTTTCCATGGGATGTCTCCATTCATCAGTAAATATTTGCACAAAGGGCAGTATAAAGATTACACAAGGAGCTCTAAGAATGGCTTTTTGCTTGGTTTTGCAGCATATATAATACTCTTTAAACACAGCTTTAAAAAAACATACCAAGCACACATATTTGTAAAATAACATTTATACTAATACATATGGATGAGAGGTTTTACCACAGCTATACCTCGAGTGTCTTTTGCAAGCATGTGCTTATTTTGTGCAGCTTGCAGAGCGCTAGGAAGCTGAAGCAACGTGAAGCTGCAGCTCTGTTAGCAGGGCCTGTTAATTTTGAGGTTAGGTGCTGCACTAGCTATGGCTGCACAGCTGTTGCCCAGCACAGAGCATACATGGATTTTTTCTTCTTGTAGACGAACTCATACACATACCTTTTGCTGAAGCTTTTCAAGCCGAGTTTGAGAAAACATTTTATTGAGGGCAATACTGGAATAGGCTGACACTTAAGTCCTTCTGAAACAAGAGGGGTAATCTGTGTTTAAACTTAGTCCTATGCTTTAATCTGCTTTTTTACTAGTTTGCTATCCTGAACAGAGATAAACATAAGCATGTGCTTTCCTGAGTGGAGCTCTGAAAACATTTACATGTAGCAGTTGAGACATTGATTTATTGGTGTCAAGTCTAGCCCTTATCAAAGAACAGTAACACAAAGAACAAGCCTTACCTCTAGGAAATGAGAAGCTATTTTACTTTGCAACTATATTGCATTGCATTAGAAAGTAAATGCTACACGTGAGAGAGTAAAAGCTGTCGTATGATTCAACTAATTTTACTGAAAATTATCCAGATTACGGAGTTTCAAATTTTATACATTTGAATTTACGTCTAGTTGGTTCTTTTGTGCTGCCTCAGAAATAATTGGGTAAATGTCTTTTTAAAGGCTTAGAGAAATGCCAGTCTTAATCTTTTGCAGCAGGGGTCACTATAAACAAACCTACAAAAACCTGCCAGAATACATATGCCAGAACAGACAGAAAAATTACTGATTATAGATAAGAAACGGTGTCACTGTAGGCGAGCATGAGAAAGGAACCCAAATATTTATATATAGGTAATTTCTTTTAAATCAGTTGTACAGGCTTAGCCTATCCTTACAAGAACAGTGACCTAATTTCAAACTATTAATAGAAGAGAAGTAAAGTTGACTGCATGATATGTACTTAGACATAGGAATTTTAATGCAGTGCATCAAAGGAATCAGATGACACAGGCAGTATTTTTATATTCTGAACAAAGTTGCACTCTAAGTATTACAAAATTTAATCAGACCAAGTCTTTAAATATGACTTTTAAGGTATTTATAGTCTCAATCTTTTGTCCTTACTTATATAGTGCACTGAGTTCCTAAATTTATTTAAAGGTTGTTTTGGCATAAGAGTAGAATCTGATCTGAAATATAAAGAATCAGAACCTTTCCTATTATAAATGACAATGTTTCATCTGAAAAACTGATGATCTAACATAATTTTATGCTTCCTAGTATTACACTAAACTACCCTTTGCTCAGCTCTTACTAGGGCTAAACTCCAACTGAATCAGCTCTGAGCCTGCAAACACTTGCACACTCAATTACCTTTAAATATGTGAACAATCCTGTTGAGGGCTGTGAGTCAGATCCTCAACTTGTGTAAATCACAGGCCCTATTTAAATCAACAGAGCTGTGACAGTTTATATCAGCTGAAGATTTGGCACCAGAAATACAACCTCCATGCATAAAGACATGTATGTGCATAAGTCTCTCTCCAGGCCTCTGAAAGCCAAAGAAGTCAGGTAAACTCCATGGAAAGAGAGAGACTGCATTGAACATTATTGTGTTTAAACCCATTCCAGACTGATAAACACACATTTATTATAAAGTCAAGATGAAAAACTATGAATTATTTAAGTTTATAGCACCTTAGTTACATTTAAGATGTTGCTGTTCCAAGGCTAGAGGACAGCTGGCTCGCAGTTATGACCACAAGTTACAAATATTTATGATACAAAGCAGAAGACCTTTTAGGGTAATGGAAGCTCGAAAGGCGGCTGTAATGTAGCAGCGTGCTTGCTCCACGCTTCTGATGATGGCTGCAGAAGCTAGCACCCATTAAACTTTTGCACGAGATGTGATCTTCACAGGATCCTTGCTGAATGCTAACTTCGAAGATATGGATGAAAAAGGAATAGGTGTAGAGACTGCGGGGAAACATAACTTTAGATGGAATTTTAAGGCAGGCACCTAATAGTTGGATACTTTTTCCAGTACTAGAGGGGAAATGCTTGTAAGGAAAAACGATGCAAATTTTAGTGAGCATGGGTAAAGGAACACGAGCATCCTATGTATGCTGGGACCTACATGCTCCTATCCGCTCTGGGGGCTGAAAGGGCGTGTATTTATTTCTGCATCCTCTGTAGTCACCTTTGACGCAGTATCTCAGCTTCACACAAAGATGACTTCTGCTTCCCAAGACCCCTGTGAAAAAACCCTGCTTCTTAGCTAACACTTTTCCAATTCCCATCAACCCAGAAGCGAACCGGGACATTTCTGCATCGCCGCCCCTTGTCCTTGGTTTACGTGAAGGGCAGCTGACGCTCTCGCCCTGGGGGCAGCCTCCGGGCCGCTGGCCCGCAGCCCGCAACCCCTCACCCCTCACAGCTTCAGCCCGCCCTCCTGGGGCGGCGGGGGCGGCACCAGGGGCGGTACCAGGGGCGGTGCGAGGGGCGGCGGGGGGCGGTACCGGGGCGGTGCCAGGGGCGGTACCGGGGCGGTGCCAGGGGCGGTGCCGGGGCGGTGCCATCGCCTCACCGGCCCGGCCGCGCTTCCTGCGGCGCGGCGCAGCTGCCGCTTCCTGCTCCTCCCCGCGGCGCGTCGGGCGGGGGAGTCCGCCATGGCCGCGCTGGCGGCCCTTTCAAACGCGGCAGCCGGCGGCAGCAGCGGGTAACGACTGGGGGAGCCGCCCGCCCCTCGCCGGGACCGGGCTGGGGGTGAGGCGGGGCGGGCAGCGACGCCCTCCGTGCGCCCTCCGAGCCGCGGCGCCCGGCAAGCGAGGGGTTCGCTTTTGTCTCGGTTGTTCAGAAGGAAACGAGCCTGTTCTTTCCCCGCTCCCATTCCCACCCCCTCTGGCCGGGGAGAGAGGTGCCCGACCCCTGCGGGGGGTGAGCGGGACCGCGGATGCGGGTGGGCACCCCCGGCTGGGCTGGGGCGGGACGGCTGGAAGGGGTAGGAAGGCGTCTGAGAGGTGGCTCATTCCCGTGGTTCTGCCAGGGAGCTGGTGTGCTTCCCTGGCGAGGAGGGTGATGTTTAGCTCGGTTAGCCCTTCCTCTTGAACGCTGTCAATATACCTGAAATAAACAGGGTGTCGCCAGAGAGAGAATAGTTCTTTGAAGTACATAAGGTGTATTTTCATCTCGGTCGCGTTTCTGGGCCGAAAAGCAGTGATTTGGGGTGGTAGTAAGTCACCAAGCAACAACCAATGCTTTGCTCTCAATTCCGCTTGTGCCTCCAAGCCTCCAAAATGAATATTTTGGTGTGATAAACTCTGCTGTGGCTGTAGCCATGCAGAAGAAATGTGTGTCTTCCATATCACTTTGGGAGTGAAGACATCCCGTTTAATGAACCAGGATGGAAGTGTTACTGTGGGGCTGGTTTGGTGGACTGTAGAAAAGGAGTAACTGCACATGATGTAGCCATTTGTTGCTGCATCAGAAGCAGTAACCCCTGATTTTGAATAATGTCTGTCTTCATAGGTGGTTTGAGATAAACTGATTAAAGAAAATGCATGAAAAGCGTTTGTGTCCTCCCGTTCTTGGGCAGACCTCTTCTGATTCATTTACACGGTGCTGCATAACACAGGTTGTTCCTTTTTCTCAGAGGGACCACTAGTTATAGGAGCAGGCATGGGATAGAATGCGCTTTCTGGAGGCAGAAATGCTTTGCCTTTTTGATGGTACTTCTGTAAGTAAAAGCAGTAGGTGGTGTTCTTACTGCTTCTTACACCTTTTCCTCTCTGATTAGCTTTGAGGACTGTTTTGGTGTATGTGTGTACCCTGTATGTCTGTTTCTTTGTAGTTGTAATTTTCCAGTTAGTGCTGAAGTCTTCTAAATTGTGTCTGCAACTCCTTCCTCAGGCAAGCCTGACTGGCCTTGTGCAGTCCTTGGAAATCTGCACTAGCTTCTCTGAACAAAAGTGTCTGGGAGTTCTCCAAGGTTTTAACCTCAAGAGGATTACAGTAAGTTGGATTTATATTTTGAAATACAACTCAGCTGACCTACCTCTCCAGGATAAAAACCTGAAGACAGAAAGATTTCCCTACAAGCCCCTCCCATTGGTCTGCATAGCATCTTTCCCCCTTGTTGCTGACTGTATGCTCACATTATGATTTTTTTTTCCTTAGAATGTTATTGTAGCATGCAGTGGAGGTATTTTAAAATGACAAGCAAAATCAGCCTGTTGAGAGCCTTAATATAATTATTGAAGTGGGCCATTCTGCTGCTACTAACAATGGTCCAAAATTCACTTGTCATGTGGGATTTGTATAGTGCTCTTTTTGTCCCGCCCCAGGTGCTTCAAGTTATAAATGCTGGTTTGGCTGGTATTGTTAGACTTAAGAAGAAGCTAAAATGCAAAATTCTGTTATTCTTGCTGGTTTATTTGTGATAGAAATGCAGAGGCTGTAGAGCAAAGTTTGAGGAGCTTCCTGCATAGAGGGATCCCCCTTTTGTAAGGAATGTGTTGCTTTGGATTAACTGGAAAAGAGGTTCAAAAGTTTCTGTTCGCTTTTCAGCTGGACAGGGTCTTTTGCAGTTACTGAAATGAAATTAATTTCCTAGTGTATTTGTGATGGTGGTGTGTTTTGGGTTGTTGGCTTGTTGGTTGGTTTTTTTGGTTTTTTTTTTAATCCTGTGCCTTCAGGTAGAAAAATCTATTAGAGTTATTTCTGAATCTGAAAATTGTTGCTCTATTGATGGAGTTTTAAAAGAGGTGTGTGCTAGTGCAGGGTTTTTTGGGGGGGGGAGGTTGGGAGAATGGTGGTGGGGAGTGAGAATTTTTAAATCTAATTACTTTTAAACTGTTATTAAACTTCTCTTTCTGCAAGCAGTTGCTTATGCCAATGGGATTCACATAAGAAGAAATTTATTTTTAATGGGTTGTGCCTTTGCATGAATAGGGAGATTGAAGAGAACAGCAGTCTCCAAATGAGATTTGGATTGCTCCTTAATAAGGTCTTTAAAACCTCAATCTACTTATATTCTGTGTGCAGCCTAGACTTATTTGGGTAGAGAGACCAGAGAAATGATTTCTTCCTTGCTGTATGTTTTGTGCATACACATATTAAGATTCTCTGCAGTTAAGGGTGAGAGCTACTCAGCCAGTCTTTATTTCTGGCATGGCCTGACCCCAAACTACAGTAGCCTTATTTTAATGAGTAGCTGACAGGCAGGGAGAAGTGTACTATTTGCAGCCATCCCAACTGTGATGTGGAGCTCTCCATGGCATGCAGAGGATAGAAGTGGTGGTGGTGGTAACAAAGTAACTGGCAACAAAACTGATGCCAAACTATTTGGAGAGTGGACCTAGCAGATACATTTATCTACAATAACAGTGACTTAAATAGTTTCAGCTCTTCTTCTCTGGACAGCATAACAGCTCTGTGAATTTCTTGAATTTTTACCTGGGAAGTACTTTTGAAGAACCTGCTATAACTGCTGAGTTTTGTGGAGAAGCCAGGCTTTAATGGTGGCTTAGAGTGTTTCAAGCAATGATGCTTCACACTGTCATTTGGGACATGAACAAACAGGCGAGTTTTGATTCCCTTGAACAGAGGATCAAGGGTCTAGTGTGAAGAAGGTTCAGCATTAGGGTTTCAGCCTATCTCACAGAAGCAGAAGATCATACATAGACAGGTTTGAAGTGAAACAGCAGTCGGAAGCTTGAGTATGTGGGCAAGGCCAAAGTTTCCTGGGCCTGGCTCATGTTGCCTGCCATGGAAGTAAAATGTTGTTGAGATGAGTAAGAACTGTTTTTCTTAAAGAACAGCATTGTTGTAAATTAAAAGGTTGCTGACAGTGTATGTAAAATAAGAAAAAGTGTGTTAGCTGATGTTTACTGGCCAGAAGTTTACTGCCCTCAGATGTGAGAAGAGCTGCTAGAACAGAGCTTGTTGAAGTTCAATATGACAATTTGCAAGCTGGTGAAATCCTGAGCAGATTGGCTGGATAACTTGTGCACAGCTCTGGATACTGCATGTTTACTTCCTTCAGCTGATAAGGAAACACCAAGCACTGTAAACATCTGTTCAGCGAAACTGAACACAGTCATGGGAGGGGAAAATGACCTGACTGGTATAAATAGGTTACTCTTAATTTTTCAGCTTTGTAATTGGCTCTTCTAGAGCTATGCGATTGTTCTGGATTTGGAAGGGACTATCATTTCTTTCCTCAGGGTAGAAGAAACCAACTGTCTTGGAGTATGGTTAACTGGAGCTGACAGAGAAGGATGAGTTAAACGCAGTTTTCCCACTGAGGCCAGTCTTTCTGGAAAATATAGTAGGAGATAAGTGGCCGACTTCACACTGGCTTGATCCCAGCATGCTGTGGGAGGGTGAATAGCGGTGTTCCCAGTTCCCTCAACACTTGAGGCAGGAGATACGGGGGACTGTATCCCCACAAAAGCAGACCATGGAGCTGGCAGTAGCTTATTGAGTGCCTTGTCGTGCAGTCAGTGTTGTAGATGTCCCATGTGGAGCTTAACAGTGTTTGCCTGTTTCTTGAGTCTTCCTGCCTCACTTCAGGGACTGTCTCCAAGCTTTTTTTCTGTATTAGTTATCTGTCATCATCAGTGGCATTTAGACTTGTTTCTTTTTCATCCTCTTCCCTGCCTCCCCCTCCACAGTGAATCACAGAAGGGCTGTTTTTCTTAGTCATTAAATGTAGGTGTTTGCACACCCCAGCACAGGCCACTCAGGAGGAAAATTTAGCAGACAGCTGTCTGGCAATTTGAAATTAAACAAGAAGTACTTTTGTGGCTTCTAATTAAAAAATTATTTTTTGTAAGCAAACAGTGTATATCTATAGTAGCTATAAGATTCTTCTACAGTTAGTTTCTTGTATTCACTATGAGAAGAGGAGCTGGTAATAATTTAGCCCCACCTTGCAGTGAAAATATGATTTTTTGGGGTTTTTTTCCTTTGTGATACCCCATGTTTGATATTATCTCACATGTGCTTTTTTTGTATTGGCTTTTATTTTCGGCTGTATAACTCCCTTTTGGCTTCTGACCATGGCTTGGCTGTTCATGGAGAATTACTAAGGAGCTCATCTCCTATTCTTATGCAGATATGGAGAGTCAGATAGGTCACCAGTATTGGATGTCAGGAAGTACAATTAACTTCATAAAGCAAGCATTACTCTTGCCATAGTCTTAATGTAACAACACAAATGTTGAGATATTTTGAGACCCTGCCTGTAGCCACTTGGGGTGGTAGGGGAAATACTAGCAGAAAGGACCTTCCAAATGAGGTTTTCCTTTTACCTGGGCTTCTGGGTAGGATCCAGAACTTTCATGGTATATGCTGAGTGTTCCAGACTGAGAGGGATGTTTACAGTGGTGTTACTCAGTAGGAGCAATGCTGACCTCAGGTGACAGACCATGTATATTGGTCTTTTCCTTCTTAGTTGCAGTGATTCAGTGGATACCTATAAAGAAGCTGGTTAGAGTGTTTCAAAACTGATCACTTGCCTGGAATACCCACCTAGTTGGATTAGCTGAAAAGGAGCATGAAGTGTCCCAGTGCCTGCAAAAGAGTGGATCAGGGATCCCTCTAGCTTGGATGTTGCTTAACTTTGGAAATCTTGGTGTTTAATATTTTTTGTATCTCCCATTCACACATTAAAGTAGGATATAAAAATGGAAACATAATTTTCATGCTTCTGAAGTAATGGGAATAAATAAGTAATCAGTTCAGCACTGTGATAACAACTGTTCAGGTATAAAGAGCAACGGAACACGGAGAAGCAGAGCGGCTGGATGAGCTTGGGAGTGTCTCAGAACTGACAGTGAAAAGGCATCTGGGAAGCTGATAAGGTGGGTAATATTTGTTGTGTTCTTTGGAGATTTGTGTTTTTCTGTGGTAGATGTGTGTTCCAGCCAGTCACATAATGGAATTTTAGTGAGTGGAACAGCATGGAAGTGCTGACCTGTTACTGACCAAGATGGTGGCTCCAAGAAGGTGCTTTGCAAGTGAGGCAATGGCGCTTTTTGGTATGGGCCTCAGTAATGCTCTTTCCACTGCAGTGCTGAAAATTGTCCCCCAGTTTTGTGTTGCTTTACAAGGAAAACTTGCTGAAAGGCATTAATAACAGTTGTGTTCCAGCGCTTGAGCAGAGGTCAGAATGAAGTTGGATGAAAGGGTGTTTTGCCCTTGAGTTAAATGGCACTTTGGAAAATGCTTATCTGGTTTGTATTGTGCAAACATGGGACTTTAAGGTTCCTGTTGCAGTGGTAAGGCTGGATCAAATGTCAAGGTATAAAAATGTGAAGAATGATGATATTGTACCAGATGTAGGTAAAATATGCTTCTGAATTTTGTACTAGTTGAAATAAATTACAGGACTTTTTTTTTTGCTTTTTAAGATTTTTAAATTTTGATTTTCTGGCAGGTAAAATTTTGAGGGTACCTAAATTTTTTTAACTAAAACTGCTAAATATGATTATTGAAATTCATAGGCCTGACCACTGCCAAAAATTCTGTAGCTGCTTAACTGAAATGCAGCTATTGTAGGTATGAATGTTGTATCAGGGGAAAGAGTGTGCCTTCCCTTTTTTCATTTGGTAATTGTTTTATGCGCTTTCTATATGCTAATGAGCAGCTCATTCAAAAGAATGGTTTCTTATTGTGCATACAAGCAACAGATAGTTTGTAAAGGAAAATTCTAGCTGAAAATGGAAAATTGTCTAGTCCTGTCCCATCAAAACCATATGTGAGCTCACTTTAGTAGATTTTAATTTGATTTGCTATGCTTTTTAAATGGCTGGAGGAAAGACTGGCATGCTATGTATGATACCAAGTAAAACATCTGAGAACCAGTACCCTTTTTGCTAGAACAGCTTTATGTGCAAGCCAACTAATTACCTTCATGTGAAGAGAAAAGTAGTTTGAGAGGTTTTAGTGCTGGTTTGTTTGCTCAGTTGAAAAGATTTTTGAATGTGTGCTGCTGTGGCCTAAATTCTTGGATCCTGAGAAAACTAAACTTGCTCTAGAAGAAACTTTTGTGATTGCTGAAGACATTATGAGGGCACATTTGACAGTGAGCTAAAGAGAATACAGCTTCAACCAAATGTTATGTTTCTCTCTTCTTGCCTCTGTTTCAGATGTCATCTCTGCCAAGGAGAGGGAAATTTGTAGCCAAAGCCCCTACATCAGAAGAGCTACCTTCATTTCTTAATTCGTAAGATCATTTTTTTCCTTAGGATTTTTTAAAGGTTTATGCTAAGCATGAGCAATTGCATAAGAACAACACTCAGTTTCTGAGAAGTTGATTAAAAAGCTTTCATGCACAAACCTTCAATTATGAAACACAAATTACTTATACTTCTGCCTGCTCCCAGTAAAGATGGGGTGAAAGTGAGTTGCCAGTTGTCCAAACAGAATCAGATGTGTACACATCCCAGGAACTAGCTTCATAAAAGTTGGGAAATTGTTTAAGCCGTTAGTCCTGCAGCAGTGTGAAAGACCTGTATTTGTTGAGTCTCTCTACCTTTCTGTTAATTTTTCCTGTTCACTTTCTTTCACACCAAAAAACACTCAGACTAGCTTGCTTATGTATTTTTTTTATTCTTCTCGTAAGGAATATTATTGATTCATTTGTTTTTCAGGACCTCTGAATCAGAGGAGGAAGAGGAGGAATGGGAGCCAAAAAGCAAAATTGCCAGGAGACCTCGTTTGCCAAAGAAAACTGAGGCAAAAACTAAAAAAGCTGCTGCTCCACAGTCAACTGTAGCCAGGAAAATGGTGAAGAAGGTAGCAATAAAAGAGGAAATGGTGAGTATCTATAAGCAAGAGACATTTAATTACTGCTCTTGGGAAGCAACATAAACGGTTTTCCAACTCTGGTTTAGTTGGTTGCCTGAGTCTGATCAGCTCATACAATTCCACTGTTCCTGTGAATATTCAGTATGTTGGATAAATGGGGCTTTGTTATGCATTAAGGTATCCATGATATAAAGATCCTCCTTGAAAATTTTGGCCAATGATAATGGGATGTGGTTTTCCCTGGAGATCTCTTCCAACAATGTAAATAAATAAATGCCTCTGTTCTTTCTGTAATATCTCTGGTTTTGATATTGCACCTTTGATGTCTTCTACCTTTTCACTGTCTGGGTACCTCAAAAAAAAGGCAGCCTGTGCTTACATTTCCTTGCATAGCTGTTCAACCCAGTAAGGATTGCAGTTTTATTATTATATGTGTTTGTATTGTTTCTTCCATGCAAGATACATTTCAGGTTACTTGATTTCTGGCTTGGCATTTCGCTGCCAGAGACATTACTTGGGAAAATGATGTCTGGTAGTAAGTCTTTAATTTAGAGTTTAAATGAAATGCTGAACCACTTTGTAACAGTCAGTGCTTAATATGGTTTCAATGTCTTTTTGGCAGGATGTATCCTTGCCTATTGCACCTGTAGAAGATAATAAAATGCAGCTTCTAAAACCTAAGGAAGAAGATGCAGGCACTAAACCAAAATGTTTAAATCAAAAGCCAGAAGTGCCTAAAAAAAGGGAAATAAATTCATTCCAAGGAAAAAACCAAAACAGTTTAGTGAGTGATGAAAAACCCTCAACAAGTTTTCCTGTAGTGAAACAAGAGAAATGCGAGGAGGCGTTTGCATTTGATGAACCACCCTCTAAAAAGATTAAGTTGAATGCATGTCCTGAAGGAAAGCCAGTTAAAAATCTGGGAGGCAACAAAATAAAAGAAGAATTTGAAATGAACTGGGATATTGTACAGGTATGAGATCTTTTCCTTTTCTGGGGTACCAATGAAACTATTTCCTACATAATTAGCGCTTAGAATCTTAACATACAATTTCAGTCCTCAGAAGTTGTCATTTAACATCTGCTTAGGTTGTCATAAGATGTGTATAAATATAGATGGTAACTGTTAAAACTTCAGACTAGTACATCATTCTAATATCTGTGACTTTGGGTGTCCTTAGTACAAAGCTTACCTGTAACAGTCTGCGTGGTTCTCCTGTACCAGCACGTGGGGGTTTTTGTGGATGTACACAACTGAAACTCCTACAGGAAGGGGGTGCTGAAAGATTTGGGATGTCCGTGTGCAGTTTTACAACTTAATATCTAGTCAGTGTTGATCATTTAGTTGTAGAGACTCATTTGAGAATGTTCATCAATTTATGGATCTATCAGGAAGGAGATTTGCATTCCTCCCACAACAGTGACAACAAGGGAGATATCATCTTTGTTTTTGTAGGATTTTAACTTTGAAGCCATTCAGGTGGAGGCAGTTTTAGCATAGCTCTTGTGATGGAAGCCTGGATGTGATAGTGGAAGATTTTAATATGAATAGAATGGGAATAGATAGGACACATTGTGTTCGTCATCCTTAGTACTGTCTGGTAAAGAAAGCTGTAAAATTTTGTGAGTTTTCTCACATATTCCTGGAAATACATATGGAAAATTTGATCCTTGTGTGTGGTCTAAAATAAGTGAATATGATTGCGCAGGTGTTGTTGTATTCTTAGGCTTCACAATGAAATTTCTGCAAGGCTTTTGTATCAGCTGTCTATGGTAAGTAGTATAGCGAAGTGCAAACAAGTAGTGATGGTTATAAATGTTACTAAGATAAGCTGCTTGTATAGTGTGTCAGTGATTCCATATTGATACACTATAACTTCAGAAAGCTCAATTTGTACAAAATCATGTTTAACCTTGCGAGGCTTGGTTTGTCTTAAAACTGTCAGTAGTATCACTAGTTTCCTATTATTGGTTGGATGGGATTTGGATCAGCTCTGGCTTTGTGGGTTTTATTTGTTTCGCTTAACCATGAGGTATGTCAGTGTTGGCTTAAAAAAAAAAGTTCCAAGTTTTTCTGAGTTGATGTGTACAGTTCATGGTCTTTCTGTTTTGTTTTATACTTTTGGTTTGAATTTTTTTCTTCCTTGTCTTTTTTTTTTTTTCTCCATTTTTTACTGAGGTTACAAGTTTCTGGAAACATTGGCTGCTGCATGTCTTGATGAAATACTGGGTGCAGTGGCTGGATGCACGAGAAGCCTGGCATCCTGTCTTAGGGAGGACAGTAGTCTCTGCTGGCCAGTGTAATGTTCTGGGAGTGCTTTTGAATGTCGAATGAGAGGCTGTTTAAGGCAATCTACCATCTCTCAAATGGTGTTTGGGTTTTTTCTCTCCTTTGACAGGCCTTGTCAGAAATAACAAATGTTGAACCATGGGTATGTGCAAACTTAATTCGGCTCTTTCAAGAAGAAAACACGATTCCTTTTATTGCTCGCTACCGAAAAGAGCTCATCAATAACCTGGAGGCCGACGCCTTGCGAGAAGTGCAGCAAACATTGGAAGAGCTACGGTGAGTGAGTCAACAACACAAGGAGGGCTCTGGGTGGGAGGTGAGTAACAACTGGCTGCTGCTTCTGTATCCCTTGTTTTACCTCTTTGTGCACACTACAGCTGTAAAGGAACTAATAAAGAAAAAAGTTTAAAATGAGGTAATTATGCTTGATACCTGTCTGGGGTTTTGTTGGGTTTTTTTCTCTCTAAGTAACAAGAAATCTAGAATTATTAATTGCCAAAGAGAAACTAACATCTTAATTTCCTTGCAGTTTCTTAAAACTGCACAGAAAAATCTTGTACTAAAAGAGTAGTTTATAGTTGCTGGAAATATGTAGCATGATGAGATGGAAGCTCCACTTCCATCAAAAGAATGAAGAAGAATTGCTGAGAATCTTAGCTCCCTGCTTGGATCAGGGAAGCTTCCAGTGAAGAGCCCTTCTTGAGGTCGGAGTGTACCAGGAGATGAGGCTAAGCTATCCCAGATCACTGCAGGAAAGAAATGATCAGCAAAGGTTGTTGTGGCCATGGATGAGACTGCTTTCATTCCATCTGCTTTTGAGTGGCCCAATGTTCTTGAGATGGCAAGGGAACAGAGTTGTCAGCTGTTCTGTCAACTTGGTGTCGTCCTCCTTGTAGTCCCTGCTAACCCCTACCAAGAGATTCTTTTCAAGGCGGGAAGGTGGCCTGAGAGAGTATCTTACTGAAGACCTAGGAGTTTAAATCTGGTAGCCTGTACTTGATGCTGCAGAACTATCTTGGTATGAATTGCAGCTGTAAGGGCTTATCAGGGTGGATTTATTCTAGGGCCTTTTTATTTGACTTCCAGGCCAGTAATCTTACAGAAGTGTATGCAGCAGTAATGACTATCAGTGTTAGCTGATGATTTTTCTTAAAGCTACCACAAGATATTTTGACACAGTTTTGAATTAACTAGGGAGAGAGAAAAATGGTTAGAAACTTTTGGATTATCAACTTGGTTTGTTGAAGATTAACATGAGATACAATCTTCTGGGGTTTCAGAGTTTCAGCAGTGTAATAGACAAGGTCACAATCAATAGACTTTAATTCACTGTGAAATGTGACTGTTAACATTAATCTCTTGCATTTTAGTACTGTTGCAAAGAAGACACATACGATGATACAGAAGTTGAAGAAAGAAGGCAAGTTATCCAGTTGCCTTTTAAAAGGATTGCTAAATTGCAGAACTTTGGAAGAATTAGACCATGTGGTTAGTACTCTAGTCTTTTTCAGATCAAGTTTAAATGTAATCTTGCATAACTAAATAGTGCATAATGTCAAGTGCATAGCATGATTGAAATACTTCCCTGCTTTTTAATAACTGTTTTTGTTTTGTTTGGTTTTTTGTTATAAGTCTGCACCTTATAAAACTGGGAGTAAAGGCACCAAAGCCCAGAGGGCCAAGCAGTTGGGATTAGAACCTGCTGCTCTCTCCCTCCTGCAGAATCCTATGGAACTCAATCTCTTTTCTTACATTAGACCCAATACCAAAGGTAAGAGCCCTTCTTCTATAAGCTGTAATGTTCTAAATGTCTGAAAATATTTTAGAAGGGGAATTACTTTAATTGTTCTGATGTATCTGGAAGTTAGGCAACTACTTTAAATTCAACAGTGCTTTTAGCAGCATGTGGTAAGAGCTTACATTTAACACATTTAATGACTCTCCAACCTTTCCTGTCCCTTTGTATTGTAAATAGTAATAATTACGGCATAGAAAAGACATAAGTCTGGAGACCTTATAGTTGACGTGTATTTACTGGTAAGAGAGAGGGAACCACACCACACACCTGAGACATCACCATGGTTCTACTTGAATTGTTTCCTGAAGATTCAGTGCTGATTGTACAAGAGGCCTATGCTCATACTCTGTATTGAAGGAAATGTCACTCAGCAAAGCATATCTTAATAAAGACTGGCCTAGGGGATTGGGAGTGAGCTGGAGAGTTTTTGTGTCTGAATGACAGTAGGGGTTGGAGAAGGTGTAATCTCTGAAATTTGAGCAAGAATTTTTAACAACATGGTTGTCATAGACTGCAGAATTGTGTGTCTTTGTGGATGCAGTTATGGCTGGATCTGTAGGGGGCAATCTCTGACAATAAAATGTGAAGATTGCTGCAGCCTTCTGTATGATGTTAAAATAGAGATGTACTTCCATTCTTCCCTGCCCCAACACATATTTTTTGAATTTCATTGTAAAGGTACTGGACCTCCTGAGTAAGGCTGACTCTTACTTTTCCCACTTCAGTGTATTTTATTTAAATATTGCTCATAAAATTCTGCTAATTTTGCAATTAAAATCAGTTACCAGGTATTCTGGTTATTAAATTACTGCAGTTCAGCATATGTCATTACTTCATACAGCAGTGTATTACAGCCATATATCTGACTATTCTGGTGCAGTCTAAAGAGCCAAAAGAAATCTTCACTGTGAAAGTTCAGATAAATTATTTAGAGTATATTCAGAAGGAAGTGCTATTTGTTGCAGCATAAACATTAGTTTTTGAAAATCAGTGCATCTATTTTCAATTCTGTGCTAAAAAATTAGGCTGCTTTGGTTTATATAATGGTCTGCCTTTAAAAGACATCAGAACTTATATACATCTATAAACTGGGTCACTTTTATCACCTTGGGAGCCAGTTTGATGGCTTATATACAGCTTGAGATCAGAGTGATTTTTTTTTTTTTTTTAAGGAATGAGCCATTTGCAGTGCAGAAAACTTTTCATCGGATCTTAATATTTGGTTCTTTTGAATTCTCAGTGTTTTTCAACTTATCCTAAAAATAAACTGAAATAAAAACAGCAGTTCATGTTTCAAGGCCAGACATATGAAAGAAGCAGGCTAACCAGAAAACTTTGTTCTTCCTTTTAGTTGTATGCATAGTCAAAAATTTCTCTAGTTACACAAGCATGTGCTGGTGGACACAGTAAAGTGCCCGAGTGGTGCTTGTTGAACAGAAACTTTCTGGTTATTTCTCTAATTCTGACTGGTTTGGGCCTATGCTGTCTCATTCAAATGATCTATTTGGGTGTCTCAGTTTGTATTCAATATGATGCATGTCTTCAAATTCCCTTGCCTTTGTGTTCTGACATTACTTTCACTGTAAGAAACATTAACTTGTAGATGTAAGGATCCAAATTTTACAACTTTTGATAAGTTTAGACATTTAGTAATGTATTCTTAGTCTCACTTTTTTTTTCTTTCTGGCAGGTAAGTTTAGCTTCCTTGTCTTAAAAAGGGACAAGATAAATTTTTTTATAGTATGTAACTTTATAGCCTAATCAGAAGCAGGGTTCTGGGTTCAATATAATGAATAGCTAGAGGTGTGCAACCTGTTAAAATGATGTAAATAAAACTGTCCACAAGGCAGCAGAGTGAACAGTAATGGGTTGCAAGAGACAGTTAATGTTGCATCTGCCAACTCCAGGATTCTTGCTGTTGGCTCTGAAGCATTCATTACTGACTCTTGCTAGGAGCAGGGTGAGATATATTGAATTAAAATACAAGTCTGTTTTATTTCATTATCTCTGCTTCTGGTCTAGTTCAATCCCTGTGCTAAGGAGAGTTATGTGCTTCCTCTTCTGGCCATTTGAAGTAAAGAATTGGTTCTGCATGTTGAAAATTAACTGAACGATTCTGTTATCTCTTCAGAGATATGAAGACATTTATAAATTCATGTCTTTGAAGGCGTTTTACAACTTCACTGTTTCATGGGAAAGGTTGATGGTACCCTGACCTCAAAAGTGTTGTTGTGCACTGCTATAATACAGTGGAAATGTGAAACTATTCCACAGAGAAAAGAAAGGATTACCTGCAAAGAATTTAGGAAGTTTCCATATCAGTAGCAAAATATGTAGACTTTTGCTGCAGTTACTCATTTTATTAAAACCTCAAAAATTATGTTTAAATATCCAATTTTGCTATTGCACTATTTACATCACAAATGTCAAGATCTGTTAGCATCAAAGTCAAAAAAATTATTTTTCTCTGATTTTAATATAATTTTGACTTACAATACCACATTGGTCACTTTAGGCTCATTAAAAATATAATAATTTCAGATGTTTTGGAAAGGAAGATTTAGTTGATAAAAAACTTTTAATGAATTAGCATTCTTTGAAACCTTTTCAAGTCAGTCAGATATCTTTAATCAGTTTTGTTTGCATATATGTTCTTAGTGCTTGTGCAGTTGTGTAAAGTAACTTTTTAATTAGTTTTTTCTGTAATTATTAACTGTATATTGTAGTGACTGCATATTCTATACTTATTTTTCTTCTAAGGGCTTGCAAATATCCAGGAAGTAGAGGCTGGAGTGCAGCATATTTTAGCAGACATCTTCGCTAAAGATAAAGATACACTGGATTTTATCAGGAAATTGTAAGTTTCATTCTTCCTTTCTGA
Organism: Corvus hawaiiensis; assembly: GCF_020740725.1. Classification (NCBI taxonomy): domain Eukaryota; kingdom Metazoa; phylum Chordata; class Aves; order Passeriformes; family Corvidae; genus Corvus; species Corvus hawaiiensis. The sequence goes on from NC_063215.1 coordinate 91,282,553, forward strand.
ACTTTCTTGCTAGCATGGTAAAACACAGTCTCCTACTGGCAGATACAGGACTTTTTCTTAATGATATGAAAATGGTGTTCCTGTGAGGTGGATTTAGGTCCATTCCTGTGTACATTCGTAAGCCCTTTTGCCTGTCTGGCTGTCAGTGCAGGAGAGATCTGCTGTGTGCATGGCATGATGCTGTAACTCCCAAAGAATGAAAAACTCTCTGTGCTCCTCTGCCCTATATATTGCTGATCTCCCCTGCAGTTAGTGACCCTTAAGGGAGTTTTCCCTCTGTGCACTTTCTTCAAGCTATAACTTTTCAGAAGTGAATCTGCTTAAGCTCTTGCTCCAATAGCTGACTTGACACTAGTCAGTGTAACTAGTGTACTGTGATGGTTGATTTTGGCGTTGGTAGCCAATAAGGCAAACAAATATGACTGTTTTTAAAGCAGGACTTACTGATTCTTTGATTGTCTTAGCTGAATTTAAGTTTTCTTACATTACCTGACCTCAGTGTTGTTAAGACTGGGGATTTGGTGTGACATGGTAATAGTTACTTGTTATTTTATTTTGTCTGCTGCGTGCCATCTGGGACAGAGAAGAGAGTTTTCAAAGAGCATGCACCACCTTAGGAGCATGCAGTGTTGCTTTGAATCAGCAATGTGATAATTTCAATGAAGAGGTTGTTTTGTAAGGGATGTGCTGTCACTACCTGACTATAACTTTCCTTGTTTTGACTACTGGAAGTTTCTTAGTTGAATACTCAGTGCTTTACAGATGAATCCCGTTGATCTCAAGTCTGTTGTATGTATGATAGTCATGAGGAACATTCAGAAAGCTATCTGTTTGGGATCCCTGATACTCCTAAAAATAATGAAAACTTTTCTGGGTGTTAAATGCAAAAAGCAAGAAATTAATTTTGAGGCTGGGTAGATTCAAGAGGATGTAGCATTTCTATGAAATAGATAGCTACTGTACTTTCTTTGCAACTTCCCAAAATTTGTAGTGTGAAGTTGAATCCATAACTGAACTAATTGAAGTGCAGGTGGTGGCTTTTGAGTTTCCATTCCCTTGAGGAGGAGGGCTGTGATCAGCTTTTTCTGCTTCATTGTCTTCTCTTGGTATGTTACAGTCAGTACATATCATGTCGCCTCATCATTAAGTTATGTCATCCGGTTCTGCAGGTGATTAGATATAACATCACTTGTAATTGAGCAGACTCCAAACTTCATTTTTATTTGAGCTGTACAGTAATAATGAGTTGTTACAAGTTTCATGCTAAAATACCTTATAAATATCTGATTTTCTTCTATTCAGATGTCAGCAAAGGTACATTTCCATCCAGTCAACATTGGCAAAAGTGTCGTCTAAAAATGGAAATGAAAAAGATATTGATAAATTCCAACTGTACCATGAGTTTTCTTGTAATATAAAGAATATTCAGCATCATCAGGTACAACTTCAAATTTTAATATTTTTCTTAGAATTTTAACTGTAGTAAATCTTGCTTTGTTTTTGAATTTTGTTGCTTAAAACTGATTCTAAAGATACTTTCTTTTTCTTTACAGTTATCAGAGGTAATAGAGGTTTTCAAATTCTTGAAATGCTCTTGATCTCTGTTTTAAGAAACAGAGCAAAGGACTGCTATTCAGTACCCCAAAAATGGGTTTGTTTTGCAAGTCATCATTATTCCCTTCTGTAAAGCATCTTTGGTTATCCTAAGCCCCAAGCTTAGATTATATAATTAGATAAAGAAAGGAGGGCTGAAGCAAACTTACTAGCTGATGAGAGACTTGATAGCTAGGCTACCCCTATTACTGAAGCTCACAGGCTGAAGTGTGATGCATTTAATGCAACTGTCAAGACCTCTGCATTCATTCATAACTAACCACCAAGTGAATTGTCTCTTGCTTTGGTCACAATCACGTAGCTTAAAAAAAGTTCAGATAAAAACCCGCAAAAATCCCAAACCCAAAACAAACCATAATATCACAGAAAACAGACTCTCTTAGATGCTTCAAACTAGAAATGTCCTTTTCCTTTAGAAGGCTCTGATATGCTCTCATTTTTTCTGTGCTTTCTCTTTTAAACTGGTGTGTTTTGAATTAATAAAGGGTTCATTTATTACAAAAAAATTTCATAACATGGATGGGCTCATTTTTAAGCTGTTTTTCCCCTTCTAATATGAAAGGTGTTAGGTGAAAGACTAAATAGCTACTGGTGATTTCAATAGGCAGATCTTGTATAGATATTTGAAGAGGTATCTGTGGTTCTCTTTGTAATAAGTATGAACATTTACTGTACTTCTATTTGTAATTATTTGGTGAAAAGTTGCTTCTAGAGAGTCTGGAAAAGTTGATAGGGCAATCTGTTGGCTACTGTGGTGCCATGGCCAAAGATTGGTGGGTTCATCATGTTCTGATAAATGGATTCTTTTGTGTCCTTTATTGTTGAAGGAATACTTGAGCTGTCAAAGAGTATTTCGTTTTACCTGCGCTCACAGTGGTGAATACTGTGATGTTTACTCAATACATGTTTGCGTAAGTGTTTCCTGGGATGATGGTATGATTTACTTCTTGCCCAAGGCATCCTTTTTTTTACTTAAGGAAAACTGTTGCTTAGCTACAGCAAGGGTTAAAAACTGTATTTCCCAGACCTGGTCAGCACTTTTGACTGTGTGGCTGCACTGCTTCTTATCCAGGATGTGCCCGTAGTTTGTCTGTTTGATGTTAAGATTAACTCGATCTGTTTCGTTTTATTCTTCCCTGTGTCTGCTGCTAACCTGAATACCTCTTTCTTTACCCATTCTGGCTCTTCAGAGAAGTAATAAGCACTGATTTTGTAGCTGGCAATCCTGTAATTGGGATGGTTTTGCACACTTACGTGCTGTCTTTCATCTGTATATTTCCGCTACTGACTATTCTAATGCAGTATCTCTGTAATGTGAATTGTAGAAGTCTTGAGTTGCTTGTGCTTCACTGAGGTTTCAAGGCTCAAGGTGTGACAGGGCTCTCTGTACTAGTTGAGCAAAAAATGCATTTTATGATAGTTTCTGACGTGTAAAATTTGCAGAGTTCGTTATCCTGTAACTTTTCGTATCTGTTTTTGGTTCTTGGGTCCTTTGTTCATTTTTCAGTTTCTCTCTCTCTTTTGTATTTTGATAGTGAAATAAGGAGAGAATTTTTCTCTTTATCTGCCATTTCTTCATTAAAGTTAAACCCTGGTATTGTACTTCTGAAAGTCTTTCTCATCATCTTCATTTTTTTATTACTTGACCATATTCCCTTACTGATACAAACTGCCACTTTTTAATGTCTTTTATTTTCTTGGGTTATGACCATCCTTTTCAATACCTAAAAGTCTTTATTTTTGCCTTCACCTAAGACTGTGAAGAGATAGTTCCTTTGTGCATGTAAAAATACGTTCTTTAAGAAGAGAGTTCAAGATGTCTTCAAGAGAAGAAATTCTCTGTTTTGGCTCAAGATTGTTAAAAGGAGCTTATACCTGAAAGAGATGTAGGAAAGCCTGAAACTCAGAGGGATTGATATAATTTGCTAATCCCCCAGGACTGCAGGTTAAACAGGCGTGTTTGAAGAACAGTTGTAAGACTTGCTCCCTTGAAGACCTTCTCTACTGCTGTCGTGTCTGTGTACAGACAAGCATTCTGAATGCCTTTAGGTAGATGCAAAAGTCAGCTTTAAATCACCTCTTTTCAGAGTTGCAAATACAGCATTCCATAAAACACTGCACTGAAACTTGTCATCACCTGAGTATGGAAGTGCAAGTGATCTTAAAGACCTGGGTACAGCCCTAGCTCTGCTCTGGCTTAGATGTGTGTACAGGGGGTGCACAGTAGCTTGTCATGTTACTTGTTGGAGAGTAAGCTGTGCCTTTATGACCAAAGCCCTGGCAGCTGCGAGTGTGTGTTGCAGTGAGTTAAAGTGCTGTGCAGTAAGCTATACTGCAGCTTGGTTCTGCTGCAGGTCGGAGTTACTTCCTGTGCCACTGTCATTTTGTCCCCTGAGACATGTCATTTTGTCTTGTTTGAGCCCTGAAGTAATCAGGACTGGTGTGGAGTCAGGTTGTTTGATAAAGTTAAAATACTAAAACTGTAATGAGAAAAAAACTTTGTTGTTTTAGTCAGCTTTAAAAGCTGACTCCAGATTTTGACATGGCCAAATACCCTGTGGGTGTTTCCAGCTGGAACATTTTGCTAGCAGGAGGTTCAGTCACAGCTTCTTCCTTTGGCAGCAAGGAGAACCTGACTGGACTCTCTTAGGCCATGGCTGAGAAGCAATACCAACACTGTCATAACTAAGGAAAAAGATCTTTCAAGAGTTTATTTGAATTTTTGACGGATTGTAAACAGTTCAGTGTTTGTGTATGCCTTGGGGTTGCTTTCCTTTATTTGGAGATGACTGAAATAGTGGGAGGAAAAGAATTCATGAATAAAGTGTAACATTTGAGTCAAGTGCTCTATTTTCAATCTCATACTTAAAAAGGAATTGGAAATTAAAGTCCTTGGCAAAGTATACAGAACTTATTCTGTGAGTTTAAATCAATATGCAACATATAAGGGAGCTGTTCAAAATGAAGCATGTTGTATTTTTATGATAAACAGAATAAGGTTTGATGAATCTTGTGACTGGATCATATTGTTGTTCTTGCTTTCTCTGAAAAATGTATGTTGTTTCTAACAACCCTTGCCCTGGATCTGTTCCAGTCTCAGATAAAAACAGTCTTTTTCCAGAAGTGAAGACTGCTTTGTGACTAGAATAGCCAGATTTTAACCTGTTACTTTAAAAACCAAGGTAAACAAAAAGAGCTTTATTATATTAGAGGGAGAAATTAAGTAATTCCGTTCTGAATTGAGCATTTATTAGATAATTCTTCTCTGAATGCATCACTTAAAACAGGATAGGCTGATTATTTGAGAATAAAAAAATATAAATAATATTAGTGACCGCATTAACAGCTGGTTTAAGTTCAGGTGACTGACACATTCTGCAGATAGAGTGCCAGGAAACAAAATGTGATGCAAATATTGACCCTGCTGACAGCATGCTGAATGATGACATGATAATTCTATCAGATGTATTCTATGTTGTGAGCATCCCTTTGATTTCATTTTAACTTGACATTTAACTTTCTCTCTTTTTAAAAAATAAAATCAGAATAAACGTGAAAGCATTTGATTTGTTAAAATGTGTCTTTCTAATTTGTACGTGAAAACATTTGCTTTGGCAGTCAAGGTACCAGATGCTATAATATTTCACATGCAATCTTTATTATTAGCTTTGTTGTTCAATGATATGTCAGGCCTGGTATGTCACAGGAGCAGTAAGGCTGAGGAATATAAATTGGTACTATGTCCTGGAGTCATTTTAAACCATTGTATTTAACATATGTGACATGTCTGAGTTAGCTAGTGATTGAATTAAAGTTCATGATTGACACAGAATGCTCTGTTGTGACAGTGCTCAGGGCCTGCTACATACAGCAACATGTGTAGTCATACAGGAATGTCAGCTTCCAGCAGGTTTCTTTTTTTTTATTTTTCTACTTTAAAATACTTTGGAAGAAAAGATGAAATCTAAAGATGTGGCTTTTATTTGTAGCTGCTTCTGACTATTACTCTATTTCTAAAACCCACTGGTCAGAGTTTTCTTACTATTAAGGTGAACATTCAGTGTCTCCATAGTGAGATTAGACTAGGAGATATCCACCAGAATCCTCCAGGATCCACCACTTGTATTGTGATCCAGGTTTTAAAAGTAGAGTCACAGTCTCCCATTTAAAATAGAACTTGATATGCAGGTAGCACATACTCAACCAAATTTAGCTTTAGATCATGACTGTGTAGTTATGTACACAAGACTGTCAGAAATACATGCATGTGGCTTAAGGCTGGAGTGTTACTGTAACGAGAGTGTTTTCATCCTTTTCTGCTGTTTGTGAACTAGGCATGAATAACTAAATTCATTCTCTTTCAAATTAAGCTGAGCACCTTTGTGTCAGAAGTTCTGATTCATAATTAATTTTAAATTTGGATTTATCTTGGGGAGAAAAATGGAATCTGAAGTGTGGGAATAACTTTTTCCCTTTCTGATGTCCAGTTCTGATTGGAATCACTTTTCAATTAATTTCTTGAGTTTTAATTTGGGTTATTAAACAAGATTATTCCACCACCTAAATTCATGCTGTCTTGCATTTTAAGTGTGTTTAACATTGAACTGGATCCTGAGATTGCAGACTCCAGGAAAAATATATTATTTGTTATGCCATGGCATGATTTAATGTGTGTTTAAATTGTGGCTGTTATCTGTACATGCTAGTACTTTGTGAACTGATTTACTGTACCACCATCCTGATTTGCTACAGAATGTCAAGCAAGCGTGTACACAAATGTTGATAAGTTTATCTTTTGGATATTTTGTGTGTCATCTGTCTCTGCCATTTATGTTTGCACTCAGATTCTGGCCATTAACCGAGGGGAAAATCTGAAGATCCTGACAGTGAAGGTCAACATTCCTGACGGGGTGAAGAATGAATTCTGTTGGTGGTGTGTCAATGAAAGGTCTGCATGGATACATATTCTTACAGAAGTCTCTTTTTTCTATAGACAGCTGCATACTGAAGTGTACCTCATATGTCTCGTTACATTAAGAGGACAAATTAAACAAATATTTATTAGATTAGATGAAATTAGCAAGTGGATAATTCTTATTCTGTATTTCCAACTGCTGTACCATTATGCTGAAAAGATCTTGCCTTAGGCTGTGTTTGCAAGTTCTAGCACCATTCTTCAAGCACTTGAATTTTTTTTTAAACATATGCAAAGGCTGCTGAAATGTGAATATATTTTCAAATTGTAATATGCATCACATCCAGTAGCCTTTACTGAAAGGACTTTGTAGAATCCACTAGGATATACTTCAAACTTCAGAAAATAGCTTCATATGCCTGATTGCAATGATTAAATAGGACTGTCCTGGATTTTAGATCTGTGAAGTACATAACTTCAAGTTTCACAAATGTAAGGAATTACATGTTTAAAAAGAACTTAATGGATTTAACAGACAAACCTAAACATAACTGCCTTCAGTGCATAACTCTCACATATTGTGTGAGCCATTTCTTGCAAAGTTAGAAAACTGGACTGTGAAAACCAGATTCTTTTATTTCTTACTGATTTGTTAATATAAATTGTCTGGATTTTTTAAGCCTGTAGTGAGATGTTTAGTGTTGCATAATTTTGAAGGTCTTTTGCAAAAGTTTAGGTTAAGTGTATGGGGTTTTGTGCAATATCTCTGTCAGTTTTTTTCTTGGAAACTGTACCTTGATGTCCTCTGTTGGAGAATATTGTGATCCAAACTGTGCATCTTCCTTGCATGTATAAAAAACTACTTTCTCTTCTCAGTAGTTTAAGATATTGGGCATTGTTCTGATGGTGTCTTAGAAACTCCTTCCTTTGTATCCTCAAAATGAATAACCAAAAGAATGGAAAAAAATAGGAAGAAATGCACCTTTTAATGTATAAAATTGAATACTGTGATTCTGCTTTAGCATGTATTTCTTTTTCACAGTAAGTCCAAGAAATGGATGTGGTAAAAATGTTCCTTTTCACTGTAGAAATTTAATAGGGCTGTTTCCCTGTGAAAGGGAAGAATAGGGCTCTGAAAGTATTAAAATATTTTTTGGTCAGATACTATTACTCTTAAATCATATTATGCTAAGTAACTTCTCCCCCCCCCCCCCCCCCTCCAGGAAGGTATCAGGATTCATAAACAAACCTGTTTCTTTCTAGTTTTAGTACCTGTAAAAGAATTTCTGTCCTCCCCTCAAGAAGTATATTCTGTAGGCAGAACACAGCTGTCAGTCTTGCTTTTACTGCATCTATGACAGAATTTGGAAGCACTGTGGACCAAAGATAATGGAACAGCTTGTCACTGCTGCACAAATAAAAGTGGGATGTAAATTGAGATATTTTTGGTTGATTACCCTTTTGTGAGTCATCCTGGGATAAGAAGAGTATTGACCTTGGAAATGAATACTTATTAATACTTAGCACTCATGAGGCTATATATGCTTATGGCTTTTTACTATTTAAGGACACTTTTCCACCATTAGAAAACTTCTGAAGGAATGGTTTTAGTACATCTTTGTGCATTAGCATCTGTAGTGGTTTGGTCCAAAATACTCATTACTGTTTATCTGCTGTGAGATAAGAATTAGGAGAAATGCAAAACAGGCACCAAACTTGAAAGAATATAAAGAAGTTTATTAACAGACCTAAAAGAAGGAAAAAAAAAATTATACCACCTTCAGAACTCTCCTCCTCCCCCCACCTTCCTCCCTTCTCCCACTGACAGTGTAAAAAGACAACCCTTGAGGTGTTCAGTCTGTTTACCACTTCCATAATAACCTTGTTTAGTCCATTTAGAAAGAGAAGTCTCTTCTTGCTCATGCTATGAAAACATTATCACAACGAGACAGCTGCCCACTTCCAAATATTGTTCAGTCCATTTAGGAAGAGGAGTCTCTCTGCCTGCATGAGTCCCTTCCCCCGACTTGCAGCTTTTCCCGCAACTGCTTTCGAGGGTCCACTCTTGAAGTTTTTTGGGGTACAATTTTAAGGTTGAGCTGTTCAGAAACAAAAACAGAGGCCCTTCTCCTTCCCTGGGCGCAAAGGGTCTTCATCATCTTCATCGTTAGGACTATCTCTGGGAGCATCTCTAGGGACTGAGGTTTTCTCCTTTCCCGTTTGGAGCAAAAGTCCTCATCTGGTCCATCTCTCCCTGTCCAAACTTCTCATGAAATTACAGCTGCGTCAGCATCTGCCTATCTCAGCGCAGGTGCTTTTGCTTACGAGTTGAACACTCCACATATCTTCATGGAATTACAACAGGATACTCTGATATATCATAGCTTCACAACAGAATTTCAGCTTTAAGCATCTCCTCTCTCTCTTCCCTCAGGTTTTCAGCTCTTCACAGCAATAAAAAGGGTTAATCTCACCTCGGCCTTGCAGCTTTGCAGCTGGAATGTTGAATTTTTCTTATCGAAGTGGAGAGGGGGGAGAGCCGAGCCGCTTCGGCTGCCCACGGCAAGGCAGTGGGGGGGTTCCACGGCTGGAACAGGTCCATCGGCTCCAGGATGGCCGTGGCCCGGCCCGGCCTGGCCCAAGCAGGGCCCGCAGCCACCTGTCCCAGCACCGGAAACGAGAGAGAGCTTGGAGGGGGAGTTTGCCTATTCTTAAATGTGGATAACAGAGGTGATCACAACTTTAAGTGGCTTAGAGAATTGTCCATATTCAAACTGGCCAGCTGATAGGTTCTATCAGTTCCCAGAGGAAACTGTAAGCACCCCTTAAGCAAGGACATCCCTTCCGGGACTATGCTTGCTAACCTACGACAGATTCTGATCTTCCTCATTAGATTGACAACTGTGTTACCAAACTGACAAACAGTGAGTGTGTATTCTTCCCTGCAAGCTTTGAAATGATTGTCCAAGGGTAGAATTTGCATTATTTTCATTGCATTGATTTGCTGGTTAGAGCAGAAGGTTTATAACTTTTATCTGAGTCAATGGTTTCAAAACTTTGCAAAGGTATTAAAACTAATTTGCTAGAGATCACACTATCAGTTGCAGAACCAGAAATGCCAGCTTGCTACAGAGTTTGGCCAGTATTTTAGCCACAAAACAGTATCACCTACTGCGTATTGCATTAGTGGCAAATATTCTGAACTTTCTGTGTTCTGAGACAAATTTTTTGGCATTAAATGCCCCTGAAATAGGAAGTGAGTTTGGAAGACTAGAGTTCTTTATTGCATTGACCTCCATGTAGATGCAGGCTAAGAATATTGTTAATTTTTTTGCAAGTTCAGAATGTTTATTAGCTTGTATAAGCATCTGTTTCCTTGCAGTTGGGGTTTGTGTAGAAAACTCAGGAATATCCTTATACCTGGCCCTATGGATTGTATTTTTCCCCAGAAAATGGCATCTCTGACAGTGAACCTACTTCCTTTAACACTAGAACTCTACTGGTCCCAAAGACTTGGTTGTGAAATTGAACTCAGAGAAGGGATCAATGAGAGAGCCAGAGAGGGGCTGCTTAGCTGTCTTTGAGTGTAAAAGCAACAGGGAGTTGTTCTTTGGGGTGGGGTGAGAGTTTGTTCCAAAGTGGGATTGCAGCCTTGAAAATGAAGTTTGATGTTTGATAATGTTTTTTTCAGTTTCCAGTCAGAATTCTCAGCTCCTCTGTAAAGTCCATGGTACAGGCCTTAAGGGCTTGCTTTGTCTGTGGTTACTAACTTGGTACATGTTTTATATAAAGTCTTGGAGGAACACAAAGCTCTGCTGTTTGTCCTTCAGGTCTGAAAGCCTAGCTGGGCTATTCCTGGGACAGTTATTAATCAGTACTGGTGGTTCTTAACAAGGGTTCTGTTAATTCTGTTTATGTGTAGTTTCACCCTCTGCTGTCTCAGTAGTCTTAAGCCATTTTTGTTTGTTGTGGTCCCTGTTGTGAGCACTAGCACGTGGAGAGCTGATGATCAGAGTAAGATGATATTATGTGTATGGAGCTTTTTAAAAATTTGTCTTTAAAAGTTAGATCTTGACTAAATAATCAAGAAAAATCCATTCTTAGAGGGAGGCTTAACTGGGCTGTGATGGTCTTTAAAAATATACACACGATTTTGCTTTGCTTTTTGCAGCAAAGTGGATTTTTCTCTTCTCTCATGAAGTATTGAAATTATTAAACTGCAGTATTTTATATGATTGACCTTGCTGTTTGAATGCTTTCTCATTTGTAACAATTTCTAACAGAATGTTGCCTAAATTGTAACTTATCTATAGGCAGCTAATAAAAATATCTGCTGTGATAACCTATTTACAGAGGAAAGGTTTGTTAATTGGCTTTAATGGACGGAAGAGAGGAGGAAACAGCTGCCAGGTTTCCAAACTCATTCTTATTTGTGCTGAGGATATTTTCTGGGGGATTGTAGTCATACTTGCCACCTGTAAAAACTTCATGTTTACAGAATGTTATGGCAATAAGAGGGTTTAAAGCCCTTGCCAGTTTTATATAGGTATGGAAAGTGTCTCTAGTTACAAATAAATATAGTAGAACTATTTGCAAAAGCTGTTAGCAAAGTGATGAGGTCATGTTTAGGCTAAGCACTGAATTACAACCCTGAATGTTGTAAAACTAAATGGTGAGCTTAATTCTGCTCCTGTGTCCATCTGCTCAATGCAGGATTGACTTGATCACACATTTCTCAACTATTATATGCACAGACACTTAGAAAAGCTGTTTCAGGAAATTGCAGATCCCCTTAGACAACTGAAAAGCTGTCTGGGTAGGAGCAATTTAGAATTCTCAGCATTTATGACTGGCTGCAAGTAAACAAGGTCAAAAGTAAAATTCAGTTCTGTTTTTGCCTGCACCTGCACACTTTATGAAATTACCATAATTCTACCATGTTTCATTTAAAAAACCCAAGCCAACCAAACAAAAAACTTCCAAAACTTGCATGCTTATTTTTTAATATATCTGAGTATCTCCCATTACAATTTGGGATCCAGGTATGTTAAATAATACAGTAAGTGAAGAAAACTCTGAATGTTATAAATATTTTTTAAAAGTAATAAGAACCAGGTGGACTTTAACAGAAAATGTTAATAGTATTTACTTCTGTTTGAGTATAACATATCTGGTTGCTTCTCCTCAATCTCTTCTCGTAGGTTGGACAATCTCAGTCAGTCAGTTCTGCTTTCTCAAGGACACACCCCCACACCAACCCACAATCCCCCCACCCCTCTCCTTTATGGAACTTTGCCCACAACAAAAAGATCAATTGATTAAATACCTATGAAGCTTTGACAGTGAGGTGTATTTTACAGCAAAATTTGAAGTACTTGTCTTTGTAGTTATGACTACTGTGTGTTCTCCCTAGAAAAGAGTTCAAGGTTTCAAAGAGTTTGGCTTAGAAAAAGTTGGGAAGCAGTCTTGTGTTTATTATTGTTTATTTAATTTTCCCTTTTCCTTTATTATTAGTTACACTTCAAATATATTAATAACAGGTAAAAGAAAAAAATAATTTGCAAGTTTTTTGGCTTTTGTGGTTTAAGAAGTGCTGTTAAATTAGTAAGATTTCATTTAGAAGCTGAATAGAGATACTCAAGGCATTCCAAATGAAATTTCAATTGGGTTTCATTTATTGGCATTAGTTTTGCTCCTTAATCTCCATCTGGGCATAGTTGCCTTTCATCAGTAATTCTGCAGTGACAGTCAGAGAGGGTGTTTTGTCATTTTTCTAATGTACTGAGCAATAGCAAACAAAGCAACCCCAAAGGTGATATGGAACCAAGTTCTTTGTTCAGTTGTAATAAGCTTTGACTTCTCAAAATGAAGAAGTTTTTTTGTTTTCTTTAAAACATAAACCATGATTGTGTTCTAATACCTAAGAAAAGGAAATATATGCCTGTCCCTTGTGTGGTAATAGAACTATGAGCAACTTCTCATTCCATTAATACTAGACTCATGATTTAGTTGCCTATTATAGTAATTCTGTGGTTTATAGGATTTAACAATGTAGAAGCCTTCTTTGAAAATTCCTTTTTTATCTAGGTGTTTGCATATGTTCTTAAAATATTTCTTTTATTTTTCTTGTTCCCATCTTTTGCAGATGGAGACCGAAACAATTTTTAAAACCAGAGTTTATGAGGATACTACGGAGTTCTGTAGAGGATGCATATAAACGCCTTATATATCCTCTTCTCTGTCGGGAATTCAGGTAAGCTTGGAATAAATCTGTATTTTCATTATACTGATTTTTTTTAGCAATTCCCTCCCCAGTGTTTTGTTAGAATACCTTTTATCTGTTTGGAAATATCAGCGTGTTTCTAATCCTCTGTGCTTACAGAAGAAATGAACTATATTGGTTGTATAGATTTAATTTCTGACCCTATCCAGTTCAGGCTACAGGAGGTAAATGATCGTTCTGTGCAAACATTTTACATGTTTACATTCTAGATATTTGTACATTTATCTAACAAAGAGCAATTTAGATCTGTGTTATCATCACAGTTTTATCTTTATTCTTGTAATAGCATAAACCAGGATGTCACTGAATTTTCCCTGCATGACACTGTTCTGACACATTTTCTTTTACCTGTCTAATAGAACTGAGCAAACTATTGTTAGGGTTGGAAGCACCCCTCGTGTTTGCCAGCTGCATTTTGTGGCAAACTAATTAGTCATTGTGTTAGTCTGATACTATTCTGTAAGTATTGTGATGTGCCTAGAGAAGTCAGTAAACTTATTACTGGTGATACTGTAGTAATGATGTCATTGGATATCATGTCACTTGTTAAGGTCTATAATACTGTTCTGAATTTAAAGGAAACTTAGTATCAAATTAACATGAATTGAGTAGGGTATATTGTGGTGTAGTATAGGAGTTTACCACATAGTGGAAATTATTCAATATGTCAACTAAAAGCATTATCTTCTAATAGTTAACAGTACTTACGGTGTGATTCTTCAATACAAGAGAAGCTCCTCAAAACATAACATGTTTCATTCTGACAAGGCTATCTGATACGTGACCTAAAAGTTAATGCCTTTTCTGAGGTAGTTCAGAAGGAAATATCAAAGAGACCCTGTTTCTTGGACCAGAAATGTTGACATGAGTTGTATCAAAATGATATGGTCTCTAGTACCTAACATCAGCGACTATGAAATGTAGTTCTTCTGTACTTTCCTGGGTGTGCTCTTGTGTTTGTGTTCAAATTGGAGTTGTTTTCCTGCCACTTTTTCATGGACATCATTGCCTGAATGGTCTGTGTTCTACCCCTCTGAAAAGAACCATCAGCTCAAGATTTTAATAGCGTGTATTTCCAGCATGTATTTTTGGGCTTCTTCACTACAGTATGTTGTGTTTGCTTATTGCTTTGCAAGCAAAATTGCTTCACCTCTTTTGATTAGTGAGTCTAGTTTTTTGTTACTTAGAATTTCACAGATTTCTAAAGTTACTGACTTCAGTTGTTATTTTGTGACCACAATACATGCAGCTACTCTAGGGGAGCCACTGTGTCTATTGTGGCCAAAATAATGAACATCTCATGGTGGAGAGTTCACTTGTTGGCTTCTGTCACGTGGGAGTGAAAATAGTTGTCATTCCTAGCCATTTCTACAATCAAACTCCTTTAAAATAATGAAAAAAGACCTACTTTTTAGTGGGGTTTGGTTTTAAGAGAACTAAGCAAACTGACATACGGGTACTTCAAGGCTCTTTTATTGTGTTTTTATTCTGTGGTTTTTACCACAGGACTGTTGTGGCTTGTGTTGTATATAACACTTTGAGGACTGCTAGAGCAGTAGGTTGCTGAAAGTTTTTTGTTTTCTTAAAGGGAAAAAAAAAGCTTCCTTCCCTACTAGTTATTAGATGTAGCTCACAAGTAATCAATGAGAAGAATATGAAGCTTGCTGCCTGTTCCTGAGTGGATATCTGCTTAGGTTTTACTCTTTGTGGTAATGTTGCGTGATTGGTGGTGTTTGAGTAGGAAAAGCTGAAACCTCTCCCGTACAAAGGAACTCAAAGCACCTGACAGTGATATCCTGGTCCCTGACCACTTAACCCTTATCCTTCTTCCGTTTTCTTTCCGGACGCACCAGGAATGTTTTTTCCGACTCTTGCAAAGGGCTGCTAAAGTATTCAATACCTCCTTTTAGCATTAATATTTCCAACCCACCTCCTGCTGTTCTTTTTTCTTTTTATTATCATTAAATGTTGGAACAGAAAGTTTCCAAGAGTGTATTGAAATTGCTGGTGCTTCTAGTGATCAGAAGAAGAATGAAACTTGCCAGCAAGATGATTACCTTATTTATTGTTTAATTTCCTTTCTTCCATTCTGTCAGATATCATTTCTTGTATCTGGTATAATAATGTCCAGTGTTGCTTTTGGCTCTTTGAAATAAATTTTATCTTGTTGCAGTACTGCGTGGAATGATTCCGTCAGGGTTTCATGCAAGTGATGTGGCATGGGCATATTTTTTAATGGATAATCCTTTCATAATTTTCCATGCTTTCTTGCAGAGAGAGCTTTCTTTCCTCTGTCTTCAGGGACACAAACATTTCTCTGTATATCTTGTTTCACACCTGAAGCTAGTTCACAGATATTTTTCCATAGAAAGGATTGCATCTCAGACTGTACATGGAAGTGGGGAATTTTAAATCTGTTTGAAAACTGAATCTTATAACATTGACTGTCGAAACTAGTAGGTCATGAATAGGTTATTTGCTTTTATTATAATACACCTGTTAGTGATATACAGTCTGAGTGCTTTGTAGAATTCAAGGGAGGGGCTTGGAGTCCTGACTTGATTGATATTTTTTCATGAAGTAGGAACTGAAGAGTTTTGAGGTTTATTTGTTTGGGGTTTTTTTTCCAAAATAGCCATTTTTTTTGTGTTTAGAGAGTAGGACTGTTCTCTGCCTTTCATCTCTGCCATGTCTCTGCCATTTTAATGAGAATTGTTGTAAATTGCAAAAGCACGAAGATGGACATCTTGCCATTTGGATGAAGCCAGTAATACACTGAAAAAGAGAAAGATATTAGATCGTTTGAGGTAGTTTGATTTTTTTTTTTTTCCCCCCTTCTTTCTGTTTTCTTTTCCAAAGGATCAAATGATTATACCAAGCTTGAAATTAAGGGCCACTACTTCGGAAAGTAGATCATGTAATTGATACAAGTGATGAGTAAGAGACAGTGAGAAAAGAGATGTCTATATTTGAAATTTAAAAATACAGGATATTATGTAGTAGAAAGGACATTCCCCCTACGCACCTGGCAATTTCAGTAACATTTCCTGTTACTGTAAAAGTTTCTATATATCCATGCCAATTTTAAACATGATTTCCATAAGACTGACATAACTAATAACATGTGTTCAGGGGCAATTTTAATTCCTACACAAGTCCGCCTTCATAGATGGACTGATTGGAATTTGCAACGTGGGAGGACTTGGCCTTGTGGGAAGCTGGGACCCTGTATCTTTGGGATAGATGGAAAGATGGAATTTGGCCTGTCTTTGTACAAAGCCTCCAGTCCAAGGGCATTCCCTTCCCTTTTTTACAAGCCACTTTTAACCTTCATTTGCATGCTTGGGTGACTGGTTGATTCTCTGTTATGTGTGTATATAGAAGATCCATACTTCTGTGAGGCTTAGGTATCTGCTTTTGTTTTCTCTGGTCTCTCATAAATGGCATCTAATTATTCAGTCTCTGGACTCTCCCTAGAAGAAACTTGTTCTATGGTTTAGCTTATTTTTTTTCTATTTAAAAAAAAATAGAGAAGGGAAAAGTGGGAGAAGGATGCTTCAAGACTGAATGATCAGGAAATGGAATGGCAGCTGAAATTCAGTGGAATGAGTGTAAAATGATGCTTGCTAAGGGAAGTAGTTATCTTTTTATAAGTATCTGAGCTATCCTGCCACAGGAGAGATGCTTTGGCACTGTGGACGGTAGCTCCACATAAATGTTAAGTGCTCAGAAGATAAGATTATTTAATTAAGGAATAAAGACAAAGAATCATTGATTTATTTGGCCTGTATTTGGAATATAGTTGTCTGTTTTGGTCCACTCACTTGCAGAGGGGAGGAAAAAGTTGGAAAACAATTCACTGGAACTGGAAAAGGCCCAGTGAAGGGGTATAAGGAGTGAAATAATTTCTCTGGAAAGGAAAAAAAAATGACTACACTATGACTTCAGCTTGGAAAAGGGAGGACTTGGAGATAAATGATGTGTGAACAGTGGAACGAGGCTTCTAGGGATAAATTTTTACTTCCCTCCTGTATAAAGCTTAGGGGAACATAATAAAAAGAATCAGTTTCTAACCAAAAGGTGGCAGCTATTACACAGTTTGTGATGGACCTGCAAAACTCACTGCCAACAGACTCTGTGGATGAAAGAAATATATCTGTCTTCAGGAGGAGATTGGATAGTTGAGCAAGAGCTCTGTTATGAGCCAGTAAAGAGACGATTCATGTCAAGCTCAGGAAATGCTCTGGAAGTAGTTGGAGGCCAGGATAAGATTATGGGACAGATATGCTAGTGCTGCTTAGGCAACTATTTGGAGACAGCATACTGGGATAGAGGGACAGCTTAGCCGAACTGGTGCAGCCATTCACACGTTTGGTGGCGATGTACAGTGTGTCTGTTCTTTGCTGAGAGCACGTTTGAACTGCAAAGGAGCCTTGTAATGCGTGTATGGGCTTCACCATCTCACTTTAAATTGTGTCTGGGGTAGTCTGGTCTACCTGCTACAGAAACAAAGCACATGGATAAAAGGATGCATGCACACTTCCGTAGGAAATGTTCAATCAGTAATGTGTGAAAGAGCATCTAGACCTCTCTCTGGACTGGTTTACAAATAAGAGATGATGAGGACTTACTGGTTCTTTCTATACCACTGTGGGATGGGACAGGGCTGAGCTGGTTGGTTGGTTGGATGCTGGGCAAATTCAAGTCAGGCTGTTGAGTTCTTCCACATCCAAAAACTGCTCAGAACAGCTTCATATTCCATCATGTCAAATAGCCCTTATGAGGGTTGTCTTTGAACTATTTGTAGCCTGTTTGTGCCATGCACTGATTGACCTAAACAACTTGAGTGATTTTCCCTGCCCCTTTCTTTTAGGGTTAGTTTAATGCAGGTTTTTTCCATTCTGTAAAAATAAACCCAGATAGTAGGGGGTTTTTTTCAGTGATAGGTAAAAAGAAAAGGAGAATAAGGGCACTGGCTACCTTTAAATGAAGGCTTTACTGGATTGCTTTTGACTCCCTAATTACTGTAATTACTGATGATGTAATGCATCTGCAAATGGTAATGAGTACCTGCAAAAGAAAAACCAGTGAGGTGATGAATATTTTTGTACCCATTACTCTTTCAGTTTTGTTTTTTTATATAAAGTGCCACACCATGATGAAAATACTTGTCCTTGTCTGTCATTGTCTTGACGGCCACATCTGACAAGAAACACATCGTGCATGTTGTACATCTTCACTCAACAAGACTGATTTGTTTCTTGTGACACTCTGCAGTAAGTGTTCATGCTTCAAGTCATCAAAGTCAATCCTTGCTGCACTACCTCACTTCTTTCTGTTGAAGAACATAACTTGGAAAAGAAAGGGAATGCTGTGGCCCCAGAAGCTTTCTCATTTGGTTCTGAGGAATCAGAATACTCTCCTAGAAAAAGCTCAAGTCTTCACGGCTCTTTGATGTCTGTTAAATGCAGTAATCCAAAGACAAAATTAAATGCCTCATGAGTCATGGCATGTTAGCAATTAATTGGAGGGACTCTTCCAGTGTCTCTCTGGTACCTCTCAGTGTAAACCATCGTCCTTTTTTTGCTGGGTGGTGATTTTTCTCTAGAACTGTGAAATTAGGATGAATTCAATCCATGCCTCCTTCAAATCCACTTTTCTTTACAATTTGGTATCAGCTTTGAAAGGAAGATGTTCTTTGCTCAAAATTATGAGTTGATGTTTGAATATTAGTTGGTGGGTGTATGTTCTTGCAAGTGTTTCTCCTGTACTTTTTATATTGGCTGACTTTCTTAGAACAAAAATGAGATGGTATATAGTTGATCCTTTTTTAAAAAGGTGTCAACTTGATTTGAATTGTAACATTTAATTAAAGATGATGGAAACATGATTGGAAAAAGCCTTACAACTTTGGAACAATTAGTAAGTGTATTTGAAAGCTAATTGAAAGAAAAATGTTTTGGCTTTTTTTTCTTTTACTTCTGTCCTTCTAAGATCCAAGTTGACATCTGATGCAGAGAAGGAGTCTGTGATGATGTTTGGGAGGAATCTCCGTCAGCTGCTTCTGACCAGCCCTGTGAGGGGCCGTACTTTGATGGGAGTAGATCCTGGCTACAAACATGGCTGCAAGTTGGCAATTATTTCACCAACCAGTAAGTTTCAATTACAAACATTTTTGGAAGGACTGATAAAAATGTATTCATTTAGAGTAAAGATAATTTCAAAACCTACTTTTTAATCGAATTGGTTTTTTTTTTTTTTTTTTGAAGCTTTTAGTATTTTCCACACATCCTGTCGTGTAAATTCCTTTCTTCAGCTAGCTCAAGGTTAGGTTTCTGGCACCTGGATTCCAGTGACTTCTTTGGTGTTATTACTTCTCTCTTAAATAGAATTTAAAATGCCTTCTGCCTCCCTGAAAACAGGTTCAAATAATTGCGCCCCTCAGTAGTCAGCAAAGAGAACACCTGGCATTTTTACTGTTTAACAAAGAATTTGAATTTAAATACTTTCTATAATATTGCTTTGTTCATGGCTAGTATCTTGGACATCTGGACACTTTATCAGCCCTTTTTGTTTAGTAGTGTGTGTGTTAATGTAAGAAGTCAGAAACACTGCAAAACTTCTTAGTTCACATACAGAACAGAGTCTTTCCGCTGCATCCTAGTCTGTTCAGGGGATACATACCTCTTTAGGCCCATGCAAAAATTATTTGTTTTTCTTTTATTTTGTTGCTGCATTTTGCCTGAGAATATATCCACCCCAGGTGAATGTAAAGAAAGTTGTGTTCTTGAAACTTTAGAAGGCAGTAAAGGTGAGGTAAATGATTACGAGCTTTCATTGCACCATTAGCTATCAGTACTAGTTAATACAATTCTTTCCAAATGTGATAGATGGGGTGATGACAAGAGCTAGCACTGGAATTGTAGAACTCCTGTACTGCAAGTCCTTGGATTTTCTACTTTTCATCAGTCTTTACTGGATTTATAAATTGTACTACACTAGAACAATAACTCTTTTGCAGTAAATTGCTCTTTTTCTCTATGATATAATACATTATCTTTACTAATAGGTTTAGATGCTTATTGCTTGTTACATGAATGTATCTGCAGGGAACTACAAAATGCATTAACTTGTTTTGCTTTGCCAGCCAAAGCATTCTTGTCCTATGCCCACCATACATTTCTTCTAAATGGATATAAAGATCAAAGAGAAAGATGGCTTATTAAGAAGCTTTCTTTGTGAATCATCAAATTAACTTTAGTAGTTCTGCAGGACATAGCTTTTGGACCTTTGTGGGTTTAATCAAGTGGATTTGCCTTTCGTTCTAGGTCAGATACTCCATACTGATGTAGTTTATTTGCATTCTGGTCAAGGATTTCGTGAAGCTGAGAAGATAAAGAGGCTTCTGCTACAGTACAAGTATGCTAAAGAAACTTCCATTTGTTGCTCCTTCTTACCAAACAAAATGAAAATCTTCATTATAGGAATACTTGATTTTTGAGTGCAATAAGAATTCAATTGATTTAACTGGAAGTTTATTTTTTTTTAATCTGGTTCAGAGCTTGCTTTTTCTTTTGGTCTGTATTCATGTTTTTACAGTACATATATTTTAGAAGCAGGTGAAATCAAGACACGGCTATGAGTAAGGCTGCATGCTATGAATGTATTCCCATAAAACTCTGTCAATCCATTTATTTTTAGGAATAGAAATTAGCATTCTGCTAAGACATAAGTTTAGCCCCACAACCCCCAAACCACTTACCAATCTTTCCCTGTTCCGAAAGCCACATTTGTTAAGCCAAGGAAATCCTGCACAGGTAGATCTCCAGATGGAATTGCAAACAGGGGCAGCATGATTAAAAGTTTGTGTCCAGCTAGTCTGTGGACAGACATCTGGTCTACTGAGTCAGCTGCTGAACTGCTACAGCATGCAGTCCAGTTTGTCTTTAAGCATTAGATTGGCTTTAAGCAAGGTGATTTGGTGACTGACTGGCTGTGGTGTGGGCAGTCAGAGGGAATGACCTTGCAAGCTGTTGGAAAGGATGATATTCCCATTAAGAAATTAAGATGCTGATTGCTTTGGCTTCTGCTCTTTTTCATGACTCATACCAGATGAGAGAAATACGAGGTAAAAGTGTTTGAGGACTGTAAATAACATTCCATTTATTAATATGAAGTATCATTTTTGGGTTTTCTGCTTGTATTACCATTGTACAATTCCTTTACAAATGAGTGAAAATTCTGATTTATCTCATGAACTGTCACATTGAAAACGTGTTAAGCACAACCTGATACTTCTAGAAATATGTTCTCATTACATCTGGGCCTTGTCTTATCTAAAATCAGATGTATTGGTCATTATTGTGGATTGAATGCGATGCATGAAAAAGTATAAAAGATATTTAAGAATAATTGTTTGTTTTTTTTAACCTGCACAAAGCTGCAGCACTGTTGTGATTGGCAATGGCACGGCCTGCAGAGAAACAGAAGCTTACTTTGCTGACTTAATTATGAAGAAATATTTTGCACCACTGGATGTTGTTTACTGGTAAGATCGCTTTGCTGGGATATTACTCATTTGTTCGGCATATTTTAATTTAACAGGTAGTTTTAGATGTAATTTTTGAAGTATTTCTTTTTGCTGCCTTGTCTGTATTTGGGTCAAGCTTGGGCCAATGTTCTAGCCAAAGAAAAATGGCTGTAGCTCTTTGAAGCATGAAAGTAGTTATCCTGAGTCAGTAAGAGGGACTCACTGAAGCATTTTATTTTTTCTTCCTGAGGTTCTCTCTGTTGCTATTATTGTAACAAAGTATGTGAGAATAGCAACAGTAACAGCTACCAACCTGTTTGGCATAGTATATTTATTTCTTGATAAATGAGGTTTAACTACATGTGATAAAGCTTCTGTTGTCTGACTACAGTATGAAATGCTTGCTAATCCTATGGGAATTAAATGATCTGGAAATAAATATTGTGTTAATACCGAGCAGAGAGTAGTGAAGATATTTATCCTTTTCAGACTTCAAATCTTATCCAATAGTTTGTTGAATTTAAACTAAAATATTTTTCTGCTGGTTTGGATGGAAACTGTATTTTATCACTTTCTTTTTTGCCATGCAAAACTGCAGAACCCCTCTTTTTTTTTTTAATTCACACCTTTGTTTTTTTCTAAAGCATTTTTTGTGGTTTACCTTGGATTATCTTTTGTGCTGACATTTAACAGCAGTATTTAGTTTTCACTGTCTTAGCATACTGAAATAAGTTTTCTATATTTTTAAAAAGGTTATGGCCTTTCACTGTTCAAATTATTCTATACATTTAAAGGTGCCTTTTCTTTGTAAATTAGGAAGTGGTCTTACAGATATGTTTAACAAATGTGTTAGGCCTACTAACTTCTGTTGTGATTGCAGTTGTTCTTTGTTTCTAAGATTCCCAAGTAAATTTGCACAAGATTCGGTTCCTGAATCCCTCTTATTCCAGGAGACGTAGTGAAGGTTTTCTAATTGTGATTGTTTGTAAAGGGAAGAGGCTATTCAAGCTTCTGAAAAATTAGGCATCCTCATTACTGAATCCAACACGAAAGCAGTGGATGTTTAACGACTGTAGAGAGTGCAAAACACTTCATACTGTGTGGGTTTTGGCAAATTCTTAATGTCACTATTGTTCACATCTGAAATAGTGATTTTATTTATTTATTGATCATATACTAGTTTACACAGAAAAATTTATTTATATAATACTGTGATTGTTTTTTTTCCTCACAGTGTTTACCCTTCTGATTTAATATTTTCTGCCTGTTTGTATTTCAAGATGACAAAATTTTCAAAGTAGTACTTAAGCTACCAAGTTCTTGGAGCTGATAAAAGCTCTTGTGTAATAGGAATTAGTATGAATGCTGTAAGGCAGAAGTCAGGCCAATAATTTTTTAACCTTTCACTTTCTCCAAAACTTCTGATATTTGTAGCAAAAATGTATAACTGCATTTGTTTAACTTGCCATGTTATATCCTGAAAATTAACATAATCAAAAATATTTTTATTTATTTATACGTTTATGTTGCTAATGGTTTTCTTGTGCTGTGCTCATACAGCAAAGAGCTAGTCCATATTTCAGAATTTGTGTGCAGAGCCATGAGGTATTCCATGTTAAAGCAATGTGATTTTTTTTTTTTTTGTACTTCATGCTATAGGTGACATCTGGGATTCTTGAACTTTGTGTACTGCTGTCTGTGTGTGAATTGATGTATGTGAGTTTTCAAACAGGTTGGATTTGCAGTCCTTGTCTCTCTTCACATTTTGTCAGTCTGTACTGAGTTTTTTTCTAAAGACCAGGGTTTCCATATATCCCTTTCTGATAAACTAGTTTCATGTACTTTGCTTTATCCAGTGTTGGGGTTTCCAGGCCATGCTGCTGAATCCTTCAAGGTAGCTACTTTTTCCTTTCCAGCTCCAGAATGCATTAATCTCCTTGGTATTTCTTAGTAACAGAAAGGAACGATGAGTCCAGCCATCCAGCCCCTACTTCTGATAATCCAGTGAAAAGCCTGGAATTTATGTCAGTCTGAGTTAAAAAATGTGATACTTGCTAAGTGAGGAGCACTTAGTGCAGTGTTACTGTTTGAGCAATAGGTGACAGGAGGTGTACACTGTGAGAACTGCTATACCTTTTGAGGGGAATTGTGAAAGGTGATTTGGAAGAATATGCTCTGCTGATCCTCTTTTTTTTTTTTAAATAGTAAAGAGCTCCAGAACATGTGCTTTCAGATCACAAACAACTTTTCTGCTTCCACATACAAAGTCTTCCCTTGATTAGGTTGTTTTCTCATGACAGGCAAAAGTATGAGGACTTTGTTTATATATAGGCTAAATACAGATCTCTTATCAGTTCTGTGGAAACCTGTGTATGCTTTTGAATGAAATGATCTTTATGAATTGTTTTTCAGTTAAAATCTGTAAGAAATAATTTCAGCCATTGTTGGAACAGCTAATTCTTAAAGTAGGTCTGCTTCAGCAGGTTGCAATTGTAAATAAAGAATGGATTTGCTAATCAATATAGTGTTTGAACTGTGGGAAAAACAAACCAACAAAAAACCCCAAATGAAACAAAACAACCTGAACACCCTAGAACAAAAAACCCCATCCAGTACTTGAACTGTAACAGTATGAGTCAGTTGCATCTAACATGATACCATTTCCCAAGCCTTGAGCTTGTCACAAGGATGCAGAGCTGCATCAAGGTGGAAGTCCTTGCCCAGCAAAACAGAGCTCAGCTCATTGCTGTGTGCAAGTTTTAGAGAATTACAAATTGTATTTGCATTGAAAATCCTTTTTCCTTAAAGGAGTCCAAATGTACAGGGGATTGGCAGATGAGGCTGGATTGTTTTACAGTGCTTTATAACCAAAATCCCACTTGACATAAGCTGTTGTTCAGAAAGGTGGCTTAAGGGGAGGTACTACAGACTTTGGCTTCCTTGGCAAATATTATCAGTGGAGAATAGGATCAGGAATGATGATAAAAAAATAAAAATCTGTTCATACTTTTCTGTCCAGTTCATCATATAGAGCTGGGAATCATGCATTTCCAGGGAAATGAGCCAATAATAGAGTATGTAATTTCAGAAAGGCGTGTGCTGTTGGTGCACGCACAAATAATGAAGGCTAAAGGTAATATATGAAAAGAGTAATTAAAGTAAAAAAAACTTAGGGGCCAATACAAACTGCGTAGAGTTTTACCAAAGTTTTCCAAAGAGAAGACAAACCAGTGAAGACAGTAGTAGGAAATGAGGCATATGGCATGATTTTTCATGTGGCTTTAGAACCTGTCTGGACTCAGTGTGACAGTTTTTGATTTAAAGTAAATATTTTTCACTATTTTTGTAACTAACATGCTTTCAGATAGCTACATCCAACCTAAATAACTGCAGGACTTTATTTTTTTTTTTTTAAATGTAGTTTCTCTTTTAGAACTATGTTTATTGACTTAGATTGGGACTGGACTAGAGCCAGGGACAGTCATATCTAGTCTTTGGGTTTTTTGTTACAAATCAGTTTTTGTTACAAGGTTCAATAAATATTCTTGATTATTTATGTTAGTTCTATTGTGAGTTCTTGCCAAAGATACATTGTATTATAACCAAAACAGACGTTCTAGTTTAGACAAGTGTATTTGTTTTAACAGGACCAGAAATGTAAATGAAACAACATTGTCTTCAGCATTAACATGGCATATGATGAACTTTTAGGATTTCATTGGCCTTTTTGGATTAAATCAAAATCTTGAAAAAATATTTCAGGAATCTGTTTTTCTTTGATTGCTGTCAGTTTGAGGCATCTTGGAAATGAAAACTATCTGAATGACAGGTGAACTATGCTAAAGCAGGACAAAACTAACAGCTCTGTATTTGGCAAAATCAAATCACAATTTCTCTTTCAGCCTCAACAGTTTCGTTGTCACAATACCAGCATTCTTACTGGTCTGACTCCTATGTGCTTGCTACATTAATGCACACTCAGAATAAAGTATTTCAGCTTGTATTTAAAAGCTTGATAAGTGTCAGGAATTGTTAATTGTTTTCAACGTGCAGTATAGAATGCAGCCAGGCAAGTGTACTTTTTGTTGTTGTTTAGATGGGTTGGTGTTTAATTTGTCTACTTGATTTTAAACTTGATGCAAAATCCTTTTCTGCCACATACAGCAAAATCTTTTCTTACTCTCAAGACTTTATAAGCAATGTAATTAATAATGTACTGTTTAAGTTCAAACACTTCTATACTGTGACAAATAGGGGAAAGTCTGTAATGTCTTGTAAAGTTCTCATTGGGTTTTCTTTAATGTTTAAATTGTCTGCTTTAGAATACTTAGAAATGTTCTGCTAAGGTAGAATAGGACTGTAATACCTTTTGAAGTTGGACTTTGGTGGCAAGAAATTGATTTAGAAATGTTTGTTCTACAGGATTTTAGGTCCGCTTGTATTTTATAGGTGTCTGCACATGCTTTAAATATCCTTTTCAATTTAAATGTGTGTTTTATGTTGTTGAATATCTACATTATGCTCTCTCAGCTTTAACAAATGCCACTTTCAAGTTCCATGCCTCTACATTTCTAATGTTACACTAGCTTAATTCCCATTACTTTTCTGCTTCATAGCACTCGCAGTTTGAAAGGGACCTAACATTCGGGTTCACATTATGATAATTAGGTTTCAAAGCAGTGTGGGGGGATTAAGATGTCTGAAGTCTAGTTGCCGAATAAAGTTCAGAACTACTTGTAAAACTTGTTTGAGTGGTTAACAGAAGTGGTTTTATTTATTCAGTGCTCATGCAGCATTAATCCGTATTTCATCAGGTACCCACAGTGCTGTAACTCTAGATATGACCTTGGGACTTAATTTACCCCATCTCAGTTTTCCTTATTAATGTGCCATGAAAGAGCTACATGAAAGATAGCCAACTTCAAAGCACCTTTTCAAATAAAGTGGTTGATATGAATCCTCTGGTATTTAACACTGTCTGTCAAATGTTTCAGCTGGTTTGCATCCTTTTACAAGCTATTGCTTGCTGCATTAATGCAGTTGTTTCAAGTCTGTTGAGAGTATGAAGGGGGTAGGGGTAAGGGAAACTTTATTCTTTTTTCTTTTTGATTGTGTTTTCTTTAAGCTGTGATTTTTGTCTGTTAAGCTATATGACTTTATTGATGACACATTTATGTATGCACACCTACACACCTTAGATCATTAGCTGTCTGATCCAGAAGGTGGAAAGTAGTTTGGAAAGTTTCGGCTAAAGGAATACATATTCAGCAGAAACAATGCACACATCTGAAATGTGCACTGAAGAACTTTTGTTGTTCTTTCTTCTCTTTCAAGTTCTGTTGAAGTCATGAGAAGTCCTAAACAATAAAGAAATAATTGGAGGAATGAACAGGTTTAAAATGTGAGTGTAGAAGACATAGTCAATGAAAACATTTTAAATTACATGGTGTTTTCTAGCCAAACTGTCTTCTGTCCCTTACTTAAAAGTTATGTTCTGTTGTGTTTATTTACCACAGCTGAATGATCATGCATACCTCAAATGAAAAATCATTTTGTATGTATTTACATTTAGAAAAGACAGTCCTGTAAGTTGGAACCTTACAACATAGAAAATTTCAGACCTAGTCATCCAGACACTTTACATAGAGATGACTTCCTCCTACTACTCCTGGTTATTCATAACTTTGGGTAGTAATTTATCTATTGTTCAGTACAACACGGACTGGAACAAGTGACTGCATTTAAGATAGGATCCAGTGCTTGTTCCTGGTGTATCCATAGACTGGTATCTATGTTGAGCTGAACCCATACTATATCCAAAATGGGAAATTCAGAGGTCATCTTTGGCTTTGAAGCAAGGATTCGCCCCTGCCCTAGCTTTAGACACCCATACCACCACTAGCTGTGTTTTTCTGAGGGGGGGGGAAGGAAATAGGTGAGCAGTGAAGTTGTAGTGGGGCAGGTGAAACAGGAGATGGTAACTTCTGGCTTGCATGGCATGAATTTGAAACCTTTTGAAGCAAACTGTATAAGTGATACACTTGACAATTATGGAGCTGTCTTTGATGTTTCAGAGAAATAATTCATAGTTTTCAGGGTGAGAACAAGGACTAATTGGAAGTCTTTCAATGTAGTTAAGGAGATTATTAATTCCTTTAAGTTCAGAAAAAGAGTAAGATGCATATGGAGTCTAGATTTTAGCAATGTGAAGGCAGGGGTCAGGAAGCAAATGTAACTAGTGACAGAAATCTAAATCTTAAGGAAAAAGTCCATTTTTCCAGAACACTGGGACATGTCATTTGACTTGTGTCCAAGGGAATCTGTAGTAAAACAGTCTTCGGGGAGAGAAGAAAGTTATTTGTGCAACTTCCCTTCTGTGTTTTCTCTTTCTAAGAGTTTTTGAAAGTTATGCATTCTCAATATGTAGATCTCTTCAGACCTTTAAGGGATACTAAAGAGAAGAAAGGGAAGATTTTAGGATGAAAAGCCATTAAACGTGTGACAGCGTGTTTAAGGGCAGTAATGCATTCTCTTCAGTTAGAAATGTACTGATCTCAAATATAGTTTTACAAATCAGATAATTACTGATAATTCTTTCCTTCCTTTGTTTTCTCACAGAGAAGCCATTTGTATTTAGGATTGCAAAATGACTTCTTTATTTTCAATTTTATGTGCTCCACTGAGCAGTAATTTGTACACAGGCTGTTTTCTTGTAGATCTCTATTGTTTTCAGATTAATAAAACAGCTTTTTTTAAGATCAGCTAGAAGTAATCTGGTATTGCAGTGTAACAGAAGTCAGGTGAAGAGGGAAAACCATCCAAAAATATTTGCAAACACAAAAAAAGTACATGTTGGGAAGGTAAAACGTTACTGAGAAATGTCAGAGAAAGAAGATGCAGTGAGCAAATGCTACCACTTCTGCACTAAGTGTGCCCATCAGGTCCCCTGGGGGCAGTTTTGGCATGTGTGTACTGCATGCAGTGTAGTAGTAGAGCAAGATTGGGAGTTTTCCTAAAATTCAATTAAGATAAAATCAGATTTAGTCTTAATTTAAATGTACAGCATAGAACTACTAAAACTATACTGTGAGTAGGGGATTTATTTTTTGTGTGTGTTTGACTATGTTAGTAGAAATCTTTAAAACTATTATCACTTCACACTGTGCGCTGGTCAGTGTTTCCAGTGCGATATCTTTTCATAAGGGCTTTCTATGATGACAAAATTACTCTGGCCTAAAGTCTCTTGTTCAAAGCTGTTTCCAAAGCCCAGAAATAAAGAAGGTTTTAATAGAGTTAAGGAAGATGACTAGGTCTGAAATTCCCTGGATTGCTCCACTCAAACAAAGAAGAGCAACAAAGATGTTGAAGGGCCTTGAGGGGAAGCTGTATGAGGAGCGGCTGAGGTCGCTTGGTTTGTTCAGCCTGGAGGAGACTGAGGGGAGACCTCACCACAGTCTACAACTTCCTCATAAGGGGAAGGGGAGGGGCAGGCACTGAGCTCTTCACTCTCATGACCAGTGACAGGACTCAAGGAAATGGCACAAAGCTGAATTGGGGGGTTTAGGTTGGATATTAGGAAAAGGTCCTTCACCCACAGGGTGTTTGGGCACTGGAACAAGCTCTCCAGGGAATGGTCTCAGCACCAAGCCTGACAGAGTTCGAGAAGTGTTTGGATGATACTCTTGGGCACATGGTGTGACTCTTGGGGCTGGTCCTGTGCAGAGCCGGGAGTAGAACTTGATGATCCTTGTGAGTCCCTTCCAACTCAGGTTCTTCTGTGAAGTAAAACTAGTTAATTTCTGTGTCTGCTATTTCTGAGGAGGCAGATTACCTAACAGGCCAAAATGAAGCTTTTTATTTCAGACTGAACTGGTTTAGATTATTATTTAATGTAGTTACAACCTCTGAAGTTTTTATGTGCTTTCTGGTCAACACCGTAATGTTCTTACCAGTTTAATGTCATAGAAAGAAAGATTTCCAGAGAGATCTTATTTAGTAAAATGAACATAATACAAGATGAGAGTATAAAATGCCCACTTCTCTCATAATTGCTGTGTTTATTTGGTTCAACATCCTTTTTATCTTAAGAGTTACCAAACCACTCTTCATTGCATTGACTCTTACCATGTTTGCAGTATCAATAGAGATACCAAAGGATGGAACTTTAAAGTTGTTGTGAAAGGCAGGTCTCAGCACTGTGTGCCATCCTGTACTTCTTAGCAGGAGAAGGCAAGGAGCCCATTGTTAAGAGGTGTTTGAGTGGTTGCCAGAGTCAAGGGATGGCTCAAGGAATGCAAGAGGCTTGAGGAAGTGCTGCAGAAAGAATGAGAGTACAGTCAGGGAATAGGGGGCATGGCACTTTGAAGGTCCTTCCCCTAGACAGACAGACTGAAGTACAGCCTGTGAGAACTTTGTACAGCTTTGACCTCATCAGAGCTGTGTCTTCCTTGCCTTTTCAGTGCAGCAGGTTATGTCAAGAGAAATTTGCCACTCCTGTTCCCTGATCATTTGTGAGCATGAATGTATGGTGTTCAGTCCAAGCTTAAAATTGAGGCTTGGACTTCAGCTGAAAAACGTGACCTAATGACAGAACACTGCTTCTCAGAGTGAGTATTGGAGAAGACTCCTAACAGCTGCATCTATGAGGTTTTTTCTAATACTGTGTTTATCAATTTTTTTTAAGCTGGAGTGAGCTAAATACCCTTCCTTAGTATATCTCCAGGGTATGTTTTAAAATGCTGTCTATTCATCAAAAGGCATTGAAGGTTGGGATTTGATCTGTTAGCGGGAGGTCCCACATGAAGAAAATGAGTGAAGGATTAATAATACAAACCTTAGGTGTTCCAAACTTGGTATTGATACCGATTTCAAACAAACCAGAAAAGCTTAGACTTTCAGGTAAACTGCTGCATCAGCATTTTAAGAGCTTCCAAAATGAGCATGTGTGGCTCTGTAGTTTCAGGTGGCTTTTTTTCTTTGAAGTAACATGTGTGGTCAGCCTCAGTTTCTCTCATGCTGGAAATGGAATGTAGTCAAATTTGGATGTTACCTGATAGAACAAATTGAGGGAAAGTGACTGAGCTGAATAATGATGGTTCTTTGATGTATTTTTGATTTGCAGATCATTGACGTTTACTGGCAGTGTAAAAAAAAAACACTCCAGAAACTGTAAGCCTACTTGCAGTGGGCTGTATTCTTCCATGTCCTTTTTTAAACCTCTTGGAAGTAACCTGTGAACCACAGGTTGAAAACTATTGGGTTTAGACCTGAAAATAACAGAAAGTAGAAAGTATTTTAAATAGGTGAAATCCTCCTTCTTGTTTTCATTTGCAGAACTGTAATGATGGGAATTTAATTATGGAAACTTGGAGTGTGGTTCTTGTTACTCATGTGTGCATTTTAAGCTGCTGGTCTTCATCCATTGCCTAGATGAAACAGCATTGCTCCACACTAGTATGGTATGGTCATGCTAACAACAAAATCATTGATACTGGAAGTGAATGTAAATTAAAATCATTAAAATGTTAATTTATGTTTTGTGTCAATATGGCCTTTCTAAAATGAGTGATACTTGTGGCATTTGGGATCTTACTATTATCCTTCTTGCACATAAGAATGTCAGAAACATGTTTGTGTGTTTTAAGTGACCGTGTCATGAAGTAACTGTTGGTAATTGGCAATTGGTAAATTTTCACTAGTAAAGATTAAGAAACTTCATTTAGGCTCCTTATTATGTAAAGAAGCTCCAACAGGAATTATTTGTGAAATCCTGTCAGGAGTTAATTTAAATAGAAGCATCCAAATCTAGTGTGATTAATAGAGCATCCAGATTAAAATTATATAAATACAAGATGATTTGTAATGTACTAAGACTGAGTGTTATTGCGGTTGTATATTCTGATAGTGTTTTGTCTTCAAGTACACACTCTGTAAGAACCTAATGGAGAAGTAAGCATTTTTCCATTTGTGTGAGTTTGCCAGTAATATGTTTTTACTTAAGGTGAGATTCTGCCAAACTTCATACCTATTCATTTGTAAAACCACATTTGCTGTTCTGCATTTCAGCTCATACTCGGCTGCCTTTATTATTGTGAGATGTGATATATGGATTTACTTATTTATTTAAACTTACTGTGCTATTATTGCTGATGCTGGTAGCAGAAGCTTAGGATAGGCAGTTAGATTACATTCAGCTGCCAAACACTAGTTACCTTAATTTCAGTGTCTTCTAACTGTCAGAGAAGTACCTTTGGAATGAAATTTTCATCCTAAGTCATAAATGCTCTCATTAGTGGGGAAAAGTTTCTTTATTCTTTGAAGTATCGATACTGTTGAGGTCTGGTAAAAATGAAAAGTTTGTGGGCAGATCCTAAGTTTAGATGGAATTCTCCCCCAAAAATATTTTCAGGTCTTTCCTCAGTAGTAAACCTCAGGAAACTGCCCTCTGTACTGCTGCTAACAAGGTCCCCCAGTGCCAGGAGAGCAATTGATACAAACTTTAAATCAAACCCAAAACAGACCAAATGCCTTGGATTTTAGGGAGATTTGAAAATTAAACGTTTATGACCTCTAGGTGTCTGACAGCCCGAGAATCTTCCAAGCCTGAAAAGCGAATGCAATGTGTCTGTCAGTAAAGCAAGAACTCTTTCCCTCTGCAGTTACCTGAAATTATAATTTCTCTTCCTGATTTCAGGCTATCTGCTCTTAGAGGTTGTTGGCAGTGCAGGAGTGAGTGCTGCCCATGTTGCACCCTCCCTTGGAGTAATTTTGTGTGATGCTAAAACTGGGGGTTATGCTTGCCTGGACTCATTTAACTTTTCTTATCAACAAAGTGCATGGCAGTCTTAAGAGCTCCATGAATGACATTGAAAGAAGCCACAGCAACAAGAGATACTTCAGCACACTTCTGCTTTTTTCAGGGTATGAGAGGCAGAGAATATAGACATGCTGTGTGTCTCAAAGGGACTTTGAGTAGGTTATTTCAGCTTGAAAAGGGATTAGACTTAGATGACTGCAGTGTCATGCAGCTGTAACTGAAGGTGCCTATTGAGGATAATTCCTTTCTATAACTGAATCCCAGCAGTTTTGTCAACGATGAGTAAGTGGAGAGAGGGAGAAATGATCCGTTTGTCATGGTGAGTGATACAGAGGCGAGAAAGTGCTCCTGAAAGGACACATCAAAATGCACAGGCTGCATGAAGCACCTTCTTCAGTACCAGCCCCTCCTGCAGCAACAATGGGCAAGTGCAGGGGAGAGGGCAGAGAGGAGAGAGTGATGTTGGCTTTCTTGTTCCTTTTCAGTTTTGGGGGCAGATTGGTGTTGTTTGGGTGACTCCATGTACGGTTGTAAATGTAATCGCATCCATCTAGCAGTTCTGCATCTTTGGATATTTTCCTTTCCTTCTAATACCTAATGCTCCTGAAAGTAAATTTGTTGCTCCTGTAGAAGTAACATTTTTGCTTTAATCCTGTTTGCAATTGCAAGTAATACCAGAGTTTCTAATTGAATCAGATTTTTTTTTATGTAGCAACAAATACTATTCAAACAGCTCAGTTGTCTGTGGATGTTTCTCAATAAAAAGCCTGGAGGTGGGGGCTAAGATGTCTGTCTATAAGCAGTTCTGGTTATTGCTTATAATAAATTGGCTTTTCCCATAAAACTTCTCTCTCAAACCTAATTAACTTTTACATTTTCTAAAACTTCTTTGGCAGCCAAGGCAACATGCCTACTGCCTGTTCAGTTCTTTTATTGGGTTGAACTAGAACTAACGTTTAGCTAGAATACATTTTGACATTTGAATTTGACGTAAATTCAAATGTTTCAGGGAAACGTGCATCCTCCATGGGTGATTCTCTTGTCAGCATTATGATGTTGTACTGTAAATATACTTTGTAAGTGGGCTTTCAGTAAAATCAGTGATGCATTTATTGCTTGTTCCTGGTCTATTTTTCCTCATAGTATAAAATCACAGCTCCAACTTACTTTTTTTAAAATTAAAGTTATTTTCTAGAAGTTTGTCATTTTTAAGTAAATCAAACTGGATATTCCTGCGTTACTTCTCAGTGATTATCTCTCTCCAAAAGGAAATGTTAACTCTAATCTTCTGCTGTTAGAGTAAATAGAAAGAGACATTGTCAATTTGAATGTTTTAAAATGAAATAATTTCGATATCATGATATAGTATCTTTTTAATATATCCTGGTTTTCTAGCTAACAAGAACAGTACAAAGACTTTTAAAGAATGTTTAATTCCTTTTAAAGGAATGCTTAGGGGTCTCCTATTGACTGTTCCTCTTGTTAACCCCTGCTCCTGTGGGGAATTGGCTCTGCCATCATCTTCCTGGCTTTGTATGTGAGTGTCCACAAGCACTTGGTGCTGCCTTGGTTGTAGCTTTCTCCTTGTGGGAGCTGGTTGATGATCTCATGGCCTTTCTGGAGAAGACCACTCACTGGAAAGTCTGAGCTCATTATTAGGAGATCAGTCTAGAGGAAATTATTTTTCCTCTTTCTGGCTTCTCTTTGGTAAAGCAGTTACAGTAGATTGTAGGTTACTGGACTTCTTACACTAACAGGAATAATGTTTTCTGATTGAGACAAGATTTTGAGCCTGGGGTTGTTCTGGTGCTATGTGAGAAGAAAAAGGTGGTGGCACCTAATTCAAAGCAGATTCTATTCAGTTTTATGGTCTGTAGGAAATTTCTTCCAGGTTTTTATAAAGTAAAGATACAGATGAAATGTTGATTTGTGTCAATATATTTTATTTAGTATGCAGTGCATAAAATGCAAAATTGATTATTTTTGGTTTGACTGTAAATATCAGCATTAAGAAACCAAGCTAGTCTGTGGTTCATCTTAGGTTGTGATAAATTAAAAGTTATAATACAGTGAACTTTGAGTGAGATGCTTTCTTTATGTAAATTGTCTTTGGGTCATCTGAAATACCAGTTCTAGCACTCAATACAGGTTGAAGTCTTAGTGATTACAACAGATCTCATCAGAATTTTAATGGAGTAATTATGGTTTGAGTTCACGTCTATTCCTTACTTATAAAGTATTTGTAGGTTAGTTTCTGTTGGATTTAATGACAGAATACAAGTTTGCGGTTTCTTCTTTACCATGCCACAGTTAATATAATTAAATTGCATAAATCACATCTTGCACGTGATGATGGTGATGTTATGAGCTTTTATGAACTTCAGAGGAAGTCAAGACTTGGAGCTTGTGAAATGTGTTTGTTCTGGTTCTCAGGGTTTGATTAAACTCAAATCTAGTACATGCCAGCTTGTGGTATTAGTAATCTTAAAGCATTATTTATATATTTTTAAGAAAATATTTCAGCATCTTGACAGAATTCTGAACATGCGTATCTGTGGCTAATTTTATAAAACAATTTCCAAATATATAGTTTAGAAATAATTACATGGCATTTTCGGATTAAATTCTCCTTAATGCAAATTTATAAATTAGGGAGAGAGGAAAAAAAAGGATAGCAGCAATTTGACCCTTAATATTAAAATCTACACCAATAGTTCCTTAATATAATTTGGATCTGAATTTAGCTGAACTTTTGTTTATGCTTAGACTTGGAAGCCTGTCCTTTCTTGGGGGGGCAAAGGGGAATATTTAATGTTTGTGCCTTGTTCTGATGGAGGAGGAGCTTGTTACCCCAGCTCTGCAGTGGGTTTAGGAAATCCTGTCAGCCTTGACACTGAACCGTGCTGTAAATCAAGTCCCTCCGGATGGGAGAGAATTTGCTGAAAGTCCTTGCAAGGCGTTTCAAAGATAAACCAAGACTTTTCCTGGAGTTTCAATGCTGCCAGATAGTTGTTTATTAAGTCTTATCAGAGGAACAGAGCCACTAGCATGACCCAGGTACAGCACAGAGCACAGAAAAGCAGGAGTGGAGGCTCTCTATCAAGATTAACACAGCCTTTTAAAGATATTTTAACCAATAGTTACTAAAAACGTACATTATTTTCACTTTCCTACCAATTATTCAGTAACATGACTAGGAACTGCGGAATTCTCTATCCAGTCATTCCAAACTACTTCTACTGCAGAATATGGAGTAGTAGAAGAAAGAGAAGAAGGTTTAGAGAACAACAACAATCCTCCATTTTGATATTTTTTACTCTTATCTATTTACTGCAAAGAGAAGCCCAAAACCTCTAAATTTTTCACCCTGTGACAATCTTACATAGTAGTCTATCACCTAAGTCACATCACTGTATTTTCTAGTTCCTGTCTGATCGTTGGTAATTTTTTCCAAGGTTGGAGGCTAAAACAGTGTTGTTCAGGGGGGTAAGAGCCCTTAAAAACAAGCAGAGAAATATTCTCGGTACTCTGGGTTCCTACAAGCCTCATCCCAAGCTGCCCAGTCCAAGCCCCGGCCTGGTCCCGTGCAGATCGCGGTTGTGTTGTTGCACATGGTGATGGTGTGCGAACACGAGCCTCGTGCTGCTCTGGCTCAGGGCTGTGGGGACTCTGGCAGCAGTGGCACTGCTGGCCTGTCTTCCAGGGGCAGGCTGGGGACAAGGCTTGGCTCTGCCACCTCCTGCAGTAGCCAGCAGAGCTGAGCAGGCGCCCGGGGGCAGGAGATGCTCTGCCGTATTAAAGGGTGCTGCATATCCCACCCTGGCATATGTTCTCCATAACCCCCCGCAGGAGCTGTCTGCATCAGCCAGAGCGCCTCCAGGCTCCGCACTGCTGTGCTGCCATGGAGTCTCTCTCAGATAACCTCTGCTTCTCATCCGGACAATTATTGCTTAATATTGTGCTGTCTCTTCCATAGCCCTGATCTCCAAATTGTTGTTTTGTTAGTTTTGTTGTTATTTTTCTTTAATAGCTGTTAATTATCAGCTGCAAGAGTAGTCTTAACAGTTTAACATCAGACACTGGAAATTAAGTGGGCCTGCTCTGTTCCTGCTGGAATCAGCAGGGCACACATTTCCATTAATTTAATTTTCAAACAATTTCATGTTTTCTTTTTGCTCACAGCATTTGAGGAAGCTGGGATTATTTAGTGAGTTCTCAGTGGAGCACAGTTTTTGAAAACAGAGTTTTGGCTCTTAAAATCTCTGTTTATTTATGCCCCACTGTTTCAGGGCAAGTATGTGCTTTTCTGAAGTGTATATATGGTGCTAAATTTTTAAACTGCCATTAAAAAAACTTTGAACCTCAGCTTAATACTATCAAAACATCAAGTCTTAGCTACAGAGGATCCAAGTGTTCCTGTTAATATATGGTAAGTTTTAGAGTCTCTGTTCTTGGAAATATTTGAAACCTGGCTGGACCCAGCCCTGAGCTTTGGTTCTCCCTGCTTTGAGTGAGAGTGTTGGACCGATCAATCTCCACTGGTGTTTTTCAACCATTGTCATTCCCAGGCATTCAATGGTTTCCAAAAGCTGAAAGAATCATTCCAAGACCCTCACTTTTCATTGGTGGCTTATCTTTAATGATCCAGGCATAAGAATAATGACCAATCCAGAGAAGTAGATGTAGGATAGATGCTCATTGCAGAAAAACTGAGGGTAGAAAAACTGAGCATGAACTTCCTGGTGCAAACTGTGGCATCTGTTAGGGAAAACAACATAGTTATATTTCATAAGGATGAGTTGCCTCATCCTTTCCAAACATTTTAGTTTGTTAGCACCATTGCTTAAAATCATGTAACTGACCTACATCTTCTCAAATGTTTCTACGAGACTTTCCTGATATAAAGTAGGGTAGGGATGAAAAAGAGGGGTAGTATGGTTAAAAAAAATTGCATGTTCCAAGATGTTTTTCTGCAAAATATATGTTGTTGGGCTCACAAGTAATTAGATGTATAAATGTATTAATGCACCTTCACACTATTGTAAGGAATTTTATTGCTAAAATTGTAGTTGATTATCTAAGTTCTATATAGCATACCTGTGACTGGAGAATCATTTGAAAGTTGTGGTGTAAAAAGTAGGACATAAAATAAGCTGCATTTTTGTGATTTAGTAGGTGTAAGGCTCTCTTAAAAAAACTAGAAAGCCATCTTATCCCATGCTTACAGATTTGGATAACTAATAAAACAAAAAGGCTATGGTTGGGATTTTCTTTTCGAGTCTAAAAATAATTGGCTAGAAATGAAGCTGAGAAATTTCTATCCAGAAGATTTTTTTTTTTTTTTTGAGTGTTTGTAGCTGAATGAAAAATGTATTTTAAATGAAGTGGTCTTTCAGCATATGTTTATGCCAGTTCTAGTGATATTACTCATGGAAAGGTCTCCTGTGTGGATCTGTCACAACCTAAGGGAACAAATGATTCCCTTTTAAGAGAAGGGGGAAAACAAATATAGCACTACCTAACTGAACTTTTATTTCACTAATTCCAGATACTTATTTTTGTCAGTTTTTTTCCCCCTTTTGGTTACAATCTTATGAAAGGAGTTTGTTGTCTGTAAAAACATGCAATTCATTAATCCATTTCGAGTTTGTGGGAATTTGGTCATTACTTTTATTTGTGGGGTTTTTTTCACAGAGGTTGATACATACTTCTGTTTGTAATACAAAATGAATGAGAGGGTGTCCACTGGTGTAAATGGTTAAAGGATAAAATATAATATACCTAATGTTTAGCTCACTTTCATTTGGAAATATGTTATTCAGATCTTTTACTGTAGATGCCCAGTGGCTGCACATGAGAGAAGTAAAATAGTAATATTTAAAACTATGACAATGAGGAGACCAGAAAAGTTATGGATGAACCCTAGAGGCCTAAAAAGAGAAAAATGGGTAGTTTAGTAACAAGGCACTCAATCTACTTATGTTGCTCTACAGACATTTGAGTATATCTTTGTACCTTTAAATCTGTCTGAGAAAAGTAACTGAGCTATTAAAAGTGCTTGTTAAGGTAAAGTAAGCTTCAGCTGATATTTTTGTTTGGTTTTTTTTTTATGTGAAAAATGTTACCTTTTTCTGTAGAATGAGTAACCTAGTCTTTTTCTTAACTTTCTTGTTTGATTTTATTTTCCTGTCTGTTACCATAATCCTTTCTATGCTGTAATGCTACAGTTCCTTCATAGGGGACTAATAGATTTTTCTGGAAACACTTAACTAGTACCTTGGTTTTACAGCCTTTTTTCCAATGAAGAAAAATATTTTCTTCGATTGGCAGAATGGAACACTTCTTGATAAGTGTCAGCTTGGAATGGTAATAAACTAGATCACAGGAAAATATCAAAGCAACTGTATTGTCCTGTGTTAAAAAAACCTGACAGACTCAACAAAAAACCTCCCAGCAAATGAGTACTTTAAAAACGATAAGCGCACTGTCATGATTAAATTTTCTGAAGTGATTTTTAAAAGGTAGAAGCATATAATTTTGAATGGGTTTGCATGAAGCACTTTTACTTTATGTAACATTTGTCTTGAGTATGTTGAGCTGGAGGATAAACTCAGTAGGTGAATGTATCTTCTGTAAACCAAAACAGACGGCTTATTTTTTTAGGTGAATTCCAAATCAAAGTAAACTAAGAAGAAACGACATGGCTAGAAAGATGTGGTCACACTCTTTCTTAGTATTTAATACCTTAAAGAATTTTCCCTGCCAGCATTTATTCTGATTCCAGAATTCTTAATTTAGTTGGAGTTTTGCTATGTGGAAAACCTGGGTACTTCAGAGTTCAGTAAGCTGTGCCAAGAAGTGTCTGTAGGTTAAAAATATTTAATATGAAGTCTTTGGATACAGCCTCACTCTTAAGAGGGATGGGGAGGGAGCAGAGAGGAGTAGCAGCAGAGGATCTGTGATTTCCTCAGTGTGTGCAGAATCTTTCTGCATTGCACTGCTCAACCCTAGTAGAAGGGGGGTATAGCTGACTCCAGCTTTCCCTCCTGGACCTGTGCTGAGGAGAGGGTTGGGCTGGTAAGGAGAGATTGAGTACTATGATCAGTGGTACTGTAGGAAAGCATGGAGGGGAAACAGAATAAAGCCTGTCTCTGGCCAAAGCTACAGGTCAGAATTTTGCATGAATCAGGGCTGTGGAGGCAGCACTGGCCAGGCTGCCTCCCAATTGCCCAGAGTGAGCATTAAAGAAAATGACAGTTGCTGGAGGTGCCGTTCTCCAAGAGGCATTTTCCTCCATATGTTGTGGTCTTGTCCAGTTATGCTCCACTCTGGGGACGAAGTCTCCATGAGAGTTAATGTGACTCTAAGCTCCAGCCTTTGGTCTGGTTTAACTGCGTTTTAGGCACAGCAGTTGCTGCATCTGTGTTACTTGTTCTAACAGATAAAAATGATTCCCAAGAGCCATTATAGCACTGGAATGGCATGTTCTTGGAGCCTTTCTAGGTAGTTTCAAACTGACTGGTCACATGTGATGCTTCTTAATGCAATGTTATTTGATTAACTCTGAATGCTCTGTAAAGTTAACTGACAAATAAATTGGTTGAGAGATCTGTATTCACTCAAGAACCTGATGGACTCTCCTTAATGGATCATTTGTTTTCTTGAATGTCCTGTGTGAAGGGCGGTGTGGGTATGACAGTGCAGGCAATAGGGAAATGTTTTGGTTTAAAAATTAAATTGGCTTTAGTCAGACATGAATTATCCCCCTATTTTTTAAATTGTCAATGACAATGCCAAATACAGGTGATACTAGCAAAGGTCTAGGTATTTCTTTATATGCAGGAATCTTTTTTTTTTTAAAAAGTCTTGTTTGTTTCCACAACCTTGGTATTGGATAATGCTTCAACTTGAGTTACTATGCATGAACATGAACTACCAGGTTTCAGGGTAGTTCATGCCTTTGCCTCTGCTGTTTCTAAAAACAGCCAGGATAGATCTTACTTCTTGTAAGATCCTGCATGGCTGAAAATGGACTGGTTGAAACACCACCTTTCGCCATGTGCTGTCACTGCAGGGGTTTCTGCTTGGCTGAGCTGAGGAGAAGCTGCTGGAAGGACAGTGTTGGTGACAGCCTTCTGCTCTGGAACTTGCAGATTCCTTTGGTCTGCTGCATTTCATGGTGTTGAGTCAAGCTTGTCATCTTCACCAAGCACTTGAGAACTGTGAAGGACAGGGTCTAAAAAAGGCTGCTTATTGAGCCCTTCAGTGGGGAACAGTTTTTAAAGGCTTTTTGGGGAGCATCATAATCTTTTTGGACTGTGCCATGTTTTTAATGTACGTCTAGGTGATTTAATTTCAGGATTATCTATAAAGGTATGAATTGTGAGTGTTTAACATCACCTAGTGTTTCTCTTCTTTCTGAAGCCTGACTGCCAAATTGGTTGTGTTTCTTTGTCTCCCTATGCTTCCCTCCTGGATAAAAACAAGTTAGGTAAAATCCTGTCAGTGTTTGGCTATATTTTTTCAGTGCTGTGTGTACAGTTTGCTCCCCTGAGTTCACTGAGATAATTTAATTGCATAAAACTGCATGAGCAGTGGCATGATTGGTCTGGAAATAAAGTGTATTCATAAAAAGCATACCCATTTCCATGGCTATTATATTTTGGAAGTGGACTCCAGGGCTTTCATTTCCTATGTCAGTCTTAAAGCCTTTTTGACTCTTTCCTTTCTTCTAATGGTAATTGATTATAGATAGGTAACTTTTGAACATATTTGAATACAACCATTTTTCATTTATACTGCTTGGAATTACTTTAATGTTGTTGCATGGTAATCACATAAAATGTGCTTCTTTCGAGCTAAAGTTGTCCTCTTGCATTAAGGTTATGTTGATTCTGTAACATTATCCATATTGTCACAATTTCTCTCCTTGGCATTGCTGCAGCAAGGAGATGAGCAGTAGCTAAATTTTCTCTGAAGTTCCTATTGTACTACAGTGTTTAAAGTAATAATAAATTACTTGACTGCTTTTTAGTTGGATGGTTAACTTGGGAGTAGATTTTGGACCTGAAGC
The DNA here is from genome assembly GCF_020740725.1 of Corvus hawaiiensis. Taxonomy (NCBI): domain Eukaryota; kingdom Metazoa; phylum Chordata; class Aves; order Passeriformes; family Corvidae; genus Corvus; species Corvus hawaiiensis. Next base: position 91,323,784 of record NC_063215.1, read on the forward strand.
TCAGATTTTAAAGCTCTGTGCAAGAACAGAAAGGAGCTTCAACTCCAGCTGCTTTATGAGCAATGACAGCACTTGCTTTCTGAAACTGTCAATGAAAGTGGTGGGGGCAGTCACAGGTGACTGTCACCTTCAGTCTTGAGACATGCCACCCTAGGTCTTTCATTTTTCACTGCAGACATGGGACGTGTATTTCTTCTGGGGATGAATCCACAGCACCAGTTTTGTTCTGATAACAGCATCTGGCACTAGATTGATTTAACAGGCTCTGAGGTTTGCTCTTTTCAGATATACGCTTGTACGGCAGCTTCTGTGCAGCCCTGACATGGCCACACGCTACTGTTGTTTTTTCTGCCTCCTAGCACCACGTGTGAAGCTAAAGCTCTTTGACACCTGCCATTTGGACCCTTTTCTTACTGAAAAATGTCATCGTTTTCAGACAAGATGAAGACAGATATCTGATCATTCTCCTCTTTACAGGGATGTGCTGAGGGCATGGTTCATACACAGCTGAATAAAGGCTTCCAGACTGGAGCTATACAGTTAGTTTTTTAGTTTAGTATGGTAACTAGCTCTTGCTTTGGGAGTTCATAGAGAGTTTTATCTAATACAAAAGAAATTAAAGCATGGTAACTTATTGTTATGTTTGCAATGATTCTCAAACCTCTTTCATTCTGTTGCAAGTAGCAATTGTCTTGCTGTTTTATTCGCAGGAAATGCCACATCAGTTTGCGGAGGAATGATGGTAGCTGAAGAATTGAAATCAGAGAATTTTGAGCTCTTTTAATTCTGTAATCAGGGACATTTTTTGAGGGATATGTTCTCTGCATTGATCCAAACCTGAAAGCAGAACTGGGCTGCATTTTCCAAAGTAATAACATTTCTAAAAGGAGAAGCTTTTAAGTACACTGCCCCAAGTGCTTCCCCTGTGTTCCTGAAAGCTGTTTTACGCTAGCAGATAGGCAATCAGGTTGCCCAACTCAGAGTATACTTGTCCTTAAGTTTGAAATATCCTTGTATTATGTTTGATTACGAGCAACGAGGTCTTAGAATGAAAAATCAACACACAGCCTTCTTATACGCTTCAAAGCAGTAAAAGACAAAAAGGCTGGGCTTTTTAGCCCCAATATTTCCAATCTTCAGAGGAGTGGGTAATACTTGAAGACAGCTATTTCAATAACTAAATTTTTTAACATACTAATCTTTTAGTCTTTCTCATACATTTCTTTTGAGATTTGGATGCTGGTCTTTTTAATTGAACTGTCTTTCATTTCTTATATTCCTTTAAATTTCTTGTAAACAGACATTCTTGCATTTTATCTGCTCTTGAAAAACTATAATTTAGTATTTCAAACCGTTAAATTTTGCAGGTTGTTCATAATCTGAAAGAGTGTACTTTGATTCTGTAGGGAAGTTTAGTTTTGCATAAGCATACTGGAAAAAGTGGAAAACAGAGTGTCATTGTAAGACTAAGTGTTATTTTAAGATGAGTCATTTTTAATGATCTGAAGCACCAAGACCAACACTTGTTAGAGCATCTTGCTAAAGATGTATTGAAACAGGACTAATTCTTCTCTCTTGAGTAGGTTCTAAAGATCTATACTGTCTACCAGGAAAGCCATCAGCTTAACTGGTGCTAAATATCATTTGTAGCTGAACAGGGGAGAAATAATCCCTAATGAAAGGATGATTACCTTGAACTCCTGTCATTTCAGCAGTTGCTTAATAAGGTGCTTATTTATTGTCCCTGCTGTGGGGTCAGCAAGCTGTTTCAAAAGTAGGGTTTGTAACTGAAAGAAATGATGATATTCTGTGTTATAATCTGCTACAAAACAGAGTCCCTGGTATGAAATAATGTAGTAATTTTTACTTTACAAAGTAGATTGGGTTGGTCAAGAGCAAATTCCTTTCTTTGCATGGCATAATTTCTAGTAAACTTTGTAAAATACAGAACAAACCCATTCATACATGGCTAGAAACACTGACTTTTTTGTTCTGACTTCAAAATGCTAGTTGTAAGCAGAATTTCACCAATATTTTCTATGGAAACTTACAGAATGCAGCTGAGCAACCATGTGGGGTCGGTATCACTCCTTTTCGTTTGGTGTGCTCTCTGAAGACTCTTTGTGGGGTTAACTTCTTGTGTGCATGGGAGGTCTGAAGCAGGAGCTACTTTAAGGCTTATGGTGTCCCTCCTGCATCTAACTGAATAGCTGCAACTGTGAGTCACTATGAGGCTTTTTGTAATACTTTTGCTAAAGATGACTATAACAGCTTTTGTCTAATTTGACTGATTTTGAAAGATGGACTGTCATACAAGCAAAATTTTTATGGTGTGTAGTGACTAAAAGTTTTGAGTGAAGCAGTGGAAATTTGATGAAAATTCCTGTCTAACGATGTATTTCGGTATTAAATATATTTTACAATGAAAATATCTCCCAGGTTCTACATATTGTTAACACATTTAAAGCTAATTCTTTATATTGATTAAAAATCACAGATGAATTGTATGCTTTTTTGCCTTGATTCTGTTGAATAGTGATTGCTTTCTAGCATGATCCTTTTTCATGATCCTAACATCTTCCTTTGCTATGCCACTACTTCATTGGCGGTGGGGAAACACCAGATTGAGTCTTATCTATCAGAATGAGCAAGCTTTTGAAAATCTCTTTGGTCTTTTTATTCTTTGAATAAGTTGTTCAGTATATACCAGAACCTTTTAATCTTACACTTCCATGACTTATGTTCCTCATATGAAAAAAAGCAATGGCATAGCAGTGTCAGAGCCAGGCTCTGTCAGTGCTGGTGTCCTGTTGTTCCTGTGGTGAAGCACGTGTGGCTGCACAAATCACAGCCATGCTGTGCTGCAGGCTCCAGCTGGCCACAGTCCCCCCCACAGCAGAAGGAGCTATGCACAGCACAGAGGTGCTGGAGTATTCATGTGCCCAAACATGAGTTGCTAGGAGGGGCAGGTAACTCTGCCTTTGCTAAGCGTGAGGAGTTGAAGGGGCCGTCGTGCAAGTTCCTTCTGCCGTGGGCAATGTCCTGCTTGACATGAGAAGAGAGAGCAACACAAGTCACAATGCAAAAGAGCAGCTTATTGCTGTTTCCTGTGAAGAGCTTTTTCAACCTCTCCTCGGTGATTTTCATTAGTCATCAAAAATGGGCGTGTAGGGAGGCATATAACAACAGATGCAGGCATCCTATTTCTACAGTGTGACTCTCAACCCTTTTGGGTGTTAGGCTCTTCTGGATCTAGTTGTGACTTCTGTGTTTTCAGTAAGGCCCGATGGATTTCTCATTCATGAAGTAGCCCAATCTTCTTTTGAGCATGTGCTTAATTAAGTCTTCCCTGCCCCTTCGTAGTTTGTTTTTAATCATAACATCTGTCAACATAATTAAAGCTTGATACATTCCAATTGAGTGTGTAAACACAGCGTTCTTTTCTAGAGAATATTTTGTCATTTTATTTTGTTTTGTTTTTCTGTCCTGGGTGATTCATAAGCCCATTATTTTAGTAAATAACACTGAATAAACATTTGACTCTTTTTTTTACTCTCGTACTTTGTGGGAGCCTCTAGCTTTTGTAGCCACAAGTTTATGAACAATATATTTATCAATTAATATGTAAAAAGTTGGGTATGGGGAATTAGCCACAATTATTAAATTATGATTGTGAAGGGAGTTCTTCTGGCAGACCATCATTTTATGGCCAAATATGAGAGTCTTGGCCCATTTTGAGGTTGACATACCCTTTGCTTTTAGAGTGACCATGATTTTCTTCCAAGTAATAAACACCAGACTCTTCTTTGTACTGGTATTGTTAAAAACATCATTTTAAAGGACTGAAGTTGTAAATCAGGGATTTGGAGGCTGTAGGAACAGCAAGTTATGTAAAGTTGGATAAAGTTGCTTTTTGTTTCTTTGTAATGTTATTAATCCAGTGTTGTATTTGATTGTGGCAAAATTACCTCAGTGTAATGTAGGAGTCTGAAATGTTGGTAAAAGTTCGTGAAAATGTCAGGAAGGTGCATTCATCTTCAAACCCACAAAGGTCTAGCCTGATAAGATTTTTTTTCACATAGCTTTGAAAAGGTTTACAGTGAAAACTTACTACCTGAGAAACTTGGAAGCTTTAAAAATTGTATTTTAGTTAAACCACTGTTGTTAACTAGCTGGTCACATGTCATCTTTGTACATTTTTGTAGGTATGTAATAGGTTTGAATTTTAAAAAGAGGAAATTTTAAGTTATCTTAGATTTTATTTTTTTTACCTTTTACAAGAAAGGCTCTTTTTTCCTGTAAAAATTAGGAGATTGAAAATCTGAATGTTTTCAAAAGAAATCATCTTTTCAGACCAAGTGGGTAATGCTTATTTAAGCTGAGTAAGAAAACTTGCTTTAGTAAATGTTAAAAGGCTCCTTAAAGTATTTAGAGTATAGCTGCCATGGTCTCTAGCATAAAGCTGAGGGCCCACCAGGTGGTGCTGGTGGAATATATTTAATGTTGCTTTAGCTGCTTAAAATGTGTCTTTAACAACTGTGAATGAGATGGGTGCAGTGTAGGAAAACTTAGTTCATATGCAGCAAGCCAGTTTGTACAATTAAAAAGAATACACTTGTAATATTGTGTAGTGGCTTTGTGATTTGGACACTTTAATTTTTAAAAGTTAGATATAGATGCTGAGGAAGAAGCCCTTATCTGTAGGATAGCTGATATGGGAAGCACAGTATGGAGGTGTAGTCCCAGATCCTTTACCTGCCTTTTTGTTAATCCAAAGAGAAGTTTATGACACTTGTTTATTCATGTACTAGAAGCATATCATATCATAACCACGTGCTTATTTACCTATTACGTATTAACTTAAAAAAGCAAAATAATTTTTCAATAAAGCTGTTTTAGCTGTTTAGATTTGGTCAGAGTCTTCCTTCCTAAGGAATGCTCAGTAATAAGGGTCTCGTTAGGGACAGGGGGAACCAGTTCTTTTGGTTTCATCTATTATGTGACTTAAGAAGGCAAAATAGAAACAAATTCTGAAGATACACAAGATTTTAATACAATTTCGGTAACTCTTATGAAGCTTTCCTTTTGGCTTTCTTGAGAACTGTATCCATTATAGAAATGGGAAGGGGAGATGAAGAACAGTATCCATTATAGAAATGGGAAGGGGAGATGAAGAACAGTGTGGACTGCCAATAGTTTGGGGTAAATTTCTATTGCCTACTCATTTGACCATGTTTGGTTTTGTCTTACCATGCCCTGAGATAAAATGTATATACAGTATTTAAAAGGCATGATGTAGACCATTTAGCAACATTAAATTAGCTTAAATTGTCTATAAAGCCATTCTCCTTTTCAAGAGAATTATGAGAATTTGGAAAACATACAGAATGTCAGTGAACCAAAGTGATTGTCTCCTGTCTAGTCAAAAAGTAAAATCCAGAACAACTACAGACAATCCCTAAAGCTATTTTGCTTGTAATCTTAGTATTTTGACCAAGCTAAATGTTTTAGCATTCTGTGTGCCATTGTCACATCAGTAACCACTCACTGTAGCAGTATCAAACCATGTGATAGCCACTAATAGTTCTCTAAAAGTTTGGTTGAATGAACCAGAGGATGGTGGCTTTGGAGCGTGTGGCCTTACGCGTTTAATCTGGGTAAAAGGTTTATTTAACGTCTGGGTTTTGCTGTCTTGGGCAGAGCAGTGTGGGGTTCTACGTGAGTGGAAATTCTTCCTCCCCTTTTACACGTCTGCTATACCAAATACTTCATAGAATAACTGCATGCATATACTAAACCATCTCAGAGTGGATCTCAAGCATCCAGCGTATGCTGCTTCTGAAAGTGCTTTTTATATCTTGTTCTCCTTCTTGAGATAATTTTTCACTTGGCTTCCCCCCTTCTCCTCACCCTAGTGTATAAATGCTTTTGCTCTTGAGGAAAGGAAATATGCTTTTTTCAAACCTTTGTCTCCTATCCTGAGTTTTAATTTTATCTACTCATTTTAGCAAGGAGTTCTTGTGCCTACCTTAAAATTTGGCCCAAGTCACATATTACCATAGAATGACAGTGTTAGTGCGATCCGTACGCTTCTGCAAATTATCGGTGTAGTATTAATGAGAAACATTAAAATGTTGTGTTAAATTTCCTATCAAGGTCACATCAGTTTTTTCACTGCAGAAAATAATGGGAGAGGATCAAGCAATAAGCTGTGTGCAGTAGTACTGTTTATAGTACAGCACTGTAAAAATGTGTTCAAAACACTGATTTTTTTTTTTTCTTAATCTAAAGTTATATTACACTGTATTATCAGTGTATTACGTTTAAAAATTGCATGAGGGCTAACTTCTGGGATCTGTTACAATACGAAGACTGAAGTGTGATTAGTGAAAGGCTGTTAGAAGTGTGTGCTCGTGTGTGGTTTTTTGGAAGTGGTATCCAGAAAGGGAGCACTTGCTAGATGCTCCCTTTATAAAGTGTGAACTGGTTAAGAAATACATTCTGCTGCATTGTTCTTTAAATTACTCAGAGAAATCAGTTTTATGAGTCTTCTGTCAACATCTTTATGTTCAGCAGTTAGGTTTTTGTGATACGATCTTATTGCTGAGCGCTGTGATGGGAATGTTTTATGAATGTCATTTATCGTGAAGGAGTGCTCATAATACTGAATCTTTTTAAAAGACCATGTAAATAGTTTCATTTTCACTTGCCCAGTTCACCTGGTCAAGGATTTTTTTACTCTGTTAAATTGGTTGTTTGAACGTGTCTGGAGTTACACTAATTCTGAAGAGAGCAGGATTTTATTCTCTGTACTTATTGAAAGATTCAGTCTGTCTGTACTATTGAAATGTTCTTTAGAGTTTTGCGTAACTATAAAATCGGACTTGTGTGTAGAGCACTCCACCAAATTCCAGTTTTAATTGGGGAAGAGGGGAATCTGTAAAGAAATTCTTTACCTTATGTATTTGCATTTTACACTGTTTACTGGACCATTGAATGGGAATATATTTTACCTCTGAGCTGTTCTCCAGCTTTTTCTAAAGGGAGGAGTTTCTAAGTATCAGTTTCTTTATTTAAAAGTTTGACCTAGTAAATGTTCTTAAAAGGAAAATTTATAGTCCAATTTTAAAACAGTATAAAGCAAAGTTATGGTTTTTTTGCTGAAAGGTCTGTTTCTTAAGGACTGTGGTTTCTCTCCTTATGGCAAAGATTAGGTTATTCTGAAAGTGGAATAGTTAAAGTAAAAATAGTTCTGAAACTGATAGTATTAACCTCCAGTGCAGTAGCTGTATGATGCCATAATTATCAACCTGAAATTCCAGTTCTGTTGAAGTTATTTGAAGAAATATACTGTTGATTCAGTGGTGTCAGAATTTCACAGCTGAAAATAAACTTACGCTGCGAATACTTGATTGCAGTTTTCTCTTGAGTGGAGCTAGAGCACTTGAGGGGTTTTTAATTATGTGTTTGATTTGAATTGCTGAGTTTATCATCATTACTGAATGAGTTTGAGGTGTATGGTAGATACATGAACTGTAGTTTAAGTTCCTGAAGACAGGCAGTCTGTTTTTCTTTGAGGATGGCAGTGAGAGCTGGGAGAAGACGGTATTGAATGCTGCTGAGAAGGGAGCTGCAGCTCTGTGGCTCAGTATGTGTCAAGTTGGGGCTTTTTGAGTGTTTTAGGGCAGCTGGCTTTTCACAATGTGTGTGCACGCTCATGGCTTGGATTCATGTAATAGTTGAATGTTAGACTTTAGAACGTAGGTGTTTTTAATGAAATCGTCAGGTACGTTTTGTTTTGTTTATGGAAGCTGGTTTGCCTATTTACTTCTGGTAACACTTGTTTCTTGTATTCATTTTCTCTCCTCTTGTAAGCATTGAGACAGGGACTGATATCATGTGCAGTGTGTATTTATATTAAGGCCAGAATTGATAAAGAATGAATGTTGCAGGTCAGGGAGGGGTGTTTTGGCTTAAATGGAGATATTTTTCTTTGTACTGTCTTACTTTTGTAAGTATTTGGTTTATTCAAAACATGAGGCTTTAAATAAAATCTGAATATTCACTTAAGTCACTTCCAAAGTCTTTCACTTGTGTTGTTCAGTTGTGTGCTGTTTTACAATTTGCCATTTTATTTTTCAGCATTGTCAGTGAAGCAGGAGCATCAATCTACAGTGTCAGTCCAGAAGCATGCAAGGAAATGCCAGACCTGGACCCTAACCTAAGAAGTGCAGGTATGAAGAGTATTTAATTTTATCACATTTCAACATGGAACTCAAGTCTCAGTTCTCAGACTGTTTTGTTTGTATTATTAAATAAAATAATAGTCAAAAGTAGACAAAAGGTTTGGATATTTTGTTTCTAAACTTTAATTCTTTTGTCATTTCACCTTTGAAGTCCTAGGCATGCAATTGAGTGAGATCATCTTCTACTAACTCCTGTAATGTAAAGATCCTTGTGGATGTAGCCTTTCAACAGGCTGGTACAGGAGAATTTACGGCGATAAATATAACCAATGAATTGCATAAACTTCCACAGTTGTATCATGTCCATGCCCACAGGGGCTTGACCTTCCCTCTTCTCCTCTGTGTGCATAAATATCTCTAGTAATAAACCATTCAAGGGCTAGAAAAACAATGTAAAACTAGAACAGATCATTTAAAGGTGTGTATTTGTTGTGTTCACTGGGGTCTTCATGTAGCTGAATAGAGTTCTCAAGAAATACCATTTAGGTTTTGTTTTTAAAAAGTTATCTACTTCAGCATAAATGTCACTGAGGTATAACACAGCAATTAGAAATGTGCAAGTGTTGCCACTATTATAATTTTCAGTGTTTGGGTTTGATAATTTTCAGAGTAGTCTTTAAAGATCAAATTCCTACCAGCTCTGTCCATGTCCAAGTTCTACTCGTGGATTTGTTTTATTCGGAGACAACTGTAAGGGAGCTTTGAGGTTATTTTTGTATTACTTCACTTATGTATTTTTAATTGTGTATCTTACTGTATTTGTTTTTATCTGCCTCAGGGGTTTTTTTGTTCTTAGTTTTTCTGCAGTTTGCTGTCATACTCAATCAAATACAGCATATTGGAAAATGCAGCAGCACTCATATATAACACTTTTCCAGTCAAAATTATAATGTTCTTAAATTTAATGTTTTTCTAGCAGGTTACTGGCCTGGAAATCCTTTGGAAGGTATAGATCAGCAGAAAAGAATTCTGACGTGGTATTCAGGGGTAAAACTTTATAGAATTCCCCATGTTTCCCTTTCCTCTTATTTCCACAAAGGGGAAAGTGTTAATTCGATGTTTCAAGTGAATGTTTTTATAGGAATATTCTTGGAATGTCTATATCAGCCCCTCCATTTGCAGGAGAGGTTTCCAGCTTCTTTTTGCTTGAAACTCTTTTCCCTGCCCATGAACAGACTCCGTGGTGATTATTTCTTCCCTGGGCCACAAAGGTTTTAAATGTGTCATGGTATGGCCACAGCAAATATTAGGCATGTGACATTTCTGTATTTGTGACAGATAGCACTAGCTTTCCCTTGGGCCAAAGTTTTTTATGGTGCAGATGTATTAAATATAGTTTAAAGTTGTTGTAAATGAACAAAAAACACTGAAAAGGAGGAAATCTAATTATTAACATTATGCCTTTCCAGATGTCCAGGTTTTTCATTTTCTCCAAAACTAATTTTTCAACATTTCAGACACTTTTATTTAGTGTTGTGCATCAAATACAGTAAATTAAAATCCAATTTTTAGTAGACAATCAATTGCAGTATTAATTACCTAGAGTTCATAATTGCTCCATTATTACTAGGATTTTCTTCGGGCTTAATTTAAGTGCTGTTGCATCTGGTTTTAAAAGCATCAGCAATTTTAACATGCCACAGCAGTACCACAGAGTGGATAGAAATTGAAAAAGAGTAGGATAGAAATTGAAAAATAATTGCCTAGTTTCATGCATGTTGGCTATTACGAAACTGACAGCTAGAACTATGTTACAATCAGGGTATTCTAGAAGTCTTAGGCTTTCTTCATTACATCTTCTGGTGTCAATTTGTAATTAGCTGTGCTAAAGCTGTGGATGTCTTCGTAAAGTTGAATGTAAAAATGGGACATAACATTAGAGGGAAACATTAACTGATGTTTGAGGTTTTTGCAGACTTCTTTCTTGACTAGCTTACTTGTGTAGTTTCAATTTTCCTTTAATTTGCAGCAAACAGAAAAGTGACATTGTGTCAAAACTGACTTGCTTTGTATTTTAATTGTTGTGTTACATCATGTCAGATTCTGTGCTTACATGATAGCATTTAGTACATTAAAGGAAGCTGACAGCTGCATGATGAAGTGTGACATTTATAGTTAAAATAAAAGGTACAACTGATGTAAGATATCTGTGATCTTAACGCTGTTTGCCACTTTAACATTTTTCTCAACAAAACTTTATAGAAGGCTTTTTGAATTACACAGATAGGCCTATGTTTGTGCACTGGGTACCTAAATATAAAATATTAAATAATACATGTGAGAATACTTTCTCATCTTGTGATATGATCTCTGTAATATTTGCAGCGGTGTTTAGCAACCGTTTGTAGTCAGTTTTTGCTTTATACAGCGAAATAGAAGATATCAATCCTGATAGAAAAATTAGCTTAATTTCTCCTTGGCTGAGTGTTCTGTGTAGGGGGAAGACCAGCAACCTTCAGCATTTCTTGGGGGTGCTAATTAAAGGTATTAGTTAATCCAAGGACTCAGCTGGATTTTTTTTTTTTTCCCTTTGAGCTGTCTTTGAAGGTCATGGATGACATGAGTTTGTAATAAATGATTGAGAAAGATCTCTTTTTAAACCAATGGTGTATATACAAACTATAGAGGAAAGTCTTTATAGTCATCCATACAGCACTTTGAGCCAAAATTGCACTTGCTTGGAAGAAAAAAAAAACCAAAAAAACCTTTTCTTAAAGAGTTTGCTGTTGTCTACAGTACAGAGAAGGAAATAGGGTCGCTCCAACTTTAGAATTGTCCTGAATATTTTATGAAAGTGCAGGAGCTGCTGTTCTGCTACTCCAGTTCCTAGAAAATCTTGTGGTCTGGGGCTCAGCTAAGTACATAGTAAAGAACTTGATGAAACCTAGTTACTTGTGTTTGAGTAGAGTGAGAAGGTATATATCCCCTTCTGACAGTCATTGTAGGATTAATGAGCAGAACAGCTATTTCTCAGCCTCACAGAATTAGGAGATAAGAAGCTTATAGGCCAGAGCAATAAAAGGATTTCCTACTTGATAGGCTGAGGAAGTTCAGCTGCAGCAGATTAGGAGAGTTCTGCCTAGAGAGCAAGCCACTGGAGTTCAGTAATGGGGGGTTTTGGATGAACCTGTGATAGGATTGCAGTCTGACAGAGAATGGAGTGCAAGGCTTCTGTGAATTCTCCTTCTCAAAAGCTGTGCCTAAGGACACACTTAAGATTTGGGGTGGGAGGTTTTGTAGGGACGAATGGACACCATTAAAAGAGTACTTTGCAAGCTGGAAATGTTGATCACCTTTGTGAAGTTTATTAATATGTGCTCTACCAAGGCTCTGTGACTGCCAGCTCTGAGGTTGTAATGAGGTATTGGTAATGAGGGAGCTGTGAGTCTGGGTGGATGACTGCAGTTCTATTTCTGTCCTGGCATGTGTCCTCTGGCCACCCTCTTGAAACATTTAACTACTTTTTAAAAAAAAAAAAAGAGCTGTCCAATTCTTTTTTTTTGGTTGTTCCGTTCATTTGTTGGGGGTTTTCCTTTTTTTTTTTTTTTTTTTTTTTTAATTTTATTTTATTTATTTTCTGACCTAGCATCACTACACCACTTCATGTTTAACCTTCGGTTAGTTTTTATTCATGACAGCTTCCAGTAAGAGTTCTGCACTTGAACTTGCCTGTAAAATCTCCTGGATTGCTCTGGCTCTCTGTGATTGAGATTTACCTTTGCCTTTTTTCAATGCAAAGCTTGGATGCGATTTTCCCTTAGAAGCAGTTGTAAGTAACAGTTTACTGGGCATGGTACTTTGCCTTGCAAGTTTAACAGTAATTCACTTGCCGTTAGTTACCTTTCATTGCCAGAGCACATGAGATGACTGTCTTGGTGTGGTATTCTTTGTAGAAGAAAAAACCTTAAACTCAGTGGTGACAGGCATTCCTCCCTCAGACAGATGAGCTTTGTGACAATCAGTGCCAGCCTGGGTTTGGTTGCTGTCACTGGGCCCTGTGAACCCTGGAATTCAGTGATTTTCCAAAGATTGGTATCTTCTTTGCTTTACTTCCATCCTTTCCTATATAGTTTTGCCTGAGGTTTTGTTTTGTTGTGCAGAGCCTGTATTCCTAATAAATATAAGTTTTATGGGATAAGAAATGCAGGATGTCAGCATAGGTGTCAACACATACACACTTCCAGGCTTTCTAGTTTTTTCTCTCAGTGCTTCTCCACTTCTCCACTTCCTTGTTGCAAATGCTTGTTGGCTTGGGCAAGTTTGGCTAGACAAAGTGGGAAGACTGTAAGGAACAGGTGAAGTATATAGGAAGTGTAAGCGCATATAGCTCATGTTGAAGGATTGTCACACAGAAAAGTGGAATTTATGTACTTTCTGGATGCCTGGAAAGTTCTTAAGATATGGTCAGCTAGTGGAGGTTTTGTTGTCCTTAGAAGTTTGATCATATACTACCAGCAAGCTTTACATGTCCTTAGAATAAGTACCAATTGTTTGACTTGTGGTCACAGTAGAATTTTTTTCTTCTGCTGCCTCTCTACCTCTTCGATACCATAATGAAATGAATGTTGCTTAATAACTAAGAATCAGAGGAAACTGATGCATTCTAGTGAAACAGTGGCCTGATGGAAGGGAATTGAGATGAGGAAGTAGTCATGCCAGGATTTTACTCTGGTTTCAATGTACACTCAGTTATATAAATGACAAATGTCTTCATTTCATTAAATTGATGAATTACCTTTCCTTTTGAGATGACTGCTCCAACAAATAAGCAATTTTTTCTTTCTTTCACTACGTAAACAAAATAAAAGGGGGAAGAAAGGGGCTGTTTTACAGACACCATGTTTGTGTAACCACTTGTTAGAAGAGATCTCATGCTAAGCGCTCTCTGTTTTATTTTCATACCTTATGCAATCATACACACTTGGTTTTTAGTTTGCAATTCTGTGTTCAGATGCTGAAAGAAGAGCAACATACCTGGGCTTGTCCAATGCAACAGCTCCAAGAAAGGAGCTCAAGAATGCACATTTTCCTCTTGGATGTGAATAACTAGGGCTCTGTCAAGGCTACATAGTTGTGTCACCCAGCTAGGAAAGCAACAAAGGTAGATAAAATATTCCCTAGAGTGACTCTGTTTTAAGATTTGGAAAACTAACAGGGCGAGCATGTGTGGTGCTGCATGCACAGGTATGATCCAGTAAGGAAACTGTGTTGTTTCTAAGGGATGTTTTCTGAGGATAAAGAAGAATCTGAGAGAGCCAAAGGTCACACAGCACAGCTTGCCTTAGCATTGTCAAATCCCATCTGCTTGTCTCCTCTCCACAGGGCAGAACACGTTGCATTATTGTATGCTCAAAGTTCAGCACACCACTTGCACTTTTCCTTGCAAAAGAAAGCCTTGTAGGCTTTGAGGGCTTGTTAGGACTTTCAGACTGTTATGCTACAGGGTTTCATTCCCTGAGGTCCTGTTAGAGACATAGAGTTCAGAGCTGTCATACTGGCCAGCAAGTAGAAGGTAGAGATTGGAAAAAATGTAATTTCTTTTGACTTTATCTTAAGGAAAGTAAAACAATTTGATGATTAGATGTGTGGGACATAGTGCCTGGATGTCTACTTGAGCTAATTTCTTCATCATCTTGAAAGAGCACTGCTCCCCTTTGGCTACTCAGGAGAGAAGGTCATTTTTCAAAAACTTTATTGTTTTATTTAGTCCTACGGTTAAACCATTCACACTGCTGTCGAAGTGGAAGCTTTCTTCTACAGCTAGTTGGAGAGAATTGGTGAAAGTTCCACAACCTTTCAGAAGAGAAAGTAAGCACTGAATTCTTATGCATTAAAACGTTTTGTCAGCGTAATGTTTAGTTGGGTTGTGTGCAATTAGAGCATCGTATTTCATCTTATCAATCATATTTCATCTTCCATCTGTTGTATTCTGTAGCATTTAAAAATGAGTTTAATTTTGGAAGGATGGAGAACAGAGAACTGCACTGTGATGACGAACATTCAGTGGTTAGAAGCAAAAAGGTGGTGAACAGCAGTAAGATGTTAAGGATAGAAAATGTTAATGATAGTAATATTAATAAACTAAAACAATAATAATAGCAATATTTAATTATTAATTAATAATAATAATAATTAGTAATAGGAGCAAGAGAATCTTGTTACTTGTCTCCCCATAGGACCCAGTTCCTACTTATGAGCAGAAGCTTATCTCAACGTGTGGGCTAGGCTCTACAGTTTAAACAGAAATTATAGGGAATCTGTGGGTTCTGTAGGAAACCAAAAACCTAACTGCAGATAGTTTGGAAATGACTGAGCCTCTCCCAGTTGGGCATGAACATGTGCCTGCACCAGGATATTGAGAAATAGAAAAATGGGCTTGAATTGCCCCAAACCGCTAGCACAATCCTGATATAACAGATGTTAGAGATGTTTGTAGTCTTCTTGTAGTTTTCTTGTTGTTCTAGACAAGAATCTAATGTTTTCTAATCTGTATAATCATTAACATCCTGCCTACTGGCACTGTATTTCCTCTGAAGCTGTAGAGCTCAAGAGTGGATGGGACTAGAGGAATTTGATCATCTGCTACCTGCAAGCTTTACATGCTCTGGTCAAGCTGCTTCCCCTTGCATAAAAGAGCTATGAGAAGCATTCACTTCCCCCCCTTCAGGTGTAATTCTGTGCAGGTGCTGTGTCTGTGTGTTTCCTTTTGAAGGCTTTGTTACTTCCTTGAAGCGTGGAGCTAGAGGCATGACCAGTACCAGGATGCTCTTCAATTCAAGGAGTTTTGGTTTCCTCTTAATGCTGGGATTTGATGTGTTACTTGCCAGAGCTGATTTTCTTATTACAGGCATAGGAAAGAACATTCTGGTCACTTACAAAAGGTTAATATTTGTTGTTGACACAAATGACTAATTCTTCTAAGATACAGTTGACTAGCTCTTGTAAGGTTAGAACTTCGACTAATTTTTTACTTTAAGTAGTAACAGTAATCAATGGCATAGTGATGCGTTTAGGATCAGCAGTATGAATGGGAAAAGGATATTGATGATATCTACCTTTTATGCTGAACAGATAGGGAAAGTTTTTTTCTGAGTTTATACCAATATTGTGAGAGTAACTCATTTGTTTGACAGAAAAATCACATCAGGCTTTCATTAAATGATTATATGTCCCCTATCTCATCTTGGATAAAAATGGATACTATTCTGTGATATAGAAATTACTAATGCTTGAGAAAAGTGTTTTTGAGAGTGTCTCTAAGAAAAAATACTGACTTGAAAAAGCTGAATTGTAATATTCACTTGTTGAGATTTTTTCTTTAAATGTATATCTAACTTTCTTGTTGTATTCAGCCCATCTCTTTTAAAGATTATTTTTTTGTAATAAATAAGTAGAATATTGTCATTCATTATTTCATTAATCTTAGGCAAATAACAGATTATCAGTTTTATGGAGTTAAAAGTAAACTAAAATGTAACCTTTTTAAAACAAAAACCTGCTCACTTGCTACAGAAGAGCTTTGGATGAAATGCAGCTGTTGAACAGTTGCTTAAAATAAATTGCATACTTTAAACCCACCAAGAAGATATATGAGGATTCAAAACTGTGTCACAAATCCTGACCTACTGAGAAAGAATGCTTAATGAAAAGACTACTGTACGTTTCACTGTATCCTTTGCAAGGAGGGTGAAATTCAGGTCAACAGGATAGAAAGCTTCCAGGACTCAGGAAACCTGAACAATCGATCACTGAGTAAACATTATTGCAGATACTTATGGAGAGTAATTGATCTTGAACACAATAATAGGCTTTATAAAAGGATTTAAAAAGTTGTAATGTTTCCATATCTACTCTGGTATGATATATTGACAGTAATTACATATGCATTTGTGACTTAGTCCCTGATTACTTTAATATATTATTTTTTTATTTCAGTGACATTGTGGTTTCAACCCAGACTTTTAAGGTGTGAAGGTTAATTTAAAATACGAGGGTGGATGAGTAACTTGGATGTTATAGTAACATGTCTCAGCAAGAACGAAATACTGAGGTTTTGTAACAAAGGTACAGAATGTTCTCATTTTTGACAAAATTGAACTAATCATAGCTTAGTAGCTTGTGGTTGCCATATATTTATCTGTAAAGCATTTGTAAAGCTATCTGCTGCCTTTACATCTGGAAGCTTCACATTTTTTCAAAGCACAAAACAAATGCTCCCACTCATGGGGGTAGCTATTGTGTCACAGTTATTGACTGGGACACATTTTTATCCATATGTGAAGATGTTTTTAAAAGGAGGAATGCCATCATCCTGGACTTTTGGCCCAAAGTGTTTTTCTGCTTTCAGTGGTAAGCAACATTTGAATGCCACTGTAACTGAAAGAAATTGAAATTTCTTTGTTCTTCTATCCATAAGCATTCCTCATTTTCACTCTTTCCTTATCTAAGCCATTAAGGTCTTGCTTTATGGTGTGGCTCTTACATAAAGCAATGCAAAAGGAGAACATTTCAATTTGCAATCGTCTGTACGCAGAAGTTGACAGCCTGCCACCAAAGTGGGCACAATACTTGAAACCATAATAAACTTCATCTAGTTGACAAGGTTTCCAGCTGCCCTTGCACCCTAAATACTCTGCATGTTGGATTTGGGTCTCAGTGATTGCTTTAGACCTGTTCCATTACTGAAGTGAGGCAGGTAGCCAAAGAAGGTAGCACTAATTCTGGTTTTTTTTAAGGCTGGCAGCTGAGCTGACATGGCCATTGTATAGATACTGTAGAGAAGGAGTAAGGCTGCTGTGTTGTTTTGGCCCTTCACTGTTGAGTGTGGAAAGTTTTTTCCATCTTTAGTCTGAAAAAATTTAGCCTGAAAACTATTATCAGTATTCCTGAGTGAAAACTCTCCTTTCTGATCTGTGTGAAAAACACTACAGCTTGCTGTAGAAAGAGCTAGAGAAACAACATTATGTGATTGTCTTGTCAAATAACCAAAGTATGGAGTGAATTGAGACTACCAAGCAGTTAAACTGCTTTGTTAAGGAAATGGCAGAATATGTCCTATCTAAAGACAAGGCAGGATTACAGTAAATATGCTTGCTGTAATCATCTTTATTTCTCATTGAACTTGGATGTGAAGTACATCTACATTGAAGTCAGAGGGCCACCTTAGACCATTCTGTCCCTCCAAGTGTTAACATTTTACATGAATTTTTTGAAAGGCAGCACAGTATGTTACTGCCTTTCCAAGTGTTACAATAATACTTTCATCTTAATTCACAACTCCAAGCTTTGCATTTATTGAGTGTGCAAATCTTGTAATAATTTTCTAATAGAGGGTCATTCCATCTTAATACCCTGTTTAATATTGATTAGGGGTTTTTTTTCATGTTTTACTTAGACTAGCATATTTTAATAAAGGCATCTCTCAAACATTTCATGTTTGGCTATGCTGGTAACTTTTGAGAAATATGATTTTCTGGTTTTGCCCTTCATGCTGTAATATAATTTATTCTGATTTTATTTGGGCAAAAATGAATACCCCAATATCTATGGAAGTAAGAATGCATTACCTGTTTCATTGTTAGTCTTCAAAAAATGCATGATTTCTGAAATGTACCCAATGTAAAATAGTTGAAAATGAAAAACAAATTTTATAGTCTTGATTTAATTTTGAAGAAGAAAATGCCAGACCATCAGGTTTTACTGTCTCTGCTCCCTGGTAGTAGGCCTTGCACTTCTGCAGAGCCCTCATGATTTCAGTAATACTCTGCTTGTGTTGTGAGAGTCCAGCCACTTGGATCAACTGGCCAGGGTGGAGCCTCTTTGCCCCCAAAAAAGATCCATCTATTGCAGTGTGCAAGTACTCCAGCAAAAAATAAATGGGTTTGCTTGTACAAGAGGCTGTAGATGCTAATCTTGACTGAGTTCCTGCCTACCAAGAATGTGGACAACTCTTACATTTTCCCTACTGTGCTCTCTTTTATTTATTAATTGGAAAAGTTCTGGAGTGAAATTGCGGCTTTAGTGGGAATTAGGCAGGTCAGCTATCCTGCTGCTATTGACTGTAGGAGCTGCATCCCTTAATCTGTAACTGACTGTTAGCTGATCTTCCTGCTTCGATATTGTAACTATTAGGCCTGATCCAGGAAAGCACTTAAATGTCTGTGTAACTTTATGCGTGTGAATAGTTTTGCTGGTTCCGGTGGGAATTCCGACATGCATCTGTGCTGAAGTGCTTTGCTGGATCAGGTCCTACGCCTCCACTGGAAGCCTCCTACAGATATGACAGCATTGTCAACCAAGTTAATATGACAAAGAGAGTCATCTTTTAAAATTTTAAAATTTTACTTTTTAATTGAAGGTTCCCAAGGGAAGGTTGTGCTTGGAAAATTCCTGTATCAACCTATCCATGTAGTTGTCTGTTTTTAAAAGACGTAATGAAAGGAGATGTGGACAGTGAGAGGTATTTGCTCTCAGCTTATCTAAACTATAACTTTTGAAATGTGTTTTGCTATTAGGTAGAACTAAAAGAAAATTCTCTAAAACACTGTATAGGTATTAAAGAAGCTGAGTTTAAGGAGATTTGCTGAAGGACAAATGTAGTCTCTATGCATAGGCATCAGTGCATTCAGAAGAAATACATCGTTGTAAGTGTTTTTTGGTTTGGATCAATACTACTTTCACTGGTGTTTTGTTTCACTTTTGTTTGTTAGGTGGTGGGTGACTAGTATTTCAAAGTAATTAATATGAATTATTGTTACAGGAAAGCATTTCTGCAGTGAGCTATACTTGTGTAAGTGATAACTGGTGTACTTACACTGATTACCCCTTTGTGGGGTATTTTTTTGACAAGAAGGCATACGTGATTGTCTTTGAATTCAGAACTTCTCTATCAGAGAAGCTGGCATATCAGATGTCACCAGCACAGTGCTTTCTGAGCCTAGCTAGCAAACTGCCTTTGTCAGCATGTTAAAATGGATATTAAAGGATATGAAAAGTCTTGCCTGACCGAGCAGTGAACTTCACGTTAACTGTGCATTTAGCAGTGCAAACCTTTAGAAGTGAAGCCTCTAGTGCAGCATTTAATTGATAAACTTTGCAGTTGTGGCTTGAGGAGCCTGCATATCTCTGGCTGCTGTTTTGGCTTCAAGTACAAATGTTTAGTGAAGTCTTTTTCTGAAATGCTGTGAAGCCTTTAACAGTAGTGATGGTTGCTGTTTAAATTAGGCTGCAAGGATGATTAAGGACTGGGGCACCTTTCATACAAGGAAAAACGAAGAAAACTGGAAATGTTCAGCTTGGAGGAGACTCGGGGATCTTACAGAGGGGTGTAAGTACTTGATGGGAGGCAATGAAGAAGAGAGCAGCAGACTCTTCTCAGTAGTGCCCACTGTTAGGACAAGAGGCAATGGGCCCAGACTGGAACAGAGCAAATTCAATCTGGACACAAGAAAACATTTAGCTACTGTCAGGGTGGCCCAGCGCTGGAATGGATTGACCAGACAGGTTGTGAAGTCTCCACCGACCTGGACATGATCTGGGGCAACCTGCTGTAACACCCCTCTGTCAGCAGGGGTGTTAGACAAGGCAGCCTGTGTTCTCCAGAGGTGTGTCCAACCTAAACACTTCTGCAAATTAATACATTACTTCTGTGATACGGTAAAGGGGCTTATAGATTATTTTATATATATGGGAATTATAACCATGCTCATGTTTTCATACACGTGTGTGTATGTGTGAAATCAGCTGGTGAACACTGGAGATACTTCCAGTATTCCTGTTTAAACACTGTGTGTGATGTTGACCAAACCACTGTGCATATATATATATATATATTTACTCTTGACTCCTGTCTGTTCTTCCTCTAACCCTGTCCTGATTTGCTTAAAAATGTAAAACACTCTTGAAATGACTAGTGCCCTGTGGGGTTGATTCTGGACATAGCTATTAAAGACCCACAGCTTTCTTTGGTCCCTGTTCTCTTACTTTTCCACAAGTGTGTGTGGTACAAAAAACCAGCCTTGGCAACAAGGTCTGGCATTGTTATGTTTGTCTTTTCCTTTATTTTTTGGAGGGGTTTGTTTGGGGTTTTTTTAACTTTTTTTGAGTCGGGATGTTTTTGCTTGGTTGTTTTTTTTTATTTTGGGTTTTGTTTCTTGTGGGATTCTTGGGGTTTAGGGTTTTATTTGTTTGTTTGCTTTTTTTTAAAAGATTTTTGGTTCTTATTTGGAAGGATTTTTGCAATATGTCTAAACACTTTTGTTCTTCATTGGTGTTTACTTTGCTACGTAGAATGAATGTTCTGTGAGCTGCTAAACCAGCTAACATGTTTTGTTTTAACTCAGGAGAAAAGAAAAGTTTATAAATGTAATATTGGGAGATAGAACTCTTCTAGTTTCATATATGTGGGAGGGAACACAGTTGCAAATACTGAATGCAACCCAATATCTGCAGAATCAGACCAAGTTTGTGATTTGACATTTGGAAATAAACTTTTTCTTCTGAGATTTTTGTAAGCAAATGATTTATCAGTAAATACAGCCTTCAAAAATGCAGTCTTGATTCAACATTTGGATTTAGAAGACCAAAGGTTATTCTTGTATGCTCTTAATGGCATTAGAAATGTTGGAAATTGCTTTTGGTTTTCTAAATGTAGTTATAAGGGTGACAGATTGCAAATTGATGTGTTTTGGTGTGCAGCTTAGATTAGTAAAGTCCAAGAACAGGTTGAATTAGATAAATATGTAAGTATCTGATACATACCTTAGGGAATACTGTATTAGATAAATAAGTCTGTGAACAGATACTCTGTTAATTTGTAAAATGGTTATTTGTTTCTACATATCTGTGATTTCAGGTTAAAGGTTCTTACAGAGTTTAATGTTAAATGTTGCATATGCATTTAGTATGGATACAAGGAGAAAATATAGTGTACACAATTTTATTTATTAACTGTGGCTCAGAAAAACTTTTTAAACATGATTACAGTTTGAAATGTTCTTAGGTCTTTGCAGGAATTATTCAAATAAAAAGTTTGATTGATGTACATGTGATGTCCTTATCTAACAATGACAAAGGATCCTGCTATATTATTGATTATTTCCAGGTTAAAAAAAGTTAAGTGCATAGAAGATGTAAAAAAACCCAAAACACCTGAGCAAAAGCAATTACACGATTCAGGTTTGTCAGATAAAAGTGATAGCTGTTTTCTAATTCTGTTTTTCAGTTTCCATAGCTAGACGCGTCCAGGACCCGTTAGCTGAGCTAGTGAAAATTGAGCCCAAACACATAGGAGTTGGAATGTATCAGGTAAGATAATACGTATCATTTAATCTAAGTAATGTGTCACGATGTAGAGCAACACCAAAATGCTGCTTTGTAATTGTCAACTAGTTATGTCTCCTTTAAAAGACATTTTCAGAGTTGATGGAATGGTAATAAATATCTAAAAGTCATAAACTGCCTTTTTTTTTAATCTCTACTTTTCATGATTGTGATTGAGACTCTGAAATGGCTGTAGCCAGATGTATAGTCTATTAAATACATCGAATCAGACAGGTAACCTGATCTGTAAAGCTTTCTCTTTTTCTGTATTGTTACAGCAATGGGGTTTTAGCTCTTTGTGTAAAATACAATGAGATATTGATCCTCCATTTAGAAGCCATTAATTTGAACTATTAGGCACATTCCTTCTTAGAAGTTTGTAATAAAAGGGCTTGTTTTGGAGTTTTTCTTTTACTAAAGCTGAATTGGAAAATGTTTGACAATTGTGATTTTTATACATTTTTGTAGGTTATTTCTGAGAAGTAACTTTTACTTTCCAAGTTTCTTTACAAAGAGCATTATGTTAAGAAGTGGTACATAAGTTATTGTCATTTTATAGCATATTGGCATCAATTCAGGAAAGCATTTTATGCATGTGCTTAAGTCCCACCAAATAAAGAAGCAAAAAAAAAAATTATCCAGAAAATATGGCATGTGCTTTTCTCTGTATTTTTGAAACTATAGAATGTGAGTAAATTTGAAAGCCTGCAGCAGCAGAATTCAGAACAGAAAGCATAGAACTGTCTGGATCTATTCTTTCAGTTAAGCTCATGAGAGTTAGTGGGGTAGAATGCAATTAACAGCCTAGAATCCCTTGCTGCCACTGATAAAGGTGGCATGACAAAGAAAAGGTGTTACGAAAAACTTCCAAGAAATGTATATTCTGTTTTGTTTGTACAGAACTGAGGTCAACATTTTACTTGGTTAAGGTAGAATTCAGAACTGCTTTTGTAAGTCCTACTTGTATTGCCACAGACAGTAAGACTTACTGATGTTGCTTGCTAACTGCAAACTTATTTATTGGTAAACCTAACTTAAATAATCTTTTGGTATTAATTATACCATGATTTTTGAAGGAAATTATATTGAAGGGCTGACACACCATACATTTCTTTAACATATGTATCCAGATTTCAGTAAAAAATGTGCGTTAATGGTGGCAGCTGTAAATATGGGTGTGGTCACCTGGCAAAAAGAAGAGCTTCAGTCTGAAGTGTAGTTGGTTTTCTTACTTATGGGGACCCAGGGCTTTTATTTATAACAGTAGCAGTGATATGTTGAAACAAAAATAATGAAAATTATACCAATTTTTGTTCATACTTACTTTAAGGGAAGAAGTAGTTAAAAAAAAAACCTTGAAATGCTATGTCAACATTTAGCGAAGTCGGTTGATTTTTCTAAAAACAATATTTAAAAAAAATCCATTCCAAGATGGAATATTTTACTATTTGCACTATACTGTGAATTCTTAAGTACTAGGAGCTTGCATTGCTGTGTCTAGAAGCTATTGATTTAAATGCACACCATCTCCTGTGGCCCACGTGGACATTGTACCAGCATTCATCTAAAGCAGAATGATGTGGAATTGGTGGTGGTCATATGGTTTTGGGAGCATTTTACTATGAGATGAATGTTGCAGTGAACAACATTGCAGCAGGTCACTGCAGTCTCAGAAACTGAAGCTGGTGTCATTTACTTTTCAGTGACTGAAAGTAAGGTAAGTACCATGTTCCTGGCCTTTCTAGAGAAGCTTCTTGATCCCACTACATTTGTGTTGCGAGTAAATGCCCAACTGTGTTGTTTTTGTCCAAACTGGTTGTATGAAAAATTTCAGAGAAATAATTCCTAGAACCTTAGGATAGAGGCAGACCTCAAATATTGTTCATTCCCAGCTATCTGCATTCTTAAGTCTTGTCATGGTTTGAATAAATCTCCGAGGTAGATACACATCCTGTTGGAATTATTAAGAATCACCACAGAAGCAACAGTGTGTGTGTTCAAAGATACATAAATTTCTCAAGTACTAGATCTTTATGTGACATTATTGAAGGCAAATTTGCACTCTTGAAGACAAAGTCAGAAGATCTGCTGCCCTTTGGGCATGACGGCTGTCTGGTGGCACAGGAAGGGAATGGGAGGAGAAAGAGAATGAAGCTTTTCTATTTTGTTCCTTTAGAGAGACGCTTGCTGGTGTCTCAGAGGACAGTCACGGAAAAAGCTGTTGTGTTGTACAGGGAGTCCCAGGGTAATGGCTGATATAATCCCTCAGATGAAGAGTATTTCAAGTACAGAATTTTATAATATCCAAGGCAACTTGAAAGGTTTTATTACATTTTAATTTATAATCTAATTGCTGGCTGTAGCTTTTTATTAATTTCTGTGTTGAAATATGTAGTGCACAGTCTAGATCACAAATACAGCAGGCTTTTCATAGAGGTGGTTGCTTTCTTAGCCTATTGTAACTCTAAACCTAGCATTTAAATATGACCTTTCCTTTCCTAAACACCCTGAAATTGATATTTAAGAATCTGACAAATCCAGGTTTTGGCATTCTTGTCCTGAAAGAGGGACGGTGATTAGTCTGTCAGCAATTAGGCAGAGGCAGGCTGAGACTGTGCTGCTGCCCATGACCATGGAAGCTGTGTAGCACGAGCAACATGGCGGTTTCTCAAGGGATGGTTGCATGCTCACTGTGTGCTGATCAAAGTGGGAACTCCCTGAAGGGATGATCCTGCCTTTTCTGTTGCTCCTACCCAAGTGCCCCAGTCTTTTTGTGGTGTTGGTAATGGCTACATGATGTCCTGGGATGGCATAAGAGAGGGGCAGCAATGCACAGCTTGCAGGGGCGTGGAGCTGGGGCTGCTGCCTTCACAGGAGCCTGCCTGACTTGGGACATGGCCTCTCTGTCAGGTTAGGATAGCCAGAGCTCCCAAACGACTCTACTTGAAAGGCAGGGTCAGAGACAATAATTTCTGTCTTTTCTCAGAGGCTGAAGTGAGAGACTGGTGAAGCAGAATCTGCCTGATGAAGTCTGTAGCTTTTGTAATGTGACTGTGGTACAGGAACATTGTGTGTTCAGTGAGTGACCCACTTGGGCAGGACCTGCTCTGCTGCTCAGCAATGACAGCAATGCTGCAGGAAAGTGAAGTGGTCGTATGCTAAATCTGCTGCTCGCAACATGAGCTTGCTCAAAATCTATAGAATGTGTGCCACACGAAGAGAACTGAGTGAAGGGGCTGCATCTTCTCTTGTTGCTACTTCCTTGGGATTTTGGATCCCTCCCATCTGGTCTCTTGGTACTTCATGTGCAAGTTTGTGAGAATATTGGTGTTCTCTCGCTTTTCTAATGCAAGTTTTCCAAGCAAATCTGCTCGTCTGGGTGTGGATACTTTGGATATGGATTTGCAAGTTTCCAAGTAGCTGGAGATCTGTGTAAATTGAGTCCCATCAGCTGGGAATTGTTTACTTACTTTAGATGAAAAAAAAATTGAAACTTGAACTTGGCCACCTGCTTTGATTCTCATTTCAATTTATGATTCTGAGTTTGTGCACTGCCAAGAAAATCAGGTTTGTCAGAGAAAAATAAACAGGCCCCAGATCTCCTAACAGGTATTTCCTTAAACAAAGAGAAGCACAACCTGATTTATTAGGGCTTCTCTCAGACTAAATTCCAGTTGCCTGAAGGTCCTTGTCTTCCTTCATCTTTATCTCATTAGGAAAATTGTTCTTTCCTCCCAGACAGGAACCTAGCCAAAATTAATTTATCACCTTCAGGCCATATTACTATGATTTCTTCTGTAGTTGAACATGAAGATGATGCCCAGATTCTGCCTGATACAGAATATATTTGCCTTATCACCTCCTCATGCCAATTCAAAGCTAAATTTCTGTCCAGGGAGAAGTAGTTAGTGGCTCAAGACTTTATTATGCTGTACACTGGATTTTGGCGATGAATTGCCATGCAGTTGTAATGGTCTTGGAAGACACAGATAAGAGCTGAGAACAAAGCTGCTTCACAAAGACTGATTAGGGAATTGAATTTCAGAGCAAAGAAAATGAATGAGAAGACAAAAATATCCTTACTCTCAAATAAAAACCCAGCTTTTCAGAGGTGAGCAAAGCAGCACTAGCATAAACTTTCTCTCCATCAGTTCATCATAGTAAAGAGGGGAATTAAATTAATATATTTTTTAAAAGTAAAAACCTTACAAGGCAGAGAAATGATAAATAGAGCTAAAGGATATGTTAAGTTTGGTTGGACTTTTGATGTTCATTTGGTGTACAAAATCCCTAGATGCTAAAAAGAAAAGTAACCTCCAGAGAAAAAGATGAAGCTCAAACTCATCTGTAACCTAGGAATAAAATACGTGATCTGCGCTGCAGGATTAGAATTTTTGATAAGTTCTGTGTAATGTTAAAAAATCTGCACCATGTCTGATCTTGAAAAAGTAACATCCTATTCGGTCTTTATAATTTTGTTAGTCCAAAAATCTGTTCATAATCTATTTTTGGGTGTGGTAACATCTTCACTGTTCAACATGTTTGGAAAATTAACATCCTAAAAGGATGTAAGAGATAATATATGTAGTTCTCTAACCTCTGAAGTGGGAGAATACTTGATTACATAGTATCTGGAACATTTTGTGTCAAATAAATAAAATCTGTAAACAATACTCTTAACTAGCATTCCTTCAAGAAAAAAGAGATTGAACTAATTCTTTGTTTGTTTTCTATATAATGCCGGAAGATCATGATCAAAGGAGAGTTTCATAAAGCCTAATCAGGATGTCTGATAATAACTGATTCTGGAAATGTCTTTTTTGTCCCTCTTGTCCATTTTCCTTCCCATGGTCCTCTAGTTATTGGAGTACATTGGTCTTGCATTTGATTATTACCTGGAGGATGTTTTATTGTTTCAGTTGCAATTTGATATTCCTTTTAGTCTTGAGTTTTTCCTCCAAAGAAGATGGGTATCTTTTGGTAAATGACAGTGCAACTTTAGAGAATGCTTCTAATCAGATACACTTTCTCCTTAATTGGACCAGTTGTCTTAATTGTGGCATTGCAGATATAAACCACTTTAAAATCCTCAGCCAGCTAGTTAATAGTGAGACACCTCACTGGAGGTTGTTTCTCAGTTGGAATGGAAGGAGCTTTTTTCTTTCTCCTAGAAGGCTGTGTAGAATGCTGTCTGCTGTTGCAGGCCAGCCTTGCCTGGGTCCTTTCTTCCTGGTCTCAGTGCCAGTGAGGGGCAACTGATAGAGAGGAAGGGTGTTACTGGCCTCTCCTGCATGTGGCTGAAATTGCATGTAGCCCTTCTAGTCTGGTGCATTCTTCAGTCATCTTCCCCTCTCAAAAGATCTCTGTGGATGGCATCATCACTGCTGAGTCCAGCTGGTCCCTCTGCAACAGGAGGGCTATTAGAAAGAGCTATTAGGTGTTAACCTCACTTTTGACAAGAGTACTATTTAAAATTTCGTTACTCTGGTGAACACCCGTCATGCATATTATTTACCTGAGACAATCTGACTGTATATTTAATGCAATGGAGATAATCTGAGAGCTGAACTATAGCAACATTTTAGAAATGCAGGGATGAAAGGGGGAAACCTCAGGGATATCTCTAAGTGTGAGAGTATGACCACGTATAGTTGGGTCAGCCTGATTCAGCTGTGGGCTGAACAAGCCAGCATTATTTCTATTGTCTTTGCTGCAACAGAACCTGGCTTGTCCCTTGCACTGCTGGTATTTGTTAGCCTGTTCTTACAAAACCCCAGCAAACAGAACTCAGTAGCTTCCTTTGGATAAAGCAAATGTTGTTATTGCTTCTCTAGTAATGGAAACCTGAAAATTTATGTTTAAAAGGAAGCTTCTGACAAAAAGCTGTGAAGTAGTGAATGCTAATGGGTTGTCAGAATCTAAACATTGGCCATCACAAAAAATCAGGTTTAGTTTAAGAAAACCTTTATCTTTTTTTTTTCCTTAGAATAGATACACAGTTTTTAGTGATAAAATATATGAGACTTTGTATCCTTCTTGGTATCTGCTTTTGGTTATATCTCCTTCACGTAGTATGCTTTTATTTAATAGTGTGGAGCAAAGTACTGGAGCTGACTTTTTTCAGTCAGGAGAGTGTGTTTTTCACTGAATATTTCAGTAGTTTATTTCACTTCTTTTTTTTTTTTTTTTTTTTTTTTTTTTTTTTTTTTTTTTTTATTGACCCATAGGGTATATGAGTAGTTAGGTGTGTTACTTGGATAGCATAGAAGAATCACTCATGTATGATGTGAGAGTATGATGACATGATGTGCAAGAGTGTCTTTTTTTAAATCTCTGAGGTGAGTTTGTCAAAACAGCCTTAAACTCGAGCTTGCTGCATTAAGCTTATTAAAACAAGTTTGTGTGGGTTCTCAACTTACATTTTTTGATTAAGAAAATGGGATGTCTGATGAGGTGAGCAGTGCTTTGTTTTGTGTGATTCACGTAGCTCCTGTGGAAACACAGTTCAGCAGGAATGTTGTTTGCTGGTCAGAATTGTAGGTTGCAGGTTTCAACGTCGAACATTGAGCAGCCTGTTTACAAAAGGCTTGAGCGTTCCTTCAGTGTTACTACACTGAGTATACATGCACAGTTCAGCAAAGAACCGAACCTCCTTGGATAAAATCGGAATTTCGTGAGCTTATGGTTTTCTGTACTTAAGCTGAAGTGGTTGCCTGCAAAGAACCTTTGCTTAAACAAAGCAAAGTCTGAGGGTGAGAATACCAATACTCAGTTCTGTGTATCTTGCAGTAATCAAACAACTTAGTAATAAATGTAAATCACTCCTTTTTGGCACTATATGGGAACTGGTGATTATGGATATACCTTAAGTTGAAAAGCCTAATAAAAGGAGATATGCTGATGAACTGGAATCTGTCTGAAATGAAAGAAACTGGCTATACTTATATACATTTCAAAAATAGGCTAAAGGATATGTTGCCATTATTGTAAATCAAAAAAAAAAAAAAAAGTAACTGGACAAATTCTGGGCTGCTTCTGTATTGAATCTCATCTCTGAATAAACTCACTGGGACTTTAAAGACAGAGACATGCAGGATAGTATTTCACTGTGCTCTTAGCTCTGCTCCTCAATAAAGGAAACTTAAACCTCTCCTGTGAACCTGTAGTCTCCTGCAAAGAGATTATTGTCGCTGAATGTTTTTGCTGCATACTGCAAGGGATTGCTTACCTTGAAATTTGTGGAAAAGGGAGAGAAGTACTCAAGATTTTAAGGTTTACAAAAACTTTTTGAGGGACAGGCTGTGGTGGCTGTAGGTATAAAATATGAAGAGCAGTCCAAAAACCCAGTATCTTTTCAGTAAGGAAAAAGGTGTGTTTATTTATTTACTTAAATGGATATGTAGACAGGTGAATATGTTTGTGCTTAATACAGGATTTTCAGCACTGAGCAAGTTATGGAATCCTTAATTGTCCTGGAGCAGTGGTAAAATATTAGCTCTGTGAGGAAAGCAAGCAGAAATCATATGTGCTTTTTCTCAACATCATTTTTAGGGTAAATTATGAGCTTTTCATTTTGAAAAGTAAAGCTCTGTGAACCAAGCCATCTGACGTCCAATGGGAGCAAAGTCTTTGCAGACAGCTTTTCCAGGGAGTGGTAATAACCCCATAATGTTTTGGATGCTTCCCCGCCCCACCGAAGTAGGTGCACAAAACTTAAGAATGCTTTCCAAGTAAGTTACACCTCTGGCAAGTTTGTGTAATTTAATCTTCAGCAGCAGTTCTGCTGACTGCCAGGAGTGGTTTATATATCCTGTAACTTGGCAGTTTCTCTGGTTGCATCTACCTATTCTCTGGCTGGCAAAGAGAAGTCAAATGTTCTGCCAGCAAAGCACGATAAACTTTTGCTAGTCTATTACAGCCATTTGCAACAAAACAAAGGCATATAGAAAGAAATAACTGTTGTGTTATTAGTTATTTTAGTTAGTACACTGTATGTATTTACTGGCATCTCCAGGAAAACATGCCAGCTCAGTGAGGTGAGATGCTGCCCCTTTAAGGAAATGAAGGAAAATGTGTGCATGTGTATTTACAAAGAGTGCAAGAGCACAGCGGTATCACCCCATCTGCACATGTCACTCATGAAGCTGCCCGTGGACTGCATCTCTTTTTGCTGCTGTCACCAAAAATGCACTGTAGACATCATTTGAAAACTTGTCAGAGATGTGCCTTTGTAAGCAACTTGAACTGCAGGTAAATTTTAGACATTGCTACTAATAATCCCCTTGTCACACTGCTGCTATTTATTGTTAGAGAGTTTGTACCTGCATATGGGGGCTTTTACAGAGCTGCTGAGGTTGTAGGAAAAGTAGGGAAGCCCCAGAAGTGTTGGTGTACTGAGGTGGGATGATCTAAGGGTGTTGATAGGAAACAGCTGCTGGACAGATTTGCCCTCCCTGTCAGTTTGTTTCTGATTTCTTAATTACCAGTTCTCTTGGCAGAAGTTTGTTAGGAAGTTTTTTGTCACCATATGAGAACAGACTTGTGATTCGTGCTGTAATTGGGTTAAAGTGATGTGTTATTGTTCATGAAAAATAGATGTAAAGGTTGTTTACTTCCAGACCATCATAAAATCAGATAGAAAGTTGTGAGCAGGATTGTCCAGATTTAGGGTACCCTGTCTGCAAACCTGTTTAATATTTCAGTTTGATTTTTTTTCTGTTTTGTAAATGTGCTTGGGCAGAGCTAATTCTAACATAGGCAGGTGACCTGAATGAAGATCCATCCAGGCAGATTAAACTTTTTGAAAGACTGTTCTGATGGGGGAGCCAAGTGGCAAGAGGAGCAAAATGGGAGTTGTGAGGCTGGGATCCTGCAAATAGGCTTGATGTGGCTTCTCTATGCATTGCATTGGAAACACTTGGTTGACTAAAAGCTGAAATAGAAACGAGGATGATAAAGCCTGTCTTTGTAAAAGTATTTTGATTGAACAGCTTCTGAAATGTGAGAGATGCTGCTGGGTTTCCTGTTTACATTTCAAGTGTTTAATAACCTTAAGTGACAATACACAAGTTTAGCACTGAAAAATTGTTCAGCTCCTTTCATCTAGGCTTCAGTTAAATTTTCATAACTAAAGTTCTTTGCATTTTTGAGACAGTCTTAACAATATTACAGTAAAAAACAGCCAGAGAGCTGCAGATTACTTATGGCATTACTTGTACCCATTATGAGCTATTTGTGTTTGTGAATTTGTGTTTCAGGCTCAGTCATCTTTTATGTGAAGTAAGTTAATTTCTAAGATGCTATATTATGAATTCTAGTCAGATTTTAATGTAAATATTATAATGATAAAATTGTTCAAACTATTACTGTAGTAAAAACATCCCTTTAGTGTCTAAAGGCAGGTAAAAGTGGCAGTAGGGATGTGAATCACTTGCTTTGAATGTGTGTGGGGGGCCAGTTTAAACATCGCAAATGTAAATATTATTTGTTGGTGGAATTCCATAGTCACTGCTTGCTGTGCAGTGGTCATCTGTTGCATCTGTTGTTTTGGTTTCATGAATTAACAGTATATTCATTTGACTCATAAGGAAAAATACTGTTGTACTTTTGAGTGATTCCTTGTGAGTTCATAGCACAGCAGCTGTTGATTTGATATCCAAAAATCTGAAATCAGCAATAAATTTGTGCTTTCGTTCAGTAGGAGACCAGAAGTGGCAATTAAAATTCCTATGATATTTTAAACCCATAAATGGTTTGCTAATATGTACAGTTTTATTGGTTGGCATTTAGTAAAGTAAGAACTTGATGTTTTGCAATGAAATACATAAAATAATTATTTTTACATAGTTTGAACAAATATCAAATTATGGAATGCTGCAGGAATTCTTTTATATGTTTACTTACGCTATGAATTTATTTTTCTCATTAACTATTTACTATAAAGTGTAAGTAACTGATAAAATTAATACAATATCTTAATGTACATATTTGTTTTAATATTGAAACTGTGATCAAATTTTTCCTCTCTCTCTTGAAGTAAGATGAACTTAAATTAGTGTAGGAGGAACTCAAGTTAATATTGCTGTTCCTCACAATAATTTTGGGACAGTTATGTCTTTCAATAGACATCACTGAAAACTGTAGTCTTTTTTCACTGAGACAATGTAGCATGCAAGATTTCTCTGTTGTTTTGTAATTTGTTGCTTTTTAGATTTTTATCTTGCTAATAACACTTATCCTAACAAACAGTTTTGAAAAAAATCATTTTAGAAACTAAAATCATGTTTCACTAGACAGTGATTAATATCTGTGACCTTTATTTTTGTATCAGGAACGTAAATATACACTTTTTTCTGTGTCAGTCATTGTCTAAGATTTCATCTTTGTTCTGCTTTCCATTACATACCATGAATTATATGAAATTAATTTAATCACTACTCCAAACAGAAATTAAATGTGCCCTAATCCAGAGTTACGTTGTTTGCTTTTACAACTGTAAGTCATAAGTAATTAATTTTCCTTGGAAAATTAATTCACTTACCATTCCCAGTAGCATCATATGTTGACACAGGGTTATAGATAGTTTAATATTTTTGTTCAGCATGTTGGCTTCAACTTTGGAAGACCTTAAAGCAAAACAAATTCAAATTTACTCAACTGTATATAATTCAGGGTTATTTAAAGTGAATGTTGTCTTTATTGCTGTCAACCAGCTGATGATGATGATTCTAAAATTATATTCAGTCTTCCAGAAAACAAAAGTCTATGGACATATGTGATTTATTTCTTCAAAAGCAAAAAAAGTGTTTCATATCATGCATTTGGATAACAGGGCCGCTGGAACACCATCAGTAGTAGAAAAATTTAGCTCCTTGGAGAACATGACTATACATTAGAAGGCCTTGGGCTAAGAAGCTCTGGTTTTCAACATGCCTTGTACTGCTTGAGATATTTGTAAGATTCATTACTCCTGCTGCACTCAGAAATTTCCTAAGTTGCCTTCCTTTGGAATGTTGTTTTCTCTATAGTCATGTACAGAAGGGCATCTCATTGCAGCACCAAAGGGCATCACAGGCACATGTGTGGGTGGCCTTGGGGCCCACAGCTGACTGTCCTTCAGAAATGGCATTGAGTGGCATGGGCCAGAAGTCTTCCAGAATGAGAGGCAGCTTTTAAGTCTAATCTTTCAAGTTTGCCAGGAGAACCTCTTTCTTTTTCTTTTTTTTTTTCTCTTTTCTTTTTTTTTTTTGTTCTGTGCAACTTCATAAAACATGGTGTTTATTACTTTGGTTTATTTTTATTTATTTAAGTCTCCCAGCTGAAACTCCAGTGATGGCAGTGTTGCAGTTCAAACAAGCAAGGCTTATTTTATAAATGTCCCTTTGTGAGTTGGTGGCTGCATTTTGCCTGAACGCAGGGGGTCGGTATCAGTGGCATTTAATTTAGAATTTTGGAGGTGGAAAGTAAAAATTGGCATTTAATTCCAGTGTAAAGTTACTGCTAGAACAGGCATAAAAATATTATTGCATTAGCAATCACAGGAAGAAAATAAACTATGAGCACATTAACAATATACAATTGTATGATAGACTTGTATAAAATAGAGAAGTAGATAGACAAAAATAATTTTTCAGATGCTTTTTTCACCATAATACATTTTATGAAGTAGAGAGTGTACAGAAAAAGTATTTAACTTCTAGAAATAGGTCCTCCTAATAGTGCTAGCAAAGGTAATTTTATCTGTACATAGCAAAGTTGTGCATAGATAAATTTTATCACACATCTCTTATACATACATGCATTTATATGCAGCATTGATGAATGTGTTGACAGAGATCTCCATTAAATTCTCTATCCGTTGCTTTCAAATTCAATTATCTTGAGCTTTCCTAGCCTATATAAGACATTTAATGCTGCTTGTTAATGTAACAGGTCTCAATAACTACTGCTATCTGTTTCATTATTATGGCTAAGCTACTTTAAAAAGACTTCTCTATGATACTTAAAAATATGAAGTGTCCTGCAAAAAAAAGTCTGGTGAATTGAATTTGGCCACATACTTCTTGACAGTCACGTCTATAAGTGAAGCTGTGCCCTACCCACCGTGCCAAGCTGTCCTTGTGCTCCTTACCAGGGCTGCCAGCTTGAAAAAAGTGCAACTCTAGCCAAGCCTGCACTTGTGCATTTCTTCATTTTCACCTACCCTGCGATACGGTGTACTTCCCATCTCAGGAAAATGAGACACAAGAACCAGCTCTATCCTTTTCTTATCCTTCTTGCTGGAGCTTTTGCTGATTACAGGTATGAGCTGGAGGCTCAGAACACCCACCCCACTGTATCAGCATTCTCTTTAGTTACCCTTCTGTCCTACTCTTATCTCTGTGTACTGCATGTAACAATGTGTTGCCTATGAAAAATCTTGGGAGCCAACCAAAAGCTGTTGCTGTTCTTACAAATTTCTTGGCAGTGAGAGTTTGTTTTTGTTGGGAATATCCTCATTCATTTTACGATGACAGTGATTGTCTAAATTTGTAAGAGAAATGATGATAAAACAATTATTGTTTAAAAAGAATCTGCAGAAACTATTTTTTCAGGTGAAATTTATATTTTGAGCTCGACTAGTTTTGGATTAGATAATTCAGAGTTGGCACTAATTCTGAAAAAAGCCATTGAGTTGTGAAGTACAATAGCAAAAATCCCAAGAAGCTTGAACAAACGTGTACAGTGTCTCCTAGTGTAAGTGCCTGGCTCTTCGGAGGCCACCAAGAAGTCTGCAGTGATTGACATGCATTCTGGCAAAGCATTTTTTTTTCTCTTCCTCACACCCCCCCTGCAGCAGTGTTGCAGTCAGTCAAAGTGTATAGACAAAGCTGAGTGAATACCAGTTTCCCCAGTACAGGGGCTATTTTTTCAGGAAGTCTAACTCAAACCAGATGTTTTGCTTAGACCTAGAGTTTGTTGCTGCCAAGCATCTCATCAGAGGTCAGAGTTCTGGGCTCAGGGCCCTGCTAGAATTCTTTCACAAATTGCTATTCGGTGAGGTTTTAATCCTAATGGAAAGAATAATGTGCTTGTAAAATCTGCAGTTATTACAAACACAGTATACATATTGTGGACTTCAAATGACTACATATTTCATTCCCATAAACAGGGAATGCAGATGAATGCAGTGTGTAATAGTTTGAGACACCCAAACTTAAACCAAGTATATAGTTTATACTACTGTTAACCATTTGCATTCTTAACACTCCTGTAAAATGAATAGTAATCTTGACTAACAATTGGCAGCCAAAAGCAAAACAAAATGAAAAAATCTCCAGCGTGTTTTGACTTGTAAGCTGTTTCCTGAAGTAAATAGTAAATGCTTTTGAGAATTTTCAAAAACACTCTGCTTGCTAAGGCACTAGGTTTGGCACAGTTTGTTTCTTTCCTTCTTTTATTTTTTCTGTCTCCGTTTTTAAATGGCTTGGTAGCAGCATTTTATGATCAAGTTAATCTTGTTTCAACTCTTTCTTCATATAGCTAATTATTCACCCCAAAACCTCAGAGTAGAGCATATATACTCCAGCTTACTTAAAAAGAAATGCTGGTAACACAAAGTGATAAGAACAAGACTTAGTGATGAAAAATCTCACTGTATTTTTGTGTTGTTGTTGGGAGCAGTATTGATAAATTTCTGTTGTGGTTCTACTGAAGTGAACTTTTGAGTGTAAGGAAAAATTCTAAGGTAACTAAGATAGTGCGCTGCAGCCTGCAGCTAGAGAAATGCTTCTTGATGTAATATGAAGATTGATTTGGGATATCAGAAATTATTGTATTCTATAGAAAACAGTGCTGTAGTGTGAAATTGGATGATGTAACTGATAGTACAGTAAGGTTATAGTGATAAGTTGTTTCAGTTTATCTTGTGTAGCATCTTATTTTTCATTGAATGCTGCTGAA
The DNA here is from genome assembly GCF_020740725.1 of Corvus hawaiiensis. Classification (NCBI taxonomy): domain Eukaryota; kingdom Metazoa; phylum Chordata; class Aves; order Passeriformes; family Corvidae; genus Corvus; species Corvus hawaiiensis. The sequence goes on from NC_063215.1 coordinate 91,359,291, forward strand.
GAATGATGTTATTTCCAACTCTTCAAACTCTTAAGTATGCTCAATTAACATTTAATATAACTATGCTGTTTCATCACAGCCTCATTTGTGATTTTTATGTAACTTGTAAATGTGTTTTCAGTTTGGTGAAAAATGTAACTTAAGGTAAAGGTGTTGTCACTTGAAAAGTTAACATTTTCTCAATTTGTGCGATGGTCATACTGATAGTCACGCTGGAAGGAGGTAAATATGTATAGGTCACTATGTCTATGATTATACACTGAGACATGCTGAGGTGTTCCTCTACCGTGCAATTTATTCTTTTATTACTTGTTTATAATAAGAAAAATGGGCAATGATACAGTGCAGGTGTTACCTTTTGGAGAGGGGAATCTTATATACTGGTTTAACTTTTCACTAAGCCTCCCTGTTGACTAAATTTGTTTCATGGCATTGAATGTGGAGATTTGTGAAACAAATCACTACTATATCAGTCCAGTTGTTGAATAAGAAATTGATGATGCCTATATTTGGACAGCAAATTCATTTTCAGATATGGTATGCATCTTTTGGATGGTAGAGAAAATGGCTTTGTTCATGCCATGTTCTTTAGAAAGGAGAATGTGGCCAAAGTGGTGTTGATAAGCTGCTTTTCCATTATAATGTACACTTGTGTAAATAATATTTTTCCCTTGGTTTATTGAATAAATGTGACTTATTTATGTTTGGATGTCCAGAACTGAATTGGAAAACTTGTGTTCTCTCTGTGGGTAGATCTTAAGTTTTAACTTTGCTCTGTAAGAATGTGCATTTTTATTAACTGAAAGCATTACAATTGTTTACTAAACACCTAAACCCCCAAAAAGACTTGTGTTGCAAATCGGATGATCTTAGTGCAAGCTGCTGCCTCAAGGTGAGAAAGCCAATATTAAACATGTAATGAAATTAATACATAAAACCTAATCATTCAGATACAATGAGAAAAGTGGAGACAAACTGCAGTCTTATAAGAGAGGCTTTTTCATATTAATGAGTTTCCATTTGCCAATAATTCTGTCATTTGTAGCTTGAATCATTCATCACCCCTGCAAATGGTTCTTTCAAGACATTATTTGCAATTTTGTCTTGTGTTTTTGTCCTTGATGTTGTGAAAATGACTGTCTACTGTTACAGGAATGAAAAGAGATCTCATTCAAACATCTTTTGTGTTTCCACTTTCAGTGAAAAATGTTTTTCAAACCTGCAGCTGGTTATTTCTGCAGGAGTTCCCACTTACATTCAGGTTTGATTGACATTTTGAAATGGCAGCTTTTCATGAAAAGCTGTTAACTTGTAGAATTTGGTTATGGTACTAAGACAGACTGACTTTGTTCTACTGTTGGGGCCTGTCCAACCTAAACACAACCCTGCATCTGAATTTAATAGTGCTACTCAGCACAGGGAGTGCGAGCTTTTTTCTTCTTTCATTTTTCTTTTCTGTTTTTTTAACACTGTTGCTTCTGATGTGTTTTTGAACCTGACCTGATAAGTACTCATCCTGATAGCTTCTCTGTCAGTAATTGGGTTAATTGGCATTCGCCTTTCTCTCTCTCCTGGGCTTGCTAGGAGAAGGTAGGTTGTGTTATAATTTCAGCGATGGAATATATTTTCATTTTACATTACGAAAATAAGTGGAAAATGTTTTTTAATGACTGTACAAATAGTACAGTGTCTGTCTTAAGATAAAAATTACTAACTGCAGCCTTTTTTATTATTATTTATTTTTGAAATTTTGAGTATGAGGGAAAGCTTATGGTATTAACAATTTTTCTGAGCATTGATTACTGATGTGATTTCTGGTCAAAAACTGAGAAAGCAGTGCATAGCACAAATATTCGGCTGTCGACTTTACTGAGTTGGTCTTTAATTTTGTGCCAGAATGTTGAAAGTGGGAAAGAGAGAGACATTATGCAAAATCAGTTTCCCTGTGTGTTTCTTGCCAGGCTTCTAAATAAGGATATAAAGTCCCCATATACATTAGCTGAGAAGGAAGAGGAGTATTTTTAACTTTGAAAGAGATTACTATTTATGTAAGGGAATTGAAGAAAGTAGAGATCCAAGCATCCCGGATATGTCACTGGATGGATGGTTTTACTTGGGTGTGAGAAGTAAAACATGGGAAAATATTTGAGGTTTTCCACAGGTTATCTGTACTGTCCTGTAAGAGTAAACTTGTGTGATTTGTATTTGGGAGCATTTAAATCTTGTTTTCTAAAGACAGGAGTAACAGTGCAATTGATTACAAGTAGTTGTAAATTGTTGAGCTGCTGATAGATTAAAAAAATATTATTTTCTATATACAGTAGTTAGAATTTCTGATCAACTGTTCTCCTAACTGCTTAATTGCTTTTATAAAACCTTCCCTATAGATTTGCACCTGCTCATGGTGATACACAAATTGATATACTCATCCAACCCCTATGCCAGTGCAGTTTGTTTAGGATGCTGAGGTGATAATGTGAAATACGTCCTGCTTATCTCTCCTGGGATGTTTGTGATCTCGCACTGGTACAGCCACATTTTGGTTAATATTAAAAACCATGGGACTTCTTGCAGTGAAATGAAATATTATTTGCTTCATCCTTTTCTTTAAAATGATCTAAAATGACTAAGTGAAAGTGAATGTTTTCTTAAGTGTCTGTTCTGTAGTTTCTAAATTTTGAAATGAATTTTTGAGCCTCAACCAGAAGATAAACTTTGTTGATGAACCAGTGTTTACAGTTCTGTTCCGTAATTTTGTATGAATGCTTGTGAGCTTCATGTGAACTTTCAAAGTAAAAGCATTTTAGTTGCCACCTAGACGTTACTGTTAGGAGCTAATACATGCCACCACTATTCCTGCAAGCAAAGGCAGGATACGTTGGTACAAGCTTTTTGCTATACCCTTAAGGTCACTGTGAAATAGTAGACCAATTGAATTAAATGGCAAACTGCCCACTGACTTCAAATGGAGCCAGGATTTTGCCCTTTAACTATCAAGCCCTAAGGGCAAGCAGATTTCATTCTTAAACAGCCCCGACGTGGCAGTGCTTCAAAGGAAAGTTGAGCTATTGTGAAGTTGGACCCAAATGGTGCAAAATGCAGGGGGAAGTACTGGGACCTTGAACTGCACTTGGAAGTACAGGGGCTACAGGTAAATGGCTGCTGTCCCATTGGATGCAGTGGAACGTGATTACCCTTTTGAAATGCTGTCTGCCATGTCATTTGCTATAGGAATACATTCTTTTCATGCGTTACTGATTGCAATAAACGTTTTTCATGTAAAAGTAATTAGGAGGATAAAGAGAACAGGTGAGACTAACCAAAGTGCAGCTGCTTCACACTATTCCCATGCATAGTAACACAGGTTGGATTTTTCTTATAACTCCTCGGTAATAGGACTTAACATTCAAAATAGATTTTTTTTTTTTTTTTAATTACATGTTCAGTGGTAACTTTCTCTGGTATTCCTTCTTTAGCAATCTGTGGTAAATTTTCAGTAATGTGTATGGTCATTTCATGTGACATCTTTTTTTTAAAGAAGGGTATGTTAAGGCAGAATGGTTATCAAATTAAGGACTGAAACACTAGTGATTTGCAATCACAGAAATCTTGGCTTGCAAGTCAAAATTTTAATGAAAAACATTAATTTCAACCAGGTAAGCATACATTTAGGGTCTTAAAACTCACTTGTTTTACAAGAAGAAGTGTTCTTATTTGTAGTGGTTTAAGTACTCTCTGTTATTATTACAGAGCAAAATAAAAATTCTTTGGTGAACCTGGACTCTTTCCAGGGTTGACACATTTATCTGGGCAGAGGAATTAAGTAGCCTTGTAACACTTCTTTTTTTTTTTTTTTTCCTCTCCTGCTAATTAATTTTTTTAAGTGATAATGATACTTTATTTCAATTTTACTTCCTCAACAGAAACATGCAGTGAATGAAAATTCTCATACCTGTTTACTCACTTAAGATTAGCATAAATTTAGACATCACAAAGCCTCAGAGCAGGTGGGTTGATAATCTGGACAATCTTTGTAAATATTAAACCCCTCCCCATCTGTTTGAGTATTTTTTCTCCAGCCTTTATTCCTGCTGTATGATTGTCCTTCATTTTATTTTAATTTGTCTGATGGATATAATGAACTGGAGGGGAGAAGTTAAGGAAATGTTATTTTTCTTACGTCTTCTTAAATTTCTTTCTCTTCAGTGAAAGAGGTCAGTGACAAATCCTTTTATTACTAAATTATAGATAAAGTCTACTTTTAATCTTAATTAAAGCTGTTCTAAAGCAGTGTTCCTGATCATGCTCTCAGTGTTGTCGTCTTAGAAAGTGTAAGTTGGCAGGAGCTTCTGCCTCTACAACTGCTTCTCTCTACAGTGCTGTAGTAAAGCTGTGTTGATGGATGTTATGTATATATGTTACAATGAATGAACATGTGAGGGATATCTCAGGTAAATCTGGTCCTGCCATAGCTTTTCCTTACTTACCCGAGGGCCATTGTTAGAAGTACTTTGTTCTGAGTAGTGCTGTTACAGAACCCAGGCATTTTGCTGAATGATCTTGTAAGTATGGATAAGAAGGGTAATGGTACATCTATTGGCTTGAACTGCGTGCATAATAGTCCATGCTCTTTATTTTCATAGCATTCCTTCCCTCTGTGTGCATGTCATTAGACTGTCTTTCTCTTTTATCACATCCTGAGATCTGATCCAACATTGCTATTATTAGGTACCATATAATTTCCGAGCTCTATTTAGGAAGGCATTATGCTTCTTCCACAATCTTTTCTGAAAAGCTAGTGTCCCAAGTAAATGGCTTATCTTAATGTGTGGTTGGGATTAGTTTTTCAGGGCTTTGGGAAGAAATTTGCTAAGGCATCTATCTCTTGGAGTGTCTGCATCCTGAGTTTGAGATACCTTTCAGAATGTGTTTTTTTCCATGAGTAGTTTTTTTGCCTGTTTTTCTTACAGTCATAAAATGTCCCATAACTAGGACAAATAGAAAATAGATTAATATATTAACTCCTTAAAGATATGAATGCTTTATGAAATCTTTGAACCAGTTGAAAATAAGAGTAAATTGTAGGCAAATGCAATAGTCTTCTGAAAATGGTAGCGTGGATTTAGATGTCTGGTATCTGAAGAGACAGTAGGCTGAAACTGCAACACTCTTGTATGTGACTAAGGAATTTCGTTGCTGAAATTTCAGGCTGCTGTGTAATAAGTTTTGCACAGCAGACTTTCTGATGAATTTGTGCTTGTTTTGTGTTAGTAGCTATAGAAGTGTTTAAAGCTGCAGCTTTCCAAGAGAACTCTTTCACTGACTATGTCTTAAAGACAGAATTTCAGATGGAAGAAATGTGTATTTTAGCACAGTTGAATGATGGAGAAGACTGAGAGTACTTAAAGAACATATCTGTGCATAAGCCATTATAAAGAACATCAGCTGTAGCTTCTTGTTTGTTCCAAGTATAAATTTCAAAATGGCTGCTGTGGCTAGAAGCAGTTTTGGTTGAGAAACATTTTCAAGAGGAAGTAATTATTTCTCTCATATGACATGACATCATCTGTGTGAATCTATGTGCAATGCTCTCTTTCATTTTCCTAACTTATTTGTTTTTCAGTGTACTTTGGACCAGGTTTCTGTGCCTCATACCTAGAGGTCTTTGCTACACAAATAACTTGAACCACTTAGATATTTGTTTATAGTTCTCTCTTAGATATATTTCCTCATGAATCCTACCTAACTTAAAAGGAGAGAAAAAAACCAAAACAAAACAGCAGCAACAAACACAAAAAACCCACCAACCCCCAAATCAAAGTACAAGCACGTACCTTGTTTTACAAAGACAGTATCTTAGGAATATACTTGACTGAAACAGTGTTGGAGGCATTTGTCCTATTTGGTTGTAGATGTGAGGTGGTCCAGTTGATGTTGCTAGCAGTTAAGAGCAACAGGACAACTTGGAAATCAGTTTTTGAAGTCACCTTTCCCACTGCTGGGATTTGATTGAGTATTAAATCATTTCACTTTCCAACTTCTTGTCTAGACCTTAAATCTGTTAGTCTGAGGGAACAGCCTAGTTGCATCCAAATCTTGATTCCTATTTGAAAATAACTTATGAAAGAGGGCAGCCCAATTTTTATCAGTGAACTGATGTCAGCACTTCCTCTGGAAGAGGATATAATGGGTTCAGTTACAGCACTTTTTCTATTCCGGCTGTAATAAATAAGACAATGGTTTAATGAGAAGTGGTTGTTAGCTTTAAATACCCTTTACTTTAGAAGCTGTGTTTTAATTGTTTTGTATTGATACATGGACAGCTGAAAGCAAATATATAAAAATATTCATAAGCTGTCTCTGGGTCAGTCAATCAGCAAACACGGCTATCAATGCATGAACATCATAAAATATTGGAGAAGCTTAATGTGTACTGTTCATTTCTGGGTAATGGTGCTTGGGTTGTAGTCAGGAAATGAAGAATTGTGATCCTTTCTGGTTCATTTACTTCTTTTTTAGTTTAAGAGAAATCACTAAGTTCTTGTGGGTTTGATTTGTCATCTGTGAGACTGGGACTGTTTTCAGGTACGTATATTGAAGTAGTGTGAAGTTTAAAGGTTCTGCAATATGTATGTGACTGAGGCAGGGGAGGTTATTACTATTCTAATTTTAGAATAGCCTAGCAAAACCAGAACTGTTTCTGTAAGCAAATATCTCCCAGAAGTTCTGTCACCTACAGGTCAAAGTAGTCTGAGTAAAGTACACCAAAACCAAAAGTCACCACTTTGTATCTCTGCAGTACCAGCTATGCATTTTCTGCTGCTGAAAGTTTGGAAGAAGTTGAGCACTGCTCATGTTTTATGAAGTGACTTCGGAGTTTTTGAGAATGCACTACTCTAACGTGTAGATTTTCTAGACTCTTAGGAGCTACGTTTTCCTCTTCACATTCTTGACAGCCTGTGTTTTTAAAGAGTAAAAAACAGTGGTTTTCTTAAACTTTTCCTCTAATGGACCTTCATATTTTTGTCTTCCTTGAACTTCTCCTTGTTTTTTGCAATCGTATGAAAAGCTAATTATTTCTGGTCTGTCTACCACAGAAGGGTGTATTTGGGGGATTGCCTTTGGATGCAGGAATTGCCTTTGAACCTCAGGTGGTACACACCAAATCTTTGTGTGGCCGAGACTTGCATCCTCGGTTACATCTCAGTCTGAGATAAATTTGCAGTTTGGGTATGGCATTAGCTGTCCATGTATCCTCCTTTTGCAGGCAAGGGGTGGAGTTGCTTGGGCCAGAGCTGATGAGGACTCTCCAGGCAGAGCTGCCTACCCCATCACAACATTATTTGGATTAGCTCCACTCTTTGTACCAGCTTAGCCAGCCATATGCTTTAGACCTCAGTAGAAGACTTGCACTTGAGCTTCTTTGCCAGTCTTTGTGTGTTCCAGAAGAGGAAGATTGGCCATAGCTGATCCAAGGTGTCTCAGTTGTCTAATTTCCTATCAGAGCAGCTGCTAACTTGTGTGAGGATTCATTGAAAGCTTGATGCCCTAATCTAGGTTATTTAGAACAATTGTCTTTCAGTGTTCTTAAAATACAAATTCTCTACAGAAAAGAACACCCAATAATAATTTATTTTTTCATATTTAAAAATTCTGGATTATTTTAGTGTAACTAATAATTTGCTAAAGCTCACACACATTGAACAAGCCTAATATTTGTTTGATCCATCTGCTACCTCATCTCTTAACTCCCAGTCCTGCGAAGCAACAGACAAAACTGCTACTTAACTTCTGTCCTTAATTAGTGTAAAGGGACATCAGCCAGTGATTTCAATGGAGCCTTGATTCTGGAAGTCGTAAGTCATCGGCAGGTGGTGAGAGGCAGACATAAGTGCTGCAAAATCAGAGGTGGTTTTAGTTCCCTTCTTGCTCAGTGATATACCAGCTTGGAGTTGTAAATGTTTGTACAAATAGAGAACTCTATTCCCCCTAGTTACAAACATTATTAAAACTGAGCCAGTAGTTGCTTTTTGGACAAAATGTTTTTATAATTAGAATTCATAATCATACCTGATTTTAAAATGATGTTTTTAGGAGTTTCTAAAGTCTTAGGTCTTAATTTTTCAAATACTTTCTTTCTAATTTTATTTTTATGTTTCTCCAAGCTTGCCTAAAACTTTATTTAAGTTTTAGATCAATTATAAAAGAAATTTCCAGGGAAATAGAGGTCAGTTTTTAAAATGAATGATGCTGTGATCTGTGATCAGAATACAGATTTGCAATGAATATACTCATATAAGCAATAGTTAAAAGCTCTAACTTGGTAAATATCTTATAAACTTTTTAAGTCCATAGTAGTAATGCAATTATTATTTACAGATTTTACATTAGAGGATTTCTAAGAAAAACTTGTTCCAAACATTTTTTCTAAATTTGTTGCACTACAAAATTATGTATTATTTTACACATTTGCAAATACTGTATTTTTAAAATGTTTTAAAGAAGCCTTCTGAAGGAATTTTCAGATCTTGAATATAAGTAAGGACTATATTATAAGGGCACAAATCACAGTTTCTGTCAGGGATGCTGGTAAAATAAGTGTTCTTTGATTTGTGCTTTTTCCCTTCTACTTGCTGTGGGTTTATTTGTTTAAGTAAAAATGTGTCTATTGCAAGAGGACTCAATTGGTATTTTCAAGTATGGGGTAGTACATGCCCTGTTCTTGTTTATGCCATTCTACTCATTCATTTTGATTTCTCAGTTTTTATATTATGGTAATTACATTAGCAGTAACAATCATATACTGTCAGGGGTGATGGTGGTTCTAAAACGTTGCTTGGTTTTGAGAATTACAGAAATGTTTGTGTTCTTGTTCCCTTGTAAAAACTGTCATTGAGAACATTTTAGTGCTGACACATAAGTGAAGCTAATTTGTTATTGAGACCTGTCAACTTTTCAACCTCCTATGTGCAAACACTGTTAGTGCCACGTATGTAATAAGAAAAGTGCTAAATACATGCCTTAATGCAAATTTTGCTAAGCCTAGTGCAGAGCACATCTGAAAAGTCATAAGCTTACTATATTATGGTGATTTTTTTTTTTGCAATTGCTTACTTATTCTTTTGCTTTAAATACACCTTGCTGTTATACGTAATGAGTGGTGCTGAAATTGGTTTCATTTATCAAAGATGTGAATGACACAATGGATGCTTATGTACTCTGCCTGTCAAATCCATAAATGCTGCTGACTGAGCTAACTTCTGTTTTTCCACATGTTTCCTGGTTTTCTGTCAGCTTTCAGTCTTCCACGGGTCGTTCAGTAAACACTACTCTGAGTGACTTTTTTGAGTTGCCATATGTCAATCACACTTATTTTCTCTGCTTTTTTATAAGCAGAGAAAATAAGCTTGCTTTATTTGGGTTTGGCTGTCTTCTGCAGGACAGTGTCTTGTGTTCTGTTTCATTCCTAGCTCATTTCTGCTTGTAGCTGGGGTATGGAAGAGGTTGGGGATCAAGGGGAAGGAGTGTCTGATCAAAGTAAAGGAGGAGCCAAATAGAAGAGAGGGAGATAGCAGCAGGATTTGCAAGTGTTCTTTAAGCATATTTAATTTGAGCTGATCTGCTTAAAAAAAGAGTGGGGACCAGGTGAGGGGGGTTTGAGGAAAGTTGAATTACCTTAAAGCTTTTTTCAGCAAGCATTTTCAGGAAGTGGTGTCACCGTAGATAAATTTTTCTTTTCTTCTTAATTGTATCATGACTAATTCTATATAATCACTATTTCTGTGGGGTGTGGGATTAAAAAACTGCTGAATGTCATTGTTTCGCGTCTACATTTTTTCCTAATGAGGGATATATCATTGTATTAAATATATTCTCAGTGCATTGCTGATCTGAGTAACCTGACATTGAAGGTGCTAAGTGTGTGTACTAAATTTGAGAAAGCCAGTGAGAACAAGAAGTTTCTTATATTAGACTTCTAGGGTACAATAAAATATGCATCAACTATGCTAATCTTTCCTTTATAGAAAATAGCCTTAAATGAATTTGTGGGTTTTGTTATAGTTTTTAATAGTATTTCAAGTACCACATTCCTCATTAGAGATGAATGAGAGGAACCCCAATGTGTCTTCAGTAGAGCTGGAAGAAGCATGTGTATTTCTGTAGCCTCCTGCCAAGCTTCTCACATCCTCTGGGGACTCCCTTTGCTCTGAGTAAGGCCGGTGGGAGCTATACCCAGGAGCTGCTGTTCCTCACCCGTCTGCTGCAGGGCAATGGGTGGTCACTGACTTCAGACTAAACAAAACTCCCACAGATGACCACACTAGCTGGGCTTCGTGACTTCTATCTTCTCCCTCTATTACTGCAATCTCTTTCTTTTCTTTCTTGACTCATCCTTCAGGAAAATCTTCAACTGAATGTGTTGCCTTTCAGCCATGGCATCTGTTAAACTCCACTCCTGATGGACCTTGCTCTATCTTTCTGTAGTGTTGCAGAATATCCCCTGTATTCGTAGAGCTTTAAGAGCCCCAAAATATGTGTTTGGATTGAAAATGAAATGCGAGGCTTTCCACCTATAGTAATTTGGATTATTGCCTTTGCTATTTATTGGCAAAAATGTCCCTCTGAAATCTCCAGGAGTGATGTAGTTGCTTATAATTGAAATTTGTATTGCTGCTCCTTAGTCACATAACAATATGCATTGGTGAAAACTTGTACCAGCTCTGGAAAGAGGAAGATGTTTTTGGGTACACATCATTTGCTGCTAACTTGCTCATGTCACAGAAGCTAACTTTAGAAATAGACGTGTCAGTGATGGGGCTGAATTTGTGTAACAAGCTTGGCAGTATTACTGCTTCTGTTAGGACACAAGCACAAGTAAATATAAGATGAATTCCAGCAATTTGCAAGTGACTCTCAAAGCATTTACATGATAAACTGGTGCATTTTTGTTTCCTTACATTTTTTAAATGTTAGAGCTGACAGAGTTTGGTTTTGTTTTATCATTTTCTTTGAAAATCTAAATCCATTTCTTTCTCCTGGGATATTTCAGTAATAGTCATATGCTGTTAAAATAAATAAAATTTGGATTTTTAAAACAAGAAATGAATCAGAGTTAAGTACACAGGATAATAATATATCCTATAACAATATAACATTTGGAAAAACCACAAACAATCTTCAAACAAAATTTAAAAGAAGTTAGATCCTTTTATCAAACATCAGAGGGATAAGCTTGTTTTCTTAGAGTCTAACTGGAAGGGATTTTCCAGAGGATGTTAGAGATTAAAACCCCAATCCTGAACTTTCCCATTTTTCCACCTGACATGTAAGGTATATTTTAATTTTTTTTCTAATTCTGGACATGAAAAGGTGCTTCTCCTTAAACTGTTTCTGTTACTTTAGTCCTGCTGTACTTAAGGGTTTGTTATGAATGCATTTTGCTTTTGTGGTTTCACAAGCATTTGAAATGAAGCTGATTGTATATAGGTTACAGCACTAGTAATGTTTTTCCATTCTTTAAATTTTGAAACACATTGCCATGGATTGAATCTCTGTAAAATAATGTCTTTTTGAACTTTTCTTAGGATGTGTTGTCCCACCTAATTTCTCTTTCAGTAAATGTAATTCAGTTTGCACAGTTATAGCACTTTTTAAAGAAAAAAATATTTTTCAAGAGGCATGTTGTCTGGTCGCACATGTCAATATTAAAATTCATGGATACAGAAGTTAATAGTAGGTACCAAGAAAATAATGTTTTATGAAGTGTTAGAAGTCTTTCAGGACTCACTTGGACAGAAAAAAAGTTAAATTGCATTTACTTCATTGAAGGCTGACTTTTGCAATCAAAGAACAAGTGAGGTATAACTCGATCAAAACCCAAAATAGATCGTCTGGCACACAGCTCAGTCTTATTTAGAATGAATGTTGATCTTGTTATAGTACTGTAATGCTGAGCCTGGGTCAAGAACCTGCAGGTTGCTGCCCAGACTTGAGAACTCATCCCCTCCCCACTGCTTTCTAACCAGCATCATTAGGTCATGTCTGCACTACATTTGTAGGCTCTGCGGGGTACAAGTAATTCCTGCTCGACTGGGTTGCTTGGCTCTTGGGCATTTTAAAGTAATAATGATGCACAGGCTGATTGTGTCTATGTCTACTAATGTTTGTAAATGTAAAATAATCATTTAAGAATTGCTGTGTGTTGCAGTAGAATTTTATGCTGGCTGAATTTGTCTTTCAGATACATATGCAATCATACCATACTTTGTGAAATTATGATTTTATAGGGAACCAGGAAAAGGTTACCAAATGCATTATAATTGTGTTTGTTTGTTTGTTTTGTTGTTGTGTGGAGGTTTGTTTTTGTGGGGGTTTTTTGAGTTGTCAGAGGTAATGAGCTTGGAGTTGTAATTCAGTTGCATATAAAAGCTGCCCATTCTAGTCTAGCACTGGTAATCTAGTGTTCAGACAAAGTTACTGTGCTGATCCACCATCTATGTTCATACACACTGGCTAAGTACAGCCTCCAGGCTTTGTGTGAGCACTGGCTCTTTGACTTGATAAATTTGCCATACTGATGACAAATGTATTTTTACAGTGTCTGTACTGGTGTACTGCTAGAAATAACTGAGCTGAGAGGCTATTAAAATACTGCCTTCCTTTTGTGTACATCAACAAGTTTTTGAAACTGCAGAAGTGATTTCAGTTGCAGTTGAAGGTTTTTAGTAATGTTAATTTTACAGAGAGATTTTTAGTAATGTTAATTTTTTCCGGTGGATGTTTGTAGCTCTTGAAACTGAGTGAAACAACAATCCTTGCCACATACCATATGGCAAGAAAAGATAAGTGAAGTATTGGGAAATAATGATAGAGCAGAACTATCATGTGCATAATAAACAGGTATTCTTAAACATTATTCTTTAGTGGTAAACATTTCGTGCCATGATTATATGAAATTGTGCCAAATTATATGAAATGAAGTTATATTGATTTTTAGGTTGTTGGGATATAATATTTTTTCTGGTAATTTTAACAAGTTTGCTGTGGTCTAATCTGAGTGGTAATCACGACCAGAGAGCTAAATAGCAGCCTTTGATTTTATTCCGTGTTCATGTATATAAGTTATATTTGGGATACTCTCTATAAAAATATTAGAGAAATTTAATGTTTGAATTTAATTTACTAATTGACAGCTCTTTACTGTAGAGGTTTCAATTAATCAGTTAATTTTCTGTCTCTTGTTCCCTGGCTCACTTGGTAACTCCTTAGAAAACAAATACTAAAATATGGTTACAGTTCCTGATACTTCTGAGACAGATGAATTTCTATAGTCTGCCCCACAAAAGGCTCAAACCAAATGTGTAAGTTTTTGCTAATGCTATCTGTGATGCAAGGTGGCTTTGTTTTCTGGAGAGTGATGATAAGCAAAAGTTTGCAGATTTGCACTGGACATCCTGCAATTTGTGGCAAGTCCTTTATTTCTGCTGGCCTTAGTTTCTATAAATTGGGAGTATCAATGCTTTTGGAGATCACCATATAAAATTAAGTCTTCTGCTTCAGATCTACTATTGCAGCGAATATTTGAATGGCAGCCATTTCTGAGTACCCTTTTAGGAAAACCTTAGTGACATATTTGGGTGGTAAATTCAAGAGGATGTTTGAAAGTTGTACCGAAGGACACTCTCTACTCGTTAGATATAGCTGTGATAGCACCTAATGTGCTTGGCTCTGAGCTTAAAGGCTGTCCTGAACAGTTTTAGCAGGTGGGGTGTATTCATTGGGGTGTATTCAGAGTCAGTGCTAATGTGCAAGTGTTCTATTTAGAAGGATTTGCAGGGGATCAGCTGATGCAATGATCAGTAGTGTGTGGAGGGGTTGTGAGAGGCTGTGCAACATCAAGTTCTGCATAACCTCACTTTGGAAGCAGCCTGGCATTCTGGACTTGGGCTTTACTTGTGCAGGTTTTATTCTGGTGCAGTAATGCAACAGTTCTGCATTCCTGTGCTTACAAACCTGTTGCAGGGAGTGAGGAGCAGGGTGTAGGTATGCTCCTAGTAGTGTCCGACTCATCTGATACCACCCCAGTGCATATAAATAGCGCACAGAAGTATATAGCATCATCTAACCTCTGATACTTGAGAAGATGAGTGGAACTGTTGGGAGAGTGGAAAATGCACTGTACTTCTAACATTTCTGAAGTGTAACCTCTTAGTAGGAAGTCTTGGCAATGGTATTGAGTTAATAAAGTTTTTAACTACTTTTAGGAACTAAACATGTAACATTCCTCTAAGCCTTGTTTCAGTGTAAAAAGTGGTGTAAAAATTTCTTCATTATAGCCAAAGGAAGCTTTGATGGTCAGTAGCTGCATCTTGGGAGGCAGGTTTGCCATCTGGAAGGTTTTCCTAGCTTTTACAACTTAACATCATTCACTCGCTAAATGTATCTTACTTCTGTGAGGTACTGGTAGCTTAGGGATTGTTTTATGCTTATCCTGTTCTGTCACATCTGCCTTTTCACTTTATCTGTGCCTTCACATACGTGCTGTGATGTCCATTCCAAGTCACATGGCTCTTATGTGTTGGAGCAATAAAAAACAACTTGTACATGTCTCGTTTTGGTTTTTTTAATGATGATTGTCAAACAGAAATAAAGTTAAGATGCAGATCATCTTTGAGGGACCTGAGAACTTTTTGTCTTCCTGGAAAGAGAAAGAGACAGTTAAGTACTATAGTTTTTTCCAAGATGTGTATGTTGTATCTCATGAATTTTACACAAACTATTGGAATCACAAGCTCAGGTCTTTAGATAAATGCCAATGGTGCATTTGAAACTGAAGGTCTGTGAGCGCTGGTATTTCTTCCACTAGCAGAGATATTTTAGGATGCTTAGCTTTTGATTGTGACATATCCTTTCCTTGATTTATGGGGAGCATAGTTGGCTGAATTACTATGTAGGTTCACTTTGTGCAGGCTGCAAATAAAGCTTGTGCTGTATCAATTCTCTTCCAAAGAGCTCCTTAGAAAGATTAGGCCAGATCAATGGATTTCCTTCTTTGCTACACCGTATGCTATAAGGCATTGTGGAGGCAGTGACTGTTTTGAATCATGTAACTGCATGTTGCTCCTACTGAAGAATCATCATCTTAAGGAATGAGCCTGAAACTTGGGGAAGCAGCAGTCTGCACTTCTCTTTGCCACGGACTCTATGTTTTAGAACAAGATATTTTTTTTTTAGAGATGGCCAAGAACTGCTACAGTTAATAGAACTTATTAATGTAACTTGTGAAACTGTTTCATAATCAACTTGCAAGTACTTTGGAATCAGTAGCCTTCCCTAAAAGCAGAAGGAAATTTTTCTGCATTATTTTCTCCTTTTGCCTTTCTTCATCACAATGAAAAAAAAAAAAAAAAAATAGAATCTTTATCTTCCAATGAACCTCAAATTCAACATTTAGTGAAAAACCTAGCTTGGTATTTGGCAGCTGTACTTGGCAAAGAAGAGAAGATGTGGGTGTTGTTTCTGAACATTTTATTCTGGTTCTTGTGCTGCATTATATAAATGCATCCTTGCATGAGTGTGCATGTGAGCTGGAAGCCTCTAGCTCTAGTGTATTATATGGCTGATGCCAGGAGGAGGAGGGAATATATTCCTCATTAAGAGAAGCTACATCTTCAGTAAAGCAGAAAAAAGAAACACAGGACTTCTTTTAAGGGTATGGTTTTTTGTTTGTCTCTTTATTCAAAAAAGAAGCTATTATGTTGCAGTAGCAACACATTAGTAAGTGGAAACTGATGTTTGATCTGCCAAGTGTACAAGCAAGCTTTGTGGTTATGAGACCAAGACTGTGCAAATGCCAATACTTATGCATGTGTATATGAGCTTTGTGTTTGTAAGTAACTTTATTATGTATCACATCATGAAAATGCATCCCATTACCATCACCTGAAATAGGGAGTTATGAAATGTATTGCCTGAAGTTTTACAACTGCCTCAGTTATTAACCACTGCTTGATGAACTACCAGTGTTAGTAGATTGGGATTGATGCTATTGGCATGTTAAATTTAACCGTGAAATCTTTAAAAGATCTGAATGGCTTAGAACGTAAAACAAAGTAATGGATGAAGTGTTCGGTGCCTTGGCTTGGATCCAGCTTGATGTCCTAAATGAATGCATCATGAAACCACAACAGATCAACCCAGATTTACATGAGTGATGCAGAAGAGCCCTGAAGCTAAGCCAACATAGTGATTGAATTAGCTCTTGCATTTAGAGAGGCTTCTCCCTCCCGGTCAGACTTCTAAGCACTGATGGACTTGTGTGGGGAACTCGCAGTTACAGACTGAAGTATGCCTACATTTGGGAGGAAAAGAAATCTTAGAGCTTCAGAACTTTTAACTTTGACAAGTGTGACTGATTTTTCTTTTAGGGGGGAAGGGGGGAAACACTGTGAACATTTCCATTAGTGGTGCTTTGGTCAAGGACCTGCCAATCTTCCCAGAAATATCTGTTCAAAATTTGAAACATTTTGTTGCCACAGGGTTGATAAGTACCTTATGTATTGCCCACCTTCATACAATACCTGCCTTTTTCTTTTAGTAATTAATAACTGCACTGTAGTGTGATGCTAATAAATGGGACAATTTTGCAAATATCTGTGTGTACAGGTGCAAAAGTACAGCATTTGTGATCTCTTCTCTACTTTATTTTTAATAAACTGATTTTTATAGGTAAATAAATGTCAGATTAAAGACAAGACATGGTGGATGACCAGAAGCATTCCTCTTTTTGAGTAATCATGTTTTTAATAAAGTTTTGTTTTTACAAGATTCAGGGAAATAGTTATTAAAAATACAGGGACATGAAGTGTGTCTTTATTCTAGAGATTTGTATCATGGCAAAGATGTTTCAAAGAGATATTGGGGACATTCTAAAAATATATTCTACAATTCGTGTTTTTAACTGGTACCCTGACATAAGATGTTAAGTTCCAGCAACTATTTTATTGATGTTAGTGCTATATGCAGTTGCTGTTTATGTACACTTTGATACTTCAGTAACTAGATATCTCCATTTTTGTTTCTCAGCATGATGTATCACAGACTTTGCTCAAAGCAACTCTGGACAGTGTGGTTGAAGAGTGTGTCAGCTTTGTAGGAGTTGATATTAACATCTGCTCAGAAATACTATTAAGGTGAGTGAAACATTTTCCTATTCCAGTAATTACATGGCTCTGGATCACAGAGTCTCTGTTTAGTCTGCCATCCGACCCGAGCTCAGCTGGAGCAAATGGCTCTTGCGTTAAACTTCCAATTACATAAAAATGACACAGTAAGACAGTATTTCACTGAATCATTAAGAGTCAGGTTTTAAGGTTATGTGTGATTCTCCAGGGTAAAACTATTCTTCAGAGAAAAACAGATATTTAAAAACTTTGAGCCAACACTGCAATTTTAGAAAAATGCGATATAAGTAATTTGTATTTTTACACTGAGAAAGGGGATTTTCAAATGTACTTTGTCTCTTAGAAGGTATTTTTATAGGTACTTCTAAGTGGAACAGGTTGTAAAACTTGGGCGAGGAAAGGAGAAAAGGAAAGATTTCAGGAGAAACTTGAAAAATTTATCCCTTTTTACCATTTGTTTTTTGTTAAGTAGTTATGCCATGTTTACTTGAAAAATGTTCTGGACTTTATTTTTCTTGGTTAGAAACTAAAAGCTCATTCTCTCTTTAGTGTCTAGAATTCAGTGTTGTTTAAGTGACTAACTCTCAGAAGAGCAAAAGCGTTGCTGTCATCCTCCATAGTAGGAGGGGAAGGAAAAGAACGTCCATAATATTCTGTCCATATTCTTCCATAATATTATTGTCTATAATCAGTAATGAAAATTATATCAGGTATGAAAGCTAGGAAAATTGCATTCTTGCTAGCTCTATATTTTAATTTTTTAGCCCCTTAGAATCATTCTTAAAAACATCTTTCCATGTTTTGGAAAAGCCTTTCTTTCTATTCTTTTGGTTTTCCACTTTCTCTTTCACGTTCTTTTTCTGCATATCCAGCCCCTAGCCGACTGTGTACATGCAGTCTTAAGTTTCCTTCAGAGACACAGTTTATGAGATTGTCACCCTAGCTAGATTGCAGCCTGAGCAGAGCTTTCTGCTTGTGGTTTCTGATGCATCAAATATACGTCTTGACTCATACGACACAGGGAAGGGATGACAGTGCTACAGTTTTCGCATTACTGCTGAGTATTGTGTTGAAAAACTTGAGACCATCAGCAGAAAATTCTGTCAGCTGTGTAATGTTCCTTTGTCAGTGTAAATAAGATGGATTTCTCAATGTTTCTAAGAAATTTTTGAAGAAAATTCCATTCCTAATGATTAATATTCTGTCTGTGGTTAAGGGTGTGTCCCTCTAATTTCATTCTGCACTTTCACCAACTTCGGACTATTTTTATAACTTTTGCTTAAGCATGAGAATAATGGAAAGATTTTTTTCTTTTTTTCCCCTGAGATTTTATGACTCTTGCTGGGTTTGCTGGTGGTGTTTTTCTAGAATCAGTCTGTGCCATTCCACAAACAGGTCACTGCTGCTGCTGCCTTAAAGTAATGGCATCTGATACATAGATCCTAGTGGGTGACATTTCCTTCTCTAGTGCCAGGAGTAACTCCCCACGAGAGCTCTTTTCTCTGTTTTTATGATGAACATACTCCACACACAGAAAGTTTTACTCACATGTACATACAGAAGATGTGCAGTAAGCCCGCTGCTTCCTGAAGCAACCTGGCTAACTGCTGTTGGACTTCACAGGTAAGTTCTTGGCCAGGTCCAAGTTACCCTCAGAACAAGTCATGCAGCCTTTTCCTGATGCTTTTTATTTCAAGAACAGCTGAGAGAAAAGAAACAAGCTTTGTGGATCAGTTAAACTGCGTGAGGAAGGCAAGCTGCTCCCAGCCACTCTCCTTCTGGATAGCAGACATGAGCCCTTCATGTTGGAGCAAGGTGTTTCACTACCATTGGAAGAGCTGAGAGGGGACTGTTCTTACAGGAACAATTTATCTGTTCTGAGCCCTCCTCCCACCCTGTTTCCTGAAGAGGGCAGCTGGGGGCAGGCTCTAAGACATGACAAATTGAATTGGCATTATGGAAATAGCCAACAGATCATAAATTACATGTCCCTGGATTACTAGTTAGGCATGTACAGAACCATATTGCTGTATTAAGTTTTGTTGACTTGAGTGGATTCCTTCCATAGAACTAAAAGAAGGCATCCTTTTTCAGATGATGCCTTTGGTCTGGGAGTCTATTTGCTAATTTCTTAGCAGTTTTTAAGTTTTGTAAACCAGATTTTCTATAGGAATGTGTATCCTTGTAATGGGTAGCACTTGCATTGATGACTGTTCAATGGTAATAAAAGTATTCTGTAAATTTTCTCTTAGACACATTGCAGGGCTGAATACTAACAGGGCTAAAAATATAATTGAATGGCGAGAGAAGAACGGACCATTTATAAACCGAGAACAGCTCAAAGAAGTTAAAGGTTTGGGTCCCAAAACCTTCCAACAATGTGCTGGCTTCATCAGATTCAATCAAGAGTATATAAAGACGTTTTGCAGGTAACAGAGGTTTTAACTGTTCTGACTAAATTGTCTGAAATAGGATAAGACTTTCCCCTTTTCTGCTTTGTATTCATGCTTGAGGCTCAAGGAATCCTAGACCACTGTGCTCTGAAATACAACAAATTAACTTGTTGAAGTTGATGGTTCAAGTTCTTCCTCTGAATAGTCATGACTTGTTAGCCTAGTCCTCTAAGTCAGGGTTTTGATAAATATGTAAGTTTAATCAACAATTTTGGTGTAAGAAATTTGTCATGTGGCAGTGTTGGGATCTGAGATATTAAAACTTTAGTCTTGTGTTTCAGGCATAATTTAGAGGTCTTTAAATTAATTAATTTAATGTGGTAAAGCTTATTCTGCAGAACTTAATGGTAGTAAGCTAGTGCACATCTTTGGAGTTTCAATTTCATTACCTGGAGAGAGGAAGTTGAGTAGCTGCCTCGATCAAACAGTGTCTATATTATACTCCTGTGCCTAGCAAGTGTGATGTGACTGTCTTCTGTCTGCAACATGTGGGGCCTTTTCCCAAGTCCAGTTTGTCAACAGTGCGTCACCCTCTTCCCTGTCATCTCATTCCCTGATTCTGTACCAAGTCTTCTGCTCTTTCAACCATTCATAGCGTTCCTCTTGACCTTTCTACAGCTGAAAATGCCCTTTCTAGCACAATGTCCCTTCTCCTGTCTTCTCTCATTTCCCTTTCCAAAATAAAGAACTAAGAAAGGGCACGGTGGTAGCACCATCCCCACACTTTTGCCACTGGCTCTTCTCAAAGAAATATTTTCCTGGGAAGCACATGCTATTTTTTAGCCAGCGCAGTGCTCAGAAGTAGTACTGTATTCCCAGTTGCTGCTGGCCGAGCAGCACACGCGTAACTTCCAGGCAGGACGTGGGCACATAGGGACTGGCTTTCTGCCCAGGTGGAAGGTATACAGATTGGTTGCCCATCTGGCAGGGAAGCATAGGCTGCAGGCCAAATGGTGCTCGCTGTAAGCACCAGAAGACCAAAGAAATTGCTTCCAAAGCTCTCTATGATTGATAGGTCTTACCTTGTACAGATCTGTTCTAGTTTCTCTAGTTCGTGCTCCAATATAACCAATGAAGAAAAGGCTGATGGGTTTTCTTTTCCCCCCCAAATGTTCACTGGTGAAATTTGAACATTGTTTTGGGTTTTTTTAACCTTCCTGGAACATGATTCTGATGTTAGTGAGATGCCATAAAACCTGGGAGCACTGTATAACCTGAGAAATGGATTTTGAGGCCAAAGTAAAGCTCTAACACCACTGCCTCCACAACACTTCTTGTGGGTCCAGGTGACATAACCAGAGGCTTTTGAAATGAACTTTGAGGTTTCATTTTTATTCTTTCTAATCATGTTGATGACTTTAGAGTGCTGTGTGAAATAATTTTTGTGCTTTTTACTTGAAAGTTAACAAATAGTGGTTATTTTAAAAATTGGTGTGGAAAGAGGAAATTATGTCTGCATTTCTGCCAACAGTTGATGAGTGGAGCCCAAAATGCCAGTGCTGGTTTCAGGTCTTTCAGTGTGTTCTCTTTTGTCCTCCAAAAGCAGGAGCCACTTGTGATTTAGGAAACAAAACCAAAAAGGCATGAAAGGAGCATTTGCAGTAGGAGTCATTTGATGCCTTTAATGTATCCTGAGAAATTTCTTTGTTTGAGGGAAACTTCCAGGGAAAAAGTGTGTTGGTTTTGTGTGTGGACACTGGGCCAGGATCATCTTTGTTGAGAATGACATGTCTATTTTTGATTTCTGGCAGTAATAAGAAAAATGAACTTGGAAGTCG
Organism: Corvus hawaiiensis; assembly: GCF_020740725.1. Taxonomy (NCBI): domain Eukaryota; kingdom Metazoa; phylum Chordata; class Aves; order Passeriformes; family Corvidae; genus Corvus; species Corvus hawaiiensis. The sequence continues at coordinate 91,380,705 of NC_063215.1, forward strand.
TGCACTTTTGACTAAAGCAGGTGCGCTGGGTAAAAAGAAGAGTAAACTAACACCATGTGCCTTGCAACAGCCCAATCCTTTGGACCAAACTTGTATTCATCCAGAGTCTTACAACATTGCAATGAGGTAAGTGATGGGAAAGCTTTTGAACGACTGACACCATCAATTATTAAAATGGAAGTACTGATTTTTCTGACAACAGTCTGCTCAGCCTTTTGAGGCAGGAATATTTATATTAATTTGAAGCTTTCACCCCTTTCTTCAAGAAGAAGGCATGCTTTGGATATATGCGAGCATGTGGCATTACTATGGGCCTTTAAAATTAAATTTTGACATTGCAAGATCTAATTAAGATGTATATACAAGTTCCCAAACACACGAATGCTATGATTGTTTTACCAAGTGGCTAAAAGAAGAGAATGGTTTTTGTGTATGTCAGAAAAAAGTAATTGGGAATCCATGTGTGTCTCTGAAATGCTACTATAAACTGTGATCTTTTCTATCAGCAGCTCTGATTGAAATTGGACTTTTTTTTCTCTTCAGAAAACATTATTTCCTACCATAAATGGGCACATATTTATTTTTCAAGTGATTTTTGCTGAACAGACTCTTTTCTTAAAAAGTACTGAAGCTAATTTCACCAGTAGCCAGTCACTTTAAGGTTCTTGTGATCTCTGTTGGAAATATTATACCTGGACAAACAAACTCTTGCTTCCTGTTTTATAAACAAAACCATCTTTAAATCTCAGAGAGAGATGCTGAATTTCTGAATTCACGAAACTTGACTTTCTTATCTGGAAAAGTCATACAGGACTTTTCATTTTTAGGACACCTTCCCTTCAGTGTGTACTCTGTTCTCACTTCCTATCCATAGATCTCCATGCTTTCCTTCTGCTAGGCATGCAGTGCACTTTTGTTTCCATCCTCTCCCTGCCACACTTCATTCTTCTTCGTGCCTGATTCTAGGACCCACTGTGCAATTTCCTGGTAGAGTCTATTGCAGTTGTGCAGTGTGTAGATAACTGTTTTCTCCTTTTCCATGACCATTTCCCTTTTTTCTTATGCATCAGCATTTGTTACAAAGTCTCTGCCCTGTGCAGCTATGGGAAAAAACAACCAGGCAAGCTCCTGATCTTAATGATCTTATATTTGGTAGGTGATTTGTAGGGTGTGCAGCTTGGTCACCCCAACTGGAGATTATTCAGTGTAAGTGAGTCAACGTGAAAAACAAAAATAAATTGGTTATTCAAAGATAATTTTGATTTTTCAATATTGAATTTCACTCAAATTTCAAGTACTGGGGTTTTAGTTTTTACCTTTCCAGTCCTGGTACACTAATAAAATAATCAGTAAAGTGGTCACAATGCTACCAGCCTTGCTTGAAGTCTGATGTGGAAGGGTTGCTTTAGGGAGTGGAGAAGTATATCCAGTTAATGGTGGAATACTACAGTAATTCCCCTACACACAGTGTTTTCACAAAGGTTGGTCAGAAAATAAAGAATTGTGACTTTGTTTCCAGAGCAGGAAAGGTTACTTTTATATCTGAAGTGGTGAGTGGGATTGCTATTGCATAGGGTAGAACAGATATTCACATACAGCTGAAATTCTACAATTTTAGTAGGTATCACAGATCATGTAATTGTGATTTGAAATTTGACTGGGAACCCACCACTAGCACTATCTAAAAAATAAATAGAATAAAAAAACTTAATGAGCACAACTTTTACATCTCAGCCAAGACAGTGGTTTGAGTCCCAGGCTTGTGCGTGTTTCAGCGATGGGCTGGCACCTATTGCACAGCCAGCACTGCTTAGAAGGTACCTTGCTGAATCTTAAAATAATGTCTCACCTTCAAACTCGCATTTCAAGAGCTTCTAAGCCAATGCAGAAGTGCTACGTGGCTGGAGACCAGTGTTAATTTATCTCATCATCTCTCTTTGGATAATGCAATTATTTTACAGTAGATTTCCAGCAGTGCCATTTTCTATTTTCTGTTCCTCACCGAACACTTTGCCTTCCTAGACTGAATTTTCTGATGTAGTATTTAGGTCCAAATGTATGTCATAGATATTGTACCATACAGGATTTTATTGTGGGGTTTTTTTAGGTTTGTTTTAATGCAAAAGAATATAAGCTGATTACAAAGCAAGTATACATCAATTACAATATCTGCTAATGAACCACCAAAACTAATAAGCATAGCACCTCTCTCTGTAACTAACTGAATCAGTCTTTTCTGCATCCTTTGGGCTCTTTCTCTGTTGTCTTCTTACTTTTATAGTATTGCTTCATGTAGTATGATGGGTGGGGGGGAAGTCTCCAAGTGCTTTCTGTGCTTTCTGTGAATGTACTTGATGTACAACAGTGTTTGTATTTTTCTTTTTCTTGCAATCAAAAGATAATTTCTTTGGAAGCTTGTTAAATATGAAGGTGACAGCTTTTATGGTAGAGATTGTAGGAATATGCAGCAACTTGATATCCCAAAATGGTGTGGGGAAGGGGGAAAATATGTTTAATGTTTTTTCATGGCAAATAGCTGTTTTGAGAAAAGAAAATATAGCTGTACAGCAAACTGACAAAAGCCAAGAAGTGTAGTATTAAAAATTGACACTGGTGACATAAGGGCTAAATATAAACCAGACATCCTCCCCTCAAGCAACTAATGCTATAATTTAGCAATGATTATATATTTAAAATGACTTTTCAAAAAAAGCATATGAGCTGCTAAGCTTCTCAGAACTTATGAAAACAGCTTTCCAAACCTTTTTTCCTGCCTAAATATGAATTAAGAAAAATTTTTACTAGGAATTCAGAGTGCATGGAGTATTCAGCCCAAAGCTTATCGGGGCTGATGGCAAGTTTTGTTGAAAGGCAGTGGATGGGACTGGGCTTGTAATTTCTTTTTGCTGAGCCTACGTTCATGAGAAGGCTTTTGAGAGCCTGAAGATCCAGTTGTGTTCATGGGGTTGGTTGGAGGTGTCTTACAGAAGTTAGGCAGTACCTGAAAGTCTAGAATGTTAGAATTAAACTAGATTAAAACCTAATTGATAGTTCTTATAACTTAAAATAAAATGCATGAGAAAAGTTGAAACTGTTGGATGTAGATTAGAATTGGTATTTAATAATAAAGTTTTCTTAAAAATACATCTTTATGAATTCTCTGGCTTTAGTGCTATCAAAGTATTTCTTTCTTCTTTTTCTATGCTTACACTGAACTTTGTCAGGGAGTGTGTCAAGTTCACAGGTGGATCTGTGCTGCCAAAGGGCAGAATTGTCTTGAATATGACCAGATTTGATCAAAACTACAGTACCTCTTACCACAAAAATTAAAATGTATGGAATAGCTGCTGCATAAATGAATCATAAAGGCTTCCTCATGCAATGTCTACCACATCTTGCTATGAGAAAGTAGTTTCTGAAAGTTTTATTGGATTAAAAGTTTTCATGGAAAATTGCATTTATTTTTAAATGAAATAAGATGGTGATTTTTATCCCCTGCTTATAGCCAAATTACCCAAAGGCAGCAGTCTACATTGCAGATTTATGACATGCAAAATTATCAGTTTTTAAAACAATGTTTTTGAGGGATAGAAATTTACCAAAATTTGAAACCACTAATTTTCTTTTTCAGGACTATTTTGTAGCTTGAAAAGCCAATCCATTAAAGAAAAATATGGTTAAAAGAATTACTCCCAAGTGGTGACTTTGGTTGCCAAACTTCAGGCTGAAACCAATTTTTAGGGCTGATTTAGAAACCCCTGAAAAATAAGGTTTTTATAATGGAAACTCTGATGTAATCTTTACTACAGTGGTACAAATGGTGCTGGTATGATTGATTTATGGCATTTAAGCATCTTAACTTAAAATCTGTACCATTTCTGTAAAATAATTGGAAAATATCCTACTGGTGATTTAACACGCTCTGCAGAAGACCAAAACATTTTTGTTCATGGTTTCCACACTGTCAGAGCTTGGCTTTGTCATGTGCAGCGATCAAGCTTATGGACACCTCTAAATATTATGAATTGGAATTTCCAAAAAGTTAAAATAAAAACCTCAAAACTTTATAGACAGCCTATTCTCTTGCAAAGCAGAACCGTGCTTTAAGTTTCTGAAAAGTCTATATGTGAAAACCAGTTTATAGTGGCAGAATCTTCTACATACAATTAATACAATATGTAGAGCATATCCAATTTCTTGGGATGTATTGTTAAAGAATTGGTAGGAAAACAAAGGAAACATTTAGGAAGTCCCCAAAAGTTACAACCAGGTTATGCTTATAGACCAATGTGTTGGAAAGAAAAGGGAATGCTTTTCCTTTGTTCTGTCGGTCTGCTGGGTGCAGTTGGTTTCATGTGACTGAATTTTAACATTTGCTGATTTTTTTATTCAAATCTCATTAAAATGCTTTTTGTGATAGGTTGGCACTCAGAATGTGTATTTGCTGCTCACAGATTGCAGCATCTGGCAGGCAGGTTGTATTTTAGCCTGACTTAGAGATACAAATTTTTGCCAATATAAAAGATCTAAAGCTGTGATTTAGAGTAACAAAGGTGAGGATCTTCCTTGGCTAATTACCCAGGCTTAGGATCTCACCTGGTAGAGGCCAGTCCTGCTCACTGTGGTTGCTTATAACTTAAGATAATTTTTTGACATACTGAGAAGAGTCACTTGCAGTGAAGATTTATGTCTTCTGTGTATTGATAATGCTGCTTGATATCTTCAGAAGGAATTCAAAATCCTGAGAGACTTCCTGTGCTTTTTCTTCACTGAAGCTAAACACTTGGATTTGGCGCTCATTTCAGCAAGGCATTTGTGTTGATAACAGTTTATATTCCATTGTAGGCCAATCAATCATATTTCAAATAACCCTGGTGTTTCTTGTACTCTGTATGGGTGGATGTAACAGCTTTGGGTTTTTGTAACAGCTGATCCATGGTATCTCATTTGCTGTGCTGATAAGCTGCATTTGCTGGCTTTGAAGGCAAGTACAGGCACATGAGAAAATGCAGAAGAAAAACTGTTGATGAGGCCACCGAAAGAAAGAGATTTTCCTCTCCTGCCCTTTATGCAACTGGAAACTTGTCCTTTTATGGCATTTCCAGCTCTCTGGCAGGCTGGTTTGCCTCTATCCAGATCCCTGAGTTGTCACCTGACAACTGAGGCAATGCTTAAGGGAAGTAGAAATCAGGGAGGGAGTTAGTATGGTATTTGAGCAATGAAGACTAATTGTTGTGTCCTACTTAATAATGCAGTCTACATGTGAATATTTTTACAGAGGATACGAGTTGTTACTGTGGTGGGAGGCCTTTCCTTACAAGTCATCAGAAATATCTCTTGTCCACTTGAATGAGACTGTACTTGCATGTACATGTGTGTGGGTATTCAAGTTATTTACTGTGCAGAATAATACTTAATAAAGTCTTACATTTGGGGTTTTTTTAAAAAGAAACTTTAAAAACTTAAACTCAGTCAATTAATGAACCTTTATGACTATTTCCAATAGCCAATGTCCAGCCCCAGTTAAGGAGAACACTTGCAGAATTGTGGCCATTAAGTATTATAAATAACAGTTCAAATTCATCACTTTTGAAGGCCAGTTCATTCACAGGTTTTCTACTAACTTAAGTGGATTTTTAGAAGCCATATTTTTGAAAGTGATCTTGTCAGTAAACAAAAGAGCAGAAAAAGCTTTCACTGCCAATTGCCATCCAATAAAGAGATTTTGAAACTTTAATGTGTTGTAAAATACAGTTAACAAGAATGATTAGAAGAACTTGGAAATAATGGAGAAATATGCTCCATTTACACTATAAATACTAGACACATAAATCAAATGGTATGCTTTAAATTCGTTGTAATTTTTGGAACTTACATAACTTCCCACTAGTTGCATGTAGAAAAAAATATGGGACAAAACCCCCCAGAAGACCTTTTTAATAGAATTATCTCCTTTAAGTGTAGTATACTAGTTCTTTGTGGATAACTAATCATGTTTCACTATTTTGTATCTTGGGTTGCACTCCGGTTATGTGATATATCAACAATCATGAGAACAGCCAACAGCAGCGTGCCTAATGGTATGGGAGCAAAGTAGCTATGCTGTAGTGGAACTGTGTCTGAATTTCTTTTCTCATTTAGAAACTCATTGTGTCTCAGAATTTATACGTTCGAAATGTCATAAACTGAGTGCTTTCTGCATGCACTCCAATAATCTGTATTATTAATTATTTATGCATTTGAAGAAAAACGTATTGGTTAAATAACTTTGGCTAAACCACATAAGTAGTTTTAGATATATTTGAATCTTTAGCTTTCTATGTCCAGCAATTAATTGCAAAGAGTAAGCACAAATAGTTTGATACATAGTCTTCATCGGTAATCAAAAATTTAGGATCCGTATCACTGGTGGGAACAAGAGCAGTCAACATCTGCATTATACAAATACTGCTTTTGCACTTCAAAACATTACTAAATCATAAATGTCTGTATAATTTAAGCTTGTTACTGTCATAAATGTACGTTTTACCTAACAAAGTGCATGCTAATGCAGAGTTGTTTTGTTTTCAGAGTGATTATGTTGCTTTACCGTTAATTCATGTGTGCGCTGTGACAAGATGTAATGGCGTATCATGTTGCTTTAATGTAATGAATCCAGTACTCCCAGCTCTTAAGTCGTGTTGCTGGAAATGATTACATAAAACAGAAATGACTGTAACTAAAGCCCTTGCAAAGCTTTAGAACTCCTGCACATTATAAGAAGCTTTTTGGGGGTGGTTAGAGTAACTTCTTAAAAATTTACTGTAGGCTTCCCTTGGTAAAATTTTTACTCCCTTCTGACTGATTTTTTGCATTCCAGTGAAATTTGCATTACCTTTTAAGCATTGCAAGGGCTGTGCTGTAATTTTGTGCAGATGTCTATGTTAAGTGAACGTGATGTGCTTATTTGTTACATTTATGCTACTTTTCTTTCTTTCCTTATCTGGATAAGATGGATGAAATTATGTATTAAATAAAAACATCAGTCATTTATCCATGACCATTCTCTGCAGGTCCTGTAAGACTGCAAAGATTGCTTTTAAAACTAAGGTGATTGCAAAGGTTTCTGAGGATTCTCTAAATCTCAAAACCATAAAATTCAAAGTTCTAAACTGTTTAAATTTCACCCTGTTCTTCCTAAGGCTCTGGCAGCTTTTATCTGAGTTGATGTACATTGAGCAGAAAGTTCACCATTCATTCAGATACTCAACATTTGAGGAAGTAAGGGTAATATATCTTATAAGAATGACCTCACTTCAGAAAAAAAGTCTCATCTTCCCCATTTCTGTTAACTTTTCTTTAGGTTTTGTCTTTCTACTAGATAAACATAGCACTTGAGCTACTGCAACATATTATTTATTTCCCATATGTAGCCAGGAAAATACTTTAAGGACTTTCATTTTTGCACAGATCATTCATGTTCTTATGTTGTGCAGCTGGGGTTGTCATTAACAAATTGTGTGAGAGAGATATTTCAAGGATTTTAGTGAGATAGTTGAACATTAAGAAGATCAAAATATTTAAATTAAGGGAAACCTCTTTTTTACCTCATAGCCATATCCCAGCGTTACTACCAACTATGTCTTTTTTTTTCTGACCTTGAAATAACTCTTGGAGGAAGTTGTTGGATTGCTTTTTTAAGGAAAAAATAAACTTTGTTCTTAGCAATGACATTTAAAAATAGAAATTATCAATGTAATGCACCACTGTTCAGTCAGAAACTTGTGCTTTATAGTGATTTTTTTTTTTTAGCCCAAGTGCCCTCAGGCTATGTTAATTTGAGTAAAAATGATACATTAAATATATAATTAGAATAATCAGTATTTCTAAAACTAAATGCATCTGCAATCACTAAGAAGTTACTTTAATTTGGAAATACTTTAATACATAGGTTTTACCTAAACCTGTTCTAAAAAGGTGAGAATTTCCAAAATAGAAATAATACTGTTTCTTATAAGAGTATTTCTTCTCTGTGTGTGGGCATGCTGGGCTTTGTTACCGTGCTTTGTTTTGCTGTGATATATAACTTATAATTCTGAAATATTCTTAACAGAATGCCTGATTTTTAGAACATTAAAATTCTTTAGAAGTTGATGGGACTTCTCATGTACTTGGAATTGGGCATGTGTTTAAGCATCATCTTCAGGTGGAGCCAAAATTTTACTATGGGCAGTAACCACGTTAATAAATTATTTACATAACTGTAATTGATAACGTAGGACCCAAACCTACCACCCTTGCCTAGATGAGGAATCCTTTTTAATTTCAGATAAATGCTTTGGGATGTCCAGAGGGAGGCGGTTGCAGGGAAGGAGTGGGGGGTGAAATACCTTTCATGAGTTGTGCTTGAAGGCTTAGGCACTTGGTTTGTGTCCTGTTTCAGGCTGGTTTTCTTTCCAGCAGTGTGCACGTAGCGCCGTTCATTCTGATTGCGTTATCCACACGTTTCACATCTTTGTGTGTAACAGGGGCTTTTTATTACCCCTTGGTGGCTGTTTTGTGTGGTTGCACTCACTAGTGGTGAAACCCACCCCTGATCAATTTACGAAGTCAATGCGCTTCTGCGAAATTCCAATGGTGAGAAAGTGTTACTTGGTGTACTCAAGCCGAGTTTCCATTTGAAGGGAAATAAAGCCAAGTACGTGAATGTCAGCAAACTTGTTTATAGGGGTGGGTGGTAAGGCATACATTATTTAGAAGGTTGAGTCATGAGGCTGGTCGGGTTTGTCATGTTACATCTGGCATGTCAGTCAAAGCTGGGGCAGCTGCCGCCTGTCACTAGTGCTCTGCTGGGGCATTGTCCAGCCACCAGCATTAGCAGCCCCCAGCAGTCTGGAGAGGAGCACTTCACCTGGGCCTGGGCTCATTTTCAGAGTGATCATTGCAGCCACTTTTGGGGCTCCTTTAAGACCAAAAAAAGGTGGTTTCATTTCACAGAACATCGGATATTTTTCATATCTATTATTAGACAAAATATTTGAGCTGTAGTGGTGAGGTTTGTTAGCTTACAGAAAAAGAAATTGCACTTGATATTATAAAACATTTTGCATGTTTTGTTATATACTTTGCTTCCAAACCACCTTAAACTACTTTAAAACGTGATGTCAAAAGTCAAAATGCAGTCAAAGCAAAACTCAATAAATCCTGAGAACAGCACCATCCACTGAGTCCTTAGTAAATTTCATTGTATACTGCCACAAGAAAGATGCATATGCACTAAAATAATTAGTGAATACTGTATTTATCACTACTAAGTGCAAATCTCTGTGTTTGACCAGCACACTTAAGTCACTATGCTTGTACTTGAATTCAGTAAAGAAGTGGAAGTCCTGGCAGCCAGTTATAACAGATGTCCTCCTTTAGCAAAATTAGTGGACATTTTTAAGTGAAGCTTTCCCCTCATGCTCAAAGATGAATTTTGTGATTTACTGAAAGTCAGATATTACTTTAATTATGTCTCTTCAATTTATATTTTGTCAAAAATAAATTTAGTTTTGTGTTTCAATCTGTATGACTTTCTATTGCTCACCATCTGAAAAAATATCAGTTGGATTTCTTGAGTTAAAAAAGAGGAAACAACAAAACAAAAAAAACCGTCTGGGTCTCCTGACAAGAGAAACACTAGCCTCAGGTTTTGATAAAAGCACAGCATGTATTTTGGTAGGGGAAAGAAGGTTGAGTATCCAGGGCTTTTGCTCTCTTATAGAGCTGGAATGTCTCCCATCAAGTTCAGGGCATGAACCTGCTGATCAGCTCTTCTTTTGAGACTTCTAGTTTACACGTGTTGTGGAGCAGGATAAGGAGAGGAAAAAGGGATCTCTTTTAGGAATTGGGAAGGAATGTGTACTCCCACTCTGTAGGACAGGGACAATAATTCTACCTTTCTGCTGTGGTGGAGAATATGCAAAAAAAAAAAAAAAGTTCTTCCCACCAACAATATGGGGCATGATAAAGCAGGGTAGAAGAGGCTTATTTATTCATGGTGAGATGCAGATCAGGGCGGAGATCACATGTCAGGACATAATTATTTAGAAGTATTTCTTTTCAGCTTTTTAGATATCAGTCCAAATTTGTCTCAGTCTGCAATGTGTGTATGTATGTGACAATAAGGAAAGATAAGAGTGTTTGTGTTGTGTGAATACTTTGACTTAATGATTACCTAGTGTCTGAAAATGTTCTGAATGTTCTTAATCGTGAAGTTCACAGGCAAGAGAAGTATTTCATGCTAAGTTTCTCTTAAGTTGGGTTAAAGATTTTTCATATTAATTCAATATTTTGAATGTTCATTGTTGCTTTACTAAATTGCTATTCATTTTAATTTGAATGAGAGTGACAACTACAATAACAGCATTATAGAACTCTCACTGATTTCTAGGGAACTTTCATGGTAAAAGACATCTTTCAGTAATAGGGAAATTCAGTTTTATTGTGAGATGAAATAATTGGTCTGAAAAAAGATTTTAATTGCATTTTAATATTTTGTTTCTAGTTTTGCAATCTGTTCCAGAAGATACACATATACAGACTCTAAGTTTCCATTTATGTGTCAGATCAGTGATGAGAGGATATGCACTTGAGAAACTGTTCATATTTTTTTAGCAGAAGTTTTGTTCATGCATCAATGATAAGTAATAGAGCAAAGGTTCCGTTCCCACTAAAGGATGTTACAAATCTTTTTATCTTTGTTTGAACTTCCTAGGTTTTTATCTCTCATTGGAGGAAATGCAAATGACATAGGAAAATCAGATATGCAGCAAAAAGTAAATGCAGTAATTCAAAAGGAAGGACTGGAAGGCACAGCCAAAAGGCTTAATACCACTGTGCACACACTGCAGCTGATCATTGATGGTCTCACTCAGCCTGAAGGCTACGACATCCGAACAGGTAAACCTCAGTTTGGAAGGGTGTAATCTCAGTTTGCTTGTTCTACATATCAGTTTTAAACTAGCACACTTTCTTCTTCTAAAATCAGTACTAGATTTTCATGGACATGTAACTCCATTTCTTTTCTCAGTCAAGGTAAAGGCTATATCATAGTCAGATGTTTCTTTCCAGTTTCCAGGTAGGTAAGGAGTGTGAATCCTGTCTGAAATCATGGCTTTTTCGGCCATAGGAAGGGGAGTTGTATGGCTGTTAACAAATGAAATAGTTTCAATATGTTGACTCTCTACTGATTGAATCTGTGTTGGCTCTCCATCACGGAGGGGAATGCTGAGTGGAACTGAAGCACATGGCTCATGACCTACCCTGGTTAAAACCTGCAGTGGTACTGAACAGTTTGAGGTAGAGGAAAAGAAAGATGAGGTAATGAAGTAAAACATCTGGGGATGCTGTTGTGTAATGAAACAGCTGGATTCTCTTATGACAGCAGGAGATAAAGGTAGACAGCAAAGATGGCAGCTTGTAATAACAAATAATAAACGTATGCTTGAGAAACAGCCAAACCAACATTTCTGTCCCCGTCTTTTGGTTCATTAATAGTTTCCATGCATATTTTTTAAATATTCCCCACTAGTGATCTTGAAAATATGTATTTTTGTTGTCTCAATTTGTTCTGGTGATCTCACATCTAAATTACAGTAGGCTGTTAACACAGGAAGACATAAAAGCAAAAGAGAGAATCTTCAGTGGAAATACTCATATTCTGTTGATCTAGGACATTCATTATTACTTTAGACAGACTCTATGACTGGAGTAGGCAGCCTAGTAGCCTTATGTAGCTGTATGAATTTCTCCATTGTGAGTCCTTCCCATGGGCTGCAGCTCTTCATGAACTGCTCCAGCATGGTCCCTTCCATGGAGTGAAGTCCTTTAGAAACAGACTTTCATTGTTCCCTAACGGGGTCACAAGTCCTGCCAGAAAACCTGCTCTAGTGTGGGCTTCCCACAGGGTCACAGCCTTCTGGCATCTACCTGTTCTGGTGTAGGGCACTCCAAGGGCTGCAGAGGAATCTCAGCTCTGGCAGCTGGAGCTCCTTGTCCTCCTTCCCTTGGTGTCTGCAGAGCTGCTTCTCTCACATGTGCTCACTTCTCTGTCCTGTTGCTCTCTCATTCTCTCTTCAAGTCGCTGTTGCACAGGGATTTTTTTTTTTTTTTTTTTTTCTTTTAAAAATGTGTTATCCCAGAGGCACTTACCACCATTGTTGATGGGCTCGGCCTTGGCCAGCAGGGGATCTATTGGACACAGGCAAAGCTGCTAGCAGCTTCTAACAGATGCCACCATTCACAAGAGCCCACACACACACCTACCAAAACATTGCAATGCAAAGCCAATACAGATCCACAGACTGATTAAATTCCAGAGCATTTTAGCTATCAACTTGTTTAGGCTGAATTTTATTTCTCAAAAGCACACAGAGAAAAATGATGGCAATTCTGGTTTGGTGATGTTCCCTGTGGAAAATCTCAGTCCTTATTGTATCTTGGAAAGGTGAAAAAATGGCAGGAAAAGATTGAAAGAGAAGTTGTTGAGATGACTCAGAAGGATTTTCTGCAGAAGCAGAAAGTGGTAGGGAAGTAAAAGAGTTTAAAGCATCTATCTGTGCCCTTAAATGCAGAATGTGAACATTAATATCCCAGTATATTCCCTGCTTAAGATAGTGCCTGCGGGATTTTCAGGTTGTCAGTGCAAAGCAGCACTGTGATGAAGCTTGTGTGACGTCGTGGTCCAGATAAACAGCAAGCCTAAGAACCGTGCATTGCTGACTTTTCTCTTAGTATGTGATGAAACTGAGTACTCACCTTCCTGTGTAGAAATTTCTATAGGAATAGAATTTCATTATAATTGATGTAGCTCAAGAGTCACCTCAAATATTTTCTCCCTAGATCGGAGAAAATTTAAAGAATCTTTCATTCACTGGCTACTATACAACACGCTTCTGATCCCCTCATGATAGTTTTCAAAACACAAAATTCACTATACTTATTACTTCACTCATCAAAGTCCTCTAAAGTGATTCACAAAAATATAAGAAAAGTTGTTTATCACAGATGGGTCTTTATTTTAAAAATGTACAGAAAGCAGTATTTGGGACCTAAGAGCTCCCTTGGGATGACTTACTAGTTAGAAACAATCATCTGGAAACAACTCTTAGAAAACCTTTTTCTCCAGCGTCTTATTTGTGTTTCTTGTTTCTTATAACAGATTTTGATAAACCTGACTTCAAGAGAAGCATAGTCTGCTTTGAAGACTTAAGTGTTGGTGCTGTTTTGACTGGAAAAGTTGAAAATGCAACGCCATTTGGAGTGTTTGTTGATATTGGTGTGGGAAAATCGGGTTTGATTCCAGTGCGGAACATAACAGAAGCAAAACTCGCTAAAGCGAAGAAGAGAAGAAGCCTGGGCCTAGGTCCTGGAGAAAGAGTGGAAGTTAAAGTGCTTAATGTTGACATTCCTCGATTGAGGATCACCTTGGATCTTATTCGTGTGTTATGAGAGGGGTTTCAGGAATTGAGCCTTGACTTTAAAGGTTAAGTGATGTCAGCTAGGTTATGGAGACTCAGGCATTTAATGAGTGTCAAAAATGAACACATTTTGAAACCTTCAGCGCCTTGCTTTTTTTAATTTTTTTTATTTTTTTTTTTAATTTTTTTTTTTAGTTTAACAGTTTTACCACATTTCTTGAATCCTTTCTGTTAATAATTGCTGGAACAGTATTTTGGATTACCTCCAAGCAACCTTGTTATTTTGTCTGCAGAGCAAATGAAGTTCCAGTGGGCTGTCAGACAGATCTCTTATCTGTTGTCTGTGCAAGGTTTGCTGTCTTCATCTTCAGTTAGTACTGCACAAGCAGACACATCTGTAGCTCGCCTTCCAAAAAACAGCCATTCAGTTTACCTGTTTTCTGGCTGACAGTCTAGGAGAGTTGTAGGAAAAAAGTGATCTTTTTAAGTTAAATGGTTATGATGTTGCTTCAAAAGTAGTCTGAGGAAAAAGCATCTGCTAAAAGTATTGATGGTTCAGAAATAGTTATATTTAATTTATTTGACCAACATTATTAGGAGGTCTTTTTACCTGTATTATTTTTGCTTGTTCAGTTATCATGGATTAACACAGTTGGATGTACCTTGCAGTTTAAGGAGCTTTGCTCAAAGGTGGCAAAAGACATTTATGTTGTTCTATATTTCTGCAAAATAAAAACATTTCTGTCCATGTTTTCTCAATGTACTGGTTCTACAAGTGATTTAATAGTCCTAGTTGTCTTTCTTTCCAGCACATGCTTAATCAGTAACACTTCAGCTTGAGGATTTGTGTTTTAATAAGAATGCTCACTGTTTCCTGCTAGGAGTACCTAGCACAGGAGGTTTGTTTCTTCTAACTAGAGACTTCTTGTTTTTGTGGTATTTAGGTGGTGTTTCAAAGGATTTACCACTTGAGCCAAGTTTGCAAAGGACAGGTATCATGGAAGATCAGTTTCCAGCAATAGTGGATACATATATGTAGTCTTTCCAGGGAGTTTTTGGTGTGTTGGACATTTATTCCTTTGCAGCCTAACTTGCCTGTAAGTTGGCAGAAGCTCTGGTCTGCAACAGATGAGCCCAAATATACTACAGCAAGTGTCAAACATCTTCAGTGACAAGGTTTCTAACTACAAATGTCCAAGTAGCTGTTGGCACGGGGTCTATGCATGAGTTAGGAAAAGGTTGGCGTGGTTTAATCTCCCAGGTCTGTGCTTTAGTTTTCAAAACGATGAGCCAGCTGTAGACAGTGTATTTTGGATATTAAAGAATCATTTAGCAGATGGAAAAAAGGAGACAGATCTTACTAGCTTCACTGCATTTGTCCACTGGAGAAAAGACAACCATTTTCTATTATGTTAAAGTCAGCACAGCTTGGAATCATGTTTTGCAGGCCTTTTGAAATTTTCCTGTAATACTTCTGCAAGGTAGATTTTGTTGTTATGAGATTAGAAACTGTAATACCATGTTACTGTCTTGGAAAACAGAGATGCAAAGCAAAGAAGTTGAAATTATTTTTTTCTGCAGGTGATACATTCACTTACAGCAGTATGTCCATCAGTAGAATTATTTAAGTTATGCTAAACTTTTTATATGATCTCTGCAGTATCTAAGCACTTAGCAAATGAACTGGATTTGCTTGGCCTTCACTAAGGAGGAGATAAACTTGATTTCCTGAAGCTCAGTTCAGTGGATAATATAAAGAGTATTTTCTCTTTTGGTGCTATTTTGTTACTGAAATTCTTTTTTTTTAATCTTTAATATCATGAGAACTGTAGCATCTTTTGCATTTCTGCATATGTCTCTTGGATTATCATAAAATTCTCTAACGGCAAGACATCTTGAGACTATTTCTCTCACTGTTAACTCACAGGAGGCTTTTTGCCTACTCACGGGACTGACCCACAGTTCAGTGTACATACTCATAAGTAGTTTGCTTTCTCCTTAGTGGAACTCAGCAGCTTAGCCTATGTCATCACAGGAGAATATCATGTCTATCTCTTTGAATTTTTTTAACCACACCAAAATGGGAAGTAAATAACTTCATGTCATATGTCTTAAATGTCTGCAGCTCTGCAAATGTAATCCCATTATTTGTCAGCTAGTGCAGTGCCTTAACTACTTCCCACAAAAATATTTTTTCCATTGCAATTTCTTTTTTTCTTTGCCAGAACACAGCAGTTAAAAGAGCCTAGGGAGAGTCTAACAGAGATGAATATGTGTGCATATGAACTTCTCAGGTTTTGTCAGATCTTTGGAGATTTAAAAATTATTTCTTCTTAATCTAATTCTCAGTTTTCATCTTAAATTCTTGTGGTGTTCAGATTTCTGACATCAAAGCATCAAAACTGTTTTCTCTTATTCACCTCCCCATTTAGTTTCTGAACCAAGACATGTTTGGTTTTTTTTTCCTGGATGGATGCTTTTTCCCATTTGAAATGCAATCCAGTCTTTGGAACAAATTCAGTACTGCTGATGGTGATGCCTTCAAAATTTAAAACAAACAAACCCCTTCTTCCTCCTGATCTTAGTTAATTTCTTCAAAGTACAGTTTCTCAGAAGAATTAAATACAAATCTTTGAGTCTCATTAAAAGTTCTACTTTTGCCTTAAGCTGTAGATTCCAAGGCATCTGCACACAGTTCCACCTCTCCCCAGAGAGAAAATCCAGCCCATTGATCTTGGATGACAATCTGCCTTTTTAGTCCCACCCTCACTCAAATAGTCTGGTATTTTGCAATCACCTTCTGCTGATATGCAGACCCATAAGAAGAGCTTCTAAAGATTTCCTGTGCTTCAAATATTACACAAAGGAGAAGAATTCTTCTACTAAGCAAGATGGCACTTGTATGCCTGGCTGTAGTAATGCAAAACAAGAGTTTAAAAGAAGCCATTTGTTTTGGTTTTATTCCTGCCTCAGGCAGTTTTAGACAGCATATATCAATTTTCCAGAAACTTGTCAACCTCAGGAATGATTTAGTATGCTGTTAAACATAATAAAATCAATAGGAAAACAAATAAAATTTCCACGAGGAGCAGACATTTGGAGAAGCTGGTCCATATGGCATATAGACATGCTGGAATTCGGGCTTTGTGGGGTACTTGTGTTAGAAAAACTGCATACCACGGGAAAGCAATGCATAATTCAGGAGAACAAATAATCTAACAGCTTTGTGGTAGTGTGTCTTGAACTTGGTGTCTGTATTTGTTTAACAACAAATACACTTAGAAATTCTATGCCTGGAAGCTAGAAACCAAACATGAATCATATTTGCCTAATTTCAGAGCTTTCTATAAGGAGCCTTACCCACTGTGAAGTGAGTGCTGAGTGAGTTCTCGGTTCAGCCTGAACAGCACCTTGCTTTTCTAGACTTGCTGAGGGTAATTTATGTACCTACTTAGCTCTGCTTCAGGACATCCAGCTTCAAGACTATCAATCCTGTAAGACAGTGGAAGGAACAAGTTGGTAATGCCAGTCCATGTTACTCTATGTCACTCCCTTTTGTTCAAGGTTTGGTAAAGGGCTGTGAGGGAGTTCGTGTGTCCCCAGGGCTATGTAAATGTTAGGCAAGTCAGTAATTCCACTCCTTCCCATTAGAGACCACCTAAAGGTTTGGGAGTGCCTCTGTTTACTGATCCCAGCATTTCCTCACCCTCCTCATGGGCATGTAGAAGTTGTAACTGTTTAGAAGTGTTTTGTTTTGAGAAATCCTTGTGAATCCATACTCTATAAAGCTTCACAAGTGAATGATGTGCCTGTGTTCCTCACAGCAAACTTCAGTGACTGGTTTATAGACAACTTCAATTGCCTGTTTCCAGTTGTGCCTCTAAATGGTCTCTCTGGTGGATGTTGTAACTCTGTGCTGGCTACAGGTACCTCCTGCCAGGAGGCTGTTGGAGGTCACTGCTTATTGACAGGTATTTCTAGGAGCTGACCATCTAATCCA
The DNA here is from genome assembly GCF_020740725.1 of Corvus hawaiiensis. Taxonomy (NCBI): domain Eukaryota; kingdom Metazoa; phylum Chordata; class Aves; order Passeriformes; family Corvidae; genus Corvus; species Corvus hawaiiensis. The sequence goes on from NC_063215.1 coordinate 91,398,147, forward strand.
TATTAGAATTTTGGTTGGGCATTTTTTCAGATGGATGTAAGTCACTCATAACAGCAACTGATGACAATTTGTTGAACAGCAAATCATAAGAAGTGTGTATTGCACCACAGACTTCACTACAGCTTCTGCAAGTTGAAAATAGCAAAATTCTGCAACTTGGAAATAACAAAATTCTTCAGTCTGGGAGGGACCAGTGCTGGAGTATTGCTTCTGTGTGAGCTTCCACGATGGGGATTGCTGCTTTAATTAAGTCTGTTGGGTTTCATGCTGTTTCTATAACTGTTAGGTCTCCTGTGAGCGCGTTATAGCTGCATCAAGAATCCTGAGAGATTCTCCAGGCTTTGAAAGTGAGAAAGGACTGGTGGCCATGTCCAGAGCAGGAGGAGTCATCCCACTGAGAATTTTAAATCTAACCAGAAGTTCAGGGTAAAGCACTCAAATCTCATCTCACCTGCCCTCTGTCCCTGACTAGGAGCTAACACATTTGAAATTGATTGCCTTGCCCCTGGTTTCACTAGTTGGAGCTTTTACCTTACTTGACTTCTAGAACTGAAAAACATTAAGGCATGTTCAATGCAGCAGTCCAATTCATATTATTAGAATTTTTTTTTTGTCTCCCTCTCTTGTTCTCCAGAAGAAAAAACAAAAAAGGAATATTTAGTAAACTGAGGATTCCCATGACTTCTTTAACTTTATTAAACCTGTTTGAGTTCACACTTTAGAGACGTTGTCTTTAAGCAGTAATCAGGAGACCACCACCTCAGAAAAGTTAATCAATGTTATTTACTCCTTATCTTATAGATCCATTTATCCTACTACACTTGTCTGTTACTAAATGAAAAGTGTTTTCAGTATGCAATCAGCTAAGCTGGAGTTTTGCATTCTTGTATCTCAATGACAGTCATATTTCTAGGAAAGACTGCCTTTATTTGTGGTCAAGCACAATTTTTTTGCATGTGACTCACAATGAGGAATGTGGAAATAATGTCATGAGAGGAACTGTTATGCTTGGGGGTCATTTACAAATACCGAATAGAAGTGAAATCTTAGGAAAGTACTTTCATTTCAGAATTAAATGCGTGGAATAGCTTGGCAGAGAGCAGAAACTGCCACATACCAGAGGCTGTATATTGGCACCATGACTGCTTTTTTGTGTGATGAAGAGAGGGAGGGGCAGGAAATGGAAGGAAATGGAGGGATTTGGGGAAGAACATCCTGCGAGATGTAAATGGTCTTATGGGAATGAAGTTAAAATGATGAAATGCAAATGGTAGTAATGTAATGGTAATGTAGTAGTAATGGAATCGGAGCCTGGTTGTCTCTTGCTTCCTGTACCTCCCGTGAAGATAAAAAATAAGTGTAAGTATTTGTTATAGCTAATGGAAATTGCATATCTCATATCAGTGCGTATTGTAACTAAAGAGTAGTGTGGAACTAATTGGCTTCAAGAGGGAGAAGCACATAATAGGTGCTCTTAATTGATTTGCTTCTCATTTGCCAGTGTTGCTGTTCCTAGCTAGTTTATTAGGAGTAAATCAGTCCTTGCTCATCAGCACTTCTGGGTGAGAGAGTGCAGCTGTCACATGTGACATGTGTTGTCCATCGACATATGGCAGGGGGAACCAACAGAATTTTTACTCATTTATACCCAGCAGGAAGAGTCCTTGAAAGATGACTTTGTCATAGCTTTTTTTGATCCCTTGAAACTACTGTGTGGCTATATTTAGTGCATGGGGGTAGATGCAGAGCCAATCAAAAGCTGAAAATAGTAGAAAATCCAGCTATTTGTATACTGGGTAGAATTTTTTTCCAAGAGCACACAGCCTCAGTGATTTAAGATCTGCGCTGATGATTAACTTTTTATGTAAGCACATGCTTGTTAGCCTCTTTGCTTACCAGAAATACAATCTTTCCTGGTGTGCTCTATGTCTGAGATAGTTATTCTGTTTTAAATTTGAGCCTGTTCTCAAGGTGTTGTCTCTTATGGACTGTCTAGTTTAGAATTAGTCCAAAGTAGCCCAGACATATTAATCTTCAGTATGTTTTATGAGGCCTTGTGTTTTCTGGGACACAAAATGAGTGATCATGTAAGAGCTGAAAGACACATTGTCCGATGTTTGCTGTTGATGGAGTCTTTGTTTTTTGTGTCTGATGATACATGGCCACTCTTCATGGAAAGGAAGGAGGGTTGGCAAAGCTTATAAAGTGAATTTCAAATTTCGTGTCATTCATTAAGCTTATAAAATTATTTACGTGTCATTCAAAATGACAGGAAAGGAAAATGTCTGCCTTGGCAGTAGGAAGTCATTGACAGTCTTTAGCACAGTTGTTTCCCATATTTCAGAGTATTAAACTTCTCACTTGGATCGAGTTGCAGTAGTGTGTTTTTTGGGAACCAGTGTCACTTGTGTGACAATCTGGCACTTTTTAGAGACCAGTAAAACAACAATAAAAAATTCCCACCTGTGGGAGTGGATCTTGAACTCATCTCCAAAACCAAGGTTGCCCATGGTTAAAACCCTCTGAAACAGTTTTCCAGCTGGGAGAGGAGTGGCTTCCTCAAGTCTTTTCTCTTTGTTGAACCAGAATATTGCTGGTTTATCAAAATATATCCATGCCAGTCTTTTTTTTCTTGTATTTTTTTTTTTTTTTTCCTAATGATGATCTGCAGTGAGTTATTCACATCTAGGGAAACCAGAGTGCTGCTGCAGAGCTTTGTTTTCAAATGTAAGTACAATTTCATTATTTCAGCATATGTTCTATGTCCTTTAAGTGTAACTTGTATCTGGGTTTGTTGTGAGAAATACTGGAACACTTCCCTTATAATTGGGGTAACAGTTACAGTATTAACTGATTTAGTAGCTGTATTGTATCACAACCATGTGGGAAGGTGTAGTGCTCCACAGACTGTCTATTCAAGGAGAACTTTGTGATATTGTATGATTTTCAAATGTGGAAAAAGTTAGTAAAGGATCAGGGCTTAAATTGACAAATCAGGCACTTGAAAGTTGGGAAGAGTTTATGCATGTCCTTTGGAGTGCCCATCCTCTGCATGAAACAAGGCATGGGTTCCACAGGAGAAGTGTTACATGATGACCTCATCTGAGGCAAGGCAATGGTTTAGTGCCTATCCATAGCATAACTAGAAGTCAAGGATAAAGATAAATTTCTCTAGCCCCCTTGCAGCCTGAAGGAAGGTCTTTTTCCAGAGATTTCTAATGTCTGTCCTTTCCTGGATTGTTCTGTAAACAAGAGACTAAAAACTCTGTAAGAGCAGAAGGTAGGACAGCAGTCCTGAGTCCAGTTCCAGTGGGCTCAGTCTGATTCCATCACAGGCATCTCAGTACAGGATCCCTTTTGTAAGATAATATATGGAGTCCCTTTTAAAAACTCATTTGGCAAGCTAATGATAGTATCCTGTGTATAAAAAAGAAAGAAATGGGGGAAACCCCCAACCAACCATAGGCCCACTGTAGGTGAACTGGGATTTCAGTTGGACCCAAACGGGACTGTGACTGTTCAAGTGGAATTTACACAAAGATGGTGAGTCTCAGTGCAGGTGATGCTGTGTTTCAGAAGTATCAGCTCCTTTGTCAAATCCACAGAAGCTAATGATGTGGGCTGTAAAATTAGTGTTGATTACAACATTAATGTTGTTGGTCTGCATTTCAAACTGAAGCTTTGCTGGTCATAATGAAATGGAGGCAGAGTTTTTTAACTTTGTTTTACATGCAAGCAATGACAGCATTCCAGGAGCTCCTTTGTATTTTGATGACTACAAAAACCATACAACTGTAGCTGAAAATGAACATCTAATATATTCACTGCAGAGCAAAAGTATAAATATGTGTGACACCTTTGTTTCAATATTTTATTTCTGTTTGGAAACTATGCTCATCGATGAATCTATTTTGTAGATTTCTGGCTAACTGCTGGCAAGACAGACAGATATGTCTAGGAATGGATATGCAATAAACAAGCTATGCAGAGTTTTAAAAATATAAATTTTTGTGATCTTAGAAATAGGATGGTTTTGGACAGAAGAAATTCACTCTGCAGACCAACATGCCAAGAAATACTTTTTCATGTTTCATTTAGTTGAGGGTAACAGTTTCATAGCTTTCTACTGGTGCAGAAAACAAAGTTTTAGGTTTTGTTTTACTTAGAAGTGTTTATGGGAATTACTTATTTAAAGAATTAATTAAATGAAGGTGCACCTTATCAATATGTACTTCAGACTCCCCGGACGATTTTTTAAATTTTTCTTTTATTCACCCAGTGGCTTTAGCACTTGCAAAATGCCAGTGTTGCATACTTCCATACTTCTCTTAATAGCATCCTAGGCGAGCAAAGATCATCTCAGTAGCAAAAATTTTAAAAAGGGATAGGGGGAAGGCAAGAGGCCCAAGTTTACTGTGTAATTTAGGTGTGTGCAGTGTTCTTGCTGTATTCTGCAGAAACACCTTTGTTATTTTTTCATTCAAACTAATGCAAACAGTACTTTGTGAAAATAATTCTTGAAGGAGCTTGTACCAATGAAATAGGAAAATTTTGGTAAGTAAAATGTTATCAATGCAACAGAGATTGACTGTTCATCATGCCTGGTATATATTGCTTTGTCTAACAACTTGCCCCAGCAGACTTACAATTGTGTTCTCTCTGAAGACCCTCCCAGCTGTAAGGCCTGATTGACGGAATCTGTGGGCAGATGCACTTGCCAGACTCCAATAAAGACGGGGCCTTGGGAAAATCTAAGGCAATTATTGATGGGCAGCAATCCACTAATCAGACAATTTCAAAATTAATCCCACAGTCCCTTACTGTATTAGCTTTCCTCCTTGTTTGTATTTATACAGCAAATTCATGACTTCAGTGAATACTCTCCCTTCCAGCCCAATTATGTATCTCTGAGGGTATTAAATTAAAAACAGAAGAAATATTGAAAGTGGCTTGCAATTAGTTTCTTTAAAAAGTAGCGTGGCACTTGCAGGCTGGGGTTCTTAATATGATGCTTGATAATAAAAGTAAGCAGGATTTTTTTTTCTCATACAAGTAAGGCAAGTAGTCCTAATATGCCTTGTTATAAAGCAGCTTATATGTAATGAGAGGGAAAAAATGATTTGATTTTGGAGTTTAATTATATCTTCATAAAATTCTTCTACAGTAACTGACAAATCCACAGTGTCTCCAAATAACATAAACAGATTTTGGGTTGTGCATTTTGGTTTATCTTTCCCTCATTTTATTTTGATCACTTTAAAATACAAACTTTCATTTCATTTGATTGTCATCTGTCTTTTAAATGAAGACTGATCCAAGCAGAACATTTCTTTCTTGTGGAAATGAAATATAGAACCATCTTGATGGTGTGACTGTTTAAACATGAGTCACTGCCTAGAGTCCTTAGTTGTGTACTGTGCATCTCATTCTTTTAAAATTTGGAAATCTGATTCCTACAATGACCGAAGGATTGTTTCTGCAGATCTGAACCTGAATATAGAATTTCCTATTTTAATTATTGTGCCGGTTTGGACAAATTTGGAGGAAAATATCCTCTGATAGAAGGCAGGTTACAACCATCCCTCCCCCACCAGGTTCAGGGGAAAAAAAAAATTCTTAGAGGAAAGTGAAAGAGATAAAACCTATTTATTTAACAAACACATGGGAAAAGGATAATAATGCTAAATAATAAAACATCTCACTGTGGAGAGAAACCTGGGAGGATTTCAGAGTCCTTCTGTAGGTGTGGTCTCTCTCCTCCTCCTCGGAGCTGGGTCGTGGGCCCACCTCTGGGGCCTCGGTGGAAAATTCTCTCGATGTGTTCTGATGTTGAAACAGTCCAGAAGAGAAGAAGGGAAAAACTGAAGTCCCAGGAAAACAAAGTTCAACTCTCCATCTCCCTCCGGAGAAGAGGAGCCGAAAGCTGACTGGAAAGCAAGCAGGGTGCTTCCTCCGCTCTTGCTGCTGCAGCAGGATGCAGAGGTGTGTGTATGTGTGTCCTTGAAGAACTGTTTTGAAGTTTGCTCAGTTTTTTTTCCTTTCCCCCCCTCTCAGGCTCAGTTTAAAGGCACAGAAAGGCACAAAATTAATTTCTGGGCATAGAGCAGCAATAGGGGATACACATCATAAAGTCGCTCCAAGACAATTATCAAAAATGGGCGACCAAAGAGAGACATCACTTTAAGGCGTTCTTTTGCATCTTTGCATTGCTGACTACTGTTGGATTGAACAGTAAGAGAACCATGCACTTCTGCTGCTTCCCACGTACAGCAGAAATTGTACGATATTATTGTTGAGAAAGTGGTGAGGCAGAGATTCTGCTGAAGAGGCTTAGGCTCAAACCCCTTCCTGGGTAAATTTGGTGGGTTCAGCCACTTTTTCTGTATCTCAAATTTCCATCTGTATGGCTTCAAGATTTCCATCCTCAAATGAGTGCTCGGGGGGGGGGGGGGGGGGTGGGGGGGGGACGTGATATGCAAGTTTTATTAAAATTATACAATTGGTATCGTTTTCAAGTAAAAATGATAAATCTATAAGGGACAGCAGCACTGGTTAACTTTGATCTTTTTAGTAATTGTGTGTGGAGCTGATGAACATAAAGTTACAAACATATAAGATCATCATCTACTTTGAACAAAACTTTGAATGAACAGTATCCATTTTTGCCTGTCGTAATCAATCACAAGTTTGAATTGATTCACAGACATGGAGGACTTATGAGGCAAGAGTCATACCCCAGGTAAACTATTTTTAGATTACCTAAGTGATTTCTTGAACTCTCTTTCCAGAGCTATGCAGCTTTTTGTCATGGAAAAAGGCTAAATTATCACACTTGTGTGGCTGGATATATTTAGACAAGAAGCCAAGGCTCAGGAGGCACAAGGGTAAGAGTTCCTGTGCTTCTTTTCTACTTCAGTGTTTAGCAATGTGCCTGTGATGATGCCAAGCTGCCTTTCCTCGTGCAAGCAAAACCCAGGATAGAGCTACTGGTAGGCCTTGTTTTATATTACTTTTATTTGATTTATTGCAGAAGTTGTTAACACTCCATAGTTCTTTGAATAAAATAAAACAAGAAAACCTGTAAGACTCAGCAACAACATAAGCCAGGGCGTCCTTCACCTTCATTATGAACTAATTCAGCTTTTGATCACCTGGGGATTAACACCTCCATGTGTAACAAAAGATGCATTCTGCACGTAAGAAGCTCCATAAGGTAACAGCTCACACAATTTGGCAGATTTCAGTCTAGCTCAGGACAGAATGAAAAGTGGGATGCTAGCAAACAGAAAAGATTATCCAGCTCTCCACCCATCCTTCTGAAGACATCTCTTAAAACCTATCAATTCATCAAGTAGATTTCACATGAAATGATTAAAAAGTGCTTTAAAATTCACAGATCTTCTCAAGAAAGTAGAGCTTAATAAATTAAGGTCACTACTCACTGATATTGGTGGAGCTTTGCCCTTCAGTAAGGGGCTGAGTTTGGAGGTTTCTGAAATCCTTTCCCAACTAAATAATATGTTAGTGAATGAGGGCAGCTCTTCAATCCACATCTGCCTAGAGGGATCCTCCTTAGACACAGACAGGTACAATTCAATTTCCCTGCTTACACTGCAGTTCAGCTAACTGATCATGCTCTTCTTTGTGGGCATTCCTTTGTCTTCATTTTATATGTGCAGGTGGATTCAGACCATGGGCTTTACATACACCACCAGCTGATGATGGCTTTTGGCTGTGGTTGACCTGGGTTAAGTTAGAACTGATGACCAAAAAGTGAAACTTGACGTTACCAAAGCCTGAGGTTATTTGTTGCCCTTTAGGGATTGCTGGTTCTAAAGCAGCAGCAATTAGGTTTGTGTGGCACAATAAACAAAAATAGAAAGTGCATTCATATGGATAGTGTAAAGATTAAAGCCCTTGCACTCTCAGCTGCACACTGAATAGCTTGGGTTTTTATATGCTTTTAAATGGGAGAGCTGCGTAACATGACCCTCCAGTTGAAAGGATGCAGAATCCCTATACTCCCATCTGGATTATTACATTCAATTTAGGCCACATGAACTCCTGTGCTGAAGGTGTACATCTAAGAAAATGGTTGTGAATTGAGCGTGACTTGCATAAAAGAGCAAGTTGCACCTATTCGTTCTTGAAAACCATCTGCTTTTAGTTAAAATCACAGTTGGCTTGCCAGCCAGCCATGGGGGCCCCATCTTCTTTTCTGTATCACCCCACATTCACATGCTTAATATACTAGTAATTTTATTATGGAGCTGTGGTCAAGACTCTATGGCTAAGGTTGCAACCAGGTTCTTTTATAAGCTCTGGGTTTTGTCTGCCCCACTAGAGCTTTCACTAGGAAAATTGACTTGAAAATTGGCAGCATTCACTCTGCACTTCATATCCATATATTTACATTCTCAGGCATGTTTAATTGTCATGCTCCCTGCTTTACTACTCTTTCAACTTCAATGTTAATTATTAGGCCCCACTTAAAATTAAGCCTTTCTTGGTGTCTTTTAATTATAATCAAGCCCTAGGCAGTCGGGTTAGTACAATCACTGCGTATTACACCATTCTTGGTTGTGGCCCTCAGTTGCCTTGTTATGGCTTATTTGTAGACTGGAAGCTCTTTGACTTTTTCTTGAGTTTGTTTGAGTATGTTGAGGGTCCTGGTCTACAGTTCAAGCCTTTTCCTACTACTGCCATTAAAATAAGTGGTAATAACATCCAAACAATTTATAGATGAAACCTGACTCCAGCTGATGCTGATGGCAGAATTTTCACCAACATCAACAGGAATGGTGCAGCTGTGACTCTCCTTTTGTAAATGATCGTGGGTGCTAGATCACCCTACCATCTAAGCTAAACTAGTGAAGTTTTCCAAGCATTGTTTCCTTATCATTTTAAAAACTGAAATCACCATTTTTGGCAAGATAATGAAAGTCTGCACACTTGAGTGTAGGGAGTACATAGTGTATCAGTGTTGATCACTTATCATTGGCAAAGTTTGTTATGGAAATTATACTGAAGAAGTGTAATTTGAGTAGCTCCTTGTTTTCTGTTCTAATATACTTTTCTCATCACTTTTAAAATGAAAACCTGGCCTTACTCACAGGAGCTAGGTAGTGTTAGAGGATTTGCAAGCAGTCAGTTGACTTTGGCACCTTAATGTGTGTTCCAAAGTGGATACAGGTTAAAGCAGGGTGACCCAGTCTCAATTTAAAATGCAATATCTGTTGTTATTCGAGAGGAGGAGGATATTTTTCCTATTCAGTCTGGTCCTGTTTCATGCAATTTATAAATAATTATTTCTGACTACATACAGGAAAGCTGTTGAGAATCCTATATCCAAAAGTGACTTAACACCATCCAGACCTCTAAATAATTGACATGTTCACACTCAGCATCCCCAGTGTGTGATTAATTATTTAAATTGAGCCAGGATCTTCTAAGTCCTCTACCTCTTCTTTTTGTTTTCAGAGTTTTACCTAGATTCTGTAAGTACTTAAGCTCTGTAGTCAGAGAAGTTTAAAACTGATGGAAGAACCAAAATTATCTGCAAGAAACAGGTCCTTTGATATTTTCAAAAGAGATTTGATGAAGGTCAAACATTGAAAACAAAAGGGAAAAAGAAAATTTGCTGCTGGAAGAGAGAGACCCTATTAAAAATAGGACTAAGAGGGTGATGGTCACGGTGGTAAGCAGATATAAGTCTAAAAGGAAACATGGAGTGCAGAATGAGAGATGTTTCTAGGCAAAGGCAGAATGGATAAATATCCTATGAATGTTAGTTGGTCTGTAATCCTTATTTTGAAAAAAAAATCTTTTTAAAAAGCATGTAGATTTTTTGCCCCTTTCACTGATGTGTTTGACGTATTTGTTATCCCTTTTGTACGAATTTCTCAGACTTGCAATGCATTAATCATTCTTAATGTAAGGTGCAGTATCCTTGACTCTAAAGTATAAATTCACGTCCACTTGGGGAAAACATTGCCCTTTCTTCTGACAGAAAGAATACAGTTCTACCACATGATAAAGAAGTTGTGTCTGACAAGTCTTTGCAAAGTCAATCATCTCAAAAACATAGCATTTAATATGCCAGTAGTACCCCTCCAAAGCAGGATCTGTCTTACAGATTTTTGGTATCAGAGGAACCTATTGCAGACCTGAGACCACAGTAACTATAGCTGCTAGGTTTAAGCAGGTCATGGTATTGTTAGTGATGCAGTGACAAACTGCACTTACCAGAGAAATTTCGGGAGTGCTTGGGCTGCAGTTGTAGCTAGATGATTCCAGAAATCTCTCCTGACCAAGGATTTGGAGAAATTTTCTGTTTCCACTTAAATTAGTACAGCTGAATAGCAAAACTCTCTGGAAATGCCTTTTTCAGATATGGTGTAGTTCGCTCTTCTGGTTTGAGAGGGAATGTGAGGTAATACTGTGTTATTACTAGCCTAGTGATTGAGCTGCTACATTTACTGTCAAATTGTGCTTTGTTTTATTGAATATGGGAAGTCTTAATATGTTCTTTGACAGCAAAACTCTCTGCAAACCAAGAATGTGGGATATCTTTCTTGAGTACCTACCACAGAGAGTTGTCACTAGTCTATATACTGCAGAGAAGATTTGAGATAGACAAATCTCTTTACAGATCAGGCTTTTTAGGAGGATGCACGGTGAAATCTGTCTTGTTGGTTTATTTGTGTGTATTGCTGTTGTAAACTTAGTGGTACATATATTAAAATTCATGTAACTTGGTATGGTGTTGTTTACTAACTTCATGCAATATATATCGGTTTAAAAAATCACTCATATTATGTTTAAATGCTAATAAAATGAAATCCCTTAGCAGTCAAAGGAATTAGCCCATATATGAGTGAAATAGCAAGGCAGGTCTTGTTATTTTTATGAAACTCTGAATAATATAAGTATCCAATTGATAAAATTTTATTAAAGCTGACAGCCCTTAAGTGATCTAAGTGGTAAATATTGAAATGAAGTTTCAACAACACTGCAGTACCAAGGGAGGCCTAAGGCAGTAATAAGGATTAAACAATGATTTAATGTTGTTCCTTGGGGGTAGGGATTGTTGTTTTAATGGAGAGCAAAAGCTCACTTCCTTCTAAATAATTAAACTGTGATTTGAGAAATTGATCTAAGGTAGTTGTAGTGGTTTGTTAAGTCCGAAAGAGATAAATGAAGGCAAACTGTCCTGGGGCAAGGGGAAGTCAGGGGAGAGTAGTGAAGAGATAGTTTTGCAGGATAGATTCATGACAAGTGTCCCTCGGGAAGGGGGAAGCTGGCAATGAGCATATTTTATCTTTTATTTGTAATGTAAACAGACTTGTGCTGCCTGAGGGTGGGTAATAGCTAATGAGCGGGGGGTTTCTGTGGGGTGCAGATTTTATTAGCACAGCTTATAAAAAACTGAGCTAAATTAAAAATGCAATGTCTTCTAGATAATCTGATAATCAGCGATGCTACAGGGAGCACCTCCACCTAAGTAGAGCAAGTGTATTAGCATATGCGTGTAAAATTTCCCAACAATTTGTTCAGCAGTTTCTATGAGCTGAATGGATTTCTCATCGTCACAGCAGAAAGCGGAATTCACATAATAGGGCTGAGTATTTTGGGCTGTCTTAGGAATGTAGGAATGAAGGAATTTTGTAATGTGTTTCAAATCTGTCATTTGTATATAACCAGTGGGAGACTTGGCTGGAGACCTTCTCATTGTACGTGCCTCTTGGGTGATTGTTACAAATGAGATGACAGCTAGGATGGTGGTAGAGATGGGATAGAAGGGGAAAAAGAGAGAGAGAAAACTCTGCCTAATTAGTTAATTACTTAAGGTGATTTCCTTGGGATTAATATGATACGTAACCCTGAGTTGTTCTAGCCAACTGATGCAGAGCTTCCAAAACTGTGGTGGATGATTTCCAACTGACCGGCCATCTCAGTCTGTACCCCCATACTGTGTATGTACTGTACACCCATTCCAACACTCTTTGGAAACAGAGCTAAATTGAGTTAGCATCCTAGAAAACGTTGAAATTCCCTCTACTTACTGGAAAAGACTGCCCAGGTTCAATCCAGGCCTTCAGGTGTAGATACAAATGGGCAGGTCACATAAGAATAATGTTGTATTTAGGCACATAGAAGGAGGGATAAATTGAAGCATCAAGAGCTCCTGACAGCACATGCCACTGTCAAAGTCTTGTGGCTACCACTGCCAATGCCTCCCTTTTTCTCAGCACCCAAGGCAAAGCTCAGAAGGCAAATTGAGTACAGAGCATGAATGGCAAAGGTCTTCTAGAACTTCAGTATTAAGACATCTGTAGTTTTCAGTAATAAAAAAGGATATTCCAAATACTTGTGGCTATCAGGGGCTTTGGGGCATCCTGAGTAAGGACCACTGAAACAGGAAGAATTAACAGACATATCCCTGCATATCTCACTCCAGACTGTAAGACCTGGGGCAAGTAGTGTTAAATCTGAGTTTGCACAGTCAGAAACACGTCTTTGACCCACCTGCTCCTCTCTGTGCAATAAACTAAAGAACTGGAAGTGAAGTCAAACCATACAAGCAGATAAGTGTGTCTAAAACAATTTTTTCCAAGCAGACTGTTTTTATGTTGTTCTATTTTGTATACACATTACTATAATTAGAGGAAAACTTCAGGACCACCTGCTGTAAAATCAACTTTGTTGTTCCCAGCTCCTCAGGCTAGGAGAGAGAAGAGGTTGTACCATGATCAAACAATCATTGTTGTTATTTATTGATGGCTTTCCATAAGTGCTAGGCAGGTTGCAAGTTCTAGTGTACATAATTCTTAGTGCACTTCTTGATGCACTGAAGGGTGAGCTCCAGCTGTCTGGGTTTGGGTGTTTACCAGTAGTTCAGTCTGATGGTTGGAATCCATCATATGTCTGTACTCATCCTCTGTCCAAAAGAAGGAATGAAAAGTAGATAGAATATTATGTTTTGGTACTTTCATTTGTCAGATTGTATTTGGTTTTGCATGTGTACATGTTGCTTTTTATTTATATTGGAGAACAAAAGGCAGAAGAAATGTCTTGCACTTGGAGCCAGAAGATGGTAGAATTAAGCCTCAGGAAATAGGATTATCTTTCCCATGGGAGTTCATTCCATGGGCTCAACCCATCACTCGGAAGGCTTCTGTCTCCTGAGGAGGCAAACTCTGCTTTATGGGGACCTCCATTTTATGAGAGAAGGGATACACATCTGAGGTTCTTAGGAAGCACTTTGGAGAGAATGAACTGGAAATCCTAAACACAATTCAAGTTCTGTGGGTGGCCAGGGAGCTGGGACGGGGCTGACATGCCTGTGGTAAATCATCTTGGTGAGGAGGTGTCATCACAGCATCAATGAGGTTGGAAGGCACCACTGGAGAATGTCTAGTCCAGTCTCCCTGCTCAGAGAAGTGACATGTTCAGGGCCATGTATTTTAGTGCATCAGCTGGAGTTTCCAACTGTCTAAGTACTCCCTGTGTAGGTATCTAGTCCACGCTTGAGGGAAGGGTGATGTAGTTAAATGGCATTTGTCACCTGCTAGGATAAACTGACAGGGTAATGATAGAAGCACTACTTCTTTGTTATCACATTTCTCTAGTATGTGAAATACCGCAGTATTTCTAAAACATGGAACTAACCAAAATCAAACACTTCAAACTAGCTTCTTCTGCCCCCCATGGGTGAATACCTGTGGCTTATCCTAAATATTGGGATTGTCAATAGTAGGGAATGGTAATACTTCTTGAATAATAACCAAGGCACAGTAGCTTGCTGTCATGTAAGTTTGTGTTGTCAGTTCACCTGATTTTGAACAGGAAGAATTGATCAAAATGAATAAATGAGGCAATTTGCAATTAAAAAATGATATTCTGATCCTCTAGAGAGCCAAGAGGTCCATCTATTTCAGTTGACCAGAAATGTGCTGGGGTTAAATTTGGAAGTGTGCTTAAGGTGAGACCTGAGATATCTTCTCTACGAAGACAATATTTTACATCTGATCTTCTGCAAAAATGCAGTTCTAATTTTTGGATGTAACAACATGGCATTCCACATTGTTTATTCAGGGAAAATATTGCTTTTAGAATATCAGGTGGTGCACATCACTAATAAAAACATAAATTCTGGCTGATTGTTTACTCACCACCATGTCAGTAGACAGTTGCATTCCTGCCTTTGCTTTATGCTTCCTGAGGAACTATCATGCAAGTCACTTGTCTTTCCAGGCTTCCATTTACCATATCTGCACCAGTAGTAAGAGCAGTGCCTTTCTTACTGCTTTTTTAATCTGACTACTTTGTTTAGATGATCACCTCCTCAGTGATCCTCTGAGCATTCTGTTCTCTGCATCTGAAATGGAGCCAAACTGAGAGCTTGGAAATGAATCTGAAGAGCTTTGTCACTGTTGGCTTAAAACACATTTTTGCCATGGTCAGATTTCTTACAACAGGGGTTTTTTTTGTGGCAAATATTGCTATGTTTTGACTTAAATATAGCAAAATCTTCAACATGATGAAATGGCAAAAAATGTCACAGTTCATCATGCTGCAAGGTATAAACAATCATCAAACAGGTGAAAAATACATTAAAGAAGAATAAAACTTCAAACAGATTTTAAGTAGTTCACTTTTATGTTTTAATAGCTCTTTAGGAGCCTGTAAATAGAAAGTCAATTGGATTTCAGACTTGTTTCCATAGTTATATTACACACAGGGAGTATTCAATAAAACAAATCTTTTATTTAGTTCCTGACAGGTAATTAAAATGTGCCTCTGCATTTTCTTGTCTGTTACTGTAGGAACTAATATCAAAGATTTCTAGAGTTTACAAGTATTCACAAATATATTTCAACTTAATTTTATCTTTTGGGCTGCAAACCTGGTGCTAACTGGAAGTGTTTGGTTAGTGGAAAGTTTGAATCCTGTTTGGCATTCTAAGCCTAACATCTCTTTTTTACTACAAAAATTTACTCTCAGCTTCAAAGATCCCAAATCCTGTTTGCACTTTTTCAAAGTAATAGATGGTGGGCAAAGCCAAATACGTTGAAAAACAGCTACTAGAAGCAGAACAAATTTAGAGAAAAAGAAAAAAAAAAAAAAGATTGTTGACATTCCTGAAAATATTTGGTGGTAGGGAGAAGGTGCTCATGAGGGTTAAAGTGCTATGAATTTTTTTGAATTTGTAGTTGTCAATTAAATTGTTTTTATTTCAAGTGTCTGAGATTTTTCTAGGTACTGTTCCACAAAGGACCATTCAGTTCTGCAGTCTCTTCAATATATATATTTTTTAGAAGTTTTAGAAGACAGCACCTGTGAATGTCAAAAACAAGCAGGAGAGACACTTCTCTTTACTGCTGACATGCTACTTGGATCAGTCTGGCTAAATCAGAAACTTTCAGTCTTTGTGTTTTTACAGGATTGTATATGGTGGCACCATGGGGTTGGATTTCACAGCTGGGGATCATATAAAGAAAAAGCTGCATTTTACCAGCCTTACTTTTTTTTTTTTTTTTTTTTTTTTTTGTATCTCATTGTAGTCTCTTGCCGCTGCAATGTTTTAGTACCCACTATAGGGTATGGTGACCAGTAGATCTACCAGGATCTGTATCAAAATACCTAAATCACTCACTTTTACAGGAAACTACCTCTGCTATTCTTTGTGTATCTCCCAGACACGCAGACATGGAGGAAAACTGCTTTGGGAAGGGCTTTACCAATTAAACTGGTTAAGAACTCAGCTAATAATGATGATTGGCCATAGCTTGGCACGTGGTAACTTTGTGATGTATTTCTCACACCTGCCTTGTCATTTTGGCTACAATTGCCTAACTGCATGGATAACCAACTACCTTGTTCTTTGTGAATGCCAAGCATTGGTTGTCCTGCCCATGGTTATCTAAAACCATTGTAATTTTTCTTTGATCAGGCATACTTAAGGAAATGCACAATTCTTCAGGTGTGTTGGGTGGATCTTCCTGTTAGCACCACTTGTAGAAGCCCATGCTGTATTCCACAGCTCTGGAGCAGCTCGGTGCTATGGGGGGATGTTTGATGGGCACAGAGGCTGGGGGCACTGGGGTCATAAGAGAAACTGCTGGATAAAGCAGAGTTGGGAGAAGTAGGGTTTCCTAACACAGTATGGGAATGCTGTATGAAGAGGCTTTTGCCTTCCAGATGGCTATGTCTAAATGGAGGCAGCAGCATCCAAAGGGGGGAGGATATCAACTTCTCAAGCCTTGCCAGCTTGGGTTGGTGACTGTTGCAGGTCTGTTGAGTAACGTGAAGAGCCATAGCTATCACTTTACACACAAATGCATCTCGGTCCCTTGCTGAGGCTTGACATCAGGCAATAGGCTTATGTTTTATGAGTATTAAAATGTCATAGCTTTAGTACTAACTTGTACAATTTCTGGTATAACTCCCCCACCCTTGCTTCTTCTTTTATGTTAGAGTTAGAAGAATGGTGACAATCTTTATTGTCCCTTAAAAATGATCTTGGAGACATTATTATAGAAGTGGTGTAATCTCAACAGAATTATAAGATTTGCAGTGTTACTGATGGGCTCAGCTAAGCCAATAAAATTCTAGAAAAAAGGCCTAAGCTGCAGGAATTTGCAGGGATTTATGAGTTCTTGGCACAATTGGGAGTAACTGTTTCCATGAATGGCCGTTTTATCAAAAAGAAAAATTAGAGTTATGTAGCACAAAATGTTTGCTACAGTGGAAAAAGTCCTTCTTTCTGGATTACTCTTGGCTCTATCTGTTGTCAAAACTAATCACACGGAGCTGTTCATCTGTTTATTACCACAATATTGTATTTACAGCGTGCATAAATACAGCTCTTTTCATATTAATCCTGATAGCCTCTTTAAACCTGTCTTTTATCTATTGCTCTTACATTTCTAACCCACTTATTGCAGTTGCAGATACTGCAACAAATTTATGTGTTTTATAAACCTAACAGAATGCCTTGTGTACTGATTGATGGAAAATCAGTTGCTCAGTTGCCAGGCAATGATTGATTTTCCAACACAGCTGCTCCAGCTGTGCTACAGATGCTATTTTTTCTCAGATACCATACATGGTGTTGCAAGCTATTGAATGTGATCCTTAATTGTAAGGATCTCTGAGAAATCAGTCATTTCGGTACTAAATGACCATTTGGTTATTACCTTCAGCTATGCTTTGTGTTTTTATCTAGTAAACATGAAATTAGCTGTACTGCTTGGAGGTGGCTTTGGTGTATTTTGCAAGAAGCTGGTTTGAAATCTGTGACATAAGTAAATGCTTGTCACTAAAAATTACAGTTCATTGCAAAATGCTGTAGCCAATAGCATGTGCTGATGACAGCAGGCCTTTTTCATGGAATGCATTTCAGATTCCAGTATTTTATTTCAAACCTTGCTCAGCTGTGTATGACTAATAAATAATAGAGGAAAGAATAACTCAACAGAAAATTTGCAGACCTTCTTTTGATCTGGGGAAGCAGACTTTGGTTGCTCGGCATTCTTTGAGATGACCTTCATAATTTAGTTGTAGCCTGTGATTTGGCTCCACTATCCATTTCCACAGCAGCATAAAATATTAAAGTCAAGCGTATCAATAATTCATACTCCTATGGCATCAGGGATATCAATGAGAAGGAACATTTGGATTTGCTAAAATTAAAAGCGCAACTCTGCTTAAGGTACAAGTGCAAGCTTAAGGCTTTTAATGCTCATTATGAGAAAGGAAATTAAGCCAAGTTTCATGTTTCATAGAAAGAGGAGCTGTAGTTTGTAGATGTCCTGTCATTAGGCTCCTATTCACAACAGGGTAAAGTGTCTGCTTGCTAAAATAGACTTGTTGGCAGACTGGGTCCTTTCCCCTACCTTTCTCAAGAAAAGCATTTCTCAACCTTTTCTCCCTGGTATGAAATCTGATTCTTCTTAAAGAGCCAGTTATTACCAATACTGACAGCACTGCTGGTTGCAAAGCAGAGAGAACTGGAGCATGGTCTGGCTTCTACACCTGGTTTTGCCACTGCCTTGTGGGCAAATCCCTTTGGTGTTCTGCATTTAATTAAAAGTTTCTCAGAGGTATTGTTCAGTGTCTAATCCCAAGAGCCTCTGATTTCAGTGGGCCAAAGCACTGAAACAATATCAGTATGAATCTGAAATACAATTCATTCCATCTCCGACTTCTAGAACATGATATTTTCCTTGGGGTTTTCTCTTTTAAAAGTAATTTGATGTCTACTTTGTCTAGTCTGGTCTACTAATAAATACATGTCTAAATGGTATAAAATGATAGATGATTTAATAATCTGGTAGACTTCCATGCAATAATTTTTGGTCTAGTCATTTATATTTGCCTTCTGCATTAAGGCAATATCCTCATGCACATCCATTTCTTCAAAGCTGATATTCTTCCCAAACAGCAATAAAAAGTCTCTCCACTTTTTAGTTGTAATTGATACTTTTCAAAGCCAGTCTACTAGAGACACTTCAGAATAAATTTATTCTTTCCTTCTGTAAGCTTTCTTCTTCTAGCGCCTTCTCCTTCAAGAGGAAAGAGTCACCTCTACTTTTCCTTTGGTAGTTTGCTCAGCTTTTCAATGTCTTGCAATTTTAGATGCAACTATAGGAGAAGGAGTCCCAAACCAAATTCCCAGTGGAGTTGCTAGTTTTTAATTAAGGAAGAATGTCCTTCTAGCTTAAATATTTCCCTCTTTCCATATAGCTGGTAATGAGTGGCTCTGTCATTTTAGGATTTCTGTTACTGTCAAGTAGGCTGCTAGCTGTACTCACTGCACAGAAACTGGAAAAGACATTATTTACATTTATTGTGGTTGCATGAAGATATCTGGGTAAACACTGAAAATAAAGATGAACAGTGGCCTAGACTGTCTTCCTATAAGTTTGTGCATGCTCATGTCAGGCATTCAACAGGAAGATTCACCTTTTAAATTCAGGTTTGCTTCAGAAACACAAGTAAGCTGTAGGATCAGGCTAGAAGCAGATGGCTTTGTCAGTCTTGTGTGAACAAACAGCCTGGTTCTTCTGGTTTGGAGGAGAACCAGGAGGGAAGTGATGGTAGCACTTCCATTTAGTATTTAATGTTGGTGTTGCAAGGGAATAAGGTAAAATGAGATCCTTTCCATTGATACGTGTCCTGTTGAAAGAAAGATGCATGAAAGAAATAGTAAAATGCAGATGAGCATGTCAGGGCTTCTTTGACCTCTTCAGCTAAAGCTGTGGATTGGCTTCAGTTACTTAGGGAAAAGCAAGCTTTTAAGAGAAGAACTTTGTTTTCCTGAGGCTGTGATCCATTTTTGCCCCTGCTGTAACACTTCCTGAACCTCTCTGCTATTTTGCTGTGAGTGAGGACTTAGACAACTGACCCTTCAGTTGTTTTGGTTTCCTCTTGGTAGAAGTGCTGCTCTTGCTTTTTGGAGGAGGTTGCAAAAAGCTGCTTCCTGGCAATAGAAGGAGTTTTCATTGTGATCTCCTGATCCCCAGCAATGTGTGAGAGACAGGTCATCATAAAACTTGACTTCAACTCCCGTATCAAGTCGGGAATCTTATTATGCCAATGTCTGGTAAATGACAAAGTACTCTACCTTCAATGGAGCTCCATCAGGCTTTGGCTCTGGGGTGCATGGGGCATTCTTAATACTTCTGAGATATTTCTCATCTTCTTTTAAAATTTTATGAATTGCAACATTCTTGGAATTTTTTTCATAATCTTTTCCTAGTCTTTGCTATCTTTTTCCAGTTGCCAAGTAATGAGGCCATCATAATAGTAAGCATGTCCCAGTACAGGTTTTGCTATAAACTGTAGAAGGAAGCCCTTGCTGTTCCTCCTGAATGCTGCTTACTCGACCAAGCCTTAATACCTTGCTTAGCTATGTACATCGTTACTCAGTGCTCTTGCTCCCGCTTAGAACTTTTCCAAATTGACATTTTCCTTTTCTTGATCACATATAATGCATCTAGCTCCTTACCCTGAGTAATACAGTTGTGATGAATGTTATTAAAAATACCATGTTTTCCTCCCTTTTCTTTAGGCAATTCAGATCACATTGTGTGAAAGACCTACTACTACCCTCATCTACCACCACAGAAACTTTGTGTTGAACTTTTTAAGCATCACCATGATTCTAGAAATGAATGTCCCATAGCTCATGAAAGAACTTAAACTGTGTTCCTTTTATTTAAAAAAAAGGTTTCACTTTCTTCTTTTAAATTAAACTACAAATTCCAAACATGTCATAGTGTTTTCCCTTTTCCCCCACACCAGACTAAGCAGAGGATCCAAGCTACCTCCTGCTCCTACCCCTCCTCCCACTCCTTTTGGGATTTGTGACATTGGAGATATGTGGTGACTGCTGAGGAAATTGCCCTAAGTGATACTGGGGTAATTCCCCTTCATTTTAGTAATAAAGGTTGCATATGTTTTATGAGAATAGCACCCCTGCAGTACAGAGAGCTACTGTGATCCATCACTTTAAATCAAGGAATCATTTGACACGTTTATTTCCTGAACAGGAAGTGTTCTGTCAGATCAGCTGGAAACCCTGAAATCCGTACATGTTAAGATGAAAATCAAAATAGCAGATGCTGTTATTTTACTGGTCCAGTTCCATTTTCCTCGAAGGCCACTCTACCACTGGGATGCTGAAGAAGTATCTCTTTCTTTCCTTTCAGAATGTGTGTATCTGAAGAAATTCATTAAAATAGGCATAGGGATTGCAGTTAGTCATCTTTAGAGGACTGTGTATCTGATAATTATGTGGTAAAATCTGATCCAAAATAGAAATATACTTCAAATGTGTCGTATAAAAGTGGTTTTGGCAGAAAAAAAGAGGAGTGAGAAAATTTTCCATGTTATTTTAGTCAGAGAGTTTTAAGGTGTATTTTTCAAATTTAATGCAGATCATAATTATCTCATAACTATATACACAGCAGGACCAAAACTGGACACTTTGAAAAGCACTGGTGAGCAGGGAGATGGCAAGGATGGCCAATTGCACTTACTTTGAAAGCACCAGTTGCACAAGAACCTTTCTGCCTAGACTGGGGGCATCAGAGGGGCTTCCAGCCAGGCTGTTTAGTTGTATATGTGTAAGAACTGACTGAGTATTCTCAGGTTAGTCAACTGCAGCTTAAACATTGCTGATATAAAACCTTCGCTGGAGATGTGTGAGCCTTGCATGCCAGCTGCATTTTTATTGGCCGTCTGCAACTTCAAAGGCTTTCCTGCTCTAAAGCCCAGGCAGGTACCCTGGGCTGCCCTCAAACCTGCCTTTCCTGGCTTATTGATTCTCAACATGGCTTTACCTACAAGTCAAGCTATTTGTTTTCAGAATGAAATTGTCTTGAAAGTATACTCTTATTGAGCTGCTTAAGATTTTTACAAATGTTATGTCATTAATAAATATGAGTTGCTGTTTTCCCCCTTCTTTGGCTTCTGTTATTTCACCTGTCAGAGAGATCTGTGTAAGTAACAGATGCCTGAAGTATTTTGACAGGGTGTTTGTTTCTGTTTCCAGCATGAAACTCGTGTGATGACAAGCAGACAGTAAAAAGAGATTTGCCCCAAATGTGCTAGAGCCCCGCTTTTCCTCTTCCCTCTCCCACTTGAAAATTAGCTTTACTGTTATTACTTTGGCACGTGCCTTGCTTAAAAAATTCCCTCCCTGGCTAGGTGAAGGGGATCCTGGTCTTCTGTCTTTTTGAACAGGCATTCTTTGGCAAGATTCTTTGTGTGGTCAGGAAGAAATACTAGTGTATAGGAGTGTTGTTGAATATATGAGGTCTGTCAGTCATCTTGAACACACAACTGTTGAACATCCTGAACAGCTGAGAAGAAATCCCTGAAATATCTGTAATGCTCCTGAGAGTCAAGCACAACAGGTATGTCTTGAAATTAATCTGAAAAGTTCATCTTCTTTTTTCTGTGATTATTAAAAGCAAAGATATCGAAGCATAACAGTGCCTAAATTTGCCCTAGCTTGGTTTTGGTGTCAGATACTCAATAGAATGACTCAGTTATTTCAGACAACTGCACTGAATTTCAGTACTTTAGTTAAGATCAAAATCTAGTATTCTGCTGGTACTGTTTGTGAAGTAAGCCATGTTGATTACCATATAAGAGGAACTCATTGAATTTTTAAGTTTTCATTCAGAAATATGTGTATTTTATCTTTATAGTATCTGCCTGCACTACCAGCATTTCAGTGAATATCCCTATGGTCAGCAGTACCACACAATCAGGCTTTATAAATTCAGTCATGCCTGTGTATCTGCAGCACTTTGGAGCCTTCTAACTCTTTAATACCATACAGTGGACCAGGATTTAGAGATGTTCCAAGGAACAATGTGGCATTTAAGTAAAACCTTATAAAATGAAGACCTTGTTGCCTTTGTAAAATTACGGCTCAGGCTTGTTAATTTGCCTGGAAAAGCCAGTGAGAAGAAAAACAATTAGTTCTTACCCATGAGAGTGTAATGTCAACAGAAGCAAGAAAGTTGAACAGTAGGAGAAAAACAGCAACATATCTGCACCTGTTATTTTTCTGAATGCTTGAATGCTGATGCTATAGGTAGCCAGTGGTAGTATATTGAAGTTAATAATAGCCAATGAGTCTATTGTAGTAGTTTAGCAGCCAATGAATCTGTAACACGAATGATAACATACAAAAGGTGTGTAAAAGAGGCTGCTTTGGTTAATAAATGGCTTTTTAGCCCTTGAAAGAGGCACTGTCTGTGTATGTCGTGGCTGCCCCAACAGCGACAGAACAGCACTCAGGAACCAGATGGAAAATTGCCCCATGTGTCTCAATTAAATAATCCATCCATTTTCATACAGAAAGATGACTGCTGTCATATGGTATTAGCCCCAACATTTTCTTTACAGTACTCTGGATGTACCCATATGGGCAGGGGGTACCTGAAACATTACACTGACGTAGTTCTGCCCCTCAGACTGCAACTCTCTGTACTAAGGCCTGTCCCTTTTTACACCAAAGCAGCATCTAGTCAGATGGGGTCCTGAGCTGGGGTGAGGGCTTTGGATACTCTTATAAAATGGGATAGTAAAGACCTGGTTGTTGAAACTGAAAAATACATTAAGCATCCAACTGAAATTTCCTCATTGTTCCTCATTCTTACTAATAAAAACTTGGCACAGCAGCAGTGTATCTGCTTTTCTGAAGTTTTTGTCCTAAAGTCTGGGGATTAAAGTATGAGTGGTGAAGGTTTGTATGACTACAAAGAACATCTTTGCTCCATGTTTTCAGATGAACTGTCCCCTGCCTGATTAAGTGTCAGGACTGTAGCTGAACTGCAAGATGCTGAAATTAATTTCTGCCCCAATATGTTCAATGTTCATTTTCAGGCATAAGCCTGCGGATAAAATCAGTTCAAAATCTGTAAGTCAACATGGCAGAGAGATTTCAGGGCAGCCTACCTGTCTGGACATTAGTGGAGGAAAAGCCCTTTGAAGTCACAGACGGCCAATAAAAATGCAGCTGGCATTCAAATCTTAAACTACTCCAGCACTGAGCTTTTACATTGCTGGTACTTCAGTGGAGGCTGAAAATTTTCAGAAAGTGCTTTTGAACACTGGTCCATAGTAAGCCCGTGTACCCTACAGTATGACCAAACCCCATCACCCTAGTTCTCTTGCCAATAAAAACAATTTGTGGGAAGTTCTGTGCTGCTGCCTTGCCCAGGGACAAGCATGGCAAGACCCTGCCATGGTTCATGCTTCCCTCTCTGCAGGACAGGACACCAGATGAAGAGTTCCAGAAGGTCTGTTTGTGCCAAGGCTGGGCAATCACCCAGGAAGGGAAGGGTGAAATTCCTGCTGATGTCTCGGAAGTGTGGTCAAGTGTTTCACAGGCTGATACAAGTGAGTATTTTGAAATCATAAAACCTTAGAATCCTTTAGGTTGCAAAAGACCACAAAGTCCAACCCTTAACCTAGCACTGCTAAGTCCACCACTAAATGGTGTTCCTAGTTGCCACATCTACACATCTTCTGTTTTCTTTTCCATTTGTAAATTGCCTGACCTTTCCCTTTCTGCAGAGTGGCTCTGGGGAGGTCACTTGGCACAAAAAGTCAGGGGGGAGTTTAGCTCCACTTCCCTTGGCCTGCAGGGGGAACTGGAAGAGCTGGTATGCTCTGTCTCTGTTTTGACCCCTTGGTGGATGCAAATTCTTTCCAGAGCCTTGTACAGCCTCCAGCAAAATGATGCAGGGGTTTCTGAGCTTACTGGCATAACTGAAATGCAAAGACAGATGAATGAAATTGGTATGGCTGACTCTCAAATAAAATTCAAAATAGCCCCCAGCTTTCTGAATTATCCAAGTTTATTGGTTCTTGAAAGAGGAAGAATTAAGACAGACACATTAGACACCCTTCAGAACTTAGTTAATTTTGCCTCTCTATTTGACAGAACATAATGTGTCTTTTCCTAATCCTGGATGGACTTTAAATACTGTGTTTCTGGCTTATAAAGATATTTCAGGGAATCCTGAGTAGCCTTCTTTTTCCTGTGGACAGGGTTAAGGGTGGAAGATGGGGGCAGTGGGCAAAAGTGGGGACATAAAGTTGTTCTTTTGTTGTAACGGGATCGTGGTATGGAAATTGTTGACAACTAGTGCAATTGGATTTTACAGGGAAATTAAAATTATCACACTAAAAAAGAACCCATTTTTGCATTCACAGGTCCTGAAATAGCATGTCATGAGTGTAAGCACTGAGCATTGCCTGTGCTTGGCCTCAGGTTAAGCTAATTTGGAGGAATGATAGATAGAATTTTATTGCTGACATTTGGTTTGTTTGGGGTTTTTTTTTTGATGACAGCTGTTAGCAGCTGCTTCATGGTTTGGAGGGTTAGAAGTAGCCTGAGCAGAGCTAGACCTGTGAGCAGAGTTCAGGTACAGCAGGAGTCAAAGATGGACGAGGCTGTGCCACGTTCTCTCTGAGCAGCCCCATATGTGTGTGAGTGAGTGGTGTAGTCAGTTTACTTGAGCAACCCTGCCCATGCCAGGGGGTTTGGAATGAGATGATCTCTAAGATCCCTTCCAACACAAACCATTTTATGATTCTGTGATTTCCAGATAATTTATGCTTTTATCCAACTATAGAGCACATAATAAAAAAAAAAAAATCCCTCCTTAAAAATGTTTGCAGATGTTCTTCTCTGGCTTTTTTTATTTCCATTTGCAAACTTCCTGTGTTTCTCATGTAATTCTGAGTCCTTTTTTTGAGAAAGAAAGTACATTTTAAATGTTGTAGCTACTTCTGCACCTCACAAATAAGATCAGCCTCAACTTAGCACAGTTCTGGTGGGGAAAATCTCTTCACACTGTGTTAAAACCTCACCTGATTATATTCGAGTTTTGAATAGACAGAAGAAATAATAGAAGGAAAATCTAACATTTCTAATTACAAGTGGTATGCTTTGCTAGCCTGGTAAAATCTTGCTATTCTAAATAAATGCATCAAACATTGGATTAGGAGTGTAGAAAAGCCTACATGTTCAAATCTTAAACACATCATAATTTTAAGTGTCCGCAAGTGTTTAAAAAGTGTTGGTAGGAATGAGCACATATATCCATTCACTAGTTAAATATCATAACCTGTTTCTTTTCTAAACACATGCACAAGGGAACAGAACACATTTAAGATGTTAAACACATTGACATGTTTACAATGTGTTGCAAGAGAGTGTTTAACTTCTTGCGCTCCAAAGCTAAGCACTTTGAAATTAGAGGGTTTACTAATTCTGCATTTATTCAATGTGACTATCACTTACTGACACTTATTGGATGAAGTCTGAATGGATTCAGAGGAGATTAAAAAAATTAATCGGATAGGGAGGAACAGTTTGGCTTTGGAACCATAAGGGAAAAAGATGTGAGTTAATAGTTTACAGTGTTCTGTGGTTTATGCATATGTCCCAGTGAGCAAATAATTAAAAAAAAATTGACCCGAGATTTATGAACTGTCCCATATCTGGTTCATGTAAATACTAGTACTGATCATTAGTTCAAATTAGAGGTCAAATTAGAATTCATTTACAAGGTGCATTAAAAATAAGCCTTAAAAAACAAAGTCAAGTCTTATGTAAGATGCTTTCTCATTGGCCTTCCAGATCACAAAACGAACCCTAGGACTCCTGGCTCAGTAGAGTTGGCACAGCAGTACGGCGGGGGCAGAGTGGGGAGGGAACACTGCTCACCTCTTCAGGTGGCATTTTTAAAGTGCTCTCTTCTGACCTGGTGTTCAGTTTGGTTGACCCAGATGTGAGGCTTTATGTAGTTTAACTTCCAATTACCGTGGAATCAAAGAAATGCGAATCTGATTGGCGTGGAAGTTGCTGGGGGAGGCTGGAGCGAAGCCCTTTTGGTGCCGAAGATGCACTCTGCCCTTTCTGCTGTGAGCTTCCTGGAGCTCAGTGCGACGCTGCGCAGGGGCAGAGGCTGCAGACCGGTGACTTGTCAGACATCACATGCAGGCCAAGTGGTTCAGTCACACTGCAGGGCATGGAATGGTTACCTGCACTGACTCCAGGTGTAGAATGAGCCAACAAAATACCTGAGTGAAAGCATGGAGCTCTTTAAACCCATCAGAAATGGAAACTCTCCAGAAACATAGAGGGCAGCTGAAAGCAGCTTAAAGAGCACTTTGCTGGAGCTTTAGGCAACAGGTGCCCTGGTGAGGGAAAGCAATTAGAAGATAACCTTATTACTGACATCCTTTCTCATCTTTTTCATGGGTTTAATTTATCTTGGGCAGAGAAGGCTAACTATTGCTCTGTATAGCACACATTTGGGAAGTACTGCATTCCACAGCACCCCTCCTCCCAACAATGGGAATGATGCATTTCAAATGGAGATTATGGAAACGAAAGTGAAAAATCAGTGTAACTGATCTAAGGTTAAGAGCTACATTTGGGAAGCTAAGGCTACATTTAAACTGATGATGGATGCCCGCACATGAGGGGTCCATCCAGCTGTAATGCCTGGCTTTCTTCCTATAGATGTAGTGTGTATTCTTGGTAAGACACAAGGTAACTCAGGGTCTAATAGAAAAAGTTAGGATTATAAAGGATATCTGAGGTTAAAAGCCAGTTCCAGAGGCAACAGAAAACAATGGATATCAAAATAAGCACAGCATGGTGAGTGGTTGAGGACAAAATACTTACAATTCCAAAGGAGCTCGTCATAGGAGCAGTGTTGCAGCAAGGAAAGGACTTTCATCTGAGAGTAAATGAACATTTAAAATTCTGTGATGGATACAGGTGCGTGAGGTCAGACCACACTTGCGTAGTACCAGAAAAAAGCAACATAACTTTTGGTTAAGAGGAAAGCTAAACTCACATGGTAGCCTTCAGAAAAAGAAAACTAGTAGTAAATAAGAACTTGGAAAACTGCAATTTATAAAAAGAGAGGCAGAGAAACATGAGTTACTGAAAGTGTGTCTAGGCTTTTTTTTTTGTTGTTTCATGGAGAGAGTGCCATCAGTGCAGTGGTCAGGAACACAATTTTTTCTAATAAAATTGGAGACTAGGTGTGTATGAGCCACTGAAGTAAAACAATGGCCAAAGAGCTCATTTAGCTGATGCTTACACACACAAATTTCTGTCACTTCTCTCCTTCATGGAGATGTGGGGGTTCTTTTCAGCCACACAGGTGTTATTTGCACACTGAATAACAAATCAGGGAGAGCTTTGGTGTTACAGAAGGCTTGTACTAAACAATTCACATGTATATGTGTGAATATCTGTCACTTCAAGTTAAATAAGGACTGATGCTGCACCTGCAGAGGATGGGACTTAGAGCCTGAAGGTAGGAATTTTGCTTAAAGGCAGTGAGATAGTGATTCCTAAGGTGTTACAGGAAAATGTGTAGGAAAAAACACATTAAGGTAATTTAAGGATTGGAAAATCTCAGAGAAAGGCCAAAAATGCTTTTTACTGGCCTCAAATAGCAGTCACTCTGAGGAGGTTGTTCAGGCCTATCTCTGGTGTCAGAAATATAAACCAAGTGAAGTGGCCTGTGTTGATGGTATAAGAAAAACTGGCTGCTGAAGCAAAGTAGGTGGGTTTGTTTGCCTTGGCTAAGAGAAGCCACATATGTAGAATATGTCTGGTTTTGATGTGATGGCTTTACTCCTGGGTGTACCTGAGCAGAAGGTTGTGTGCACTGATTGCATTTTCATTAGATACAGTGGCTGTAACACGATCTGACTGAGCCACGGCTTGTTCATCACTAGAGTGCAACCACCTCTCTGCATTATTCCCAGTCTCCAGACCAGTACAAGTGAGTGCTAAGACAATAAAGCTTCTACCAAAAAAGGATTCCAGGCTCAGACTCTGGCAGGTCTTTAGCAGAGCAGAAGGGCACAACGGTGCTAGTAAAGGATGGGGCTGCCTCACTGACATGAAGGATCAGGAGCAAGTGGTGGTGCCACCAGAGATTTGTTGAGTGTATAGAGAGTCAGTGTCACAAAACAAAAATGTGTGATTCGGGACCCCTGAATCAACATGTCTTTTTTGGAAAGAGATCCCCCCTATATTCACCATAGTGACAGTAGGCAGTGGTGTCACTTTCAGTTGACACATTCAGCAGCAGGGAATAAGCAAACGCTCTTCCAACACCAAGGAGGAAAACAAGGACAAGTGCAGCAGGATGAGGCAGCCTGGCCCAGGCAAGCTGATGCTCACCAATTTTACAAGGAAGATGGTGTATATGTTGTTTGAGTGTGCTGTGTGTTTGCCCCATGACCGACAACAGGAATTCAAACATGGGGTGGCAAAAACCTTTTTCAGACTCCTGGGCTCACACTGTTTACTGAACAGCTCAGTGGTTATGTTTTGGGGAAAGCGGTGAAAACAGAAACCTTGCACTTACCTGGAGCAGCCTGCTACTGCTTCTTGCAGCTTGTGACTTTCTGATGCTTGTTCTGTTTTCTCCTTCTCTGAGAACTCTTTCCAAAGAGGGCAGATCATTAGTTATTGCTGTTCTGCTGAGCCTCAGGCCACTGAGTTTTAGGTTGATTCAATAATTGACTCCAGAATTCTCTGGTTAATGGCAGTGCCCAGCTAGTCCTACTCTCTCTGGAGACACATGTCTGATGTAGTATTTTCTTACACAAGAGAAACGCTGGAACTGTGTTGGTCAGGCTTCATCAACTTGGCCTCAAGAGATTGCTGAAACCTGTCCCTGGGTGGCTGGCAGCTGTAGTCACTGTGACATGCAGTCGAAGGTTCTGGTAGCACCAGAAACCCTACAATTTTTTCTTCATACTCTTTTCAGGTATTTCTGCTGGCACAGAATTGATAACAGGTGCAAATCAATATAAAGAAGCATATGGGAAATTTTTGGTTCAGTGGAAGATTTTCTAGTAGGAAATGTGTCAGTGACAATGATAATTGAGATGTTACTTTCATCTCCTGCACTGTTTGCCTGTATAATGAGTTTGAAGGAAAAATTAGCATCTAAACATATGGGCATAAGTTTGGGAGGAAGAGGTTATATGTATCAATACAGAACTATGTGGATGATGCTTAAAGCCAGCGGGGATGACAGCCTTGCTAGTAGTCAGCAGGATTAATTTCTGAGGCAGCAAAGGAGTCGAGATTTTTTTCTTTGCCTCAGCAAAATTAAAACCCTAGGAATGGAAACACTTTTATTACAGGACTGCAAGAATCATTAACTTCCCGAGCTTCATGATTTTCCTGAAGCTGCACGTGATCCTTCTATGGAGAAGAGCATTCATGTGCGTGAAGAGGGGACTGGAAGGGAATATGACAACTCAAAGTGAATTCTTTACAGGAATGTGAGGAGTCAGCCAAAAAATTGTATTTCCCCACAAGAACATAAGGCTAGATCTACAGGAGGTTACAAGACAGGTCCCGTTTATCTAATTTTTAATTTCATAACTTTAAATTATTAGCAATTACTATCTCTTCCTCCTTAATATAGTTTATTATCTGTACATTTTTAATTAATTATGTATGGTTTACTGTTGACTTGATGGTAAGGTTTGGGGTCTTTTTGGTTGAAGTTGTTCCCTCTCCAAAATGAATCATGGCTCTTAGGACTTTTAGTAAGCTCTGCTAAAGTGGTCTCAAGCTCCTTTAGACATGGATTTAAATGGAACTGGACTCATCTGGGGCTCCCTGTTTACCCTGATGATTGTTGTATTTCTGAGCACAGAAATTGCCCATTCACAAGGGATGAGAGACAAGTAGAAAAGGACAAAGCAGGATATGAAAGGGAGGCATAGGAAACCTGAGCTCACTTCCTTGCTCTGTGTCAGGCATCCTATGAGGTGTGGGATGTAATGTAATTGTAAAAGTAACATTCATCCTCTCTGCCTTCCTTCCTGCAGCATGGCAATAACACTGCTGTGTTGCCTCCAGAGAAGCACTGTGAGCACATTTTTTAACAGCTATGAAATGCTTTGAAGACACTATGGTGGAGAGCAGGTAAACAAAGCATCTACAGGAGACATTTCAATGCTTCCCTTCAGTCCTGACTTAGTGACATTAAGGGTTGGTCTCCGTGCACAAAATTAAAAGTCCTTTGACCCTGGTGGCTGTGCATGGAAGGCAATAGATGGGAGTTTCAGTCTCCCCTTCATTCTGTGGCCTCTGCAGGTACCTTGTCTTTGGAGGCTGTCCTTTGAGGCTGGTTACCATTTGCTCCCTGAAAGTTTCTGACTGGTGTCTCCATGACGGCTGCAAGCTGTTGGCTTTTCCCCTCCCCGTATAGTTTTGTGTTCCATTTCTGTTTTCCTAATGCCACCTCTTTTCAGGCTCTTTATTTTTTTAATGTCTCTGGCATTATCTTTTTTCACTCAGCTGCTGATCCTCTCCCACGTGTTGCTTTTGAGGGGGACAGAGCATTGTCTGTTCGTGCACTGGCCGCCACTTGCTGCCTGGAGCAACAGCTCTGCTGCAGTGCTGGGGCTGTACTACAGCAGAGCTGTCCCTGGTGTGAGATGCTGCCTCTCCTCACTCGTGTATGTGCAGACAGGCACTGCTTCCAGAGCCATACACAAGCCAAAAGATGCACACACTGCCCTTCTGTGTCAGAGACACGGTGTGTTAGCAGCATCTTCTCCACTGGTAGAGTATGGTGCCATGATGAGCTGATCTTGGGTCAGAAAAACTTTCTGGTGTATCATGGAGAAGGCTTAAGTTGAGGTGAGTTCATAGGTGCCATTCACTGTGCAGTTCCCCAAATATATATCTCAGCACAGCTGGGCAGATGAAGCTTTGTTATGGAGCACTAGAGGTTAGATACCACCTTCACTTTTGTCACCTCCTTAATCACTTTCTACCCATACACATTACTTGGGCATTTTTTGGTTTTAAACCATTTATGATCCTCTCTGGACTAAGTGCCTTTTCACTCCATTTATGTCACAGCAGGACACTTCATAATCTCAAGTTACATATTTTTCTCTGCTCCCCCAGTGGTGTGGGTGTCATTTACACTCATCCAACAATTTACAGCCATTCTCTTATTGGCATGGGTTCAGCTCCCAGCTAATCGGTGCATCGGATTCAAGCACAGTTCCAAAGAGTTTGTGTGGACCTAAGGAAGGCAGTGATGGGTCATTATTTCAGTAGCCCGTTACTGTGAATATAATGTCCTGTAACATGTAAGAAAATGTGTGATATCTTTTAACAGAGAGTAAAAGACATAAATTGTATACAGAATACTCGCAGCATAAATTCCTTTTTAACTGCTCCTTTCACTCTTACACAACCTCGGGTAACTTGACCTTCTTAATTGCTGTATTTACAGTAGAAATTTGACACTGAACTGATTGCAGATGTATTTCTAATGGATTTTCCCCAGAGATGTTTCATTAAATCTGGTGAGAACCTTTTCATTGCTTTTTGTATTACTTGTAAAAATGCTCTTCTTAGAAGCAATCAGTTTTAACAAATAATCATTTGTTTGCCCTTTTTTCCCTTTTCTTTCCTCACTGGACTTTGTGTTTTTGGAATTTGTCATAATAATAATGGTATAAGGAGCCTGTTCCAGGAGACTCCTCTAATTTTGAAGAAGTGACTCATAGTAAATGGGGCCTTCAACTCAGGACACCTTTAAGGTGACAGTCAATCAGCCTGAACAAATAAGTAAAATAAAATTAATTAAATAATGGAGGGATCTGAAGGTGAGGAATTGCAGCATTAAGACATTATTCTGTCCCCTTTGAGGATAAGGGGCTGAGTTTGTCCCCATCAACCTGAGTGAAAAATTCTTCTACTGCTGGGAGCTCTGGGGGAGCCCTGTGGTCTGACACTGAAGAGTTTCAAAAATGTGCAGGGAGAGGAGGGTGGATGTTGGTACCAGTAGCAGCAAGGCACTTGGGTAGCCTCTAGCTCTTATACACCAAGCCTGTGTGGGGCCAAATTCTGCTCTCAGCTTGCCTTGTAAGACCAGAGATTTTACCATTTTCCCCAGAAAAATTCCCACAGGCTTACACAAACCATGTAGCCATGTCACTGAGACCAGAGTTTGGCTCCAGTGCCAGAAGTGAGGAGCTCATACTGAACTTCAGTTGTTTTAGCTGCTGTTGTTACAACTTCCAAAGAGGTTATAGGAGAGAGTGAAAATTACAAAATTATATAAAACACAAAATATATCTGGCCACAGATAGGAATGTGTTGTTATGCAAGATTTTTTTCCCAGAATGTTTTTACTGATATATGTGTGAATCTCCCTAATTATATTACTTTATTCTTTATTATTTCCCCTAGAAAGATCCACAACCGCTTTTTGTTTAAAATCTATTAGAAGATAATTCCAGGATGGTGGAAGAAAATATTGGGATTTGTTTTCAAGTGAAAGGAAGTAAAATATGTGCATAAAGATCTGTATCTGCTAATCAAGTTTCTGGCTGCTTGAGGTCTATTTAGCATTGTTTACACTGCAATGTTTACAGGAAGACCATTAAGAAATCCACTCAATGCCTTTGATTAAGGGCAGTCAAGCAGACACCAGCAGCAAACTTTCTTTTTTTTTTTTTCAACTATTTAAGTGAAAAAATAAAAGTTCACTGAATCACCAGAGTTCAGGATTTTTCCCCTCCTTTCAAGTAGGGGTTGTGATCATGTTTTCTGTTTTCCACAGTCTTAGATTAATGGATAATCTTGGCTCACCAAGGACTATACTCTGGGTATTTCCTTCCCTGCTGGCCGTGTCATCTAGTGTGTTTGTGCAGTCCTGCTGTGACTTGCTCACTTGCTGGATAAACAAACTTTTTTTCTCATTTTCTTTCTTCACTCTCCTTGTCTTTGAACGGTTCCTTTAACTTGACTGGAGCCATGTAATGGATCTACACATACTGTTATAAAGCTTGGTGCTGGATTGTAACATTGCCGTATCTTGTACTGGTGATACAACCTTTTCCCACCCACATTTGTAACTAATTCAGTGGGCAAGTAAATGGTTCATGACAGTGAATCTTGTTCACAAGCATCTTGTCTCTTAGAATCTGTAATAGTTGGCAGTAAGTTTAGGAGAAATTAGCTCCTCAACTCAAGACTGAACCAAACCCCAAAACCGTAGGAGTGGAAAACTCTTTGGACTGTTGCCATTTTTGAAAGGAAGAATATGGGTCAGTGTTCATGCTTCAGGATAGATTGGATAGATACTGTGTGCTAGGAGGAAGTATGCTTATAAAGGATTTTCCATAGTTATAAGCTAAGCATAAAAAATAAAGTTATTCTACCCTACAGCATTATAAATTCAGCTGCTTGGGGAAACTCTAAACCGGTGACACTGGTCACGTAAGTTGCCTTGTCATGTTCTGTATTTCTGAATTATTAAAAAATGCCAAAGAAGGAGAGATTGTCAGGTTATTTAGAGTAAAACAATTACCTTAGCAATTTTTTCCCCTTGCTCCTGAGGCTCCTTCCTGTCTCCAAGTTAATCATGTTTTTAAGTTTAAGAAACTGATTGTGACAGATGGCTCCCATGCACAGTTGTGCGCATGGATGTGTGTGCACACAGACGCTCGCGGACCTCTGAAGCATGTGAGGAAATGTGATTTTTGCATTGCATGCTTTACTTGGGTAAGAAATACAAAACCAAGCCAGAGTCAGTTGGCCATTATTTTTACAGCTATATCATGTCACCGCTGAATGCGATTAGCAGCAAAGGTGTTAGCTCAGGAACGTGAAGGCTATAAATTTTCCGTGCAGCAAAGAGAGAGTATAAGGACCAGAAAGCAGAGCTGTCCCGCACTGACTCGCTGCTTCTTTTAACTTCCTTTAGGGACTTAGGAGATCCTGACAGACTTCTTCCTTTTCAAGCTACACCAACAAGTTTGTTGGCAAAGATGTTCTAGGAGGTCGGTTTTGTAGTGCCTGGAAATAACTAGCAAGGAACAGAATAAATATCATTCTAAAACACTGCTGCCTGGGGCTGTTTGCTAATTTGGTAAAGACTTTGATCATAGCTGGACAAGCGAATCAGAGTTTGTTACTTTAACTGGGAAGCAAGAGATTCACTCTCCAGACCATCCTGTTCCTTGGTGAGGGTGGGGCTTCTTGTTTTGAGCCTAACAGCGAAGTGAGGGAACAAGACTATGCATTAATATAGGAAAAAGAAGGACCTCTAGCCTTGGCTGGGAGCTGTAGCCTTTCAGCAATTTGATGGATACAGGAGTGATTTTCTTTAATTTCAAGGCTGAATTTTTAGCTGTGTTTCAGGTTTTAGAAAAATAGTAATTTTGATTTGGAAATTGCCTCACAGTGTTGTCCCAGCTCTCTCAGTGGCCCTCCCTTGTCCCCAAGAGCCTCTTTTCCCCCAGGATAATTTCACCAGTTAAATTTTAATTCAAACTTAGGACCTGATCTTCCTCTGGTGAAGTCAAGGGAAGCTTAGCACTGACATGCAGCCAGAAACCCTGTGTTTTACAGCAGTAGGCCTTATAAATATTTGCATGTAATAAATAGCTATTTATGTATCTTTAATTGACATGAAATGTGCCTTTATTAACTGTAATTTCAGGACACAAAAACTGTTCCCAGGATTTGTGTTACCTTTTCAATCCCTCTGTGTAAAGCAGGTGCCTGTGTTTAAGTCCAGGGTGGTCCCAGAAGATGTCTTTGATTTTACATCATCATGAGTTATACAGATCCCAATATTCAGGTTATTTGCTATGTTTTCTTTATTGAATACTATAGCTGATATTACCCACAGCACCATGTTTGGCTGAGTTCATTCTGGTAATGACATTGTGAAAGACAGACAGAAATAGGGCCAGCAAGCTCTGTCAAGCCTGCACAGGATGGTTTGTGCTCCTAGTCCAGACCTACCAAACACAAATGTGGGTAATCTCAGTCCAAAGCAGGAACCAACACATCCAGTGCATGTAACCAATTTACACTGATGGGAGTTACTTCCTTGCTGTCTTATCAAAATATTTTTCAAGACGTGGTAGAAATATTTTCTAAGTGGGATGAGCACATGCAATTACATTTATTTAAAGCCTTCAAAAGCCCTGTCCTTCATGAAATAAAACCCATATTAAAAAAATAATAAGGAAAAAAATTTTTTTATAGATTTGAGCTTTTTTCACAAGCTACTTTGAGTCTTAGAAAATCACTTTCCACACAAGATTCTTCTCTTAAAAGTAACTCTATGACTTCATTCTGACAGAAACATCCTCTAGCATGAACCAGGCTTCTTCAGGAAGGAAAGGAGAGTGTTGGGGAGGGGAGGGGGAAATGCTTCCTGGAAAAAGCTAATCAGTGTAAAAGGGAAATGGTCAGCAGCATCTGCATTAATTTGGAGGAAAAACTGAAGTAATTCAAATGTGTAAGATATTTTTCAGCAACAGGAAAGTACATTATTTTCCTCGTCATGTACCCTGTACTTTGTTCTTCTCCCCTGAGAGAGCTACTTTGCTTTTATTTTTTGTCCTCTTGAAACTTAAAAGGTTTGAGAAGGAAAAAAAACTGGAGTGAGTTATAAATTCAAAATACATGTATATGACAACATCCTTTGTCTTTGCTCTTCAGTTTACTGTACTGACCTGAATCAGCACGCTAAGCATGACTGTGCTGTGCCTCCCTGTATTCCCTCAGCGTGTAGGTAAGCGGGCAGCTTTGCATTCCCTGTTCCTCAGGATGGTTGGTGACAGTGGAGGGGGCACCTGCAGGTTTACTGCGCACGCAGGCACCTCTGCCACTGCAGCGAGGTCTCACGCTTGAGTTCCAGCCTTAGGAGGTCTCTCCTTGACCGCCACCTCCAGGGAGGAGGGAGCGGGGCAGCAGGGCTCGACAGCGGGGCCGAGCCCGCATGGGGTGGTGGCGATCTTATGTCCCCCCCGAGGGGTGGGACCTGCACTGGGTGAGGTGCACATCACCTGCCGCCAAATGTCAGCTGTACAGAGCAGGGAGAAGGCAAGGGAATGGACAGGATGAAAGAAAGGGGAGACTGAGAGTCTGAGCAGCACTGACATTGCTTTTGGCCGTGAACTCTGGAAAACCTCGAGGTAAAAAACTCCACTCTGGCGAAGTGATTTCCTTTCAGCTCTGGCCTGGTGTGCAGTCTTAAGGAAGTCACTTTATCTCCAGACCTCGGCTGCTCCTTCCCATTGCTGTCCTTTTCTGCTGCCTCTGCTCTTGTTGCAGACCCCATGGGAGCCAGGCAGTCACTCCCAGCACACCTAGAACACATTGCAAGGGTGGTTCTGGTTCCTGCCAAACCTGTAAACAAACCTATGCTTAAAGAAGTGCTTCAAAAGATGCATTTTAGAAATCTGAAGGGAGTAGCCAGTGTTCTCTTTGAGTGCTTCTGAGTTTGTGCCCAAAAGGGCTTGGTATTTGACTCTGCTGGTCTGGTTGTGGTTTAGTTTTTATCGTCTAATCCTACTCTTTTCATACAGGAACTGAAAATTGCCCAAAGACATATTTTTGAAAGCACACCATAATCATGCAATTCTGGTTTCTATCACACCCTTAAAGGGACATTTTCTGATCTCACTCACACCCTGGCAGGCAGGAAGGGTTTGCTGTGGCTTTGTATGCTGGAGCAGAGAGACCAGGAGAGAGATGAAAACCACAACTGTTTGTTATGCAGAACATGGTTATTTTGGTGTCTTGCCAGTCATGCCAGAGTATCAACAGATGCTGCATATGTGATTAGAGCCTATGCAGGTAAACAGAAGGAAACTATGAGGGTTATGATATGGCTGCAGTCTCTAGTTTGTGTTAAATTGCTAGATCCCTAAATAAAACACACTCACCTGCAAATGTCTTTCATTTGCTCTTTTCTTGGGTTTAAAAGAGTTTCCTGAGGGAGGTTCTTTTAACTTTGGTAGAGGGAGCCCGATTATTTAGTTTTTTAAAATAGCTCAAAGAAAATATTATCATTTTTCAGGTAGAGGAACAGTTACTGGTAGAAACATGCTGTTGCTGGCTTACAGACTTGGGAAGCCAGGCATATTGTACATCATTTCTGATGTGCAGTGTGTTATCCTTGACTATAAAAAGGCAGAGCTAAGCCTAGGCAGGAGCAGTGACTGGCATTGGAGGGCAGAGCCGAGCCTGGGGAGACAGGGCAGCCTGGGATGTGAGGCTAGACTGCTTTTTCAGGATTGTGTTTCCCTGATAAGGTTACTGCCCGATTCTCCACTGTGGGCCAAATGTGCAAAATACCACAGTTAATCAGGCTGCTTAACCAAGGTGAGTGTGTTTACCCTTTTTTAAATCTATGTATTTATTTTTACTAAGAATTTATAAGTGGCAAACACTGCTCCCAGATCAGAAAGCGCTGCAGCCAACAGCACCAAGTGGGCATAAGGCAGGGCTCTGTGCCAGGGGAGCACTGAGTACAACAAGAATTCCCTCTCACCCTGCTCCCTCTGCAGCTGTGCATCCTCTCTGCAGTGCAAGCCTAAGATTCAGGAGATTTTCAGGGTTACTGTTAATTCCAGTGGGAAATGGCACAAATGTTATAGAGAAAATTACATGGTAGGGAACTGCTGAGTTTTACACATTGATTTCAATGGAGTCTTTCATTGGAGTCTGGAAGAGCAGAATGTGATCCTGTGCCTTACTTTCTCTTGGATGTAACCTAAGAGGAAAAGTGGGAGACTGAACGTTGCCTTTCAGGAATCTGGCCCTTCGCCTTTGATTTTATTCCAGAGCGGAAGTAGCAATGTTTGCAGCTCCCACGTTGCTGGTGTGTATATCATCCTAGACAGCAACTTCTTTGTTCAAAGATGCTTTTAGATGTAGGATTGAGTGTATTGAGTGCACTGATGTTTAGCCTGGTGTTTTTACCCCTATACCTGCAGGTCTGTCATGGCTGTAATCTTCTGTTGATGCATATGTTTCTGGTCTG
The DNA here is from genome assembly GCF_020740725.1 of Corvus hawaiiensis. NCBI lineage: Eukaryota > Metazoa > Chordata > Aves > Passeriformes > Corvidae > Corvus > Corvus hawaiiensis. The sequence continues at coordinate 91,436,552 of NC_063215.1, forward strand.
CAGGCAGTCTTCCACAGCATCGTTAATGGCAGTGTGCTCTTTCACAGAGAGCCATGGAAAATACCTGCCTTCTACAGCTGCCAAGTTTTTTTCAGATGTAGTCTTCATTGCATTGTGCTTATCTTTTGTACATATATACATGGATATATACATAAATACATGCATATGTACACGTATGGGTATTTCTGTGTAGGGATATTCTCTCAGCTGTCATGAAATAGTAAGAGTGAATAAATATAACAACATAAAATAACAGTGAATATCTTTCATGTCCCTACTTTTAGTCATTTCATACTGTGAATTTATATAAATTCATTGTTTTCAATGATTAGTTTTTTGAAACTCATGATGCATTTTAACAAGCGACGAGAGATTAATGGGCAAGTGCCTACATTGCTCAATAGTGTAGGTGCAGTCATGAGGGATTTAAATATAATTGTAAAAAAAATATTTTTTTTTAAATTAAAGTGAAAGAGCTTTTGTTTCTGTGATGCAGATTCTGACTATATATTTACAGGGATAAGGAAAAAGGCAAATGAATGCATATTGCTGAATGAGCTAATTTTTTTGTCTTGGAACATAAAAGGCCAGTACATTAATGTGTAAATATTCCAGTGTGTATTTGTCATGGTAAAATCAGAGAAAAGGATGGGAAAATGCAAAACTAGGCATGATAAATCCTGGGCAGGAGTAAGCTCTGGTGAACATCTCATAGGCTAAGAAAATCTGATTTTGTCAATTGATCTTTAAAGGGAATACTCTGCGTGAAGATGGAGAATATGTTATCTTGGAAGGGATACTTTTTCCACTGGCATACAAGCTATCAGTTTTCTAGTCCTAGTGTGAGGAATAGAAAACTGTACCTCATCAGGAGGAGAGTTGCAAAGCCACCAGTCCTCAGTTCCATCAAAGCAGGTGATGTCCAGCAGCTCTGCTGAGGGGTAGTGGCTGGTGCAAAGGGGCTGCTGTGGGACACCATTCACACAGTGTGTCTGAAGGCAGAAAGTCACATCACAGCTGTCTTCTTGGGAAAGAAGAGAAGTGTAATATTTAGGTTCTTTAAATGCTACTTCTCCAAGCTGCATGGACAAGTCATCCCAAAGAGAGGGGGCAGTGTATAAGAATGGATGAACACAGGGGTGGGAAGTATTGCATGCCACAGAAAATTGCCACACTTTGTAGCAACAATAACAAACACGGGCTTCTTTTTATTTCCTTATGTATTATGGCTTTCCAGACAACACTGACATTATCCTGCTAGGAAAGGCTGGTGTGGTGACCCCAGAGAGCAACTCCTCCAGCTGACTGCATGTGCTGGTAAGATGTTTTCCATCCAACTGTTCTGAGATGTTTTCCAGTTTAAATACAGCCCCAAATCAGCCATTTACAAGGAGCTCTTGCTGGACAAACACACACTGAGAACAAGCACAAACCTGTAAAGTTTCTCTCCATCTTGTGCAAGCGTTTCAAATGCCTCAAAAATGAGAAGAAGAAATAGCATCCTCTGAGGCCTCAGAGGTGGGGCTGTTTAGGTTCCCAGACACTTCTGTTGCTGCTAAGCCCTAGAGACATTGAGACATGGCGTGGAAATAGTGCCTCTGAGTTAAGGCTGAGCAGCATCATGAAAAAGCTAATGTTGAGGATAAAATATTGATAAAGCAGGAGTTTGTCAACCAGTATGTTGTGAGCTGTGATTACAAGGCTGTTAAAAGCCAGAGATGAAGGTCCTGTAGAAGCACCCCCTTGGGTAAGCAGAGACAGTGCGCTGAAGAAACAATGAGCTGTCAGCAGGAATAGTTAATGGGAGGGCTTGTGAGGGTGCAGTTCCCCCGCAGATCAGGTGGTGACATTTCAGAGCCATTTCATCAGGGGAGGGGAGTGAGATGTACAAGGCAATGATCTTAGAGAATTGTGATAGCATTCCCTAGAGGGGGAAGGAGAAATAAATTAGATCAGTGATCTCCCTGAGCAGAGCTAACAGTTGTTAACGTCTCTGAAGGGAGTGCAAAAGCCAAGATGACACTGCTGAGGGAAAAGGAGGAACTCATTTGTCTAGATGTACTAATGCATTATTTTGATTGTACCTGTGCTGGTGGGCCCCTGTTGCAGGAGGTCAGGGCTTGACAAATGCTGATTAAACAGCCCCTTTATGAGGATAAGCTGTCACAGAACAGAACAGATAGGTGGGACTGGAAGTGTTTTCCTCGAAGTAGTGGAAATGTGGAAATGTCAGAGCCCTGTTGGCCTCTGATGCTGCCCCAGAAGAGGGATCGACAAGAAGAGCCCTCAAAGTTTTCAAAGGTGCTGTTAGGATTTCCAATGCAATTGCAGTCTGGTGTCCCTTGTTACCCTGCAGATGCAGTGTCTCACAAATGTAATCTGAACTCATGCTTTTTAATGGAGTGTGTACTACTAATCGCTCAAAAATCAGTGTTGGTTTTTTTTCCTTTATAATGAGGCTGAGCTTTTTATTCATATGTGGATGGAGTTTTGCCAGGAAGGCTTATGTCAAGTGGTTTCATTCAGCAATGTGAAAATTCGTGTGCTTGTCTCCGCAGGTAGAGAGAAGTGGAAATCATACGCTTGCAAAGAATGTAACTAATGACTCCACTTCTGTATGTGTTTTTTTCCAGGGAGAAAGCTGGTGTATAAGTCTTCAAAATGTGACTCAGAATGAGACAAAACTTTCCTAGCCAAAATGTTTGAGTCTGTGTTAAAGCATAAATATTGCTTTGTGGGACCACCATGCATTGCTGTATAAAACTTTATGTGCAATAATCAATAATTAATTGGGAAAGTTGTGCTAGGAATTTTAGTAAACTCTTCATTACTTTAAGCTATCTTGATTAGAAAATCAGAAAACAGTTTGCATTTAACTTGCAGCTGCAGCAGCCCTTGCCTTCAGTGTTCTGTCGAGCAGCCCCAGAGTGGTGGGACACTCATGTGCCGAGGCTGGGCTCTCGCCTATCGAGCAACGTCACTGACATTTCCTTACAGTCACTGCCTGCCAGTGTGACTTTGCCTTCTCAGGTGACTGTTTAGGCTCTGGCAGGAGCAGGCAGTGCCCAGCTGACCTTTTACAAAGGAGGTTTGTCTTGGCAGGTTGGTTCTCTGTTGTCCGCGGTCTTCTGCTAGCCAAAGTGAGGGTCAGCACTGTCCTCCTACCCAAGACAAAGTTCAAGATGTCTTGGAACATCTCCTCTACTTGTGATGATGATGACAAGGAAAGGACTGATTCCATATGACTTTAACATTTGGATTTTTGTGCTGCAGCTTGCAGAGGGGATGATCTGAAATGTGTAGCAGTGTAGGGTGTAGTTCAGGGTTGTTGCTAAAGAGGAGAGGTGGCATGGTTTAGGAAATTTCCTTCATCAGACCTGGCTCCAAGGTGGGAATACAGTTGCCTCTCCAGACTTGGGTCATCTCCTCAGCAGCAACATCTGCCTTTTCCCTCAACAAGTCAATAGTTTGTTGCAGGAGGGAAGCAAGGTATGGCAGGGGTTTTCTTCCCTGTAACACATCCAGTGCTGTGCTGAGTTTTCTCATGTCTAATAATTGAGCTGATTGGGCCTTTCAGCAGGACAGCAGTGGTCTGAAACAAGGAATTCGTTTAATACCTTATGACAGAACTAATGTTAACACTTTAATTTTCCCGCTGGCAACAAGGAGCCTTCACTTGGCTTCACCACTGCCAACAGCTTTTCCAGCTCATGGGTGACAGCCTCCCTTCTCTGTGTGCAAAAAATGCAGAATGTCTCCCTTCCTTACAGCAAAATGAAAGAATTAATTCCTAGTTATACTATGAAACCAGCAAAGATCAGCAACAATGAGAGATGAAGACTTCAGTGTTTTAGTAAAATGTTTCTTTGAAGAGATGTTTCTAAAGGAGATTGATGACAACCAGGAATCTGAAAGACTATCCATTAAAGAAGATCTAACACAACTCCAGATAGAAGCCAATTATTTTTTAAAAAACTAACTGCTTTTTAGTTTTGATTAATGACTTGGCACCAGAAATTGGACATTTAACAGGACTGGATCCACTGTGGAAATGAGCATCACTGAGAGTCACTGATGCAAAACTAAAGGTTTAGAGTAACAACCAGACAAACCCATTATTTTAGCTTTTTTTGTATTTCTATATGTATGTGCAAGGAGTGGGTGGTGTTGTTTATCTGACAGCTGCTAGGTCAGAGGCTTTTGTGCTCAGAACAGTATAGAAGTGTGAGTTCCAGCGTAAGATCATATCTAGATACAAACAGAAATGTATCATTTCCGTTTGTGACCACAAATTTCAATGGGAAGCAGGTTCTGCACTCGGTAGGAGATTTTTTTGAAAAATAGTTGGCATCAACAGAAAGTAAATTAGATTAACAGTGTTTAACTTCTGTTTTATAAGCAAAGTAGGCATCAGGTTATAAGCCCAGTTCAGTGCAGTTTCATTTACCCATCTTTTTCTTTGCAGAGGCTAGCTCTCTGCTAATTTTCCTGAAGAACTGATAGTCAGAAACCTGAGATCTGAATGCAGAAGAGGAAAAAAAGCAGTTTAAGAAATGTTATAAACCTATACAGAGCTAAGCATGTATAAAAAGACATTTTGGGCCTGAATTGCATGAAGAGAGTACGGCTTTAGTGCGTGCTGCACTTTTTTCTCCTGGCTGGGTCAGACAGGGAATCCACTGTCAGAGTGCACCCCTGCCTGCAGCCATTTTACTCTCTCCCCACATTTTGCTCTAATCTTCTCACAAGCGTTCCCATACCTCGGCACCTGCACGAGATATGTGTGTGTTAAATGTGTGTTAAATCAAGTAATGGCTGGCTGGGCCTTGTTGCAATTAGAGCTGCTGTGAGCTGTTCTCCAGAGACTTGGGCTCCAGTGAAAAATCTCCTCCAGACAGATTAGGAATAGCTCAGCAGCTTGCTTCCCTCTTCCCATTGAGTTTTCACTGAAAAGGCAAGTCTGAAAGCTGCCTGTACTTATATTTTTATATTCAGCTGCACTATCTTGAGGGTGATACCAGGTATCAACACCAAAAGAGGGAGAGTGAGAGAGAGAAACTTTGTGCTCACAGTAAAACATGGATATTTTGAGCTCACTCCTTAAGTGTGGGAGGGAAGGAGTTAGGGATTAGCTGTGGAGAGGGAGGTGTTTAATGGAGGTATTTCTCTACTGACTTCAGCCAAGATCTCTCAAGGCTCATAAATTTGACTAGCAGTGCTTTTGTTTCTCTTGTTGCTGAATGATATGGATCACTGGATAGCTCTTTTCGTTTTTTCCTTTTTTTGTTTTTCCTTTTGCTTTATTACTTTCAAACTCTCTCATCTCAGATAAAGAGACATTGCCAGAATAAAGAAACCAAAATAACCAGGCTTATTTTGTTTCATTTCTTATGTCTCATCATCCACATTATTCTTGATGGGTGTTCTTCCTCCTGAACTATCACAATTTCTCCTTCATTATGAAAAAGGTCATGACAGTTTTGTTCTGGAGTATATGATTTCTGCCAAGTCAGTCTATAAACTACAGTAAGGTTCCAAGGCCCAAGATAAGACTGGTCTTTGATGATTCTACAGATCCCACAGCCCACACTTCTTTTAACTGAATGGGCTGTAGCCTCTCCTGGCTGGCTCTGCTGATGAGCTGAAACATCCAGTAACTACAGATTGTGAATTGATGAAGTTAAACAGTAGCAGGGAGAGAATCTGCAGCTTCCTTTTCTTCCAGTAGAGAAATCTGTATCTCCCTCAAGAGCCTTTTTAAAGACCTTCCAAATAAAGTTCAGGAGAGTGAAGAACTATTAATTAATCACAACCTAAGTTCCCAGTGCAAGGCAGGAATGGCTGCTTTTGGGACTAATGTTTGAAATCCCAGACCACGTTTGCAGAAGCACCTGTCTCTTGTGTCTTGGGGTTAAATTTTGTCTGTTTTCTTCTCTTTTCCCTGTGTTTTCTGATCATGACTCACCCATTGTTTGCGTTATTCTGGCATTATTGTTCACTGGAGGGAATATTTGAAAGGGAGATGAGATTTACTGAGAAGAAAGAGCTCGTCTGCTTTTCACAGTTCTAAGGATACATTCGAAACAGAATCTCCTTTTAAATTAACATTGTGGCAGACTGAGTTACCTCTTTTAGGAAATTACTCTCCCATAAAAACTTTTTTTTATTTTGAGAGAAGTATTTGAGTTTAGTAAACAGAAGCAACTATTCGTTCCACAGATCTGTTTCAAGAAGATTCAGGCATTTGGGGCTTTTTAGTTAGTTGGGTTTTTTTCCTCTTTTTTCTTCACTCTCCTAGCAGATTTGTTCTAATTTAAAGTGTATTTCAGATGTTTTGTTATACCTACATTTCCCTATGCTTCATGCTTTTGGTAGGAATCTCTCTTTAACAGATAAATGATGTAATTTTTCTCATCTGCACCAATAACTGTTTTCTCCAAGTCAATTTCTCATTGTTTTGTGAGAGGTGTAAAAACTCTCAGGCTTAAAAAAATTGTACTTTTTAAACATTGTTTGTTTGGACTCAAATTTAATAAGTGAATTAAATAAGTGAAATGGAATGTGAGGCATTTTTAATCAATTATTATGTAAAATGTAAGAAGTGCACTATTAATTATTTCTTTATACGATCAGACAAATGACACTGGGACAGGAAGGTCATAGCTTCAGACAGAGACACACAGGACAGCGGGAGATTTCCACAGCTCATTTAAAATAAGTTCATAGTTTTCTGGCATCTTTTGAATTTTGAGTCTGGTTGCTAAGGAAAAAAAACCCCAATGTTAAGGACAAGGGAGATTTAATAGTTGTTGTAGCTTTCTGAGCTTTTATAATAATTCCAGCTTTCCGGTGTGAGCTTCAGTTTTCTTAACAGTTTACCTATTAAATTGTTAACTATCACTCCACTGAAGAATTAATGTTCATTTAGATGTGCTGCCTAATTCAGTATTGACTTTTGGAAACACTTTAGGCATTACTTAAATATTAGTGCCACCTTCCTGTTCAACCTGTATATTCAGAGTACAGTGGCATCAACTGCTGCACAGTCTCTTCCCTGGGAGACAGGGTGAGTGTTATTAATAGGAAACAGTTGAAATTCTCCCATGGTCCCTGCTGGACGTGCAGTGCAGCCACAGTGGGTGATGGCACGGTGACTGCAAGTCACCAGCCAGAGCCTGAGCTGTTTTGCAGTGGGGCTTTGAAGTGCAGTTAGTTGCAATAACCATTTAAAATGACAGAAGATGAGATGCCTGCCTAACTGCAGGCTCTGTGTTTTCCCTCTTTTCCTCAGTGGTGAGGCTGTGACTGGAATTTTCAGAGAGAATTTAGGAATACCAGCTGTGATGACCAAGTCCCTCAAAGGAAACAGAGGAAAATGAGCTTTTTTTTTTTTCAAATTAATTTGGGGACCCTCTTGGTGATGAACCACATCCATATGTTTGCCACAGAATCACTAATGGTCTGTTGTTTAAAAAATCAGTAAACCTGGATGGCATGGAGGTACTTGCTGAGGTGTGGGAGGAGGAGAAGAGGGTGAGAGCAATCTGACAAAAATCCTGCTCCTAGGGGTTTCCATACTGTGTGCATGGGAGCTGCCTTATGTAAAAGCAAAGAAAAAATGCCACTAGAAAGAAACAGTGCTTCATGGGCATCTTGCATGCAAATACATCTGTGCTCACATCTGTGCTGGAATGCAGACATAGATACAGATCATTAACATCTATTTTCTGAAGGTGATCCAAGGTATCAATCACCTGAATTACTGCAGTAAAACCTGTCTTCTAATGAAACAGAAGTGAGACGTGAAAATAAAAGGTAACCTACTTTTAAATGTTTATAGAAGATAAAGGTTTAACCACAAGTCTTTCATCAAATGGAAGACAGTAGGAAAAAAAAGTTTAGAAAATGCCCTTTGGCTGCTCTTTACTGTGTGGTGAAACCTCACAGTATCTCACCTCATATACTATATGGGCCCTAAAGGCAGCTGGAAATGTTTAGAAATACGTCTATTTTGGTACATGGCTGCCTCTCTATCTGTTATATCCAGCAGGGTTTCAAGGAAGGGAGATATTTGCTTAAATGAAAAGCCCAGACCAAAGTGTGAGATGGTAAATGGTGCTCGAGGGTATACAGCAGTCTAAACGGTGCCCTCTGTTAAAAGAATCAGCCACCTGACTGCTCATTAGTTAGCAGTAAATAATGAGGAATAGCTTGAGGCAGGAGCTCAGAAGTGCAGATGTCCCAAAATATTCACCCAGTTTGTGGTGTCACGAGATCTGTAGTGTCGTAAGGTAAAATACACGTAATCCCTCTTCTGAGCAAAGTAAAGCATTTTACAGTCTTTGTGCAGTCTAGTAATTTTGTGTAATCTTTTCAGTGAGGGTATCAGAAAAGGAAAAGCAAGGTTCATGAGATAAGGCAGTGACTGCATAATGTTGCCCTTCCCTGTCACGTTGTGTGCCCAAAAGGCATTTAGCAATATGTGGAAATTCCCCCACATGGATGCTGCCCCCTCCTCCCTCTCAAAAGGCAGTAGGTGATGAATCTTGAATTAGACTAATAACAAATCTGAATTTCTCAGATGGCTCCTGTTGTTTTAATGGGAAGACCAGCATCTCAAATCAGAATTACCCTGGAAGAGTGGGAGGAGGGTGAGGAGGGTGAGCAGTGACAAGGCTATGGGAAAAGCCCAGTCACATTTAACAGTGATGGTGCCATTGCAAAGAACTGAAGAGACATAATAGGTTTGAGTAGAAATTAATTTAACGATCTATGGACAGTTTTATAAAAAGATGCGTATCTTATCTGTTATTTTTATACCCTAGAGATTCCCTCTCTTAGATCTATAGCAAGTCTGGTTTTCTTTCCTAAATTTTAAGTTGCTTTGGATTTTGGATGCTCTCTAAGGTCAGAAAAAACCTATAGTAAAGTTGCTATAAGACTTTCAGTCACAAAGAATCTTCAGCCCCATCAAATTTTAATGCAACTTGGGCTGCTAAGTGCCTACATTTTCACTTTTCTGAATGTTTCTCCTCCTTTTTTTCTGCTTTTGCCAGTTTGGGTAAGCTCCCCAGTTGTCTGAGGCCATATGAAGCAATAATCTTGTGAGGGAGATGAGAAGGAAGACCAAACTCAAGGCCTGCTCTCCACAGCTATCCTGATGCAGCACTCCCTGCACTGGTGAGTAGGTGATACCTCTTGTCTGCTCTGTTCTGGCTTCTCTCCATCTCCTTGACCCTCCAGCCGTGCATCAGAGCTCAGCCTCAGGCTCCAGTAGGTCTCATCTCCTCTTGTATCAGGTGTCATCTTATGTTATCCTCTCCTTACAGCTCACAGCTCTACCTGCCTGATGTTTCTTTGATGTGTCCAGCTTAATCTCATACCAGACAGCCCCTGCGAAGGTACCTGCCCAGGAAGGTAGTCTGGGCAGACTCAGATGCCACGGCTGTTACACGCTTTTCAGTCATTGCTGCCATAATCGCTGCCTGGGGAGGGACTGATTGAGGTCCCTGCTCTGTTCACAGTAGGTTTCTTACCTCCTCCTTGCCACAATCTGCCCCTACTTGTGGCCTATTTACTGTGCTTTGCACATTCGTTATCTGAGCTGAGATGCTGAGATGAACCCCCTTTCCCCTGACTTCTTACCTTTCAGCACCGTGTCAAATCCTGTTTGCTGAGAAGCTGAAACATTTTTTATCTGGTCTGAAAAATCAAGCCAACACTGCTTGGGAGCTACCTAAATCCCATAACCAGGGGGTTTAAATTAGAAAGTGTTTAGGAAGAACTTAAAAATGCAGGCCTGGACTACAAGTTCAGGTTCTTTCTTTTGTTCCTGTATGCCTCTCCTTGATCTCAGCATATATGCCAAAGGCAGAAGGGATGTTTGCAAACAGATGAGGAGCTGAGCAGTAGTGAGAAAGCATGGGGAACGGAGGATGGATGCCACTGCTGGGTGTGCTCTGCCAGAAAGGGGTAAATCTGGCTGTGTCCTCCCAGTCTGTGCCAGGCTGCGCCCACCCTAATTCTTAATCACTTCTTCCCTGGTGATACTGGGGTGCAATTCTCATCTTGGGTCCTGCATATGCTCAAAAGATTTTGTTTGTCCTGAGGGACCAAATTCAAAGGTAGAGGGGATCTCCACCAAATGGTCACTGAGCCCAGAAAAGGCTGCTGTGGGACTGCTCTGGGAACTTTATTCTGTGACACAAACTGTCTGTCATTTCTTGTGCCTATTAATCTTTCATATTTTCTCTTTCTCTCTCTGTCATGCATTTACACAAATTGAAATTTAAAAAGAAAGAACAAGTGGAAAGAGAAGCGGGAAATCCAACCTCAATAAACTCTCCATAAAATCCACAAATTAAGGGCAAGTACATCATGAAAGCATATTAGTCAGAGAACTATAAATTCCAGCAAATTGACTGTCATATATAATCAAAAACATACTATAATATATAGTAAGTTGAAATAAATACCGCAAACCAACCTCAGGCTGTAAATGTTTAAGATTAGTCCTTCATACCACATGTACCTGAGGTATAAATAAAGAAAGCAGGAAGGCTTTAAAAAAAAAAGGAAAAGGGAAAAAGGTGTGTGTCTTAAAAATGGGAATTGAAATGAAACTGCAGCCCTTTGAGTTCCCTTTAGAAATGGACCCCAAGGGTTTTCACAGCGTGGATACATTCTCATGCACTGCTCACCAGTGACCAGCCTCCCCTTCTTGAGCTGAACCGATAGAAAAGCCTCTAGTGATGGTTCTCAAAGGGTGTGTCCTTCTTGCTCTCTGTGGAGGTGACAAGTGCAGTGGGTGGCTGTGACACAAGGTTTTGCTTTGAGCAGACAGTGTGGCAACGCCTTGACTTGACTGAGAGTGGCTGGAAGCCACCAGCTGGGACTGCAGGAGCTCTGCTGGCTGCAGTATGACTCTGCCATGTCCCAGACCTGCCTGTGCTCCTTGGGTGCTCCTTTCACCCACAGCAAGCTGCACCTCACCCACAGCTGCCTGGGGCACCTCAGTTATGGACAACCCCATTCACAGTGTTGGGCCACCTTCCGGAGCTACCTCATGGTTTGTGATGCTCACCAGGACCTGCTTGGTGCTGATGGGTTGACGGATTTCAGATCACTTCTCAAATTACTGTCTATACTCTTTTGAAGCAAAACATTTTAACCTTCAAAGTTAGCATATGAAACAAGTAGAGGAAAGCTAGCAAGAGCCTGTATTTCATACAAATGTGCAATTGTTTCTGTGTGTAATCTGAAATGATCCAATCAGGATGCCCCTGAACTGTCTAGAAGTCAGTTTCTTCTTTATTTAGCATATATACTAAATAAGTAGTTGCCTAAGGTGCCTTCCTGCCTGCATTATTAATGTGGTATGGGCCTATGGTTTCCGGTATCATATATATAGAATTTCATTTCTGAAATCCTGGTTTCTCAATTCCTCCAGCAGGAAAGATGTTCAAAAATCGTGGCACTGGGCCTTCTGTTTGAAACCATTTAGCTCAAAACAAGGAATGTGTGATGAGCACCCTACATCCAGAGTAGCATCCATGTAATTAAAGACACAATTACACCAAACGGGACAGGCAGTGGGTGAAATCATACTGAGAAACCAATTGGGATGGCTGGCAGCAGGACAGGGCAGCGTGCAGGATGGCTGGGCTGAAGAAGCCAGACCTAGTTACACATGTAGGTCTTCCAGCCCACATGGCTGAATCCGTACCAGGGCAAATTTGGCTGTAAAGCAGGAATCTGCTGTCAGCTGGTGCTGCAGTATGGCTGGTGGGGGGCAAATGAAATCCCTTGGGTAAAGGCTGGTAAAAGAAAGTGCAGCCTTGCCTGAGCTGGCTGTAGGCACCGACTGCACCACAATCCTGACCACGGACCTGAAATGTAAAGCAGTTTTCATTCACATGGAGCCTGAACTGCACCAAACCGACAGTAACTACTGCCAAAGCCCTTCAGGTGAAGATAGACTTGAGAAGTGTCCCAAAGCTGCCTGAAACCTGATACTTCCTTCCTGGCGGGATCTGAGTCCCACTGTCAATAGCGTGTCAGTGCAAAACGGAAGCAGCAGTGTTTACAAAATTAACAAATGGACTTCAAGTTAAACACTGGCAATTTGTGAGACCGCTTTTTTTCTCCAAGCACTGACCAGTCTCTTGAGATTACTTGCAGGTGAATGTTCTGTTATTCTTTCTGGACTGACTTATTCTAACATCATGTCATTTTTAATTGCTTTTCTTGAGAAAATATGCTTGCAACTCCATCCTGTTAGCCTCCATAGGGTGCTCTTGATGTTAACCTTTTCCCAGGACTGCATTCACCATTCCTAAATCACACATATAGCTTTACTGGCTTCTAATTAATTACTGCAGTTGGGAATGCAAAACTCTATTCCGTATATGGGATGTGCCTTATGGTATTAAGCTCTGGGATTGCATATAATACAAAACTAAATGGCACAGGCTTGTATGTACTGGGCCCTGATCCTGCAAAGATATACAGGCTGCACATATTTCAAACAGTCTTGCTGACTTCCCTGGGACTGCAGAAAGGAAGAAAAAGTTCAGCACGTGCCTAAAGCCTCAGAATCAGGACTTAAAATGTTAACTTATACAGCAAGAAGGAGAAGCTTTTATCACAAGACACCGTCAGGGAGATGCAAAGCAGAAGGCAGCCTCCTATCTGCCAGTGTGGGATCTGCCTGCCTTGCTTTGCTAGACCCTGATCCTCCATCCGGCCTCCACAAAAATGGAGGATCTCAGTGTTCACACCCCCAGACACATTTCAGGGAGTTCCCGAGTAGGTGAAAAGCCTTGGCAGGCATGGGTTCTCTCTGCTTTATCATCACTACTAACCATTTGGGATGAAGTGCATAAACCATACGATATTTTTAGCAAACTCAGCTATAGTCTTTGGACTGAAAGTACATCACTTGTTTCGACAAGTAGCAAATATGAAGCTGGAGGAGAGGGCAGGAAAGTATCCAGAACTGAAATGAATATTATTACTTTTCACCAAGCAAGCAGGACTCCTTGCAAGAGGTTCAAAATAACTCTTTGTCAAAAGTAAAAGCACTTGCTGCCAAGGTTTATGAGGAAGAAGATACACTAATGCATTAATTAGGTTAGACAATGTTTATCTCCTTTTTCCTTTTAGTTTGCACCATTAAATGTAAAAAGCAGATCCATCAACATCTAATGTTTCTTCAAAACACCATGTAGTGTCTAGAAGACGGAACTGTCAGACATGCTTGTCATGTACACATATTTTGTTATTAAATGTGTTTGGGCATGAGTTTTGGCAGGATTTCTTCACAACTCTCCTGAACTTTTCTTGACACCTTTTATGGCACGTAATACATCTGCAATTCAGGGCTTGGTTAGCGCTTAACTCTTTAATTAGGAGCATAGAAACTCTCTTCCTAATTATTGTCCTATAAGCAACATGATCTAATTCTCACGCCAAAGCCCAGAAATCCATGCTGCAGGTGCTTTGCTTTGTTTGGCTGCCTTTTGCTATTTTTTTTTTCTTTTTGCGGTGTCAGGAGAGTAGTGTGTGCTCTGCATTCTTGTCTCAGTGTGATCCTGGAGTATTGCAGTCTCTTGCTGGCTGACCTGACTGAGTTGTAGCATTTGCCACTTTTCCTTCCACCTTTTGCTCCAGCTAAGGTCACTGCTCAGCTCTCACACAGTGCCTGCTGCTTGGACCAGGTTTAATCGGAGGAGCAATTCCCTCCTGTGAAGGGTTAGGGTTTGGTGCTGGCAATTGTGTAGCACCAAGTGCTTCCAGAAACCTCTTTCTAAGTGAGCAGGACTCATATAAGTACTGAAGCAAATAAAAGAACAAAACTCAGATAGCTGACGTGTCGAATGCTACATAAATCGCTTTTTTCCCTCCAGGGAAACTGAGCTGGAAAGTGGCTCAGTGCCTTGCCAAAGGCCACAGAGGATATCAGTGCTGGAGAGTGAATGGACCCCGCCACTTCCGACTCTGTAGCCTCCATGTGATCCCTTTGAAAACTTCATTTCCTTCTATTGGACTGATTTAAAAGAGAATAATGAAACAGGGAATTTTGCTCTTTTTCTTATGACTTGAGGGAGGAAGTCAGGAAAAGGTTTGACTGATGATTTAATTAATTTAATAAAAGAGGAATTACCTACAAAGTTTTTTTTGTGAAATTTCTACAGAAACTATAAATCATGTGTATATCATATTAACTATTAAATCAGAAAAGAAAGATACAGCAGTCTAAAAAACTAGAATATACTTCCATCTTTCCAAAGTTTCAGGTCATATGTATTTGTGCCCTACTTGTATAACACAATTTTATGTAAGCCTAAATGTAAGTAAGTGACTTTATTTTGTTTTCTTACATTCTAATGTCCTTCATTGAAAAATGGCTTTCTGTTTCTTTTGATATTCATTCAGCACTTATGTATCAAGCTGATCATCTTACTGAAAAAAAGGTTTCTGTTCTTTCTTAAATCTGGAGTTGCTAGCGCAGCCCCATCAGCCAACAGCATCCTTCCATAGCCTTTCAGAACGCGTACAAATGGCACAAGGTGTTAAGAGATGCAGGCCACGAGGCCAAGAAGTTTAATGATGGATTTATTATTGAAAAGTGTATGCACTTTTCTGAAATACTTGTTGAACTTCAGGCTCCTCCTAAAGTCACTGTTTAAAGAACAGAGTTCAGTACTGAAATAGTCTGCGCAGTTTCCAGCGAGGAACTCAAAGGACCCCTCCTGGATGACAAATTGGGGAAATTCCCAAATCAAGGTGTAAACTTTTTTTCCAGGTAAATAACAATTGTCAGAACTGTCACTGTTCCCTAGGTCTGAAAGAGAGAGCTTAAACTTCATCAAAAATTCCAGACCCCAACAAACTCAAACTTTTGCATTCATTCATACTTGGATTTGAATTTAATAATTTGGACTGACTTTGGTAGCCACGTTGGTTTTGCAATGGCAGCTTTCCTATGGCTGTATTTTTCCAGGCTGATAATTTTTGATAAAGCTTTCTGAGGTTCAAGATCAGCACCACCTGGAATCTTGTTTAAGAAAAGCAAAGTATTTTCCTACCTCTCCCCATGCAGCTGAGTAATTACTTTAAGTTTGATGTTTTTGTGTTAAATGGCATTGCTTCAAACTCTGTGCATGTCAAACAGCAGAAAGCTAGGGGAGTTTGAAAGGTTATCGCTGTTTCTCTTCGAATTCCTGCGTACTGAAACCCTTTGGAGGTGGGTGCCTACTGCAAATCATTGTTTGACAGCTTCACTCAACTTCGAGACTTGTCAACTCAGGGGCCAATCTGACAGCTCTCAGGCAATAAAGTAAACAAGGGATTTGGAGCGTCAGGGAAGGAATGCTTAAAATCATTCCTAATATTTCTCCTATTCATAACAGGTCACCAAGCCAGTGAAGTTATGAAGGCAGCAAGTCTCAGCTTCTTACACATCCCAGGTGGTGTTTGCAGGGTGAGGGAGAGCTTGGGGGAACCCTGGCAACAGACTTCCACCAGGTAGCATCCAGATTTCTTCCCCTGATAGTATTCCTGATAATAATGAAAACTCCAGGCATTCTTCTTCAGATGGATGGATTTTCAGACACTTTTTGCACTAGTCTGAGCTAAAAGGTGATTCAGTATCGATGGAAACAGAACATCATGTAAGAGCTGTTCTTTAAAACAAAAAAAATGACCACATTATATGTTTTCTGTGCAATAATGTAGTTAAGAGAGACCTCTTTCCCAGCATCCAGGAAACCTGCAGACACTGGCTGTAAAAATGCTCAGATGCAGATGGTGCTGGAATCTGCTGAGGGTTGATGACTACATGGATGTCACCACTCACATACCTCTCTGTGGACTTACAACATATCAGCACATGAACTAACAGGTACATTTTCTGAAACAGTCCCTTTTACGGTGTTCTGTCTTTGTGGAAATTATACAAGACACCTTAAATAGCCTTTTTTGTTGTTGTTGTTTTTGGAGAATCTGAGGCCAAATTTGATCATCTGACTATGTTAATGCATTGCCAGTTGAATGCTCACAATTATTAGCAGCTTTTGAGAATGTAACCTGATTCTTTGAATATTTTTCATTGTAAGTTTTAGTATTTCTATCAGGGAATAATTTGATTCCAAATAAAGTATAGAAAATCTGACCTAATTTTTATATTAGTGTGACTGTTTCTTGCACATCTATTTTGAGAACTCCTGCTGCTAACACACCTAGAGCTGACCCCTTTGTTAACTACGTGGCATGTGCATGACAATAAATTACCTGTTGTCATTATTGAAAATGACTAATGACCTGCTAGCCTTTTAGGATGTTATTTAAAAGTCATTTTTCTAAAAGAAGAACTATATTCCCTCTTGAGGTAATGCTTGCCTTTTTTTAAAAAACAGGTCAGTTAACTGTTGCTGCTCTGTACTATTATAGGAGGTTTTCTAATTACAGTAGTTGCTATGCAGTAGTTATAGCTCAATTGTCTTCTGATTATTGATCTAATAAGGACACCTTACTAGAAACCCAACTAGCATGAATATGTGTAGCTGGGTTTTCAATGGATTTTATCTACTGTAGACTAGCTGTAACGTTTAGGGATAATGTTAAACATCTTCATTTACAGCAGTATTACAACTCCATTAATTCATATTTTAAACTGAGCCCTGAACAAATGCACTTCAGCAGCCACTTGTGCTTGCTAAGAGATTAAAGGCTCTGGACCATGAGAAGAAAGGAAATCGCTATAGTTTGCTAGCTAATGGTTGTTTTCTTTACTGTTGGAGTCAGTGAATTGAATTGTAATGGACTGGATTGACTCCACATACGGAAATTACAAGGAACAGGATCATTTTTTTTCCAGATAAAAATTTCAGTTGTTCTGAAAGTCAGCTATGCACTTCAAGATACTGGGCTTCAAGACATTATTTGAAACTCTGATAGGCCTTTTTTAGCATAATATTTCTTGCTTATGTATATGTCGTGTATTTTGCATTAGCAGCTTAATAGTTGCTATAAATGTAGTTGGTTTGACATCAGAGCTGGAGGTGCAGGTAGCATCACGTAAAAGCAACGTGCACTGTGCCATGACAGTGAGGAATATTTGGTCCAGGATGCACATGAATTTCATTGCTACCAATGTGCAAGTAAAAATTGATTAGGGGAGTAGATCTGTGGGCCTGTGTTCTTTTGCAGTGTTCCTGAGGCTTATTGAGCCTAAGCTGCATTCCCAGATTTGTCTCTTGCTGATACTGCCATGACAGACTCAGACACATCATAGCTGCTCTGACTAAGTAACAGAAGGGCAAAGTTTCCACGACTGAAACTGCTCTTACTGCACAAAGCTAGACAGAGTGATGGGAGTTAATCACTGAAACACGAACAGACAGGACTAGCTTGTCATAATACGAAGCTATCAAATCACAACTCTGCAAAACTCTTCAATGTTTTATCATGAACAGCTGTCAAACTCTTATAATTTCATGATTAATGCATTGCAGGGTGGTTTCCTCCCTTACGCTGTTGCCCGTAGCAATTTTTTTAATGGAACTGGTCTTGGTCATATTTATTGAAAATGAGCTTCAATTCTGCATGTGCCTGTGTATAAATGTACAAAAAAGCACAAAAAGGAGGAAATAATTCTCAGACCTAGCTCCATGCATGGGAGGAGACCACCTCACACAGCCTGCCTTCCGTCGTGCCCCTTGCATGGCAAAGAAGAAGGGCTGTGAGCACTGTTAGAAATCTGTGTTAAGCTCCATAGGCATAATTCCTTTTCTCCCCATGGTAACATCTGTGAATAGTGCGACTAGGAATGGCTTCAACATCATCTACTCCTGGAGAAAAACTTAATGAAAAAGAGTTATCACTGACTTGTACACAGCCAAATCTGGGGAGAATTTAAATGTTGCTAAGTCTCTTTCATAGTGTTTCCACATGAAGGTAAAGGTCTGGGTCTTCTGCTTTCTCAGGGAACATCTGGGGCTGCCCATGCAGTGTTAAAAAAGTCATGTTGGGCTTGAACCAAACTCAGTGAAACAAGATGGTCATTACATTGCTTACAACTCTGGCCACCAAGAAACTTGCAGACTGTGCCCCAGAGGCCCCCGCTGTCCCTCCAAGGGCAATCTGGGAGCCAGCGACCCAAGGTGTGTGGAAAGTCCCTGGACATTTCATTTGAACTGAAATTAATTCCCTTGAAAATTACTGCTAAACAACAGATACTGCAGGCTGTAATAACCACTGAGCTGCTCTTTGCCATAGTGGATTCCTGCCAGGACAGGATTCCCATCTCTTGAAAGATATTTCATATCAGTCTTGAGGTCTGGGACTCTTTGGACTTGCACCTCTGTGGATTTGCTTGTTTAAGACTATTTGTGTTTGCTTTAAGTTTTTAAGAAATAATAATACTTGTAGAAACCTTTGAAGAAAAGAAAACTACTGCTGGAGTCTGTTTCTTTTGGATTTTCTAAGAAGGTTTCTGAGGAGGGCACCTTCATGACAATATAATTAAGCAATGAGACATGACAGCTAGTCGTTTCAGGGTTATTATTGTATGCCTAAGGTGGCATTGCAGGCATGAGGCTGAAGGGCAATTGGTTTTAATCACCCATTAAGTGCAATAATCCCTTTGATATGCGCTGTCTGGAGAGACTTACCAAAAAGGAATTTATGAACAATAGTAAGAGGAACAGACAAACTGGTGAATGCACTGGGTGTGAATATTAATGTGGTTATAACATCACTGACAGACATTCAAAAAGGTTTATTTGTGTCAAGTTTTCCTCATTAAAGACACCCCAAAGGAGTTATTTTTAATAAGCAAAATATTGCAAGGACTTCTTCGTGGTTTTGCTTTTTTCCTCCTTAAATATTTCTCTTCTATACTTCAAGCATAGATCATGTTGATATTAACGTGGATAAGTTCATCCCTGCAGTACAGATAGATAAAAATGCTGATGGCATGTGATGATGTGTCCATAGCAGGCAAGTCTTCTATAAACCCCATTATTTGGGGATCCTAGCTCATTTTGGTACCCTTGCTTGGCACTCTGCTCTCAAGGAATGCAGTTCTTCCCAAGGAGAAGGTTCCTTCCTACAGCATGTGAAGATCAGTGGTGTGTTTTCCACATCTGTTTCAGCTTGTAGAGCTGGGAATTGAACTGTGGTCCTCAACGGCCATGCAGACATAGATGCCAAATTGCCAAGCTACTTCATCAACCTAGTAAAATATTTTGATTGGTTTTAAAGGAAGGGCATAAAACATGGATATTTTCATATGAAATGGGTTATGGAAAGACATAATTTAAAAAAAAAAACATAATTGTGTGAATTTTTTAAATGCAAAGCTTTGTGCTAATGTGTCACTAAGTGGAGAAATCTGGTGCCAACATAAATGTTAGTAATACGTTCATCATATTTACAGGTCTGGAAATGTTTGCTTTTCCTTGGCCTCCTTTATGTATATTAATACGTTAAAATAATCATCAAAATGTAAATATGAGAGTTAAAATATCTTCTTCATCTCAAAATTGCTCTAAGCTGCGTAGAAAAGAGTATTTTGCTGAATTGACCCTTGTTTGAACTTAGGTTTGCATATTTTGTGCTGTATAGAAAAAGCTTTGCCCTTTATTTGAAGTCAGTTTTGAGTGTGTAATTACCAGTCTCCAGTTTCCATTTGAACAATCAGGGTTCTCCTGTCAGTCCTGTTTGAGTACACATGGGTTGAACAATTAAAAACTTCCTGTTGTGTGTGCAGGGGGGGCTGTGGGGATTTTGTTTCATTAAAGAAGAGGGATAAAAATTGTAAACCTGAAAATGAAAATTGATGAGAGCTGGACTTCTATTTTATTTTGTTTTTCCCAAAGATTTATGGAACTGCAGCATAGCAGAGCTGTTGTCAGTGGTTTCCCAAAAAGGAAAAAAGTATTAGTACTAAACAAAATGTATTCTGTGAACAATACTGGAAGAATTAGTCTTTAAAAAATCGCCACTATTCCTCTAAAGAAAGGGTTAAAAAGAAGTCTGCTAAAGTGTCCCTAGGGACAGGATAGTCCAGTTTTGAAAAAAGTCATTGTTATGCTAGTAATAGGATATGCCTTAAGCTTGTTCTTAAGTCTTATTTTCTTTACTGCAGGTTGAGAATGTTTCTCTCCATCGTGTTCCATGCAGTTGTTCTGGAAAGGAATGGCAAAGCTGTGCAAGGCTTTGCAACAAAAACCCCCTCTTCCTGTAAAGGCAAGACCCTGCCAAAATAAATAGGGACATCAGCAAATTGTACAGATGGTAATTTCTTTTAAACATGTGTGTATGTGTTATATATAATATGAATTTGAATATATAGTGCATATGGATGTGTGTATTTACATGCATTTGCATACGTGTCAATATTTTCAAGAATATATGTTCTGGAGCCTATATTAATCAATGCAAGCTTTCCTGGAAACTGAGCTCTCAGCACAGCCCAGCCTGCTCACAAGTTCAGCTTGCAGAATCCTGAGGTGGAGGTTACTGTGTTGGGATGCAAAAGCTAATTTCTTAATCATGATTAAGTTACCAAAAGCAATGCAAGCTCTCGATGCCTGGAACAGCCAGATGAAAATGGCATGGTCTGGTGATTAGAAGGTTTTAGTAGGAAATAATACTTTTCTTGTCACTGGGCTGTGCAGGCAGAACGAGCGCAGCAGCTGGAACACATATGCAGAGTGTTTACTGCAGCGACTCTTACACTTTCAGACAGAAGGAAATCCTGTGCAGGATTGGAAAGCGCAGAGAGCTGTCACCAGGGAATAGGCTGTCTGTGTGTCTCCATGAAATAAAAGCTGTGTGGACCACAGACCCTGCAGTGGGCACTTCCTGCCGCCTTCACTGCAGCAGCTCAAGATTGCTTTTTCTTTCTGCTTTTCTTTTTTTTTTTTTTTCAAATTTGCTGGAAGATATCAAATCTACCAGTATTATCAGCAGAAACACCAATGAAGCTCAGGATTTACTTTGTATCAAACTTCAAAAATCTCTTTAAGGGTGGGGGTTTTGTTGGCTTCTGTTGTTGTTATCTGGCAAAAGGAGAACCTGCAAATTTGGCTATTGCTCAGGTTGCATAGTTTAGGCTAATAAGACATCTGATATTACTTGAGGTGATTTTTTTGATTGGTGGTTTTTGAATTTTTTTTTTTTCTCAGATCTGTGTAGGTTTTTAAGTAGTATGAATGCATTTAAAGCAGTAGCAAACCCTGGCACCCAAGGGTTGCTAACACAAGGAATGTTTCATTGTTTGCTGATCTTATAGCAATGACCGGTATCTGCTAATGCATAAGAAAATGCATTCATTATCCAAATAATTTTAAAGATCCTAAATTAATGATGTGTTTATGTGACAGATTTGTGGGAGGGATTTCAAATATAATCACCATCAATCTGGCTGCAGCCAAAATAAATTTTATGAAAAGTAAAACAAACTGTTGCACAGACCAAGTAGGCCTTCAGGGGCTCACACAATAATCTGTGTTTTCTTATTTAGCTGTGTATAATATTTCTGTTCATATCTTGTCCAGATAGAATCTCAATATATATAACATTGCTGTTAAAGCTTAGAAAAGTCAACATATGCCACTATACAAAGGGGAGGAAAGAAAAACATGAAAGACAAATACATACTTAAAATGTTTCTTCCAAATGAGCAAGCCATGCCCAGGTACCTGTGTCAGACATGGTGCGATTGTAAAGGTGAGCATTAAACATAAAGGCTTTAATTCAAGGATGGTGGCTTTTCAACACGTGACTGTGTTGGGGTGTATGTTCTGGAAACCTCAGATGCTGCTGTCACCACTAATAAAATAATTGCAAGGTTCAAGCTTTTGGTGAAGTTCCTGTGTATGTTCTCTCTTTTACTGAGCGGAAACGTCAGATTTAATCAGATGCAAGGGAGAGGTGGGGCCCCAGTTTCGGAAGCACAGGAGCAGCGCTGATCCAGGGGCAGTGGCCTGTAGTCCCAGCCTGCACCATCTGCTCTGGCCTGGGCCCAGTGACACGCACTGGGTGGGGGAAGCCGTGCTGGTGTTGGCATGATGGTGCTCCAGCTTGGAAATGCTGCTTTGGGCTGAGGTGCTGAAGGCTACCGAGCACAGCAGCTGACTCCCTGTGGACATGCTCCATTAATCAGTATCATTGACAAGGAAAGGCTTAAATTCCTATTTGCACATTCCAGTAAAAATGCATCAGTAATTTTTAATTGTCTTAACACTGTTCTGCAAATATGTTTCAAGAATATTTTTGCCTCATAAAGGGCTTTTGGGTTGCCGAAGGCGTGTCACCATCTTTCATTCACAAGTTCAAATGTATTACATAGAGCTGCCAAAAAGATCTGCTTTTGCATCCTTGTCCAGCTTTCCTGCTCTTGTTATTGGTTTACAGTCAGTGCAGTGGGAGTATGTGGCTGTCATTCAAACAGATGAAAACCTTTGGCATTGAAAAGATATCAAGGGGTTCCTGTTTTTTAAAGGAAACATACCCCTTTCTACTATTGCATGATTTCTTGATCAGATAAATCCCATCTTGTGCTAACGTTTAAATTAAATGCACTGCTTTCTGACCCAACAATAACAAAAGCAAACCCACTCATTGCCAAGTACCACAAGCTCTTAAAATACATTCAGACAGTGCGATGATATTAGTAGGGAAGCAGATATCAGGTTTTGTCTGACAAAGCAAACCACACAATGGAACATGAGAAGTGCTGTGCTTACTGGCTTTAGGATAAAATGAAGGACAGAAGCCCTATCAAAAATTATACTAATAATCTAATACTGTACATTTATATGGAGACTTGGCCTGGAATTTCTCAAAGATGCTTCACAGAGAAAGACATTTTAATCTTATCTCTCCATCTAGGTGACCGAGTAAAGAGGTTAAACAATTTGAACTCCAATTTCAGAAAAAAAGCATTTTCCAAGGTGTGTTTGGCAAAGAGTCTCTGAGAAACTAGGTTGTATTGCAGCAGAAAAAAATACAACAGTAGACTGGGTAATCACTAAACTTCACCAGAATTCAGTAAATTGGACAAAGCTTCACTGTGTGCTTGCCCAATGTCTTGGGGTGACTCTATGATGTGTATCCCATATCACTGCCCTATGCCCAGAAGTTAATTCTTGTGCCTTTCTATGCCTTTAAACTGAGCCTGAGAGTTTTGAACTCTCCTGTTAAGCATCTCTACTGGCTATATTTAAGGGTATGAGGAGGTACTGGGGTGGACTTTAGATCTTACCTACTGTGGCTGTTCGTAGCAGAGTTGGGAATAAAGCTTGGCTTGCACTTTTCTTTCTTCAAGCCTGTAGTCATCATGGATAAACATACATTCACAATCCATAAAGTACTAACATGTTGATAATTCTTTCTTTTCAAAGCTAGTGGAAAAATTGTTCTGACATTATAATACAATTGATAGGAAGGCTGAGTTTCCTGCCTTATGTGTTACTATTCGTGTATATATATATATATATATATATATATATATATATATATAGATGTAGATGTAGATCATACATGCTCTGAGAGGGATGATAACTGAGTTCTATGTTTTAACCAAAAGAATGAACTGTGGAAACAATAACATTCCAGCTCTGGTAGAAGCATGGTGGTTTCCAACAGCAAAGCTCAGCTGCATCAGCAGTTTCTCTGGCCATATCTATCAGATATGTATCACCAGACCTTAGCACATAGTCTTAGACCTTAGCACAGAGAGCCTTCTAATGAAAGGCAAACTAGTCTTGACTTCTGTGTTAAATTTGTAAGGTTATGCAATACTACGTATTTTGGACATCCATAACTGTCTGCTTCCTTTAGCCTTTGTTGTAGGCTTATTGATAATAATTATTTTATAATCCTACTTAAAAAAAAACAAAAAAGGAGCTTGAGTATTGGTACATTCTCGGTAATCGCACACTCATGATAGGTCTTGAACCAAACTTCTGGAAGAATCACAGACATCTTAAATACCAAGGAATGGTTGGTTCAGCTTTGGTTGGTGGTGTGAAGGACATTGGTAAATAGAGTAAGCTTATTTGTATACTAGAAAGCCATCTAGCCCAGGAGGTTTATTCCTTATTGAGGAGTTAAGGAATTCTTTGTACAGAAGCCAATCTCCTTCTCAAAGTGTTAAGCTCGTGTGCCTGATATTTTCCATGCATTATCAAGCTGTTGTCTTCAACTGTTTTGATGAAAAACTGCAGTAAGTATGCTCCTGGGAGTGTCAAGGATTCAGTCAAGACAGTAAAACCTGGATGCCTAAATAGTTATCGTGGAAACAGACTCTAGAATTAATTTCACTCCTGGTATAACTGCAACTGTGACCTGATAAAGGAAATAGAAAGCTTTGTGGGAAATTTGTCCTTGTGCCTTGCTTGAGTTCTTTCTGTTAATGAGTGAGCTTAAGTGCTACTGCTGTTATGTAAATAGGAATTAAAACACAGGTTGTGTAAATACATTGCATTTGAAAATTTGTGTGAATTTGATTCACTGTCAGTGATTAAATGGCCTCACTGCTTGATGCCCACCAGCTGTGCACACACCCAGCCAAGGGTTTGCTTTTGAGCTATAACAAGTTAAAGTGTGTAATATTATTTTGATAGTGCATAAACTCGATATTTGTGTACGTACTGCTTTTGAAACAGGCTAGAATACCAGAGGTGCTGCTGATGGAGAGTGACCCCACCTCCATAACAAGGTGCTGTGCCACAGAGGCAAAGCAGGATGTCATATGCAGTGGGATGGTGTTCTGGCCAAGAGAGTTCGGTGCACACAGTTTTTGGGGGCATCATCTGCTTGACAGTCTTTGCACACTCTAGGAAGTAACTTGTGGCACTCCTGAGCCTTGCTTTTAGGATTGATAATCTTTGGTCAAAGTGTAAATCCCAGCCATTTGCTATGTGTCCCTGGTTAAAGTTTACTAAGTGTCAACCTTGTTGCATTTCAAATGCAGGTGTCAGCTTCTATGTCAGATCCTCTATTCTTCTGTGCATCTCTTGTCAGTGATAGGTTGTTCTCAATAATAAAAGAGAACTATTTCCACCGTGCTTACTTTTGCAAGCAATGCATCTTCAGCATCCTCTTTAATTTTAAATTCAATCATGGAAGGGATTCTTCTGCCCCTGTGGATCAATTCACAGCTATTCTGTGAGTTAAAGGAAAGCATTTACCTTCTCAAAGGAGCTTTTGTGTTGGTAAATACTTTTATGGAGTAGATGGCACTTTTGGAGGATCACAGTGGAAGGCTCTGCCTAAAGGAAATCCAGCATCTTCTCTGGACCATCATCAGAGCTCTTCTTCAAACATCCATAAGGTTGATAAAAGAAAATAGGTACAGGAATACACAGCACTACTTAATAGGAGGGGAAGACACTTGTTTGATATTTGATTTTGTTGAGCTGAGATACAGATAAAAATTAGTGGCCTTTTACTTGCTTACTTTGGAATAATAATTTCTTTTTAGTTATGCCTTATGAGTAAGGAGAAAAATGTTTAAGGGAAGCTGTAAATCAGAATCTAATTAGAAAGTAATTTTATGCAGTGAATGATATACTAATCAATATGAAGTTTCAATTTTGATCTTAGAATTAATGAACTCTACCTTTTCTTCTTGGTAGATATTTAAGGCCTGCCAAAGTGTTAAATGGCAGAAGTAATTTCTTTTTTATCAGCTCAGTTACTTCTTTTTTTAGCCATTTACAATATTCTGCTTATTTTGGTGGAAATACTAGTAGTTCTTTCATTAAATTTGTTAGGAAAAAATTGCAGAACATTTTTTCATAGTCATGATTTCTGATGTATGGTTCCAGATGTAAAGAAGCTGTATTGTGTGTTCTGAGGTTTTCCTATTGAGCATTTCTGAAATTTCAGAAATGAACACTAAGTAGGTCTAAAAGATACAGTATGGGGTGCATGAGAGATGTTTTTGACACAATAGGGTCAGAGAAGTTAAAGACACGTTCTTTGTTGGCAATTTTGGCAGAAATACTGAAACACAATGTGGGAACTGCAAACCTTATGACATTCAGTAAAATGTGAAAAGCTTCATGTCTGTAATATATGACTTGATGTCATGTATATGAGTTGGTAGCTTTTGCACAATATATAATGAATCTCGCTTTTTTTGTCTGAAGTTTGAAAAGATTTTCCCAGTTTAAATAACTCATGCTTGAAGTGCAGTGTGAATTTAAAACTCCCTACTGTCTGAGTGTAAAAAAGTTCATTTCATGATGTGGCAAATAATTTAGTCTGTATTCTTACCTCAATGGCTCTGAATAAAATTGTGAACCATTTTGAGAAACCTTTGCTATCTAAATGAAGGTAGTATAAAGAGAGGCGTGTATAAAAACAGGGAACCAATTTCCCAGCTATGTCACTGGAACTTGAAGTTCTGTTATAGTCCCCCACTACTTTGCTGTGTCTTTTATTTGCTGCTCTTGTGTGGGCTGCAATAAATATAACACAACTAGACTTTTCTGCTTTTGTCAGCTGGTTTCCACTGTTGGAATGCAGCATTGTGTTTTGGGAGGCAGCACCGCCTTTTCAGAGCCATTTCAGAAAAAGGTTTGTATACCTTTTCTTTGTAGCTTTGTTCATACTATATTCAACTATATTTACACTGAGGGAAGTGGGAAGCTCCAACACACTGGGTACATTGCACTGGAGATGCCCATCTGACCAGGAGAGGGACCATCTGCATGACAGCAGGGAAGGAAAACAGCCAGGGCAGTGGAGACACCTAAAACCAGCTGTACTGGGTCCAGCCAGACTTGTGTTCTGAATAAGGCAAATCCAGAGATAATTCACCTGTAATATGTACTGTAGTGCCACTGCAGGAACATGACAGCAAAACTCAGTCTGAGACCTCAGTCAGAGGAGAGGCCATTAGTGCCACAAACTGACTGGGGCACCTGACATATGGTGAGAGGCTGAGGGAGCTGGAACTGTTCAGCCTGGAGAAGGGTCAGGGGCTCTTTTCACTGTGCCATGTGTGGGGAAGTAAAAAAGGCGGAACCAGACTCTTCTCTGTAGTGCCCAGTGAGGACAAGAAGCAATGGGCACAAGTCAAAACACAGGAAAATCCATTTAAACATAAGGAAACTCTCTTGTCCTGTGATGGTGATCAAACACTGAACACTGGAATGGCTCACACAGAGAGGCTGTGGAGTCTTCATCCTTGGAGGCCTTCAAAACTCAGCCCTGTTTAGAACAGGGGGCTGGTCTAGATGATTTCCTGAGGAAGTCCTGGAAAGTTGCATGTAGATGCGCCAGGAATTTGAGCATATGCTAATCTGGGTGCCACCAGTGCCTACAATTCTTATCTTCTTTTTTCTGTTTTTCTTCCTGGTGCTTCCATGCACAGACATACCTCTTCACTGTCCATTCATGCAGTCTTAGCATTTCTATTTCAAATATCTGCAACCCAGCAGTCTTTGCTGTACTCCCATGGACTTTCATGACTAAAGTCCGTATCCATGAGTTTAATAACCCTGGGAAAATTGCTCTTTTCTCTTATTAATTTGTCAAATTGTTTGTTGAATGTATTTGTAGTCAGAGGCTTCTTCCTTCCACAACGTTGGATGGCAATTAATTTACGATAAATCCCATGGGGGATAAGTTCTTCCTTTCATTTGCTTTATAGCTGCTGCCCAGGAGTTTGCTTTGGCATCCCCTGGGTCTTGTGTCAGGAGAAATAACAAATAATGGGCCTGTATTAACCTTTGTATTCCAGTCATGGTTTGAAGACTCTAGCATATCTTTCATCAGTCATTGCTTTTCCAAACTGAAGAAGCACAGTCCGCTTCCTCTCTTCTCTTCCAGAAGTCACTCCACCCTGCTGATCATCCTTCTTGCTTTTCTTTGTTCTTTTCCTAGCCTGCCAGATGATTCCTTTAGTAGGAACTAAAGGTGTGCACAACACAGGTGGGCTGAGGTGCTGAACCACGGCATAATATTGTGTTTGTATTTGTGTATTTTGTTTATATGTTTTCTCTATTCCTTTTCTAATAACTCCTAAAATGCCATTTTCTTCATGTGCCTTTACTGAGCACCACAGTTTTTGGCTCATCTACTCTTTCAAAGAATCTGAAGAGATTTGTTCTGCATTTCATCTCTATGCTGAAGGCACCAAGACTGACATCTCAGATTAACCCTGTATATATATATGCAACTGGGATCCCAAATTGCTTCCTTCCAAGTTGCCCAATAAGCAAGTCAGGCTTCCCGATTTGTACTTTCCTAAATTTCTTATATGCCTACTCTGAAAAGCAGTGTCATGTTTGCCATCTTCCCTTGCTATGTACTAACAGATGTTCAGACTGTAAATTGTACCAGCTAGTAGTTTGAGAATTTCACATATAAGTTTCCTTAGGACTCCTGGGCAAATGTCACCTGCTCCAGCCAATTTGTTACTGTTTTAGTGATCTATTTTAAGAACTTTTCTCCTGACTTTTCAATTTGAGACAGTTCTTCCAACTCATTCTGCTGAAAAGAAAAAATCCTCTGTTTCTCAATAATGAATCAGAGAGAAGTAGGTTTTTTTGCCTAACTGTACTTCTGCAAGTGCTCCTATTAGACTGTGATTCTCTATCAGCCCTAAGGGCTCTCTAGCAGGCTTTCTGCTTGTGATGTTTTAGAAATAGATTCTTGTTGTTGGTTTTTACTATTTCAGAAAGTTCTTTCTCAAAGTCACATTTCTCCTTTTGTACTCCGGTTTTACTTTTGACATGCCATAATTTAACTATTTCATGGTTTTCTCCATTGTGTACAAACTGCACGTTTTGAAGCACGCCTTCTTGCTTCTAATATTCCTCTTTACTCCAGTGATTAGCTATACTGTTTTTCAATCTCACTTTCTTCAAAATCTGCAGCCAGCCATGTATTTTTACCAAAACGCCTCTGTGCCACTTGTTAGTAATTTTGTTGGTTCTTTTTAATTCTTTCTTTCTAATTTACCAATTAATTGTTCCTGGTTCAGGTTTTCAGGTTTGATATCTTAAGACCTCCAAGGAGATAGACTGTGAATACATCGTGGTCAAGATTTTCAAAGGTAACATTTTGAATTTCTTCTGGGTTGATAAATTAATCAACCAACAGTTTCTCTTTTTTGGAAGTTTTCTGACCAGTTGCTTCAAGAATACAGTCACTGCAGGAAACAGCACTTGTCCATGTGTCTGAGACCATCAGATTGCCTCAGTCCTTTGTGCTTTCTGTGCCTCCTGTGGCTCTGATCTCATTCAGCATGTCTTCACTGAGAGGGTGATAGTGTTGTCATCCTGTCTTTTCCCAAGTACCAAGAGACCCTAAACCCCTTGCTGCCAGCATTTAAACCCAGACACCCTAGGTCAGCCCTTGCACTGTTAGACTTCTACCATTTGCAAGGAAAGAAGTATTTACTTGTGGTCTTCTTGTCTATTTTGCATAAATGGGACTTCATTATTTAAATGCTATTGAAAAGTCATTGTTTCCTATTAAAATTTTATTGGTATCAGACTTAAATTATATTTTTTCAAAGGACAGAGAGCTTTTATTGCTTTCCCAGGAGAGGATGAGTCATTCCAATCTTTGTGCTCTTTCCACAGCCTTTCATTTTAAAACTCCCCTGACACTCTTCTAACTTTAAGTGCCTACAGTGTGACTTTTTTTGATGTAGACAGGAGATTGTCTTTCCTCTGTAGGCCTATTTCAAAAGTGTCCTTGGTTACTAATTGTTCCTCTTTCCTAATTAGTCCCTGTTCCCTGATCAGAGAGAGAGAGCACTTAAATAAAGTGCTAATTTATAGAGCATTTGAATAATTATGCACCAGTTGCCGAGGTTAATGTACATCCTCTGTTAAACAAACATCTGTTGCAACAGTGGAGTGGAATCTGGTCTCTCCTGGAGTGGAAAAGGTTGTGCCAGAGCTCAAGTTAGAGCTATCATCCTGAATTAGTCATGTTGGTTGCAGCACAACTGGTTTGCTCAGAGATACCTCTTTTATCTCCACGGGACAATGCACTGGTTTACGTAATCACACCATGAATTCCCTAGAGAGTACATGAGTAAAGACAGATACCTAAAATGGGGTTCACAGCCACCAGTGGTGCTTGGTTCTATGAGTACTCTCCAAGCAGGAAATAATTTAGGTCCAACAATAGGAAACAAAGAAGATATTGAGGTTAGAAAATATGTTTCTCAGTAAGTAATATATGTTTAATTCAAGATTGGTAGATGATGCCTCTGTGGGACCAGGATTCTCAATTCAGAAAATTCTTCTGGGGTTTGTTACCAGCACCATCTGTTGAATATCTTAGACGTAGCAAAAGCACTTGACATGAGAGCAGGGATGTAGAAATTGAATGGCCATTTTGATTATATTTACGCTTGCAGGATATCCCAAAGGCTTACATAATAAATTATTATTGCACAGCATTACAAGAACTTCATACATGCACTGACTTCTTTTTAATGTTGACTAGTTTCCTGTGTGATGAGAAGTTTGACTGACATCACAGGTGAATCTGGAGTTAGGAATTTTCAGAGAAAGTATCCCAGGCCCATGAATGAAGACAGAACTGTGGACATCTTTCTTATTATTTGTTTAAGTATCAATTCATATTGCAGTCAGCATAGATGTGAAGATTTGGCCTGTTCTTTCAAACTCTGAATTATCTAACTCAATTTTGCATTAGTAGAAAAGACTGAAAATTGTGTATGAAACATATCTGCCATATGTTGATCCATTTGAAACTATCGATGAGGACAAAAGACACTTCCCTGGCTGAAAATGTGACTGTATGTCTTCGCCACAGGTACTGCTCCTGAAGCTAGGTACAATTCCTTCAACTTGGTATCTCACTGACTGTTCTGGTAAGTAATGAAGACTGAAAAAGATGAAAAGATTTGGGAATATAATTCATTACTCTAGGACCTACATATCCAGTAAATGTCCAACACCATCTGTAAAATATTTTTGGAGTGAATGAGCAAAATGTCACTGAACATTGCAGCAAAGGAGAAAATGAGAGTTCATTTCCAGGCTCAACCTGGCTTGCTGCTTCCTTGTAATAAGAGACCATTTCAACACAGGCAGCTTATAAATAAAGTCTTCTCATTGAATGTGGAAAATATTGCACACGTTGTGTAATGTATATGTTAAATAAAAAAGTCTCCCTTGTTGGATTGGCAGCTTGAGACTGCTCCATTAGCTCAACAGCAGAGTTGTGGGCCCCTTGGCCCCATCTCATCAACCCTAGCTTGGCTTGGGAAGTTAATTTTGAATTTGGCATGGGCACAAATTTATTTAAGGCAATGTTTGTTAGGTTCTAGCTGGTGGATGGAAAATATTGTATTTGATGCCCAAATTGTGACCTCCTGTGTAGCACTTCAGCAATGACTTAAAACTAAGAATAGGAGAAAATATAAAGTGTAGACATAGATGTGCTCCAGCATTTTCAGCTGCTATGGTCTCAGCCAGCTAAAACACTCAATAGCAGAGCCCACTAGATAAAATCCTAGTCCCACAAGTTCCTGTGTAGTTGGGCCCTAAAATTCCCTATCAGGGAAAGCACTTTGAATGGAATTTACTAAACAAAAGGGGTTAAAAGGATAAGATTTTGCTGGATCTAAGTTGCTCCAAATTAATTTTTATTTCCCCTTCAGTCAGAGTTGGCTGTCAGGTACTTTCAAGGACTTTTCTTTGAGCATGTGCAATTTTCTGTTCCCTTTTCTTAAAAAGAAATTGACGGTGTTTCTGCACTACTAGCTCTATCTACCCTTCAGCAATTTTGCCCTCTTGCCTAGCTCTTTATTTTGTAGATGACTAATATTGTCTCTCCTCATCTTTCTCACCCTCATCTTGCTTCCAGCTCTCATAAACACTGTCATTGCCTTGGTTTCTGTGGCCCACATAGCCTTTGACCAGACTAACACTGTTACAGAACCGTGATACCGTTGCTGGGGAAGCAAAGGAACTTTAATAACAAGATCCTTTTATGAGAGAAGGTAATCTTTCTGGGAAAGAACAAATAAACTTGCTCTTTGTTTTGAAATTTCTTCTGTTTATTTTCAGCTAAACCCCATATTTTTCCCAGGTTGTTAATGTTTTCAGGTGCCTTTCGTATTTTTTTGTGGTTGCTATGACCTTAACATTCATCAAAGCTGAGTAGCTAAAATTGATTCGGTTTAGACATAGCAGTAGAATGAGTCATGTCAGTAAACTTGTTCAACCATTTACTGAAGTCTGGAGCCTCATATGTGCTTGAGGTACACACGTGCTTGAGAGGAGCCTTTCTTGATGGCTGTCCTGACAAGGACATTCTTCGGGTCCCTTTCCACTTGTGACTTATTCTTGCTACCTCTAAGCCCTTGTGACTTTGCTCTGACTTGTGGTGTTTTGGCATCCACAACGACTTGGTGAAAGAGCCCAAGAGCAGAGCTTAGTTTGGCAAGCACGAAATAAGAGCAACACCCCCAAGTTACTCTTTGTGCCCTTGAAGCAGGAGTCAAGTTGGAGAAAAATAGGGGTAGCATTCAGGCAGGTAGGTCAGACAAATTAATATATTGACACTTTCTTGAAAGAAATACAAGTCATATGGGCTGTATGGGTTCCCCATGAGACACCACATTTGTTTTTTATGATGTCAGAGATAAAGATGCTGAACTTGGATTGCATCATGCATTAATCCAGCATTTGAGCCCTGTTTTTTTTAGAAAATTAAGAAAAAGACATGCTTAGAAATCACATTTATTTAGCTAAAATCCTATTAACTTGTTTCAAGGTGAAATCAGCTACAGTTCTTTGCCTTCAAACAAGCAGAAGACAACCTGGCTCATTTGAATATTATATGGCTGAAACTTTTAAAGGTTATTTATGTCTAGGCTATGGTTGCTACAAATGACTCTTGCTCAGATAGACTGTCAAAAGATTCAAGAACATAGAAAGTATTTTTGAGTACTGCAGAGGCACAGATGGGGTAGTTACAGTTGTTCTGGAAAGTATGTGTCTGAATTTCATTAATCTTAATCATTCAACCATACTTTTCTAGGAAAAAGACACTCTGCCACTGAGTGCCCAGTTTTTTTGAGCTCAGTTATCCTGTCTACATGTACAAGGAGCTGCAAACAGACTACAAGTCAGCTCTAGCAATATCTTTGATTTGGTGGTCAGCAAATCATAGGAAATGCTCTTCCACTAATCTTGCCAATACATTCCCACAAACTTTCTCCCGGTAACCACATTACTTCTGCTACCCAAATCACTGTAGTTCCTTGAGCTGCATTTCCAAGTGGCTGACTGGCGGCTGTTGAAGAATGTCTTGAATGTAGATGGGTGGGTGTCAACAATGTGACTGATTCTCGGTGGCAGAAAGTCTGTGTGCAGTGCTTGAACTTAAAGATGTGCACAAATAGGCCATGGTAAACACCAGTATGTTTGTTGGCTTTTTCTGGTGAGACTGCTATAATAGAAGCACATGGAAAACATGGCCTGCATCTTTCTGTTGAATTATAGAAACAGTTACTGGTGCTGCTTTTGAACTAAGGTGTACCTGTAAAATTGTATTCACTGGTGCTTCCAGGGAACAGGGAAGTTTTAAGTGGTTTGAAGAACATCTGAGATGCAATTTACAAGTATGCTGATATCATGAAAAATAAGGAGCCTTATGAATCTTACACATGGATCTAGTAAGTAACCTTGAACTCCCGTAGCCCTTTTAGCAGCGCTGGAATACAACAATATGTATTTTCTGAAGAAGCTTATTTTCTTGTAGTGTGTCTGTCACAAAACCAGCGTAGCTGAGCTTCTGAATACAAATAGCCAATATTAATTGCTAGACTTCAGGGCAATTCTGCTGATTTATTCAGGCTATCATCTCAGGATCTCAATCTTGAAGGAGATACCAGTGCAATCTGACGCAAAGGGAAACAGCTGAGTTTTGCACACTACAACCCAAGTATCTGTGGGGACCCACTGAAGCAATGCTGGCGGTAGTGAAACACTTTTAAAAGCAGCCTTGAACTAGTCTAGGTACTTTTCTGTGTGTGGCACATGTAAAAAAATATCTTTGTGCAGGTTCAGTAGTGTTCTTTGGCACACTGACATTTTTGTAAATTACGTCTTTTACATTTAATATTTATGTGGAATCTGTTTATATGTTAGTGTTTATGATGGGATAGCTTCAAAAGGTTTGGAATTCCAGATTCAGCTAAGCATTTAAAAGGTCAGAGGCTTGTCCAAGGCTTATCCAACCTCTCAAGTATGAAAACCCAGAGTGGAAACAGTCTGATGGGAATAACATATTGCCATCAAATGGAGCCTGTCTTATAACCCCTTTTGTTCCTTTTTTTCCTCACCTCCATTTCCTCATTTCTGTGCCATTTCTGAAGTAGGATCATCCCTTAGACCAGGCATTAATGCCCTCTTAAGTCATACATTTCCTAAGGACTGATTACTTCAACAAATCCCACAGATGCCAAATCAGGTCTGCTGTACTCAAGTTTTTACCTTGCTACCCGGGACTGTTTTATATCTGCTGCATTATGTGATTTTTGTGCTGTTTTATTATTTTTTACATAAACTTTTGATTGAAAGAATGCATCTTATTCCTGGAGTGAAAAGCCAATAAGGCTGGTGGCTCCTGCATCCAGCAGAGCGTTTTTGTAGTTCTGTAGAGGCTGCATAGGAAATTGTGTCTCTTGTCCAAGAAAGTTTGCCCTTACTGTAGGCAACTCAATCATCCCTCTGGGAACACACTGGGAAAGCACTCTTCGCTCTCCAGCATTATTTTGATGTGGATGTGAGAAGGAGCAAAAGAACAAAATGAAATAAAAATCTTAAAATATTTCTTTTCTCAGGCTATCTGTTTGGGTTTTTCTGGTATTTTCTGCTTATAGTTAAGGCAGAAATAATGGCAAGAGAAATTCCTTGTTGACATTTTGGTTCCTACACCTGGAGCCCCTTGTTACAGAGGAGAAGACAGGTCTTTAAAGTCTGAGTTAAATTCAATTCAGGATTTATACAAGTTTTGGATTACTTTGGAATCCAGATAATCCAGATCTGAATACACTCAGTCTTTGGTGAATTTGCATTTTCTCTTTAAAATCCAAATTATTGGCAATTTTTTCGCCTCATTAAAAAAAAAAGGCTGATACAAAATGCCTCAGAACAACAAAGCATTTAAAACCTGATTTGGCATTTTACTATCTGAAATTCTGTCCCAGAAAGTAGTGGTGCCATGTGGGATGGGAGTGCTCTGTCTGTTCTTCTCTCTGATGGGGCAAAACAACCTCTTCCCTGCTCTCCTCTTGCTCGCTCTGCTTTGTTTCTTCTTCTTTGATGGGTAGGTTTCTAATGCTGATTATTTTCTAGTTGATTTTGTTTTGTTCTAATTGTTCTTTTCATCACCTCAAAACCCCATGATGTGCAGGGCCAGCAAAGAAGGCAGAGGGAGATTCTTTTTCTCTGAAACTATGGGCACAATGAGAAAACAGTACCCAAATGGAAACAACCACCACGTCTATTTTCTTTACTGAAATGCCTTATTCTATGAGAGCATATAAAAAGCAGATTGCCACAAGTTTCATGAATTAGTTCTCACAGAAAGTGTAAACAATTGGGAAAATTGTTCCTCTGCTGGTATTTGTTTTTCTCTTTCTGTCTAAGTGGTAGCCTCAAGCCTATGTGAATTACCATGACAGAGAAGGCCTGCCAAGCTCTTTTTCTGAATAGTATTAAAATGTCTCTGGAATCCGCTCTGTGTGAGGAAGGCACAGACAGCAACTTTCCTCTAACTCTCACAAATTAGTTTGGTAAATAAAATGTGTGACTGCAAAAGGGTGGAGGGGGGGAGGAAGGAAAAGGGGATGTGGCCATCAGTGACACTAATTTAAAGAATGGACAGACACCAAAGAGTCCATGGTCAGCCACAAATGATATCATATTTTAAAAAGTTTACTTCACTAGAATATTTGTGACAGAACATAATATTTGTGGTATGCTGCCCAAAGAATGCATATTTTAAAAATATATACCAAGTAATAGGAAATTTGTGGCCTTTTATTTTATAAACCTCTTTTCTGTTTTAGACTCAGTGGGTCAGAAACTCACTACTGTAAACTACACAGATTCATTGACTTCTAATTTATAACAACTGGAAAGATGGTCTAGGAAGAGTCTAAGCAGGGTTTGAAAGCCTTACTTCTGTCTACAGTGGTTTTCATCTTCCTATACAGGACAAATAACAAAACTGTATCTGAAATATGGAATGAACTGTGCTAGTGGGCATGAGGTTGACCTAAGCCAATATACTTCCTTACACATGTATGCTCTGGAAAGGCTGTTTTCAAAGGGCTTGGGGGTTTTTTGGTTGGTTTTTTTTTTTGAGGCAGAGGTGAGAAATCATTTTGGAGGTTATAGTGGTGTTTCCAGATACAACAGTCCCTGCTTTAGCCTTAGGTGGGGGAGTTTTCCATTTCCCTTTCAGCTTATATTAAATTACTTTGCTTTCTTGTCATAGGCATAATCCTTTGATGAGAAAACCTTGATGGCGTTTCAGAAGAGGAAGAAAGCCCGCCTCTGCAGGGTCACCAGAGACTGGCTATTACTAATTGATTCTACATGGAGAGCACGCAGTGGTGACAGCCATCAGTCTGAAACAGTGAGACTGAAAGAGTTTTTGACCTTCTTTGAAGTGCTGTGTGCAGGAGCTCTTGGAAACGTACAAAGTTTCTCTTTGCCTGCTGAGGTGTTCTGTGGCACAGGTTGTGTCAGGGTGATTTGTTCTGTGCGTGTTGGGAAGGATAAGGATGGAGGGATGACCTTGGCGGGGACAACCTTTGGGTGTAGCACGAAACTCACTGCTTAGGTGGAGGGGAGCTGGTGAGAAAAATCTTGACCCTAAGATTTTTCTCAGTTTTAGAGCAATCCATGCAATGGCCTTGAGATGCCCTTTGATTTCGCTTAGAAATCTGTCCAGTGGAACAATTGGCTGCAAGTGCAAAATCATCATTTGTCTTGCCTGGTGCTGATAGGTGAGATTCCCAATGGGAATGGAGCTATGCTCTTGCTAATTCAGCCTGTGTCCCAGGCATGGGCAGTGAAGAGGTGGTGGGAGAAGAGCAATTTCTGGCACAGTGAACAGCACAGATCCAGAGGAGGTGACCACACCAGCAAGGCTCTCGGGCAGGTGCTCTCCGGTGCCAGCAGCCTCCAAGCAGCCAGTGCACTGCAGAGGTTGCCCCAGGTCTCAGTAGATGTAATCCAGACTGCATCCTGCTCTCCCAAACCAGCTCCAACTCTCTCTGCTGGCACTTGCAAGTAGGTTCTCAGCTCTCCTCTTCTGCAGCTGTGACAGGAAAGGTTTCCCAGCCTGGTACAGAGTATGCAGCATCCTTTTGTTCTGCTCCTGTCCTCTTTGTTTTGCAAAGTGGAGGGAAGAAAATTCTGATTTTTTTACAAGGCAGTGAAATCATCCTTTTCTGGGTAAAATATTGCCAGCCTACCTGCTGTCTGCTGCAGCCTGGTGCAGTACAGCAGCAATGTGTTTGCCCTTGAGCAGTATTTTTGCAGTGTGGGCACTGTCCATGGCAGCAGACGAAACCTACACATGGCGCAGAAAGTTGTACTCCATCTTTCCTGCTCTTCTTTGAGTGATCTAGCCGTGCACCCCCAGCAATGCCCACACAGGGATGCAGAAGGCTGGGGAGGGACGAGCATCCTGCTGCTCCAGTGGGCCTGTTTGCTGGTGTAATCCAGTGTGCTGTGACAGCCCTTTGCTGGGCTAGTAGAGAAAATAAATGCTTTTCAGAAATTGCTGCTGATCCAAGAGATGAAACTGAGAAGCTGATAATAATGAGCGGTTATGAAAGGCATATGATGGTAATGCAGTACCTTGGCAGCCTCCTCTGAAAAGAAAACAGGACATTCCTGGCACACCAGGTAACACTTTACTTTAGAGTTCCTACCACAAAAGGCTGATTAACTTCTAAAACACAAACAAAACCCCCGGCCCCCATTGTGAAGACCAGATAGCAAAAATTCAGATATCCTGTACAAGTTAAGGGGGGCTCCTGAAAGTAGGAAGAGTGATATGTTTAATGGGGTCTGACCTTTAGCTTTGGGGTTGCATTTGTTCATTATACATTAATTATTTCATATAGTTAATCTCGAATGAAGCTATAAATGTCATACTTGTCTCCATATGACCTAGCCACATATTTACAGAGAAATGTCATTGAATGTTGGGAGACTTATAAAATGGAATGAAACTATGGTTGAAAATTATATTTGTGAGGAAGGAATAACTGATTGGACTTAACAGTCTTGCATGATTTCAAAATCTAGATTTGAGCCTGTGTATAAAAAACATTTGTCTTGGACTCATTTCAAGTAGATTTTTGTTTCTTATGAATGGCATGATTTAGAAGTTCTTTCCCAATCACCAAACTTGAAATTAACCACAGCACTCACATCTCAGAGTTTCAGAGTTCAACTGAAAGGTGTTTTCAACAGCAGTATTTAAAATTATCCTGGTTTGGTGATTGCCTCTTCTGAGCTTTATTAAGAAGAGCACAGGCTGTGGTAGCTGTGTTATGGATGGAGTAGGTCAACACCCAAGGTTTTCAATGAATAGGAAATTTTGATGTTTTGTGGTTTGATCTTCTGAAAATAAGTGCGACAAGTAAGTTAGTAAATAAACTTAGCAAGAATGAAGATTAATTATTTTTATTCCTATTAGTATTTTTATTTGACTACTCCACCAAAAAATCCAATCATTTACACAGCTCTAATTCTGATGATGTGAGATTTCTTTGACAAAAGTATTTGCTTTTTATTTATTTATGTTAGTAAAAAACCTAAAATGCCTTGCGTGAAAGGGAAAATATTTAGATTGAAATTGAAGTTCTCTGCTACCCTGTAGGAATGAGAGTTGCCTCTGTGGGTAGGCTCTGCAGCCAGATGGCATTCAACATACTCTAAAGCCAGAGCTTTTCCAGAGAGCCCCTCTGAAAAAGAGGAAGCTCTTGTACAACAACTTGTCAGGTGAAGATCCACAAGTATTAAGGAATTCTATTTCCACTGTGTGTTAGACTTTTCTTGACTATTGAGATAGTTTCTGAAATATTTAGGCTTTTTTCTAAAACAACTGTTTTGGAAAGATAACATTTTTTTCTTACAAGCTGCAAGGGAAATATTCCAACATTCTGTTTGAATTATTTGCAGTTAAGTAGGATAAGACAACATGATGTTTTTGATAAACCCATAAAATATGTTACTAGTAAAGATGGGTATCTCAGGAGTAAAATGTAGAAATTGGCACATGTAACGATCTGTCTCAGCTAATCAAGTGTAGTTTTAAACAATACATTTTGCTTCCTTAATTTTTCCATGATGGAAAGCAATTACTCTTCAGTGTAAATGAGAATGCACTTTATATTGCTACCTCCATCTATTCAAGTGTGTTTGACTTATGCTTCTGAAAATAACCCCATTTCAAAAATTCAGTAGTAATTTTTGAGAGCAGGTTAAAGTTCCACAGTCTTTTCAGAGCATCTGCAACCAGTTCAGTACAAACTAGGTTTCCCTTTTGAGGTTCATCTATTATAGCATTTATATGTGATGACATCATTACACCTGGTTTCTCCATGGTGTCAATTAAAGAAGTTTCTCTGACTCTGGAGAGCCTTTGCCTTTCGGAGCTTGCCGACTACCAGGAATTGGTTATCCTTCCCTAGTGGATGGCTAAGTGAACAATACCATGCTCCAGGAAGGTATCATTCAACCTTCAGTCTTGTGGTGAGCTTCCTGGTCCAGCCTGTCCCATGCAAATACAGGAGATGGGATCTCACCACATCCTCTGATATGTTTGGATGTGTGCTTCAGGCAGGCTGGGGAGCGATGAGGAACTCACCACCCCACCCGGCAAGGTGGGAGCTGTCACTGAGCAAAGGGCTGGGATGGGCAATACCTGGGAGATCTGCCTTTTTCTCCTCAGCTCCTCTCATTCTATATCTTTGTGCTTTGTTTTGCAACCTCCTGGGAAATTAGGCAGAGGGAAGAAGGCTGATAAAACACCCCCTTAAAAACTCCCTGTATTTCATAATGGTTTTATTGCTGTTGGGGGCTTTGACATGAGGGACATGTCATTCTCTGTCTTTTTTCTGCAGGAGATATGAACAAACCACTGACAAAACTTTAAAAAAATATTTTTATTGGCCTAATTTTATGAATGATTATGTTGCTGTGGCATGCTTCCTTGTGCTCCCACTGGAAAATTAGAGAGAAATCAGTATTTTTGAGTGTTTCCGCTGGAAATAGAGCATAGGATACTGCCTGTGACCTGAAAATTGTCTGTCTTGGGACTCCAGATATCTTTGCATTTACTTAAATCTATAAAGCATGGCAAAGCCTGGAGAACTATTGATGTAGCTCCTGGTTTGGGAGACGGGTGCCTGGTAGTTTTTTTTTCAGAATGGGGAAACTGCTATTTTCACCCCTAAAAGCTGAATCCCTGAGTAAATCCAACTGCAGCAGCCTACAAAGGGATTACAGAGGGGGAGATGCTGAAGCTAGGGCTCTGGCCTTCATTCCTTTGGTTGAATTCTGCTCTGTCGCTTCCTGAAGTCCAGCCTGGGCCTGGCTATATCTTCTTCCATTTCTGATTCACTGATTTAATTCACACGGGCTTTCGGCTCCCCAGCAAATGCCTGCTGATATTAATGAAAATCCTCCCCTTGACTCAAAGGGACTTTGTGTCAGTCTTCTGAGATACATGGACTAAAATGATTCCTGACGCCTTTAGGAGAAAGTGTGTTGGAGGGAAAGATTTTCCCATCCCACCTGCCTAGCCTTGGCAACTTGATTTTCTGTGGTGCTCAAAAGAAAAGAGCCTTTGGACATATCTTGCTGTCTCTGTTAGAAGCATTTTTGCCATCTTGGAGTCATCACCTTTTTTATATCCCAGAGGAACCCACAGAGAACTTCTGTCAATTCTTGTGTTATAAATTGTGTTTGATTATGAGCTGCAGTTTGAAAATGGAACCCAATCTTATAATGTAGAAGTTTTCACTAAGCAATTGTCAAAACCCAGAGCTGTAGATAATTTCACAGTAAGTAAACTTTCCTGAACATTCATTGTCAATACCATAACATTATTTCAATGATACTGGCTGGACTGTAACATATGCTTCCTCTCCTAAGATATTAATCACCAATACACCACAGAAAAAAAAATGGCATATTTTTGTGCTGTATCTATTAATTTAGACTGACTTTCTTAACAATGTTTTTTATTAAGGATTTTCAAATGGTCAGTACCTGGTCTCTCATTCTTTGCACATATTTTTGAAACCATTTGAAAAAAACCTTCAAGGTGTGTGCCCAAAGCCTCATTTGTACATGTGATTGACAGTGAAATAACCCAGAATGGCAAGTTTCACTCTAGATTTTTTAGTAAAGCAAGAAAAGTACAAAGACCAGGCTAATTTGCAGATCTGAGCACTTAAACCTCCTTAATGCTGTACAAGTCTTACTTTACCCAA
Source organism: Corvus hawaiiensis (assembly GCF_020740725.1). Classification (NCBI taxonomy): domain Eukaryota; kingdom Metazoa; phylum Chordata; class Aves; order Passeriformes; family Corvidae; genus Corvus; species Corvus hawaiiensis. Next base: position 91,478,103 of record NC_063215.1, read on the forward strand.
ATCTCAACTGACATGCTTTTGATTTCTACCTGTAGGCTACCAACAGTTTCTTAGGGTAAAAACTAGCAAGTCAGTTCTGCTCTAGTCACTTCCATGAAGCCAGAGGCATTTGTACCTGTGAATGGAGGGGAAAGACTGAACTAGAGTTAAGAATCTGGGAATGGAGTCAACTGCACTGACAATGAATTTATAAGTTCTGTTGTGAGCTTCAGCCCAGTAATTACACTGGCTCATTGCTCCCTTGTAAAATCTCAAAGAGCAGAACTCCCAAGCTCTGTCAGTCACACTCCCACATCTCTTCTGCATAAAGCAATAATCCTTTTACAGAACTTTGATTTTAGGAGGATGGCCTTGCTCCTCCTTGTCCTGCTATCTGGCATAGGCACGTGGGGTCTCTGGCTGCAATAAACTGTGGGAAATGCTCCTGTCAGACCTCAGCTGACATCTCTGGGGAGTGAGTTTCTATCCTCCCCCATCTCTCCCTGACATTTGTTTAGTTTGGGGATCACCCCAATAGACTCAGTGGTGTCTAAGAGGGGTTTACCTCCACTTCCTCTGAGCTGTGACCTCAGGGTGATGGGGACAGTGGGACTCTGTATGGCACAGCTGGTATTCCCTCCAAGAGCCCCTCAGAGCAGCCACCCATGGTTGTTGCTCTGTGTTGGGTCTGCCCCTTTCTGGAGACAATCTCCAGGTGGGGAGAGGAGGGAAGTGGAAGAACACTAGGACTACATCATCTCCTTTGGCTTGGAATTATGTTTTGTAGTCTCAGATCTCCAAAGCTCCTCAGCTTCCTTCCAGATGCAGGCCTCTGTCCCTTGTGTGCTGGCCTATATGGAGAGATGACCTGATGACAGCAGCCAAAATGAACCAGCATAGACCCTGAGCCCCAACCCAGCCACACACCACCTCTGCCCAGTGGGCTGGGATTGCTTGCACTGATCTCAGCTTCAGAGTTCTTGTTCTCTTTTAGCAGCAACAAAAAAATGCAGGAAGCATTCACAATTGCCCATCTCTTGCCCATTATCATGCCTGTGTTTTTGCAAAGCACAAAGCCAAACCAAGGCTGTTGAAACTGCTCGTTACATCCGTCTGTGCCACATTGCACGGCAGCTGCAGTATTCCTGGTGAAGTGATTAAGTGGCTTTTGGAGCTTGGTAATGCAATGCAGATACTTGGACCTCCAGGTTGTTTGTTCAAGTAGTTTTGGTCAGTGGTAACCAGAAGTTAGTGATTAACAGACATTATTGTCCACTTAGAACAAATAGGCAGTCACAGCTCCATTCCCAATGATTCAGCTGTCTCATCTGAAAAGCTCGCTTCTTCAAGCAAGTGGTACTCTTGTGCCTCTGCCAGTAGAGCCTTAAGATAGCTGGGGGCCACGTGTTATTTATTTGTTTGTTTGTTTACTATTTTGGTTGTGCCATGGAGCAGTATTCCCCAGAAATATATATGAACTTAAATAGACTGCACAGAATGAAGTAGAGTTTTGTTTTCAAATGAATGCAACAAATCACATCCAAAATTTCTATTGTTTGATTTTAGGGCCCATTTATGATTAGAGTTTTCACCAAGGAGTGTCCTCAAGCAGTCTGAGGCAAGCAAAGCTGCTGAAATGGGGAACGGACTGTTGAACTGCCTTTCCAGGTTTGGCCCATAAAAAACTTCCAGAAGGTGAAGCAGGGATGAGCCCTAAATCAGGAAGAGGTATTTTGTGGGACTGGTACTGATGGGCTTCCAGTGCTTGGATGTACCACACTACAGGGAGGAGAGGGTACAGAAGCAGGGGTGGGTTGGCCTCAGCACAGAGACCACACCAGGGTCTTAGGCTTATGCAGGCTTAGGGCTGGGAGTCAGTCTAGGAGGCTTCCTGTAGAAACAAGTGGTGGGTTTGTGATTTAGAGTGACTTTAAAGTCATCCCCTGCTCTAAATGTGCCCCATGTCTTTCAGTATCTAAGTATTTTTGAAAAATCTGAGCACCATTAATTTCCTCACTGAGTTTGCTATGCTAAGGATTGGTAGATGCTTGAGAGTTATCAAAAGTCACCAGTGCTAAGGGGTCCATGGCTAGGCTGACTTTGCCAAAACCAAGTCTTTCAGTCACAAATAAAGTCTATTCTGATCAGGGCTGATCTAGACTGACAGAACAATGCTGAGCTTTACCATTCTGCAGATACACAGAGACTGGCAGGTTTAAAGCTGTCAGTGCAACTCTTCTAGTCAATAAAAAATTTATGCAAAAGTTTTAGAATGAGGAAAATAATAAAATAAGCATTAACAATTTGATTCTAGGTGGTTAAGATGCCATTATCTTTCAGCCAGCTACATCTGGGATATTATGTTGTAGGACCCACTCCCCCTGAAATATATTGAAATGCTAGCCAAAGCTCAGAAAATGGTGTTACAATTAATCACAGGGAGGAGAGACAAGACAACTATAGACAGTTAAGTGCAAATAACAAAAAAAGGACAAACTTCATGGACAGAGGAAAAGGATTTAATCAGTGAGAAGTGAAGTTAAAAAAAAAACAAACAAAGGCATTTTAGGCTGAGCAGCAGAATATTACAGAAAGAACTTTAAGAGATAAAGTGCTGTAAGGAATAAAGTTGGACTCAAACATAACTGCAGATTTTAGTAGCTTTTTCTCCTTTTTATTCACTGATTTGCATCAAATATCCAACACAGTAATAGCAGTAGCTACTTCTCTTGAAAGTCAGAGATGAAATAGTGATGGATTTTCAAACTGCAAAATATTGAAGCCTGTCAAACAGACTAGACGAATGTCCCCTTACACAACCTGAATAGAATTTCATGGGCCTCTAATAAACTAACAGGAGCATAGGTACAAATCTGGGACAAGGTAAATCTTGCACTGGAAAACCACACATCGCTGTGTTTCAACAGCTGATGAATATAAAATGTAACAATCTGGAATCCAGGTGTTAGGAGCAAGAGGAGAGGGATGAGTGATTGGCTCTGTGCATTTAGAAGCTCGGGGATCTCAGTCTGTATTCACCAGAGATGGTCCTAGGGCTGAGATCACCAATCTAATTTCACTTGTCTCGGCATCAGTCTGGAAGGAAGTATGGTCCCTAATGGAAAGACCACTGCTTTATTTAGTAAGCCGTGTAATCCTCTTGTGTAACATGAGCAATAATATCACATTACATACACTGTAACTAACAAATTACCAAGATTGATATTGCAAATCCGTAGAGAGAATGACAATTTACTACCCCCCTGTAAAGCATTTGTATAATCCAAGCTACAATTCCTAGCACAGAAGCAGAAAATAACATCATTAGGCAATTATTGCAAACATAGTTTTCATTTCTGCAGAGGTTGTTCTTTTTTAACCTAGTTTCTCTGTCACAATTTAGCCAAAGACCACTAATAAATGCAGACAGTCTCTCAGAAAAACTGACGTGTTAACTTGCTATACAGCTGCTAGGAAGAAAAAAACTATGTGATTTCCAATACGCAATTTAATCTTAACACACACATATTTTAAATGGGCAATAATGCCTCATGGCCTAGAAGAGGGATGAAAAAAACCCAAGTATATTACCTGTTCTGTATTAAAAAGGGTTGTGTCTCTGTCTCATAGGGTAGAGAGATGATTCAAGTTTTATATTTTTTCTATTTGTAGGGTAAAAACTGATTTTACTACAACAGTGTTTGGGAATATATGCTCTAGTAGGTGTTTGAATTCCCAGCTGGGCCCAAAATCAAGATCAAACCAGAACACACTGTGGGTAAGAGAAGAAATATTAGCAACCAGAACAAATCTTTTAAACAGAGATGTGTGCAAGTGTGTGGGCAGTTTCACAGCCCTTGGACTGCCACAACCCAGCCCTTAACTGTGTCACCTACCAGCAGTGTTTGCAACAAGAAAATGTGTGCTGCTGAGTAGGAATCAACCCAAGGCACCACGCTGCTTCCTTTGACTCTTCAATTCCCTTCTCTCTCCTCCCTCACAGGCATCAAAGTCGATCTCTGTACATTTGGAGTTAAAACATCCCAAAGCTGAGCACTCCAAAAATAGTTTAGGGTATTTGGACAGTTAAATGTATAGGCAGGTCAATAGAACCACAGGATGCCTTGCCTGGATTGTCCCTTCTGTTTCAGACAAACCTACGCTGAGGTCACTGGCTGTGCCCACTCCTTGTCCAGCAGCTCTGTGTGTTGTCAGCCAAGGCAGGTGGTAGGAATAACTCTACATTTCTGCAGGAGACAGTGGATCTTTGGGATAAAAATGTACAAATTTAACTTAGTCTTTTATTATGAAAATCAGTGACCCATCTTAATTTTTTCTCAGTAATAATTTTGCAGGTACACTGGTAAGGATAAACTCAGATGCTATTTAAATTAATATAAGAGTTACATATTCTTTTTTGATAGTAGACTAAAACATCTTAAATCAGTAATTTTGTCCATGGTTAAATTCTAATTTTTTCCTTTGTCTCTGGCTAAGGGACAGCTCCTCAGCACAATTCAGTGACAGCCCTCGAACAGGCCTGTATGGGAGAATGACCTATTTCAGAAGAATGAATGCTGGAGAATAGAAATGTGGCATTTGTTTCTGACCACTGAACTCAAGCTAATTAATTTACCTCTCTGTGTCTTGTTTCTTTCCCCATCCTTTTTCTTTTAAAATTTTCATTCTTTAGGTTATGGGATTCTGTCTTGCTAGGCATTAAGATGGCAATAGTTTCTCACGTCTAAGAATAAAATGCATGTAGGAGTAAATCCCAATGCTACTGCAGCCAAATTCCCAGTGGTATAGGAAGCCACTCTCTTTTCCCCTCTCCCTCTCCTCTTTGATTTTTAGCTGCTACAAACACCTCTCCTGTACCTACATCTCAGCATGGAGGAAGCAAGTGTCTTCTTGCAAGACACTATATTTTCTAATCCTGCACTTGGTCTTCTGGAATTACTGAAATGGGTAAAAGTTTACAAACCTCAAGTGAGACATATTTAGTATGAAAAAAAAAAGAAGAAATTACTCTTAATAGAACTGTGTAAAAGTTCAGGCAGAAAGTACTGATTTGACAAGTCAGACCTGTGTGTGAATGTGCTGTCTAACACCATCCTAGCAACATTGTCACTCCTGTCACTGATAATATAACCAGGGACAAGATCTGGAGAGGTAAGGCACATATTTCCTGGGTCTCTTGGCTTAGGTAGTTTGTCAGCAGCTGTGTGATCCTGTTAAACTGAGATGCAAAATAGAGTTGTTTTCAAAATTCATTGCCAATGGCGGTGACAGATGCTTTTTGGAATGACACCCAGTGAGCTGTGAAACTCATGTAGTCAAGTACTTGTCCACTTGTCCCTACTTCATGTGCTATGGGAATATGTTTACACTCATGCTGTGTCAATTTTTTTGGTTTTTTTACTTATCTGGATGAGGTATTTTACAGATGGAGAGCTGCACACATTGCAGAAGGTGGTAGGTTGGAGTGGGCAGCTCTCCCTTGTTTTGTCTGGGGAATTCTCCAAGGTGAGCTGTTTGTAGGGCACAGTGGATTTAGGTATTAAATTTATTTTGTCAGACACTAGAGAGGTAAACATAATGGAGCTGTCATCTCTGCCCTGGATCTCAAGACAGGCTGAAGTGATCATTTTAACCACACACAAGTCGAAGCTGAGGATGCAGATACTTCTCCACAGTTTGGTTTGTCTTCCACATCCCCTGTTGGTGGGGCACCCACCACTTCTGGCTGAAGTCTGTGCCCTGAGATGATTCTGGCAATGCTCACATCTCTGATGCAGACTGGGCAGCTGCTCTTATTTACCCTTGGGGTTTGTGTGAAGGCACAGGCAATTGTGGGTGGTGTCTGCAGTGAATCAGCATCCCAATACTCCATCTTCCTTGTAGCATTTTCTCTGAATGCTGACAGAGGAAATATTTTTCCTAACATGGTAATCCTTCCCATTTTTCTACTCTACATTAAGAATTATTATGGCTATTGTGTCTTGCTCCTTAATGCATCAAGGGAAAATAGATCATTTTTCTTTGGACTGAAGAATTAGATCCTAAGGTGTCCCATTACTTTAGACACGTGCACGTTGCATATTTGCTTGTGCTCGGTATCTTTTTATTATACCATGTTTCCTCTGAGGCTCTGAAAAAGTCTTTGCAACTTTTCTTCTCTGGATTTTCTCATTCTATATTGCTTCTCACATTACATTAAGAAGAAAAAAATAACATCATAGGGCAGAGGTAAGTGGAGTTGTAGAACAGGGAATGTCAGTACACGAAAAGGTGTGCTCTACTTCAGTGTACTTTGAGTTACTGTAATGACTCTCGATACAGGGCTTACTTTTCACTGGTGTGTCTTGAATAAGGATTGAACTCGGACTGTAGTACCACAGGGAGTACCCAAATTTAGGATAACAGAGGCTGCTTTTCCTGTAAATCTGGGATAACTCCTATTCCAAATCCCTTTTGAGCTGACAGAGATAAAAGATAGTCCAGGGAGCCTAGTGCAGCCTCAGACTTTTCTGTAGACTTCCAGATCTGGGAAAAACATAGAATCTCATTTTACCTTCTTTTTCCTTCATCTAAATGAATGGAAATGAGATTTCACTACTTCAGATGTGCACCATAAGTTTTTTTGAGGAGTTCAGATATTAGGAATAAAAAATTTGTAAATCCCTAAAACAGGCAGATGTTTGTGCCTAAGAATATTAGGAGAGAAATACATGTAGCCTTTAAAAAGGAAAGCTCCTTTTCATTGCAGAGATGACTAACAAAAGGCTTGTCTAGACAGGAGTTTATTTGGAATGGTTCAGAAAAAGTTGAAATGGAGAGGTACTAAGTAGTTAGGGAATGGACTAAATTGTTCTGTTCCAGAAAAATTATTTTGTATTAATGGTATATGGTCCAGTTATTCTCCATCTGTCTTTCATCTCACACTTCCAGGAGACCATTCTGTAAGTTTGAAAACCCCAAATAATCCACAAAGATGAAACTTCTGCAGGTGATTATTCCCCACAGAAGGGGCATTTGTTTTGATTCTGGGTTTCTATTTTGCAGCTCTCCCTTGCAGCATCCTGTGCTACAATCTCCTTTTCAGCAGCTTTTCAAGTTAATATTCAAACAGCTCTTGGAAACTTTTATGCCAAAGTACCAAAAAAAACCCCAGAACCAAAAACCAACCAAACTCCAAGACAACTGTCACAGCAGGATGCACTCAGGGACTACCAAATGGGAGAGCTCAGCCCACCAGCCTCTCCCTTATGCTGGACCCAAGGGAAGCAGGAGGGTGGTGCTGGCAGGCAGTTTTATGGAGTGAGATGGGATGCTGCAGAAGAGCTCCAACACACAGCACATTTCCTAACCTCCAGGGAGCATCCCCTGTGGTAACCTGGCACTGGCTTTCCCTCAAGCCTCATCCTCTGCTTATCTTTTGACAGAATTCGTTTCCCCCGTCATCTCCCTTGCAAATAGATTTCAACTCAGAAACTAAACTCAGGGATGGGTTGTTTGCTACTTTTTTGTATTTTTTTTTTCCTTCCACTCTGATATATGCATTTTTGATAACCAGGCAGAAATGCACATCTAGGATTTCCCAGGTTTTGAGACTATTTTATGTGCCAGTTCTCTAGGAGAACAGGAGAGAGAAAACTTATCTGATTAACAAATGTAAACTCCAGGTACAAATAATATCGCAATTCAGGCATGCAATGTCCCCCTCTAAGTGTGCTGGGTTCTTATCTGCTCTGTACATTGTGCCCAGCTGTGTGTGAATGGACACAGTGTCTGTTTCGTTAGAGCTTTCCTAAATTCAGATGTAGAAGATGTAGAAGGGATACATTACCTCTGCTTGGAGCATCAGTGGCTCCAGCACCTTCCCTCTGCCAGGTTCTGGGGCAGGGCAAGATGGGAATATGTTGGATGTTTATTCTGGGAGAGGCAGGGCTGACAGAGTCATGCTGTCATGCTGTTTATTCCAGAATAATATTCCAGTGCGGCAGTGCAGGGTGCAGGTGAGGAGGTTTTCGTGTCCCTCTTGTTGTCGCTTCTGCTGGTGGAGAGAAGAATGCACAAGTTAAATACAGATTTTAAAAGTCAACAGAATAATCTAGAGTATTTCTCTTTATGGTAAACTTAGAAAAAAGTGAAAACAGGTGTTTTAAGGAAATGATGTAAAACAAAGGAGTGCATTTAATTGTGAATTCTGTTAATGAAAGGCAATGCTATGGAACCTGACATGATAACATTGACTAGCACAGGAAGACTTTATGTGCAGTGTTGTGGCTGTATGAAATACCTTTTTATTCTTTAATAGCATCTGTTTCCATACTTGACTAAGGCAGGAGGTGATCAAAGTCACGTGTAAGGCACTGGCTGTCTGGGATGGGGGGGGACTCCACCTCCTCCTCCCGCCCTGCACACATGAGGCACAGTCATGTTGGTGGCTTGGGCACAGGACTGTGGTGAGGAGGAATCATTTTGTTAGACTGAGCCACTCTCCTCGTAGCAAACGTGGTGTCTGCCACTAAGCTTTCTCTCTGTGCTGTGGTTTTCCCCATAGCAGCAGTGGTCTCTCTGTCTGCCATCCATCCCAGGGTGCTGCCGACCACGCACATCTCCTGCTCTAGGCTCTTCAGCTGGGTAGACTACATGAGTGTACGTCTGCAAGAAATTGTGGGTAGATATCTCAGACAGGGAAAAAAAGAGTGCTTAAATTGACAAATCAGTCCAAACCGCTAAGGTTATAACTCCTTTTTTTCTTCTTCAAGCAGAACAGTAAAACAGACCTGTTATTGGCAGCTCATTAGTAGTGAGACAGAGGCAATATGTACCATGACATCAGAGTGCTGCTTGACCCACATCTATCATTTTGTTAGAGATCCTTATTCCTGGGCCTTTCCAAATGCCTATAAGACATGCAGAGTGTAGAATTCTGTGGCATAAATAAGATACAGATTTTCTACTTTTGATGTGTTTAGCACATTTTTGTTACTTCCTTTAATACCGCAGACCTTACATTCTTTGAGCATTAGGAGAACAAAAGGCTAACATGAGCAAAAAAAAAGAGGAAAAAAAAGACGTATTCACTAAAAAGTATCATTCTGTTCACCTATTTAGCATTTAAAATCTAACCTCTTTCTTAAAGGAAGACAGAGTGAATACCACAGCTGAGTAACTTCAGATATAAAAAGTTCCTTCATTAAATCAGTTGTTCTTTAATTCATAATAGAACTTAAATAAAGAGTGACTTATAGGCAGCTGTTTCTAATATTGAGTCCCCACCACACATGAAAGGAACATTATTCTTACAGCAGCCTCTCTACCCTTGGGTGTTATCAGCCGAACATGTTTTGAACCCACCTAATGCATTTGAGGTAGCTTAGGTTTATTTTTCTTTCAATAAAATAAATGGTTTTGTAATTAAATTTCTGCACTGACTGTGCTTAATGGCTACATTGACAAGTGCTAATGTATGGGAAGAGAATGAGTTTGAAATGAAACATGCTGTTTTCCAATCTGCAAGCAATTTTGCACTGGGGCAATCAAAATCTTGTGCCAGTGAAACATTTTCATTAATCTGCTAACTTAGCGCACACTGCCCACTCAGCAGCACAAGGACACTTTTTTTAAAAAACAAAAATATCATGAAGTGAGCCGTTGTTTGAAACCATTTTGTGGTCTCTGGCAGCAGGGCCTGTGGAAATTCGCTGACTTTACACCATGAAATGTTGCAGCTGTCTCAAAAGGGACTGGCCGCTTCAATGTTTGAGTTCTTGGCAATAACTCAGCTTTCAAATCTGTCTCTTTTTTCCCCTTAGCTAAATTTATTTTTGAATAAATCTTCTCATAGAAAATTGAGAGCAGCTATTACATATTTGGACTTCATTTATGAAAACCACTTCAAGTCATCAAGAAGTGCATCAATCCAGCTCTAATGTTTACAATACTTTCATGACTGGGAAACTAAACAATACTGTATTTCCCCCATTATTTTAATTTAGGTAGCACTGCATTTAAACATGAATGTGACTTTTTAATTTTTTTTTTTTATTATTGCCGGACCTCAAAAAAAAAAGCAAAAACCCAATCCTGCAGAGATTTGCTTTTGTGTAACTTGCTGGAAGCTCCCTGCAGAATCTGGCCACTAGAGGGGTGGCTTTCCAACAGCTATGCTTTGCAGCCAGCATCCCAGCGCTCTTTTGTCGGGGAAAAGGCTTAGACAAAAGCAAGCTGAAGCTGTAACACCTTAGATAGGCATATAGCATTCCAGCTTAGAAAAAAAAATACCCAGAAGCCCAATGTATCCATGCTATATATATATATATACGTATACATATATATATATATATGTATATATGTACGTATGTATAAAATATTGGTTTAGATTGTTATAATGTGACACAGGCACAGTTATTCTCTCTCCCCGAGGAAAATGTCCTAGAAGTAACCCAGAACAAATTAACCACCAGTCAGTCTTTAACAGCATATGTTTAAGTCAGTAGATATCTAGGATCACATTGTTAAAGAGGATCACATTGTTTCCTTCACCCCATCCTATTTCATTTGGGACATATTGCTGCTCAGAATTTTAGTCCTTTTGCTATGTGCAGGATTCAGAGTAAGAACATTAAAATGCTCCTCTTTTGAACAGAGCAATGGGGAATGAAATATTGTCCTGGTGCAGACTTCTCCCATCCAGCAGGAAATTGCACCTTGGGGGATGGACCACTGTGAAACGAAACATCACCAACAAAGCATCGTGCAGTGAGAGGCACATAACAAAATGACAAGGATCAGCCGATGTTGGTGATGTTATGGCTTGTAGTAGTCATTCTCATGAGGCTGCTCCATCCAGGCTAAATAAGCAGTTTTTCTGCTGAGAGTTGTAGTTTATGTCAGAACCCATTAGCCAAGCCCTGAAGTCAGGAGAACATACAATACGGGAGCTCATTGTATCTTTCTATTTAAAGGGTGGTTATATTTAAACAGGTTCAGAGCAGCTGGCTCTTTTTTTCTTTCCTGTGTCTCCAGCATAGCATCTGCACTGTGGGATTGGGAAGTGACATGGAAAACAGATTATTGCAGCCACGTTCTCTGCACAAGGCACTAGGCAAAATCACAGTCAGAAACCTCTTTCACCCTGAAGTTTTAAGCAGAGGTGAAAAGGTCCATCCACTGGACTGTGCAATTTAAATGCAGGGCCACACACAACAGTCACTGAAGTAAACTAAGACACCACCTTTTCCTGCTTCAAGTCATCTTAGCCACCTGATGAATTCTAAGGTAATTCAAAATTAATAGCTACTGAAAGATTGACTGGTACACCAGTCAGGAAGGATGGAATGCTGATTAAATTCAGCAAAGCTCTACGGTGGAACAAACTTTTGGAGGGGATGTATAGAGGGTTGTGGAAGCAGTTTAATAATCAAAACACAGACTTCAGCAGGGATGTGGGACAGTTACCCAACAGCAAGAGAACATCCTCAGTCATCACAGTGTGTGTGCTGTGAGCACAAAGAGTACTCAGGATTGACCAAGTACCCCAGAGAAACATCTCCCTGAAGTGTTATCTGAGACCAAAGGGGATGTACATCCTCCCCTGGAGCTGCCAGAAGAAATCAGCATGCAGGAGTGCAGCAGATACATTTATCCAACAGTAAATTGTGCAGGCAGAGATATGTGAGGTGTGAAGGACGAGGACCTCAGCAGGACTGAGTGGTTGTTGCTCCAGGGGAGAGCAGGGGCAGTGAAGGCCAGAAGAGGTACCTCTACTTGGGCAGGAGACTGTGAAGGATACTAGAGGTTCTCTGCAAACTAAACTCTGTTCTCAGACAAAATGTTTCCTGTGCCTGTGGTGAGGGAAGCTTTGGTCACCCTTTTCCTACAGCTCAAGAAGAGGACTTGTGCATATCCATCTAGGTGGTGGAAATACAACAACTTTGAAGTGTCACATTTACTTTAACCCCAAATGACAGAGAACATATGAGTTGGTTTGAATATAAAAAAAAAGAATACAACACACAGAGGCAACATTACGAAGGAGTATATTCTTTACAACATAAGCCTTAACAGACACTTTTAATTCCTTTGTATATGCAATTTAGAGTTTTCATAGAAGAAATTGTTTCAATATACTCTATGAATTATCAACTAGGAGGAAAGCACAAGAGATCTACAGCAGCATTTTGAGGTGCTGCACGTTGAGATTTGTTGACAATGATATTGCCATGAAGAGACAATTAATTTTGATACACAATACATATGCAATGTCTTAGACAGAAGCAAAGGATTTTTGGCGGCAAAACATTGGTTTTATTGTACTTGATACTGAAGTGTTTGTTCTTTCAGGCTTCGTTTCCTGCATCTGAACACTGCATCTTAACCACAGTGTGAAGCATCTACAGTTACAAAGGGGATTGTCCAAAGGAAGTGCTAATTTCTAACAGTCCAGCCCTTGAACTAGTTGAAAACAAGACTTGGAAACAGTTGTCCACAAAAACTAAAGTTATCATGTAATAATGCCTGCAGGGGTTCCACAACTGCTGCATAATTTAGAACAAATTTGGCACTTCTTGAGGTAAGTCCCAGTAAAGAATATAAAGTGATCACATCTGCCAATCTACATGCCTGAGTGAGTGCTGCAGCATGCTCTGGGTTAGGTTTATGCTTTCCTTTAATGATCACAGGCTCCCACAAGAAAATTTTGTCCATCTAGTATATCCTTTGGCAAAATTTAGTTTTGTATCAGGCATGCCCATGTACCACAGCAGATGTCTTAAGTAACATTCATCCTGGGTTGGTGTCTCTCCCATGGGTGCCACAAATACCAATGAATCTTGGACTGATTTTCCAGATTTATGACATCATATTCTATCACAAAATAGAAGTTCATAACACGAAAAATGTGTTCGCTTTGATTGCAAGAAGTTTAACACTTTGGAAACTTTTATGCAGGACCTGAAGGATCAGTGGTTATGAACAGTTGTGTTTGTCATACTTTTACTCTGCATGTAATGTTATATTGTCATAATTAGGCTCTTGAAAACTCACATATGCACAAGCAGTGTGTCCTCCACCTTTGTGTTTATATTAATGTTTGAAAATAATTAGTACCTTTAGAGATTAATTCTTTGGTAACTCTTGATCCCTTCTGGTTGAAGGAAATAGTTCTCCATGTTGCAAAGAGAAACTGGAAATTTTTCCTCCATTCACATGACATCAGACTGATGCACTGATGTTAATCAAACAACAAAGTCAATTAAAGGCTTAAGCTGTAGGTTTTTACCACAGCCAGGAGAGTCCAGTGAGATGCAATGTTGTAAAAGTCACCTTGGTTTCTCACTGTAAGTTACCAGAAGCAGGCTAGCCATGTGCTTTTTAAGAAAAGTAGATACCAGCTAATTTTTCAGCCTACCTACATGTCATTATTTCATAATAATACAGTATATGGACTGGCAGAATCATAACAGTAGTGTCTCAGATAATGGCTTTGTTGATTAGATTTCAGCTCTGTACAGTGCATTTACATAGAGTATAATTTAAATTAATTTTCTCCTTTATGGCTTTTATAAATCATTATTTGATGGGTGAGTTTATCTCATATATTTTATTACCTATATGAACTCTCTCATTGACAGGTGTTGGCTTTGCAGAAGCACCTCTGCAGAAACTTATGGGCAGACTCCTCCAGGTTGTGGAGACAGCCTGGGAAAAAGCAAAGGCATTTATTCAAAATCTAGGGAACAGAAGAGTGAAATTGGCATCACAGGCTGGGGGCAAAAATTGACCTCTAGATGTTGAAAGAAGGAAGTATGGAGGGAGATTGTAAACAGCCTCAAAAATTATCACCACTGGAGAAACCCAGAGACGAATGCAAAGACAGAAAGAGTACAGCTCATTAGGACCTTAAGACAGCTTCATGTAGTCAGCCTGTTTTGGCAAAACTAGAGGAAAGGATTTTACAGTGCTCAAAATACAGAACCTGGGAGCATGGAGAAAGTGTGTAGCTGTGTGGGTGCACTGTGTAGGGCTGTACTCCAGAAAGTGTTAGACAAGTGCAGATATTAGAATAAAATAATCACTTTGCTGCCACTTTAACAGCATTTATGCTACTCATTTTGAGGTCAGGATGTACTGTTGTCAAGTTACTTTCTTTGAGGAATTTCCTGCTCTCGTGTCATGTGCCATAGCGCCGCCACTTCCGGAGAGTCCTCAGACCACAGCTCAGCAGCTGGCTCAAAGTCAGGGAGTGAGAGGGGACTCCGGGGATGGCAGCCACCAAGACCTGAGTATGCAATAGCTACAATGTCAATGAGTGTCATATTTCCAAAATGCTGTTACCCAGATACTGTGGTTCAGTAGACCAGGCAGCTGTGATTCCCTTTGACAGCAGGAAGCTGGCAGCTGAACCAGTTTCTTCCTCCATCTCCCACTCCCAGTCCTATTCTTAATGCAAAATCACTCCATTCTTTTTGGGGTATATCCTACAGAACTGTAATTCCAACCTCCTTAAAATTCAGTTTAGTTCTGGTATATGGGAACAGTGCAAATGCTATTTTGAGGAGTAGAAAGTGAATTATTCTGCAGGCTAAGGATTCTAAGGATTTCTCCTGAATATAGTTTTCCATGTATTTAGTTCTGCATTCAGCAACAATCACTCATTTAGGCTTGCCTTTAACTATTTTCTCCACTTGCTGAATTTGAATGATGACTTATTGTTATTATATATTCATGTACATTCCTCTAGTTCCCAGAGGTTGTGGTCAGGACAAAGTCCAGTACAGGCCATACTCTTGCATACAAAGGCAATCCCTTTCTGTGGGTCACAGATGCCACAGAGAGTGAGAGAGGGAGAGACACCTGGCAGAGGTAATGCCATTGCATACAGAGGTTATACATATCTTCATCTTTTTCCTGGCCGTGATAGATACATGCAATTAGTGCCAACTGTTCTAATCAGTCCCTTAAGATATCAGGACAAGCTCCTGCAGTGGCACAGTAAAGCTTTAGCTGGTAGATTCACCGTCTCTGAATTGGAGAAATCTGTTCCTTTATGTTATGGAAGAGGTTTGAGTTGTAGGGAACAAATAATTTTGAGATATAACTATAATAAAATTCACTGCTGTTCCTAGGGGAAAAAAAAAAGGGAAAACTTTTGGGTACTCACTATTCCCTTTTGATATGCATACAACACCACAGAGCCAAGACTGCTGCTCTGTCTACCCTTGGTTGTACTTCAGGTGTGGAAAAATAATACAGAGCCAAAACTTGCAGAATGTGTTGGATATTTAGAAATGTATAAAAGACATAGAAACCATCAGCACTGAAGCAGTGGGCTTGTAATATCTGAAAGTAGTTGATTTCTTTCCTCCTCTAGCAAACATTGTGCTTGCAGACAAGGGAACTTAAGGTAAAAGATTCAAGGAGAACCAAGTATAAGCATCCTTCTTCCTTACCAGTGCTATAATTAGTACAGAGCAATAGCACCATCAAGCTCCAGATGAACAATTACACCCCATGAAATACAACCAACAAATATCCCATTATAAACAGTCACATCTGCGTGGTACCACATAAGTATGCACCAGTGCCACCTAGCCAATCCCTGGCGTATGTCACTCGTAGTGCTAGGCAGACCATGAAACAGCCATTTAGCAAATCACCTCTTCTACACACTTGGGGAAATTTGTAGAGCCAATTATCTTAAAAATTATATATTTATGACGAGCTTATTGTAATCAATAAGCTGAGAAAAATCAGGAGTGAAATATATGAATTAAATGTGCTTATATTGTCCATATAAACTGTACAGAGCTAGCTGTTTATCCAATGGCCCTGTCATCATCAAAGCTATCCTGATATGATGTCCAGAGAAAGCTAGAGAATCCAGCTGTCTGTGGAAAAACTTTGACAGACACAAAAAAAATCCCATAGAAATCCAAGGACTTTCCATTGAACTAAGCCAAGTGCTAAGTTCTAAAAAAGCTATTATCTCTAACTCAGGGTACTGCATGTTCTGAGAAAGCTCAGTCTCAAAGTTACAAATACGCAGACCTCCATCCAAGAGAGAGTATTTTGTGTGTCTCAGTTTGATGGTAAAGAGAGTTCAATAAAAGAAACAGGCTTCCTAGTGCAAAACTTGTATCACCTCTAATATAATGGCCAGGGTAAAATGAACTGCAGTTAATGAGCCTTGGAGTCTCCCAAAGCAAAACCTGAGATTCGAGCAACCACAGCTTTGGGAAGGTTTGTATTTCCATCAGGACTCTGTGCTTCAGTGTCATTTCTGTACAGAATGGTGGTGCTATGGCCAGAAAGAATCACTGGGATTAGGAGAACATTTTTCTTCCTTCACCATTACTGGAAGTGTTTTAGGAGCACTAATGACATCCTCAGCCTACTGAAGATAACAGGAAGACTCCTGTGGCTTCAAAGGCACTGGGATTTAACTCTGTAGCTAATGAAAGATAAGCCTGGAGGAAAGGGGTAATATTTTAATTAAATCAATTGTCTGAAGTGGCAATTCTCATTGTCACTAGATGGTGCAGCAGAGTAGCTTTACTTTGGACCAGTAGAACTAGAACTGTAGAAAATACCATGATGGGGGTTTTTTTTGCAGGCAGAGCCCCCCATTAAATGGGTCTTTCTCTCAAAACTCTTTCTGTTTGCAGTCTGAACACAATGATCTTCTCTAACACTGTTTGAAACTGGAAGAAGATGAGTGCTGCCTGACATCACTTAGTTTTAGCTATCTATGCCCTAGCCAGACACATGCAATGCCCTATTTGTTTAGAAAAGCTGGGTGCTACAGCTGAGAGCAAGAACCTGAAATGTTACATTCATCACAGGAAAGGTTAAAGAAAGCTTGTGCAGATGATTCCTTGGGTCCACCAGACTTCATACTTGACCTGTATGGAGGGTAAAAACCAAGGATGGTTTTAAGTATTTTCTGCAGTTCTGAAAGTTTACATGGCACTAACAAGAGATGTCTTTTTCCTCCTGTTATCCTGTTTCTTCCTCTCCTCCACCACAAGTGGAATAAAAAGCAAAGGAGATGATGGAATCCAGGGAGGTGGGTTATCTAGGAATCCTACTCAAACCACTCCTTTTTCATAATATCAAAGGACAGATTTCATTTGAAGTTCTCCCAGCAGCAGTTCTGTGCCTATCAGCAATCCATTACCTGTCTAAAATCCATGGTGGAAAATTCCTAGGCTGTATTTCATTGGTGTAGCTCCTTCCACACAACAGTGGGATATTTCTGCTGCTTTGTACCAGCAGTTTCAGAGATTTAACAACAAAAACATCTTTCTGCTTTTGGGTAAAGGCCAATTCTAATACTGTAACATTTGATGTGCTCTTGATAAGGGAGACTCATCAGGACATCCAATATTGGAGTTCAGGTCTGAATCAAAAATATCAGATTGTCCTTGTTGACTTCGATTATTGCTTGGAAACTAAATTGTCTATGATGAGAGAACAAGTAACTTGGGGATTTACAATTTGTTTTATACTTTGAGCCTATCTCAACAACAGAAATACATTATGCCTTGAAAGGATAATGGTACATGTTCATTCCAGCTCTGATTCTGAGGAGAACTTCATAGGATCATTTTGGTTTTGCTTTATAATTAATGAGGAAATTGCAATTTTGAGAACAGTACAAGAACTGTGTGGCTGTGTACTGAATTAAAAATATGTGCTTTATTTTTTCCTCTAGGAAGTTTCCTGCCAGCTCTAAGACAGGATATGATTTTGGAGAGAGAGAGAGAGAAAGAAGTCAGATTCTTCTGCAGTTCATGTGGACATTATTTAAAACCCTTGAGAGAGAATAGTAAGAAACAGAAGTAGCCAAAATAAGGCTAAGTGCAAGTTCTCAAATTGCTAAGCCTTCATATATTAAAACATATTATATACCACATGTTCATTACCTTCATATGGTCTATAATTTGTTCTGTGAGTTGAACATGTCAAAAGAAGGATATAGAAACTCACTGGTGATGAGATGACTGGCAGCAGGCTTGAAGCATGACTCTCTCAGAGACCTGACATCTCAACTAAAGGGGTGGCACTTTTGAACTCTGATGACATCAGTCACAATTTGTGTCTTATTTACTACAGACTGAAAAAAAAATTAATGTCAGAAGACAATTACTCTGGAGCTCATGCCTGGGTCAGACATTCTTGTGAACTGTGTATATGTGATGGTGCAAGTGGATGTTGATGCATATTTGGGCATGCAAGGGCACATTCTTCAAGAAAAATTGTGTTTTGCTCAGAAATGCAATGCAGTTAGGTATAAATGAAGATGTTAGGGTAGCAAGCGGTTAGACTACATTTTTCTGTTTATTTTCTTGAAGGAGATAATCACATCTTGAGCAACTATTTTGAGTTCTATAAAACTATAGTAAGCCAGATTGTGCAGCAAATGAAACAAGAGAAATATTCTCAGATGACAATCCAGGCCACTATGTAAGCAATCATGTAAGCAATTAGGTAATTTTTAAGATTTTTCTCTCTCTGCCTCAGTGTGTGTATATACAAGAGTATATTTACTGTACACACATATACACATATATGTATTTATATGGGTATTCCACTTGGGGGAAAAGAGAGGGGAGCATGGAAGGGCAACTATTCAATACAATTGAATTGTATTCAACCTGAGCTGAGAGCTGAGGTGTGTATTTAGTTGTTGGAGTCTAAATAGGGAACCAAATGCATTTGGTAGAGGAAGTACAGTCCTGGCAAACCGGAGGAGAATCTGATATATTTTTAAAGGATTTTGAAAACTTGTTTTACAGACTGTTTTGTCTTCTTTTTTGATCCAGTTCTGGAGTGATAAAGTGAGAAGAGGCTGAAAAGATCTGAGGATGACTGTATGTGGGTATTTTGGTCCAAGACATTCTCCTGTGTCCTCTTGAGATGTGAAGAAGAGGTTTGGGAAGGCAGCGTGAGGAGTAAGGGATATGCTAAGCTGCATATCGGCTGTGTTGCAAGTGTCCAATTTAGATTTGTGCTTGAGGGCTCATTCTGATATCACTGTGCTCCAGATAATATTGTGGAATTTCTCTGTTATCAGAGACTAGGGAGATGATGCATATCAAAATGGAAAATTAGTATAGTCATTCATATAATTAAATCCACTAATCCAGTCATAATGGCACAACTACTGCATCCTGTTACCGTCTGGAAAACAGGATGTGTATCCCATGAGGCAGTCACAGAGCGCAATATTTAAAAATAAATTCCATCACTATGTGTGTTAGAATGCTTAATTATGAGCAACCTTATATTCTAAATGTCACATTTTATCTCAGGAAATTAAAGGAGGCACGTTTCTAGAAAGCAAAGGAAGGAAAAGTTTTTTAGCAATTAGTTCCATTTTACTTAAGGTCTTTTAAAATGTAAAATCTCTGCTAATAAATATTGTACTTGATCAGTTTTGAAGAGTTCCATTACATTTGTTTATCAGTTAAGACACATTCTTCCACATCTGAGCCCCAAAGAAATTTTGGGTAGCATGGTGGAAGCTGCTAGAAATGGTACTGAACCAATCCCACAGCCACTACAACTTGCCGTGACATAATTGCTCTGAGCACCATGCTTTCAGGCTTACATTTCCAGAGTGAGGATCTTGGGCTCTGTTTCTTTTGAGGCTTTTCCATAGTCTACTAAGCTATCTCAGCCACCAAAAGTTTTTCTCATATTCAGCCCCTTCTTAGAGATGTCTCACCGCTTCTGGGTCCACCCAATGCTCGCATCATCCTTGCCTTCTGCTCAGACAGCTCTGCAGAGGGTGTTTGGTTAGCCCGGGTCACTGGCCCACTTCTCTGCTCATACCACCAACAGGGATGAAATCCCATTAAAACCATGAGTGCACGACCTGCAGAAGGAGTCAGGGAGAGTTACTACATGTTCGTTGTGTTTTAAATCTTCAGGTGGCTTGCAGGCTCCATGAAGAGCTGCTTTCTCTCCTCGGTCACACTTGTGCTCTGCACAAAATTGATTCCCACTTTCCCACCCCTGCCTGTTATGAACAATGACTGATCAGATGAAGGACAACATCCAATGCCTCACACACCTGACAGCAATTTTCTTGTTCCTCCTCCAGGTCTGCCCTGCACACCTCTAGATTTCATTCACTTTAAAAGGAGTTGGGACAATAGCAGTCAATGACTCCTACCATTACCATTAACATGTGGAATATCAATAATAATCAGTTTCTAGGGGATAGGGAAGAAGGAAAACTATACACAATAGAGAGGACCACTAATGGGACTCTACTTTTTTTCAGGTGTTTCTCTTTGGGTTAGGACATTTGATCCCAATATCAATAGCTTCTCTGTCCCCAGGGCAAAAATTTAACATTTTGCTTTCTGAACTAGTCACTGTTCATAATAATATGCATAGTCTTTATTACGATAATTTTTTTTCAACATTTTATGAAGTGTGCTTATTAAATGAAATCGTAAGTCTGGCACTGGCAAGTCTCTTGTGCACTTTTTTTTCATATTTCCTTTCTTTTGGCAGGTCCATGAAAAGGGAGTAAGTTTCTGTGGACTGTGCATGCTTTTCCACCCTTTTTCAGGATTTGTCACATCTCCTGGAAGGCCTTATAACTCACAAAACATGATTTTATATCCCAGCAATTTGCCAAGTCTTGTCAAATCCTAACATTTTTGTTGGCAACTATTTCCAGCTCTCGGCTGAAAGGGAGTAACTTAGATCATCCAGTCACAATGCTGTTCTTTGGATACCTTTTTATGGTCGAAGTGTTAGTTTTGATACATGGTTTAATCACTGTTTGTGAGGGGCTGCCCACTATATTTCATGTATTCATTCAGCAAATCTTTTGCAAAGTGGACATGCTGCTTCATCAGCCGATTTTCCATTTTTACGTGTCTGAGCTTGCAGTCCCACTTCTCTCTGAAAAAAATTGTCTGAGAAAAAAATAATTGAATAGGGGTAATGTTTCTTTCTTCTTTCAGGAATGGCTCCTTTTCTAGGCACAGTTGCTGTTACCGTACTGTAAGTGAGACTATACAATGAGCTGACCCTGTATTTACTTTTTTGGGAGACATTTTTTCATCCCGTTTGTTTTTAATTCATCCCCTTCACCTTAGTGCAGCAACAACAAAACTTCAGCTCTTGGGATCTGGAATAGGAGTCCTTTAAACCTTTAGAACATGAATAAACTAAAAGACAAGTTATTGTTCATTGTAGCTTGTTCAAACAGCTCTGAGTGAGAGAATTTTGGATTGTTTAAAATGCCTAAAGAATAAAATAATTCTCATCTTTTGCTCTGCACACAATTAGTGGTGCAAAAACCAAGAGGATATGGGATTTCCTCAGGTAGGATTTGTGAAGACAATATTTATTGGTTTTGGTTACTAGCTCCAAGAGAAGTGAGAAATGTTAATAATAAGCAGTGCAACAGATGTTAGATTGCTACATCTAGTCCTGCCATATGCTCTTTGTTATGAGTCATTTTGGATGCCATCCATCCCCGTACCAGTGCTCACTGGAAGCATCAATCTGTAGCAGGAAGGGTGAAGGGAAGCATATGCACAGCACAGCTGGAGAGGTCTGCCCATCTCCTCAGCCTCTTCAGGAGGGGGGGGATGCAAGAGCCTGGCTGCGTTTACATTCACCACCATCTATACATGACCTAAGCCACGCCGAGTCCCACTTAATTGGTACACAGCAAATGAGGAATCCACTCCTGGCAGTTATTTTAAGTCGTTCCTTGTGACATCTCGGGATAGCAGGAGAGTCTGACCTCCCTCTGAAATGAAGCACTCCTTGCCCTTTAGCACAGTGTTGCTTAAATTCATTTCAAGCATGAATGTATTCAACAACCTCCGTCCATGTCATATTTTCAAGGGGAAATTAGGATGGTACACAGTCACAGTCATACAAGGAACCCATGGTTAAATTTGTACCCCAGATGGACTCTGTCCTTTTTTCTTCCTATTTGAAAGCAAACACCCTGCCTTCTCATGCACTAGTTCAGTCTTGTATATCAGCAGTGGGGGAGAGGAACAGATGCCAGAAAAGCTGGAAGAATAGAAAGGGAAGGCTGCTGCTACCTCTGATGAGAATCAGCTCAGGAGGTCATGGATAAGGAGCAGCAAAAACAAATTTTCTGGAAGATACTCAGGAGTTTTTCTTTCACTAGCTGTTAAAATACAAGATGTGCACTTTAAAAGTGGGACTTATTTCAGTAACAAAGCCCTACCTGATAACTGCAAACATTGATCTGCCTTCACATCTCTCTCTGTCTCTCTCTTCTTTCCTTAAGCTTCCTTAAGCACACCCCAAGAAACAAAAAAAAAGGGGTCTCTAGCTGCTTGGTGAGAATTTGTAATTGAGATATTCATCTTGTCAGAGCGAGCAAATTGGCAAATCCCCATGGACCTTTGCCATGCAAGGGCAGAGCTGGACAGGCACGCTGCATGGGAGGCAGACGGCCCCAGTCATCCCTGGGTCCCCAGGACTCCTGCACAAGAGGAAGGAAGCTGTTGTGAAACAGAGAGAAATGGGAAGCTATTTACTTTAAAGGATTTCATGCTTTGCTCCAGAAACCTGGCTAAACTTCTGATCTGCTTTTGAGGGAAAATTTCAAGATATTGCCATGGTAGTTTAATGAGGACTCAAATGGCTTTTGTTCCTTGATATGTCTAAACTTCAGTGAAAGTGAGTCACATCTACTTTTTTTTTTTGGGTGGCAAATCTAATTTTTACTGTGTTGCGCCCTGCTGTGCTTGTTTCAGGGCTTTGCAATCTGACCCCTCGAGATGCTGAGTGATTCTCTCAGCACCTACACATCATCATGGCCTCTGCTCTCAATCCTGTACCGTGCTTGACTGGAAAAGGCCTCTGGTCTTCAAGGGTAAGAGTAAGACCATCATGCCCCAGGACTGGTACATATTGACCTACAGTCCTGGTTCTGGGCATGGTTCAGAATGATACAGATTACCTGCCCACCTTCAGAAGTCAGAAATTTCTCAGTCCAGAGAAATATTTCTAATCAAGTTAAGAGATTACATATTATAAGCGTGGTGATAATTTTTTTTCTTTCTAACAGATTAAGTTGTACAAAAATTTGTATTAGGTTAGGGAATGTTACACTTTAACAATTCTCTCTGTGTGTATATTAGATTTGAAGTGTTTATTTTGGTATATGATCCAGAGATTTCACCCTCTGCATCCCTCTCGCACTGTGCGGAAGCCAAACAATGAAACTCGTTCTTTTAAAGTCACAATCTCCTCCGTGTTTTTTGCAGCATGGATTTGTAATAGATGGACATCAGTCTCCTAAACAGTCAGCCTTGATTTTTTCAGCAAATGGGGTATTTTTCAATGAGAGGTACATCTGCAAAAGACTCTTTCATCAGAAAATGCCTGTCTGTTAAAACAAGGGTTATTTTTCCTACGAATAAGCACCATTTGGAGGATAATGTTTACCATTGCCATGTGTCCAAGATGCTTTCTTTTTTTGAAAAAATATATAATAGCAAATGCACATGGCTTTATTACTGTAAATTATACTGACATTTGGGCGAGTTATTACAAATATGAAACCCAAAGGTAAAAGCTCATCTGGATGATTATGTATGTACGTACTCACACACTGCACTTTTGGTTCTCATTTTGGCAACCATAGGCTGGATAGTTAATGGGGATATTTCCCACCCTGGCCCTGGGACATGTTCCCCCTTTGTGGCAATAGCAGATATGGAATTTTACAAGTCTGCTCTGTCTATTCACTAATGGGCTTCACCTTTTACCTCCAAGAGCCTGATTTTAAATCCAGGGTTTACAGGTTCAGACACTGCAGGCAACCTAGCCAGAGGTGTTCTCATACGGGCCCAAAAGCCGTAACAGAAAAGCCAAGTAAAGGATTGGGATTTTATCCGTCCACTCCATAATTCTTCTTCCACCTTTACTGGATATCAATATGTCTTTCCAGTTTTTGTGATAATTGGTGAATCAAAATAATTCCCAGAGAGAAATGTGCTATTTCCCAGAGACAGTGGTGCGTTTAAATGTATTTTTATGGTAGATGAGGTTTTGGTGTGTCATCTTTGAAAATATGGGCAAATGGATTATTTTTTTGATCCAACTAAAACAGCCACAGGAAAAAAAAGGATGCAAAATTCAGGGTGTTGCAAGTTCACTCTCAGAGCTAAGCTGTGGTCTCTCTATTTTGCTATTGCCAAGAATGCACGCCAAGTCATTGAGGTTGACCACGTTTTATTACCTCTGTTTTTGCTATTCTACCTTATTCCTGAGACAAGTGGGAAAATTGTGTCTGAAAACCGTCTTTAAACCCTGGACTTCTAGATTGGACGTCTTTAATGAATACTGGACGTGTTCCACTGCTGTGCACTGCTGTCTGGGTCTCAGCTTATTAGATACTGTTTTGAAATCCATAATTATAACCAGGTTTGCGATGGGTCACATGCCTCTGTATACAAAAATTTCTGTCATGCTGGTATAGCTGCTATTTCAGAGGAAATCAACTGATTCAAAGCTAGCATTTGAATACTTTTAGCTTTACTTGTTTTGGCCTTCCTTACCTAAGGTGTGAAAAATGGCAATTTCTGTATTTCTGGGAAATTAATTTTCAAGGTTGACTTTGGGCCAGTAACCCGAAGTGCTAACATAGTCCATATGCCTGACTAGTGAAGGTTGAGCGAAAAGTATGAAAGTTCTAGCGAAAGTCCATTTTTCCTGCTCCTTTTGGTAAATTGCAGGATTCCATTATACTGACGATAATTCACAGTTATTCCAGTCAGAGCACTGATCCCCAGTGAATCTGGGATGAAGGTAAAATGTATGGAATTTGTTCTCTATAGGTGCTGCTTTTCATGCTGAGCAAAAGCTCAGTATTTATAATTTGCTCTCAGTACTTGCCATCTTTCCGCCCCTCTCTTAAGACTATAATTCCCACCTCATATTTTCTTTTTAAACTCTCTCTCATTTTGATACACATTTTGTATTTTCTTTAAATAAATGCTGTCACGCAGCTCTTCTACTTCCTTTATTGAGAAAACACTCATACGATGGTGGAAAAAAATTGAGAGGGAGGGAGAAACAGAGAAAGGAAACAGAAATCATAACCAAAAAGTTCTCACCGATTATTGAAATAGTCAGTGTTCCCTCGGGCTGAGAGAAAGGGAAAGGCACTTTTACAGTGTCTTGGAATATTTTTCTTCTGCACAATTCTGACTTTTCAGCACATATTCAGGCTACAGCGAGAGAGAAGAAAAGAAAAGAAAAGAAAAGAAAAGAAAAGAAAAGAAAAGAAAAGAAAAGAAAAGAAAAGAAAAGAAAAGAAAAGAAAAGAAAAGAAAAGAAAAGAAAAGAAAAGAAAAGAAAAGAAAAGAAAAGAAAGAAAAGAAAAGAGAAAAGAGAAAAGAAAAGGGATTCAGAGGTTTCACAGTAAGTTTTTTCATTCTCTTTCATAGTGACACTTGCTAGCAACAAGTCCCAGGGAATATTAATGTTGGGTTTTTTAAGCTGTAATTCTGAAAACTCTTTGTGTAAAATTATTTAGCAAGCACATTGTTTCGTACTAATGTTTTCTCCTCCTCTGCAAAAACATTGTAGCTTAAGTCACAGTGACACTTTTAATATAAAGTCATATCAATATTTAGTACCATGTTATTACTACTGGGAAATATTTATGTGTTTGTAGAAGACTTCAGTAAGCCTCAGGTCCGCTGTTCAGCAAGGTATTTAAAGACAGAAAAGAAACAAATAAAGACAGTGAAAGATTCCAGTGAATAGCTTCTGTACAGTCAGGACGGACTTCATGAGCATCTCAGTGGGCTAAAACACAAATTACAATCAGAGAACTGCAATATTTTAAGAAGTTCTGCCTAACAGAGACTGCTTTTTTTTTAATTACCCAAATTCAAATAAAATTGAAATCAGTCTTAAGATTCATATTTGTTTCACTGGCCTTTGAATCTCGTCAAAACAAGTCACTGGCAAAAGTTCTTTCAGATTTCAGAGAACACAAAGGGTTGATGCCGTCGCAGTGGTGGCTGCAGAGGTGGGCTGTGGACACCTGACAGGGCAGGATCAAGCCCAAAGGTGCAGAGGGGAAGGATGCAGCAGTTTTCTCCTCCACAGCAAGGTATTGGGTACTGTTTGAAAAATTGAATGACAGACTAAAAATATGCCATTTAAAATGTTGTTCAATATTAAGGCACAAGTAGCAGTAAATTACTGAGTTCCCTTTACCAAAAAAAAAAAAAGACAAAGGCTTCCCCCTATGATTGCCAAATGACTACTTGAATTTGCAGTCGTACCATAGTTCTCCTCTAAAACTGCTACCAATCTTCGAAATACAAGCAATAACTACATATGGACATGTTTAGCAAATCAGAAAGAGTAGACTGATTGCTGGGAAATGTTTTGTTTCCAATTATTTTCTTCGTTAAATCTAGAATCCCAGATAAACAGAGCAGCAAAATGCCAGTGGTTTATCTGTAAGTATACACTCACTTAGAAATGCTATTAAAATTGCTTGTTTGGAAACCCCTAGCAGAGAAAAATGCGAGCAAAAATCTCTTCAAACTGATCTGCTTTAGGGTTACATTTAAGCATTTTAGGGTGGAGTGCCATGGTCAGTAAAACACTTAAGGCCGCTTCCGTCCCTACCCTGTTTTTTACCTTGATTTCTTTTCTCCTCTTTCCCATAAAAGGAACCTGATTTTTTGTCCTGCCAATATACATTTCTCATGTCCAGTACATATGGCACTTGCTAAATCAGCTCTTGACGTGCCAGCCAATTCTAACGGGTGAGGCTGCGAGATACACCATTACTTCTTCTTTCTAATAGATTTCTTAATTTCAAACTTGTCATTTTCTGTTGTGATGCTGACTCAGCAGTAAGTTTATTTCCAGAATTACTAAAACAACTTTCCTCTCGGAGCAGCAAGGGACCCATGACTCACTGGTAGAGAACAGCAAAACAGAAAGAGGCCTTTTTCCATCTTTTAATATTAAAAAATAAACTAGTGAGGGTTCATAAAACAGTCCTAAGGAATTTCTGTGACATAAAAAGTAGCAGTAGATCTTATTTCACAGACAGATTGAACACAACCATATTTAATTTGGGTTGCATCTTAAATATATAGCTTGCATTATTTTACATGTTGCAAAACAAGATTTAGAGGGATCACTTTTTATTTGCTTATACCTACTTCACATATGTCAGAATCAATCACTTTTTCAGACAGATGGTTTTTTACTCATGTGCTGCAGTAAAGTGACATTTTGTACATATAAACTTTCTTTTGGTTCCCAGCATTTAATGACTGCTCTTTCCCATCCCTAAGTTTTTGGGATCATTCATGTGCTAAGTACAGGGTTCTGAGATTAAAAAATACAAGAACACCATTTAATTCAAAAGGATATTTTTCAGGGGAGTGTTTTCCTGTCTTTTTCTGAAAATGGATTATCTCCCTCTCCATCATCATCAACAATATCTTAATAAAGAGCAGCAGAAAGCCATGTTACTCTTCAGCTAATAAATCAGCACAAGACTTTTGCTAAGATAGATACATATTGATCAGCTTTTGTGGAGATTTCAACAGGTAAAAGCACATATGCACATAGTTTTTATACCTAAAAGCAAATTTGTAAGCTGTCATAAAAAGAGGACTTTGTGTTTCCTGCTATTGTGGTTCTCAGCTAAGAATTTTCACACCACCTTTTCTGGTCTCCTCAAACCCTTTCTGAACCAAGGAGAAGGCTGAAAAGAGAATTTCTCTCTTAATGGGGGTATAATTCTGTGGAACATCAAGTGCACCAGAAACTTTTCACAGACAGACAGAAACTGCTATTCTGAGCCAGAGGAAGAAGACAGACTTTGCTAATGCTTTAAGATGTCACCAGCACCTCTTATATGTGATTCCCCGAGTGCACTGATGGATTTCCTCCTCCTTACTCTTTGTCCACTTTAAAGTTATTGGAGCTCTCTGACATCTGTGGCATGGCACACTGTGGGCACATGTTCTCCTTGAGCTCAGGTTGGAGTGAGGGGCTTGGACTTCATGGCTTCAGCCTTTCCTCTCAGATCACACACTGCTCTTGCCTGTGAGGCCCCAGAGAGGTGGCTGCTCTCAGGACTGGCCTGTTCAGAATGACCATGAATCCCCTCAGCAACATGGAACATGAAGACATATATGATCCTTGTCATTCTCTCCTCCAGCTTACTTTCTCTTTGCAGGATGTAACTGGAGACAGAAGCAGCTGATGGTAGAGGGGAGAAAACTGACCAATTCTGAGCTTCACACCACCCTCTTATTTGATATCCCTTCTCCCTGAGTCCTTGCAGATTGTTTCTCTGCTTATTCTGCAAATGCTTCTGAGCACTTCCCACACAGTAACATTTCAATTTTTCTGTTGCCAGGTATGAAAATGCTAGATTTTTGGGAGACCAAAAATTGCAGTTTTTCAAGCATCCTCTTAGTCTGTGCAGTTGCTCCTCAGAACGTCTGTGCTCCCTATTCTTCAGTGACCTGATGAATATCATCCCAATTGGAGGTCTGGGGTCCCATACTAAAACTGCTTCAAGAAATTCGCCCAAGCTATGCTCTGATTTTTTCAGCCTTTCACAAGAGCTTTGTCATGGCTTTCCATAGCACCACTCAGATGGAATATTTCCAAATTTAACACATCAGGCCCTCAATCTGAAAAGACCTTTATACCCCTTCGGTACTCTTCGCATTCAGAACAAAATGTAGGTTTCAATTTTGGTTTTGCCACTAACATGTTATGTGATGTAAGACAAAATACTGAATCCTGCCATAGGTTTGCTTTTTTTTTTTTACAAATATGCATTGCTACTCCAATTTTGTTACTAAGCTCATAAGATTTTAATGTCAGGAAAGAGTTTTACTGGGCATACACATAGACGAAAATGCTCAGATTTGCAACAGATACTACTATAACTTGAATAAAAATACATCACTGTCAATTCCTTACATGCACTGCACATTTTGCACACAGATTTTTATGTTATACATTCACACAGTGTCCTTCTCCACCACATTTCCATTTTGACACTGTTTATGCACTTAAACAATACATTCAAAAAAACTTCAAAAATAAAACAGTTAGATGTTCGCTGTTATCCCAGGGTATTGTGTTCATTTTCTAGTAAGTGCCTCTAGTGCACTGGGGTCCCTAATCAATGTAAATATTGTTTAAGATGAACATTGCAGTGGGCATACCATGGAGCCAGACCACCAGCAGAGCATTAAACAGGGACAGATGTGAATGCCAGGATAAAAATGAAGACATTCCTGAAGTGTAAGTATGTTACTTATAATATATCTGTTTATAGGAAATGGTAATGGAAAAAATAAAACAAAACAAAAACTTCTAGAAAATAAGACTGTGAGTTAAAGTCATTGTGTTGAGACACTTTTTTGGGGGTTTTTTTGCTAAAAGAGAGAACTGAAAATGTGTGATATTCTGGTATCTTGAATAATTAATGTCTTCTGGGCTTAATCTTGCATGAACATTTTTAAAGACTTTGCAAAGGTATAACCACTTTGGTAGTTATCTGTACTGGAGATTGCATGGTTTTATTTTATACACATGGCTTCCTCTCAGGAGTAGTATCTTTTATAAGATTGGAGGATCTAATTAGCATAACAGACAAACAGTTTCACATTGTCTCAACCAGTCATTCAAGGAGAAGCAAAGACAGAGAAACCTCTTGTAATTTATGAAGATCATCTGATCCTTACTTCTTGCTTAGTAGTAGATTCATGTTGATTAATTCACTAGCTGTCAATTTCCATGAGCAACAATAGAGCAGATTTCCTACTGATATTTAAACGCATTTGTTGCTTGCTGGCTTTGTAGTCAGGCTGCTCTCTGCGCTGCCCTGATTTAGATTATTGGTGACATTTGCAAGGGCTTTGGAGCCCCCACCACACTGACTATTCATGGTACTTGTACGTGCTCCCTGTCCCTGCAAGGGCAGGGGAGGTGGCAGTACCTACTGCTCTCGAGCTGGTAATGGCACAGGCTCACCTGCATGGGGCCAGCAAGGGCAGGTTGGCAGGCTGGAGATCCCTTTTGGGTAAGTAGGCAGGGTTGCGGATCCCCACTGGAGGAGGGCAGGGCCGGGGAGAAAAGTTTCCTAGGGAAAGGAGGGAGGGGAGACAACTCAGCTGATGTGGTGGTTTGGAAAAAGGACTTCCATTATTTCTCAGGAAGATGCAGCCCTCTCTGTTTGCTATAGAGAAAGGGATCTCAGAGTTTCTCCTGTGACAGAAACGTATTTTCAGAGTGCTCTGTTCTCAACAGCATCCAGAGCTGGAAGGTCTCAGCCCCTACCTGTCACAGAGAGTTGAAACATCTGTGAAGAGGGAGTCTGTTAAGAGTCCTTGGCCCAAAGGCTGTAGCTTTGATCTTTATAACCATGAATGCAACAAATGAATTTAAAGCAAGCCGCTTTATGTTTGATAGCAGGGCTATCATTACTGCAGAATTCTTAGTAGGAGTCTGATTTAGCTTCAATATTGATTTCTCAAATAGTGATGGCAGAGAATCTGGTGGAACTAGCATATTGGATTACTGTCTAAGCCAACAATGATTTAGAACTGAGTTGATTAAGCAGGATGGTTTGGGATAGGTCAGCGGACTTTATAATCCCTTGTTTTCCATTTTGTAGCAAAATCAACTACAATAGCAGCCTTCTAAAATGTGATTAGCACAAACACCATTGTTGTTTGACTCAGTTTATCAATTATAATGATTTCCATACCAGATCTACAGCTTTGTTTTTTTACATTCTTGATTGCATAATTGAAAGCAGCAGCTTTATCTTTCTTCTGCCTTTGGTGGAAGTCATTCAATAAATAGTACCAATTGCATTACAGCTGAGAAATGTCTGCTGTAAAAGGCACTGCATTTCACTGGCTTTTGCCAATGCAAGAATACTCTGTATCCAACCAAGGCATTACCTTCACTTTTAAGAAAACAACTGAAAGTGTGCAGAGTGAGTGTCAATATTGAAAGAACCATGTAGGCTGCAGAAAAATCACTTTATGCCTAAGTTATCCTGTATTCTGTATCACCCTGCTGGGTGGTTATTCATGTCAAGAATAGGGTTTAATATTAAGAGCAGTCACTGCACTGGAAGGAAAAATGTGTTTTCAGAATTTATTTTGCATTTGCCCAAAAACCTACAATGACTAACATGAGATGTTTTACCAAAATTTAGAGAAAGCAGGACTGAACCCTAAAAATGGCTCACTGTTAGGAAAAACCACCCCATTCCTGAAAAACATATCCTTGTGATTGACCATATGCATGCGAATATTTCCATGACTACAGAGGACATTGATTGGTCCCTGTGGGACTACTCATGTGTAGAAATGCTTGAAGGATCAAGTTCTAATTTTGCTCAATATCAGAGCTAATTGCTGTAGATACTATTGACAAAAAGTGGAGCTTGTCTCCTAGCTGGGGTAGTTGAGGATGTTCCATGAATGTTGTTCATGGGGTGATACATTACACATTTGCTTTTTTAAAACTGTCCAAATACAGTCAGTAACTATTTATGCAATTAAATTTAACAACTACAGAATATGTGTTATGGTGCCAGTTTGAAACATATTCCTAATAGCTGGTTTTATATATGATGGACCACCAGGAAGCTGTCATCAGAATAATACTGTGCCTTTTTATATATTCCCTAGGTTTCTTTTTTACTTAATAGACTGTTTAATAATACTGTAGTCAAAACTGAACAATAGAGATTAACGATTTGATGTAAGAATACTTCAAGGTAAAAATTAAACATGAATAACATTCCAGGTGGTGATATACTATGGAAGCCTCTCAAGCATGTAAAGAAGAGTTTCAAGAGCTGTTTTAGAAAATCAACACACATAGAGAGCCTGTGGAAGGAGCATGCTGTGCAGCATAACACCAGGCAAGCTTTACCTTTTAATGGGAAAGGTACTATAGAGACCACACAAACATTTAAAATAAAACCACAATCTAAAACAAAACAAAAACCCAGACCTGCTGTTTTAAGGAACTCTTCAGAGCTAAGAGACATTCAAAAGTCATCTAACTATAAAATAATAAATGTGAGGGGAAGATTTACTTATTTATTTCTCAGTTAGTGTTGCATGAGAAAACTTCTGTGTTGCAAACACTGCATGAAACAGCAATGTCCTATTTTTCCTTAATGCTCTTGATTTACTGGGCTCATAAAATGTAAGACCAGAAGCTCTTCTTAATATGGACTCATTCTACTGCTAATGCACACAGGCTGGTTTTTGTCTTAGTGTCAATGTAAGAGAACTTCACTTGATCTGTTTGTAAAACAGTAGAAATGTTGCCTGCAAAAGGGAAAAATAGCTGTGTAAGAGTTTACAGCATCAGTTGCCAGATTAACAACTCTCAACTTGAGTTTGTTGTTTCAACGTGACCCTTGGAAAACACACTCCCAAGGAAGGAATGGGGAACCAGAGAAAGTCCGTTGCAGAAGCATCCCTATGCAGGTGTGGGGAAAGTTCCAGCTCCTACAGAACTGCTGTGACTGCTGTTTTCAGCATCAGCCAAGGCTTAATTTCTCCTCCGTGGCCAACTGCTCTGGCTCAGTGGGCATAAAGCAGCGTGGGTATGGCTCTGCTTCCCCAGTCTCTCCCATCTGGGAGAGCAACCAGCCTGGACCTACACCAGTCCTGGGCTTTCTCATGCAATACTGCCCAAAGATGCTCCCTGCTGCCCACAGCCACCCTGAAACATGGCTAAGCACAATCCCATTGTTGTGAATTGACAGCAAAAAGCCACTGAGATCCGTGGAGATGGAAATGGCTCTTATTGTGGCTTTGGGCTCTACAGCTGCTTCCAGTAGGCAACACGGGTACTCTGGCAGCAGAAGCCAGCTGATACACTAAACTATGCTAAAGTAGTGTTTAGAGAAATAGTAATTACTAACATCCTCTCTCAGTCAAGCCGACACTAACCAGGCCTACTGCTAGGTGTGTGTATATACACACTCACACTCAATAGATAAATAGATACGTGCATATACTCCAGGAAAAATATCTCTCTGGAAGGTGACGAGGTCTCACTTTAAATCAAGTACTTGACACTAATAAAAACAATGTATTCAGCCAGAAGATCTCGCACACTGACTGGCTACAAGGTAAGTCAGTATTAAGCAACCCTTTATTTTCTGCAGTCCCTGTTGCTTTTTTTCTATATCACAAGTATTCTTTGGATTTTCCCAAGTGTTTGTAAACAGACACCTAAAAATGTAAGCTTTTTCTTTTTTTTTTTATTTCAATGAATTTTATCAAAAGAAATATTGTGGAAATTTGGCAGGAGTTGCATATGTTCCATAGTTTTAAAATGACCCAAAATACTGACAAATTTACTTTAAGACTATCTATCATTACTTCCTCCCTTCTCATAAGGGATTTTACTATTCAAACTGTTTTGTCTGATTTCTTTTTAAAGAATTACAAGTGGGAGGTAAGGCCGTCAAAGGTATCCACAAGAACTGGGAGATTACTGAAGTGATTAAAGTGTCAAAGCACCTTTTGCAGAGAGACAAAGGCTCATTAGCCATTTAAATGTTCGAAAAATTTTATATAATGCTCCTACCTAATAAACTTCACGTGATTTTTGAAGGATTATCAATCAAATCAGCAAATAATTTACTATCTCTTAGTAGTAGACAAATGTTAAAATACTACTTGATGACCTGATGAAGTAATTAAATAGTAATTAGGAAACAAAAAATTCTTGCTAGGCCATCTTATTGCTTACAGCTATTTGTTGTTATACTTATTAGTAGAAAAACAAAGTACTGACGGTCAATATAAATCATGCACAAACAGCTTGTTGATATCTACCTTAAAAATATCTCCAATAGAATTACGTAGCTAATATTTGTTTTATTTTTCTCGCAGCATTTGTTAGAATATTGATTTCTAGAGAGGAAAAACAGTGAATGATTTTACAGAGACAGAATTAATTTAAAAACCACATCTGACTATATATATATCTTGTTTTCTGTAAACTTGATTTTGCTCTCACTCAGTATTCAATTCAGTAAGACACTGAACAGCCAATCTCCATTTCAGCAAAATACTTACAGGCAGATTTCACTTTAATCCTATCAATTTTATTGAAACCACACATTTACCAATTTTGGAGAGAAACCTCAGCAGAGCTACACATTAAAAACAAGAAACTGAGTATTCACTGCAATTCGCTCAGAGAAGATTAAGAGCCCTGCTTAATAATTAGCAACTGAATTAATTCTGTTCAAAAAGAACTAGGAAGAAGTCTTTCCCTTTTGTCCATCTTTGGATGTTTCTTTTTGTTTCCAGTAACATTTTTAGGATCTATTCCTGCAAATATTTTTCTACATGAGTAATTCAATTCCTCTGATAAATACTATTGAATTCACAAGGGCTAGACTCAAAAGCAAAGTTACTTATCTGGGCAAATGCATCTAAGATGGGGCTGTTAGGCAGCTCCCCGTGACAGTAGAGAAGAGAAAAATAGCCTTAGCCTGTGGGACTAAGGCCTGGAGGATTGGGCCCATAGCCAGTGACATTATAATATTTTTTTTTAATAAGGAGGGAAACCCACGCATGAGTGAAACCATATGGAAAACTGAGTAAAGGTGAGGAGGTTTTAAATAATGCTTATTTATCATTTTGAAAGAGAAAAAAAATCCTGTTCCTGCCTATTACATTTTATACTTTAAATGTAGGGACTGATTCTTTTGCCAAAATTCCTCTCCTTGTCGGGGGGAAAGTTATCTGCTTAGACTGCTGCAGGATCAGGCCCTGAAAAGTTGTTACAAGCTCGTTGGCAAAGCTTGCTCCCTTCCACCCCTCTCCTATTTTCTGTTTTTCCTATCCCTACACAGGAAGAAAATTAAAAGTTAAGCTAAAATACATTAACTAATATCAGTTTATTAATTGGAGAATTCAGCTTATCCTTTTTGCTGTTCATCTGAAATTAATTAAGTGTGTAGAATTACAAGGTGGGTGTACCACAGGCAGCAGTCCAGGCTCAAGTTAATCAAAAGAGCACATGTTGAATGCATACAATTTAGTTAAGGTTAATCCAGTGAAGATGATCCCTCCCTGGTCCTAATTACTCTAGGTGATATATTGTGGAAGGGGAAAATAGGAAGGAAGGGAAATTTTGTCCTGCTGGCGTACCAGGATTTTCTAATTAAATTTAGTAGGCTATGCACAGGAGCAAATAGTTTCAAATTGAAGAGAAGACCACACTCCAAGGGTGCTGTCTGAAATTAATATAAGGAACTTTGAGCTAACAGAGTTAAGCATCACACCTTAAAAATATTAAAATTAAAGCTGGTCATTGTGCCTTTACAAGTTTCCAAGATACTGGGAGCACTATGTCTCTCTGAGCACTTCAGACCTGATGTACATTTTTTGTTGGAATTTTGATGTTACTATTTAGCTCTCGAGAAAAGGTAATGACACGTTAAACCAGGCCTTGTCTGCTACTTCATTACCCTCACCCAAGGAGCACACAGCAGTAGGACAGAGCTAATTTGCCATAGAAATATGTTGGTTTTGTATTAGCAAAAGCCTTTTCATTTAATCTTTTTTTATTATGTCAATCCAAAAGAAAACAAAGGTGTTTTTAGGACTCTTTGACTTCATGTTCTATGTTCATTACCTCATTAAGTTACTTTTTCTCCACATTTGTCCTTTGTTTCAGTTTTCAAAGAATCTTATGAAAAGCTTTTTTTTCTCTAGGTATATGCATATAAAATTTGTCAAATAATTTGCCCTATTTTTCAGGTTGGTGATATATCTCTGCTCAAGTGGAGGTATCTGTTTCTGATTTATTAACATTTGATCCCCTGGTTTCCTGCCATTGATCAAGACTAATACTCAGCTCAGCTGATGAGTTTTATATGAAATCTGATATTGCAGGAAGAAAGAAAAGTTAGTACCATTTTTAATATTTTCCAATTTCAAGGATTTTCCAGGACCACGACATGCACACAAGACACTTAACAATATTGGGCAGAATGTGTTACATACATACATATATATATACACATAACACATTTCCCTGGGATAAAAATTTTTGGAAGTAAAACAAGTATTTATCAATAGAACAGATGTTTGCTTGGTGTCATTCACATCCTGTAAACTGTATATACATTTACACCCTACCGCCAAAACATGGTTTCACCCTACTTCTGACCGTCTGTCTGCCATTCAATCTCTAGTTAAGTCACGGTCAATAAGGTCAACTCTTTGGCAACATCTGTATTTGATCAGTTCACACAAAATAGGAGCCTTCCTAATGCCTGACTACCCTGAAGTATTTTAAGAGGCAGCATATTACAATAGTTGATTCACCGCTGCTGCAGACTCTACACTTGGAAGATTCTTGCCTCCTCTGAGGAACTGAAATGTGAAGATTAAAATCCTTTCTAGCAAAATAAATCTCTGAAATGAGCAGGTTTAGCAGTGGAATAGTTTCTAGACTGACAAGAAGCGTTTAGCAGTTTCTCTCCCCGAGTCCCTGGTCTCTTGGTGTAGGGGTTTGGGTTTGTGATATTTTATATTTTAACCCTGTTCTGCGCACGGATTATTTTTAAAGCACGTCCAGGCTGTTGCAAAGATGAGAAGTAAAGTCAGGAAAAAACTCTCTGCAATTTTGCTTCAAAAACCAACAGTGAGGATTAACGCAGCCAATTGTTTCCTGTTGGTGTTTCCGTGCTCGGCACAGGCAGTACTTTCAGCAAGTCACTGTACTTTCCTTCAGATGAGTGCATGCAAATTCTTCCCTTAAAGAAAGCAAAATATTCTGGGTGGAATCCTGGCCCCACTGAAGGTGATGGAAAACACTCTGGCAAAACTGAGTGAGACAGGATTTAACCTGATGTTAGCACTGCATTATTTCAATGCTGTGAGCTATCTGAAAGTACAAGGTTAGACATTTGATTCTAAGCACAGTCGGACTGGTGCCACTTTATTGATGTTCCTGATTTTAGAGCAAATGAGAACAAAATCTGCCCTGTGGGAATGAGACCATGGGATGTGTTCTCCTTTTTTTTTTTTTTTTATATTTGCTTTAGGAAAAAACATTTGACTCTTGGGAAAAGCAAAAGCAGTGCCCTCTGATGCCTTTATGCATGATGAGATTTGGATCTGTCTGCAGATAATTATACACTGATAAATACTGCCACCAATGCTCCAGTTATACTGCTGGTCTTCCTAGATGTGTTCAACACTGAGGAAAGCCTTAACAGTAAAATGCTTTCTCACTTCTGGCAGTTGGAAAAACTAGAATAGAGCAGCAAGAGTGCAGCAGCATCCCACCACCAGCCATGGAGTTGTCTTTAAAATGGAACTGGACTGAACAGTATCATGGGCAAGGGGTAACTGGTGTCTTTTTGGGACTCATCTGATGAGAAGATGGCCTTATAAAATATTTTTATGATGGAGGTCTTGTTCAAAAAACATGACGTTGAGAAATTAATAGTTTTGCTTGCACTTTTTTTTCCAAAATAATTTCTTTTTATTTACTTTCTGTCATGTTGAATTTTCAGTGGAAAGATTTGACTGAAAAACATAGCAAGGAGCATTTGAACTAGTTTTGTGAACAGTTGGGATAAAATTTTAAAGCACTTTGAGACAGTGAAATCAATGCATTATGTGAATCTATTTCTTTGCAATTTTAGTTCTCTCAAGGGCCCTGGAAACCTCAGAGGAAGCTTCCCCTGGGTGCACATGTTTGATCTAGGAACTGTTCACAAACAGAAAATTCAAAACCCTACTAAGTATTGGGGTTTCAATAATGGCTGATGTAAGCTGCTGACACACAGGATACATAACAGAAAATGTAGTTCAGTTCTTATCCCTCCCTTTAGTACTACTTGTATTTAACTCACAGAATTTCCTAATACTTGTTACAATGTATTACCAACACTTTAGATTTCCTCACCCTATTGTTTTGTCCTGCAAAGCTGCCTTAATAGTTCTGTTTCAAGAATACAATGTTACATCTGTTCTGAATTTCTTTATTAGGAGTAACTCTACCATGCCCATGACTTTCAGTAGCACAGCATTTTGATCCTTTAGAAGACAAGGGAGATGTCACCTGAGATCCCCTTCTGATTAGATAGAAAAAAACCCCAAAGGCTTACAAATATTTCAGGATTGTCTCTCAGAGAAGAAAATACAGAAATATAGAAAGAAAATAGAGTTTTCTTAACTTAGTGGACTCTGACTGAAATATAAATATTAAATTAAATCAAAATTGTAATGAAAACTGTGAGAGAAAGCCTAGTGCCAGATTAGCTGCAGACAAAACAATTGCCAACAAGGCAACAGCAATCTAGAGTTTAACTTCACTAAAACTGGTGTCCAGTCCTGGTCAGGTTCAGCTGGTTGTTGTCTCTGCAATTGATTGCTGCACCAGGCTCCAGGCCTCAGGGGACATCACCTCTGAGTTGAGAATATGTGGAAACCAGATGATTCATCACAGAAGGGATCTCCTTTACAAAATATCCTAATATCAGTAGTCTAAGAAAATAAGGAGCTTTTCACAGTGTAAAATTCGTTGAAGTATTGGCAGATGGTGTTTCTTAGGTCTCTTTCTTCTAGTACTTTCAAATGGGCCTGATGCATCGGTGAAAAACTGACTCTAAAGGCAAGAGATGCTGAAGAGGTACTAATGGAAGCTGGGAAAGGTGCAGTCTGACAGCTTGTGTCACACAGAGGATATTTCCTGGGTTTCTTCAATGCTTTCAATAAAGCACAGAGGGAGAGAAAGGGTGCTGGACAATTGTAACAGCAAAGAAAGAAGATGCGGTTAGTACTACAACCCTATTTCCACAGTCCTTACTCTCATACATCTGAAGGAGCTGAGCACATTAATGAAAACAGAGGTAATAAATGTAGTAGTGATTAAAATGTAGTAGTGTGATTTAAAATATAGAGCTGGATAATAACAATGGCATTCATGGGAAAATGTAATCCAGTACACCCAGGGAAACGTAATTTGAAACACAGACATCCAAAGGGAGGGAGAATCCTAGAAAGCAGCAATGCTGGAGGAGACCTCAGGGTCAAATTAGACATGAATTTGCAATATGATCTAACAGCATGACCAGCTAGTGCAGTTGTGCTGTACAGAGAGGAGCGTATCTGGGAATGGGAAGGTCGTTCTCCTTCCTGCCATGGCTCTGACCACACCAGGAGCTGGGTCTCTGGTCCCTGGGAAGGAATTGAAAACAAGAGAGAGTTAAGGAAGAAGGAGAGGGTGGACTGGCACGGAGCCTCTGTGGAGAGAAATGCAATAAAAACACCCTCGCTGCACTTTCTTAAGGCTTCAGGCACCAAGTACCTTTGCACTGGACCTCAATCAGCTGGGGGTGACTGCAGTTTGCCTTCTCCCTGTGCTCAGAACAGTCCTGATGTGAGCCACAAGGTGTCTTGCTGCCAGAGACACAGAAAGTCAGGAGATTTGGGCCTCATTGCCCTCAGATGGCCACTCACACTGCTGAGAGCCTGCAGACAGCTGCCCTTGGGAGGCCTTGGCCAGGACCTGCAGGACCTGCCTGACAAAGCAACAGTGCAATCCCAGCTCATAGCCCAGATGCTGCTTAGCCAGAGGTGAGGTCTCCTACCACACAGGACCATCAGGGTGAGGCCATGGGTTGCCCCACACACCCCTTCTGTACCTGCACTGCCCTAGCAGGAGCTGGAAGCAGTAGGAAACTGTGTGAGCAGGGAACCTAAGGCTGGACCTGGGCACCAGGGAGGTATCCCAGCCCCCACACCATGGCTGAAATGCATTTCACACTGACGCGCTGGTTACACATCACGATTGTGGGGAACAGAAACCAAAATTCAAGACTGCTCCCTTCCAGACTCCCCCAGTAATTGTTCTGTGAATAAATGGGTGGAAAAAGGTTTAAATTCTTGAGTGAGCATGCAAACTTGTACTTCTCAGGATGGCTGCATCTAAAACGACTCATCAGTTTGCAGCTGTTGATAAACATTTGGAGCCGTGTTCTCTGGTCTGGTTGAATGACTGCGGTGAAAGGCAGGTTGTGCTGGTTTTGGCTGGGATAGAGTTAATTTTCTTCATAGTAGGGAGTAGGGGATTGTGTTTTGGATTTGTTCTGGAAACTGTGTTGGTAATACAGAGATGTTTTGGTTACTGCTGAGCAGAGTTTACACAGAGCCAAGGCCATTTCTGCTCCTCATAGCACCCCACCAACGAGGAGGCTGGAGGGGCACAAGAAGCTGGGAGGGGACACCAGGACAGCTGACCCCAACTGACCAAAGGGATATTGCACACCATATGGCATATAAAGCTGGGGGAAGGAGAGAGAAGAGGGAGAACATTCAGAGTGATGGCACTTGTCTTTCCAAGGGACCATCATACACAATAGAGCCCTACTCTCCTGAAGACAGCTGCACACCTGAGTGCCCATGGGAAGTGGTGAATGAATTCCTTGTTTTGCTTTGCTTGCATGTGTGTCTTTTGTTTTGCCTATTAAACTATCTTTTTCTCACAAGTTTTCTCAATTTTAGTCTTTCAATTCTCTCCTCTACCCTGCCATGGGGGCGTGAGCGAGTGGCTGTGTGGGGCTTAGCTGCTGTCTGGGGTTAAACCACAACTTGGGTGCCCTGGGAGAGCATGCATGGAGAGCTGCCACATGCATGGAGAGCTGCCACATGCATGGAGAGCTACCTTTACACCTCCCTTACTCTCCAGCGCCTCTGGAGTGTCTCTCCAGGCATTTCTTTGGACTCCTAGTGGAGCTCAGAGAAATCCTCTGGCTGCAATTGCTCTTCCTACATTGCTACAGCAGCAGCACGGTTATGCCTTGTCCCACTGCCTTCCTGCAGACAGGCTGGGGAGAGGGACAGCACGTGTTCCCTGGGAGCCACAAAGCTGGCTTGGAAACTCCGGAGGAGCAACAGGGAACTGTCACAAGGGCTGGGCCACGGTTCTTGGCATCCTGTATGGGGGAAAAAAAAGCAGTCCTCAAACACATGTGGGGATTTTGTGTTACTGGAAGTTTTAAAATGTCTGTTTTTCAAAATCAGTCCATCAAAGAACTTAAATAGAATAAAGCCATTCAGTATTTTTAATCTGGTCTTACTTCTTCCTTTCTGGTATCTCTATCAGTAGCAGACATTTGGCTATTGTGCAGAAAAAAATTAAATTCAACTGAGAAAGCTATTTGCTAACTAAAGCTGGTCTATGAAATTGCAAATGACAGTTTATAAGGTCAAAAATCCTTTTCTTCAATGTAACCACAGAGGTTTGAAATGTAAGCTTAGACATGTACAATATAAATTCCTGATAGTATCTATCAAAAACTTGATGAGTGGCTGTTTGCATACATGGAAGCATAAATAATATCCATCAGAAACCACTGAGTTTAATAGAATTCCAGAGGAGGCTACATATTTTAGGTCTCTGAGGTCTGGTGAGAGGAATTAATTGTGGACTGACTTTCATTTTATTGCTGTTATTAAGAGCCAAGCTGCAACATGAAAAAAATTTTTATGTGCAGCCAAGTTATCAGGATGGTGAAGTAATATTTTGTCCAGTAGATGGCCAATTATCTGTTAGCACAAACTGAAAAAAAGTTACAAAGCTCTTTGCATTGCTTTGCCTTGCCTTGTCTCCCCCCCCCCTCTTCCCAAACTATATCTTGTGCCAGGTCCTTCATCCAGCAAAATGCGTTCATGTGCAACACTGGGTGTGACCAACAGCATCATTTGGCAAAAGCTCTGTAAATTACACTATTTCTCCACTTACTCCATCTTTCTCCAAGTGCTTAAGAAAAGGTTAATTAGCTGATTGTGCATCGACTTCAATATTTTGAACTCTGTCTTTTCCAGTTCATATGATTTTTATCTAGAGAATATAATAGCTACTAGACAGGATACGAATGGCCAGCTATTATCAGTTTCTAGACAAGTGGTATATCCTATGATTGTCTGACAAATTTAATTAGGATAATTCACCAGAAGAGTAATTAAAAACCCAAAATAGTTTGTACTAGGTCCACCAGTTTTAATCTCTACCTTAGAGATCAGATTTCATTCTGTCAAGCAACAGTATTTAAGTAAATTAAATGAAATCCCACTCCATTACTGCGGAACTGAAGAAACCTTAGCCCAGTTTACTTTTCTGCTGTGCAGGCAGTGAGTCCTAACTCAGCTGTGCAATGCTTGTTGTAGAAAGCAATGCCCAAAAACTCTTCTAATAACATTTTGTGCTGAGTTAGAGCAGCTGAAGGACAATGGAGAAGCAGAAAGAAGTAAGAGGATTGCAGACACCTTGTCTCTCAAAGGCCGTGCAAACACAAGCTCTTTGCTCCCCAGAATGATTCAAAGACGTAAATGAATGCTGCTGCAAGAAATGGTGTTACTGGTAGTTCTTTTTGCTTTTCCTTTCCCCTAAGACCTAGATCTGGAGATTAAATGGTCATTTTGGCTCAGTCCCCTGTGCAGGCAGGTCTGAATATTGTCCCACTGTGTCACAGGCAGTGTGGGTCAGCATGGGGGGATGACCTGTCCATCTTGAGGGCTCCTTATTGAGGGCTTGGGGTTTGGGCTGGCTTGAATTAGTGACCTATGCTCTGGGGTTTGGGGGTCTCAAGCAAAGTGTCCTGTTAAGCAGGGAGGACCTCACTGGATGAGAGCTGGACACTTTTCTCCCTCCAGATCTGGCAGATTGCTTTTCATGGAGCTGAACACTGAGACGAGGTACAGTGGCCTACCTGCAGTGGCCAAGGGAGCCTCCTGCTGCCCACCCTGTGGATGGTAGGGACAGCCAGGGTGGGCTCCTGCCACTAGCCCAAGACATTGCCAGAAGCACCATGAAGCCCAGAGCCCAAACGGGCTCCAGAGGGTTTCCAGGGGCTAATGTGGGGATCGAGACAGCTCTGTCCTCCTGTAGGAGATGCAGAGGGGAAAGGTGCTTCATCAAGTAAAATTTAATGAACACATACCAAGTTTTGGAATCTAGTTAATTTAAGCTACTATCCTAACTGCTGGGTCTCCTCCTAGTTCCCGTGATATTTCCAATGCCATCTTCTGCGAGTTACCTGTCTTGAACTTCTCTGCCTGTGCCCTTTGACTTTAGTGAGATGCTGCAGAGGGAAAAAGATCTAGTTTCACAAAGCAGTCTCAAGCCAGGGACCAAGGAATGGATCATGAATGGGACTTTTTTTCCTTCTTTGGTTGCAGGGAAGACAGGAGACTGTCACTAAGGAGGCCACATAATGGACTGAATGTGACATATCATGCACCAAAGAGTGTGGGGGAAAAGCAACTTCTCTCCAATGCCAGACAGAAACATAGCATTAATCAAAGACAGGTTCTCTCTAATTTTTTTTCACCCTCCATAAAATAGAAATAAGATATCCACCATATTGTTGGTGATAGAAAGGTTATTTCCCTAATATTTGCAAAGGGCTTTTTGAGCCTCATTTAGAAAGTTTTGGAGATGCTGGAGTTGTTTTACTTCAACTCTGTGTTTATAAGCTAGAGTACTTTTTCTTCTTTCTGCTATCATCCTAGACAAAAACAGTATGTCAGGAAAAACAACCATGAA
Organism: Corvus hawaiiensis; assembly: GCF_020740725.1. Taxonomy (NCBI): domain Eukaryota; kingdom Metazoa; phylum Chordata; class Aves; order Passeriformes; family Corvidae; genus Corvus; species Corvus hawaiiensis. Next base: position 91,521,744 of record NC_063215.1, read on the forward strand.
ATTTTTTGAACTATAAATCTCATGGACTTTGAGCTGCTGACATGACTTCCAAGGCTCAAACTACCAAAACAGGGATTTTATTACATTCCCTTAAGATACATATTTTTATTTTGATCTATTGATGATGTTAACTCAGTGCAATAAACACCTTGTTGTTCTTGAAGCACAACTCAAGTAGACCACTCTATGGTCGTGAATGCCCCACTGCCTCCAGATTCAGCTTGCTCCAACCCCCTCATTGCAAGGGGTGGGAATGGTGCCCTCCACTCCTGTCTTGCTTTGGCCTCTGGAGAGGAGCCTGGCTTCAGGCACAAGTTCAATACCTTTTCTCCACCAAAGGACCAAACTTTTATTCCAAGGCCCTTCACAAAGAGGAGCCTGTATTTTAATTTAGAGTTTAATGCTGGAGAAGCATCTCTGAAGTAAAGGACTCTGTGAGAAGCAGATGGTCAGACCAGATCAGGAGCAAAACTAGATAGGCTGTGCAGTGGGGCCAAGGGTTGGGTTTGAAGCTGGACTCTAATTAGCTCACAGAGGGACAAGACAGTTGAGTATTTTTAAGGATCTCTCCTCAAATGCTTTGCTGGTACTTCTGAACCTTTTCCACACTCCAAGACATTTACAATAAACAGGAATTTGTTTTCTTCCTTCCTACCAGCCACAAGCAGAAGGGGAGTTTGCCACAACCTGTTAGAGCCCTGATGGGTGACTGCTGTTTAATGTGAATTACAGCATCAGACACCTGTTTGCCAGGGCAATTGCACAAGGAGAGAGCCTGTCTCTATGGCCAATGTGGAAATGTAAGGACTGTCAAATTTTCTGTTGTTACTTTTGAACTTGTATTTGTTCCTTGGTATTTTGCAGTCATGTTGTTTTAACTTCAGCAGGGAACTGATCCCTTCTCTAAAATCTTGGTGTCAGTATTAGATGATAGACAATGAGATCATTAGGGATATTGTTGCAGGATCAATAACCAGATTTCATCAAACATCAGAAAAACTTTAAGTCAAGGCTGAATAGGCTGCCTCAGTTGTTTTGTCTTCTTAGCCTGTTTTCCTTTTATTCACTTTTCTTACTGGAGTTCTTTCCTGTGCAAATCCTTCCCTTGAATTGTTTAAAGCATTTCACTTGTGGTTTTTTCCCTGTACTTTAGTTCAGGAAACATTGCAGCTCTTGATAGACTGTTTTTTCTGTCTCCATAAGTTTCTTTTGAAAATCAGGAAAAATAATATCTTGCTTTCCTGGTATATTCTGAAAGTACTGACTTTTCAGAGATTACTTAGGATATGTGGTTTAATAATAGGATCAGGAGAGGCAGCTGCCTAATGATTAGAATTTGTGGTTTTATCTGGAAGTATTGTTCTCACTAAAATCTCTTTAATAGCATGCTAAATTAGAAAAACATTAATTAGATAAATGGACATTAATCCTCCAGCAATGTGTAATGCACCCTTTGAAGTAGCCTGCTTAGGAGCTGTAGGTCTGCCTGGCATTTTCTTTTCCCCAAATATATTATTTTTCCAATAATTCAAGCAGGTATTTTACTGTGTTTCTTTGGCGTTGCTGTGGAAGAATAAGGTTCTAGTTGAGTGGAAGTTGCTAAGAGAGCCAGTTTCCAGGGCATGAAACCCTTTCATTTAAGGGGGCAAAGGTCGACTCAACAAGAAGTTGAGTCATGCCAAAAGCAGGACAAGTGTGTCCCCTGGGAGAGAGCCAGCGAGACATCACACAGAGGAATTCCCTGCCTGAGGAAGTGTTTCAGTCCGGAGCGGGCTGTGGGTAGTATGGATCACCAGAGCCTACTGGATTTTCTTAATCAATGTCCTTGGTAAGTGTGGAAATAGTTGTTAAGTCATCTTAGAACCATAAAGCAGTTCATATGCAGCTTCTGGACATTCTAGTACATGTTCTCTAATTTAAACCAGGGAAATTTGTAATGCTAGTTACAACAGCATGGCATTACTGTATTTTTTCAGATGTCTCCAATCAATAATAGTATTGGGGGTCACACAGATTTCAGTGTGTGTATTTTGCAATCATTCATATTTTTTGTTGGTTGTAACATTAAAGAAAGCACGTGTGCAGTGCTTAGCAGAGAATTATTAGATAATCTGGAGAAAAAGAGGAAGAGTGAAATTAATGGGACTTGTCTTTATAAAAAGTTTTGCAGGATTTCTGTTTGCTCACCTGGTGCTACTTTGCCTTCAACCCATCAGCATCATCTGAAAGGAAGCCCATGCATGGATGTGTGTGTATGTATATGTGTGATGAGGAGAAAGGGAACACAAAGGTGACTGCACTTCCTCAGGCTGCATCCTCCAAAGTGCATTTGTTAAAAAAGAAAAGTAGTTTCAGAGATTTCACTCACTTTTTTTTCTAATGAGCAACATAAGTATATTATGAAAAAGCAATAAACTGTCTTGCTAGGTATTATTTTTATGACCTTTACACTGAATTAGCACTTGATTTACTTGATTATTCAAAGATCAACAAAAATCTCCTCCTTGCAGTGCAGGCTGTGGCAATATGTTTTTTACAAAGGTGTTAAAAAGCTCTTAAGAAGTGCTGACTGCAGAGTGCAGATGTGATTGGTGGTTGTGGGTGCGAGATGTGTATTCACAGACGATGTGGGCAGCTGATTATACTTCTCATTTCCTACTGAGAGCAGTCTGCTTCCCCGGGACATCCTTCTCTTGACTCCTTGAGAGGTGTTGCTAGAGCAAAGACCTTTCAATAGCCCAGAAAACTGGATCAGAGCATGGTGAGAGGAAAATGCTGATAGATAATCTTAGACCATGACCTTAAGGTTTTATAGTATCTTGAGATATTTTATACAGCAACTAAGTATTTGCAGGTTAGTTTCTCTTTTGTTAATCACCCAGGAGTGTGAATCCTCGTCCTGCAGTTTATGTGGCAAGACCTATACTGCCTCAGTCTGGAGGTCTTTCCTAAAATGCCATGGAAACAGACTTAATAATGAGACTTTTTTGTCAAAACTCATTCTGTCTCAAGTTTTCTCATCTCCTGATCAGCCATTAACCAGCCAGTTGTTATTAAAAGATTCTCCTCTTTCAGTCCAAACACCAGCAATATCACCTAGTAACATTCAGCAGACTTGTAGCTGTAACCTGCCAGTGCATTCCCGTTGTGTAATGCATTCAACACATTCCCAGCAGATTTTAATTTACTCTAGCAGTGCCTAGATGAATTCACACACAGCACATTGTAATGCAAATGGAATGGTTAAAATAGATCACACATCTCTCTTCCATCTCAATTTCGGTCTAATGTATCATTGCAGCTTATTCTGTAAACTGTTGAAGCCATCTTCATTCAACTGTAAACTAAAGAGACTAGATGTCTATCAGACGAAACCAAAACACTTCTTGATTAATCACAACCTCTTGACCTAATGAGTGATAGCTGTGTTAAAAATGTTGTCATTATCTAAATGGAGTACCCAAACGTCCTGCAGATCCTAAGCAAATTGACTCTCTTCTATTTATAAACAACACTGGAAGATGAACTCCTGGGTTTATACTGGAAAAGGGACATCATTCATTTTTATCCAACCTACCTGCTTTTAGTGATATTACCCACACACGCTGGTTTTAGAAAATCTTAACAACTGAAGTGGTTTATATGCTTTTAAGACTAATTTTGAAGTTTATGTGTACATTCATCACACCGGAGCTAGGTGCTCAATATCTACCTAAAATGCATAGTATTAATAGTACATGTTAAAGTTCCTTCTCAGGCTTTCTGTTAGATACTAAACATCATTAGCACAAGATATGGAATTCTGTCTTTTCAGAGTTTGTATAAACGTTATTTGCTGCGCTGAGGGCATTTTTCCAACACATAAAATGTACATCTCTTTGTGTGCATGACAAAGTGATGAATCTATGAAAAGCCAGTTTTATAGCTATGTATTGCCAGTTTTTTGATTAATAATCTGGTCACGTGCAAGTAAAGATGCTGTTATAAAAAAAAATCAAATTATATACAGATTTTTTTTCCTGTTGCTTCTAAAATATTGGCTGTTTCTTTCTACATGTTGTTCCAATGAAGCCTTGAGAGAAAAGAGGCCTGGATTGCACATGTCCCTAATGATATACAATTCTTTCCTTCCAGCAGATGCCTATTTGTTATGATATTGCTTTTAATTCCTGGCAGGTATAGTAGTTCTTCTTCCTATTAAATAACAAAAAACAAACAAACAAACAAACAAACCAAAAAAAAACAACCAAAAACACCCACAAGAAATTAGTGCACAACTTGTGCTGCGAATAAATACGAGGTCATCCTTAAGTTCCTTTTTTGGCAAATAATTGGAACTTAATGTAACTAAAAAAATCCCTGTCAGCAAAATGAACAGTGTAATCCATTCCACATTTGTAATTTACAGCTACTGTTCACTGCAGGGGGAATAAAAATGATCAAATAGCAAAGGCCTTTCTCAGCCTGCATGGGTAGATCTGCTGGGGTGCACGGTGTTCCAGAGCAGTGCAGGTATGTGTGTCACACCCCACCTGTGGCTGCCATGGCTTGTACCAGCCCTAGGGGCAATCCTGCTCTCCAGCCTGGGCTTGGATCAGCTATTTTTGGGAAGATGCTCTGAAGTGAGCTACAGCATCCTTCTTCCAGCCAACATGAATGTGCAGCCCAGTCAGCAGGACCACTAGGATTTAAAGCCTCTCTCTCACCTGGCAGTGGATTTAGAGATTAACACCTCACCAGGAGCCTGCCCACAGGTTGCAGAAGGCTTTTCTATTTCTCCCTGATACTTTTCTTGCAAACCCAAGGTTTACACTAGCTTTTTTTGCTACAGCTTGCCCTGAGGCTGCTTGTTGAGGCAGCTATACACAATGACAGAATCCTCCTTTGAGTTGTTGTTTTGTAGGATAAAACCTGTCATCCTCTAAGAAGATTCCTCAGTCTCCCACTTAACACCTAGCATTTAGATGTATGAAAATGCACCATGCCAGATCATGACCATTTAACCAAATGATCCACATCACCATGCAACAGTAATTTCTCCTTTTCAGTATTTTTTGCTTCACAGATCTCTAAATCCTGACAGAATTTTTTTCAGCAAGGACCCTATGACACTATTCAGACTTTTCATGTAAATACAAAATAATATTGTACCAAGAGCTGGTCCTGCTGAAACCTCAATGGGAACCTTGTCTGATATTTCCTTATTATCAGCTACACTTCAGACATATTTGCAATCCTGTTTTAGTTAATGTAACCTGTGCTTTTCTGTTCTAATATCATGTGTCTCTAAATCTAATATCTTGGAGAAGTCAAAGTATGATAAAGCAATGCAGTTGTCTTCTGTAAGTAGAAGTAATGTTATGAAGAAAGGAAAAAGAAATAGCTTCATCTGATCAGGCCAAATTTCTATGGGACCATAATATATTATGGTAGTCTTATTTTTGTTCTTAATTCTTTATTGAACCACAATTCCACTCTTTCACTAATGATATTTTGTCTAAAATTCCTCAGGCCTAAAAGCATCTGTCTGTAGTTGCTTTAGTATTTAAATTGTTCTAATACTGAATATTTCCAGTCTTCTGGACTTCTGAAATACTTGCTGCATCCAAGTTCCTTAGGTGGTTATAAGGAATTTAGTTAGTGCTTCCTGACTAGTGGTGTACCAGGAAGTTTGACTGAATGATCTGAAAGTCCCTTCCGACCATAATTTCTATGAAATCTTTGAAGCTGACTTTGGCAATATTACAAAGCAAATCTGTAAGGAATGATGAACCATTCTTGACCAAGACTTTGCACTGCAGTTGTGCCCCCAGCATGAGGAAGGAAATCTTTGTTCCTTAGGAATTTTACCTTCACCATAGACATTTCTTGAGGCCAAATCTATTCTTTAAAACCTATCACAGTATCACTAAAATTTCAAGGCAAAAGTGGATTTTATGTGGTTTATTATACTAGCCTTCACAGAAAAAAAAAATGAGTTTCCTAGAAAATTAGTTTCCTGATGCATATTGGTTTATATTATCAACATAAAACACTTCTCAAACTCCAACAGTGTCAGTCTTGTATTATTGTTCCCTCATGTTTACCGTTGCAACACACTTTTTACCAACAAAAAAAGGAGAAAATTAAAGAGAGAAAATTTTGTTCATAAATGAAATGCTCCTACTTTTTTTATTTATATCACAATATGTAGACTATCAACATAATATTACATATTATGTATGTAACATAATGTATGCTTTATGATAATACACATGCAAGTATATAGGCTACATATACACACATAATGTGCAATATATTAGATCTATTAGCTCCTCCAAGGGTATGGCTGTCCATAATGCATCTGAAGCAAGAAGAAATTTTCCTGACCAAGTATTGGCTGGCTAGGTCAGGCAAGGACAGAAGCTTCTGCTGGCTCTCCACAGAACTGTTCAGCTGCTGAGATGTGGCTGAACTGTACTGTATGAGTTCAGTAGTGCCCAATGGCAGTATAGAAGTATGAGGTTGTTTCACCAGAGTCCATTGCCTGGGACAAGCAACTGCTTATCTGTGCTGTCTGAACCCTCTCTTAAGGCTGATGCTTTTGTGAGCTGTTCTTGCCCCCAGGAAAGGTCCTCCTGAAGCTCAGCTCAAGTTCTAGCATTTCAGATTAATAAATGGGCAAATCAGATTAATAAATCTGATCACCTTTTTTATGTTCTGCTATTAACCAAGGAACATAAAGCTCCCTGGATCAGTGAATTTCCTACAGAAGCAGTAGAAGGTAATTTCTATAGGTACCATGAGAGTGTTTAGATGATCACACCTCACATGGCATAATGTTTCTAGTATTGATCTTACCTGTCACAGTGCACTGAAAAATACGCTGCTTTGCATTGTTTTGCTGACTCCACAGATACATTAACTAATCCAAGATGTACTTAATCACCAACCTCTTGGACTGCTCACTTGCAGTCCTTCGAAGAGGCCTGAACTGGCTTTAACTCACACCACTGAACTCCCCTCATCTACCCTGTTAGCCATATTTTCCCAAAAGGGCCTTGGCTCCAAAAAACACATCTCAGCAAAGCATTCCCCTGTGCCAAAGCTGGGCACTGACTGGGCACTGGCCCAAAAAGCCTGGACCCCTCCTGCGCTCCTATAATAACGCTCATTATTCATCACATGGAACATTTTGGGGAAAGTGGTTGAAACCTGAATCTAAGAGATGAGCTGTAAGATCTAAAAAAACTAATTAGCCCCTTCTCACTGTTGATTCTATTTGGCTTGTGTTGATGCTAAAGATAATCTGGTTTCTGCAGTGTACTCCTTGGGTCTTCAGGTTCAAGGAGCCCTAGTTCTCTCAGGTGCTGCATCAGACCAATGTTAGCTCTTCAAGAAGTCCATTAAGTGCTTGGAAACACCTGCTCCAATGGATTTTTAGGTCCTAGCTTTGATCCAGAAGGGCCAGTGATGGGTTAAATTAACCCAGGCACATATTGAATATATTTGGAAATGCTGAAAGCACAGTGTTCTCCAGGACTCTGAGATCCAGGAGTGTTGTGTGATTGTTCCTGTACAAAATTGTCTTGAGACTCCAGACATGCTGGGCTGTGCCCCAATGGATGGCTTTTCCTCAGAAGAGTTAGCTCCATGCAAAACCATCTCTGGAGCCTCGCCAGGCATGATGCAATTAATTTGCAGCCATGATAAAACTCTGAAATATAATCAAGAGTTGATAATACTCTGATTCTTTGTAGCTGATGTTTAATTTCTGAAGAATATAAGACAGCATCACTCCCACTTGTCCATGTGCAAATCTGCAGGAAACCCACTTTTAAAAGTGGAGTTAGAAGGCAGACTACAATCTCTTCACAGATGCAGAATTGTGAGAGTAACTCCGTCTCAGCTCCGTGATCTGTCTGATGGAAATACCAGTTCAGGTGCAGACAGTGGGGGTGGAGGGAAATCATGTTCTCTATTACTTACACATCTCTAATTTCAAGCTCCAGTTTTTGGAAGTAAAATAATTTGCCCCCCACATGGTATCTGTTTCTGGAACTTATTATCTGCTTTGTTAAGTTCAGCTGGCATTCAGATAAGGATAATTTAATTAGACATCTTAGTAATCATACATGCATACTTACTGCCACAGCAGGGGGTGGCTTCTTCAAAACAAAACCCTTCACATATTAGTTTGGACAGAATGTTTTCCCTGAAAGATTTCACATTTTATGCATGTATGTGTACGTTACCTTCTTTTTCTCTAGAGTTCACATCCCATGGTGTTTTCCCTTTGAGGAATTTCATGTTGTTTGGGAATATCCCCACCTAGAAAAACTTCCTGTGCTTAGGAGGTGTTCTTTTGAGAAAATGCTCGTTTTACACCGATGGTCCACTTTGAAGAGAGCGATAACCTCGGGGGTTGCTCCAAACTGGAAATTTTCTCAAGCCTGGGAGGACATTTCCCTGAGATCAAGGGACTTACATGCAGATGATATTTCTTTGGGAATCTGCCTGTTGAAGACATGTCCTCACTTTCTCCATACATCTTTGCAGTTTACAGTGTCATCATATTTTCCATCTGAAAATCGAGGGAGAGAGCATGTTTACAATAGTTCCATTAGGAATAGCTTGAGAAAGTCTTTAGTGGGAGAGGTCCAAAAATGAGTGGGAAATGGGTTTATGGCTTGTGCTGCTGCTTAGTATTTTTCCCATTCTCATATTTGTAAATTCAAAATATCTGGCAATTAGAATTGAGCTGATGTCCAACAGATGAACAAAATGAAATAAATGAAAATTTGTATGACTTAGTTTTGCTGAACTTTCGGGAGATGAAAAAATTTAATTTCAAGTGAAATCCAGCTTTGGCAAACAGCCTATACACTGGAAAATAGCTAAAATAATTTTTTTTCCAAAAACTTTCATAATGTTTGATTGCTCAAAATCTGTGTTTGAATTTGAGACTGCAGACAATACCCATGTGAAAGAGCAAACAGTTTGCACGGGAAGCTTCATAAAAGCAATTGTGTAAACTGGAAGCAACTTGTCCAGGAGAAGATGGTTTTCAAAAGAAGCACAAGTTAAAATATTTAGGTTTGGCTGAAGTAGCTATGAGCTTGATTATTATATGTATACATGCAAGTAAATAGCTTGTGGGTGGGTCTAAAGCCAATGTGAACCTTTATGTGGAAAATACTGCCTATGTGGGTATGGAAAATAGCCCACTTAAACTATAATTATAGGGAATATGTGCAAATAAAACCTGAATATAACACCCATGTAGAAAGGATATTTCTTTTATACTTCTCTGAGTATGTTCCATGTTGTTCTCAGTCCTAGGACAGACATGATTATACTGTACTCATATTGTTACTTGGAGGTAAACACACAAAGAAGAAAATATTTTCTTAATACACAGAATAGCAATGGAAGAAAAAAAAGATGTGCAACTGAAGTTAGATCAGATCTCACAGATTGTTACAACTCAATTGCTGAGTAGGAGTCTTGGCTGAAATCACTGACTCCTTTTTTAAACACGTCAGCAAGAAATTACTTGAAAGAGAAATATCAGTGCATTAAAAATCTATTCATTTCATTTACAATTTTTGGGGGGGATGACATTAAACTTGCTGATTGAGTTTCTCTGCAGTAGACAGGGTAATGGGGCTGAATTCAAGCAATACTGGCATTGAGGAAGTTTCATTTTTGATTCTCCTTTTTCAGCTCCTTCCTGCTCCCAGAACTTTCACAGCTGGGTGAGAAGAGATCCAGGAACATGCTTTGTACTGGCTGTGCTTTGGTTTTAGCATTTCTTGTGCTGTGGAAGTCCCCATCTGTGATCTTTCAGCAAATTCTGTCTGTGACACACGGTGGCTCGAGGGATGGCCAAGGGATGCAAGCCTGGAGAGCAGCATGAACATATATAAAGACAAAGATATAAAGACAAAGATACAAAACTCTTAGAGAGTGTCCAAAGGAGGGCAACGAAGATGGTGAAGGGCCTGGAGGGGAAGCCGTATGAAGAAAGGCTGAGGTCACTTGGTCTGTTCAGCGGAGGAGACTGAGGGGAGACCTCACTGCAGTTACAGTTTCCTTGTGAGGGGAAGAGGAGGGGCAGGCACTGATCTCTGCTCGGTGGAGACCAGTGACAGGACCCGAGGAAACAGCACAAAGCTGAGTCAGGGAAGGATTAGGCTCAATATTAGGAAAAGCTTCTTCACACAGAAGGTGGTTGGGCACAGGCTCCCCAGGGAAGTGGTCATGGCACCAAGCCTGACAGAGTTCAAGAAATATTTCGACAACACTCTCAAGGCACATGATGTGATTCTCGGGACTGTTCTGCATGGGGCCAAAAGCTGGACTTCAATGATCCTTGTGGGTCTTTTCCAACTCAGGATATTCTATGACTCTATGATTAGCATTAACTAGCTGCCACTGTACAGCAAGCATGGAAACCAAGGATAGGAATCCTCCCTAATACTGGTTCCATTTTACTGTTACCTCCTGGTGTCACACTAACTTTTGAAAATAAATCTATTTTGCATGCAGGAGCAGAAGTTAGTTGCGGGATGCAGCCTATAAAATTTTAAATAAATAATAATATCATGTCCACTGCAGCACAATGCTGTCAGTCTCCAGTTTCATCCTCATTCTGCAACACAGCAAAGGTATTATCTTCCATTTGAGTGATAAAAAAGGATACACAAAGTATCTGAGCAATTCTAAGTCAAATACTGACATGAACAAGCAGGAAGCAAGTTGTGGATGAATAACACCTTATGAAATCTACTACTTGGTTGACTAATAAGAAGAACTTAGAGCTGTTAGCATCCATAATTGTATTGGGTTTATGGTACTCTAGACATTGCAGAAATAGCCCTGAACATATGCTATTTCTTCCTTAAAAAACTACTGTAGTTCATTCAAAGATTAGTTCCTCTTTTCAATGGGGGAAATATTTCTTCTCACCTTTCCCAGATTTTTTGGAGGGTGCCGAAATCTCATGCATACAGTCCTTAAATCATTGCCTGTTCTCTGCTGTCTTTGAGGACCTCTTCAGTGTTTGGTTCCAGAGTCTTTCTTTCCTATCTTCATCTGCAGCATTTAAAAGCACTCAGCACCACATGGTACCCGGGGTTCTGATAATACAAATATTTCACACTAATATCCATTTGTAGAACTTACTTTTATGCACGAGTCCTGAGAAGTTCTGTCTTACAGATTCAAGAGGATTTAGGATCTTGTCTACTGCCTGGGGCAATAACCACACTTTCTTATGGGACATGCCTAGCTTTTGTGCAGACATTGCAGATACTGTGGCTCCCATGTGTTTGGGAGATGAACACTCCGTGCTACAGAAGTTGTAGCTCATGGGGTAAGCACCAGTAGGCAAATTTAGAGAAGGTATTTATATCAGGACTCATGTTACTCACACTATGTCACTGGATAAAGTTAAACATCTTCCTTTTTGAAGAAGGTAACACGTTTCATTCTTTTTATTAAAAAAAAACAAACAACAAAACCAAACACAAAACCACCAGCCCAAACTCAAATTGTTTACCTAGAGTGAATTCCACATTTTAAATCTTTGAAGTCTAGATATCTTCCTCACATGTACATATGGACAATAACTCTTTATTGAACTGACAAAATAATCACTGGTGCAAATATTTTGGCCTGTCCTATTCCATACACAAAGCTTAATCATCCTAATGTTCCTTTCTGCTTGAAAGCTTACTAATGTGCTTGTATTTATCACAAAATAATATGTGGGATCAGTTAGAAGTTAAAGGGGAAGAATTTAAAAGTGAATTCATAAAAGTGGTAGCTCCTAGGAAGAATGAAAAAATCCCAGAGTGAGGATGACTACAGCAAAAAAGAAACAAGCAAGATGTCTAGAGGAAATATGATGCAGCTTTTATACCGGGTTTGAAATGGAGGATGGAAATGGTAATCTCACAGAAGAGACAGAATGTTCTGTTTTCCTCTAGAGCCCATTCTTCCCTCAAAACATGGGAAATAAGTGCTTAGGAAAAGGGGGAAAAATTATGGTTGTAAAAAAAGTGATTAGGCAGGGCACTGAAGTCATCATGGAGGACTCCACTCAACTCTTTGAAGTTACACAGACTTAGCGTTGCAGCAGCGAATCAAGCCCAAACAGAGGCAGGCTTCTCCATGTTGCACTTTAACATTCTCAAGTGGTTGCTACTGGTTCCAGATGGCAATTAGATATTGGAACAGAGTAACAGGGCTTCTGCTTGTCCAGCAGAAACCAACTGAAAGATTTTAATGGGACCTGGTATTTCTACTGAAGGAAGTATGAATTCTGGCAGTTAGTGCAACAGACCCATATTATTTACTAGTGTAAATCAGCAACACTCTGGTGGAGCTACAGCAATTCACACCAGCTGAGATTCTGACCTATTAGAGTAGATTTATGCAATAACTTCCTCCTTGTGCCAAAGATTTCAGAATTCCAGAGGCTGTAATATTGTTGGCCTATCTATGGACGAGAAAAATGAGGAAGAGAAATACAACACGCAACAAAAAAGTTGTCCTGAAGGTCAGTTCTTGGAAAGGAAGTGAACTTGTTTTCAAAAGGAAATCCAAGGCACATACCATAAAAAAGATCTCTTCATCTGAACTCTCTAACTTGCTTTTGGTTTTTCTTCAAAGGCAAAAAAAATGTTAATGTAAAAGCCAATGTCTCATTTTCTGGTTTGCTCTGGCTCTTGTGCCACACCCTTCATTAGCAGGATCAGATAGCTATCCAGTAGCACTTTAAAGCAATATACCACGTGTGGTTCTTGCTCTCTTTCTCTCCCTAAGAACAAGTTGTGCACAGATTTGTGTAAAAAGCCCTTTTTTGATGTTTTATTATGTGTTTAGTACAGAAGTGAGGTTGGGGGAGTTTCTTTTGCACTTGGAAGAGAAGTTAAAGAGGTATGTGGGATTTTCTGGTGTAACAAGCATTCCTTCCAGTCTTAGACTGGCTTCCAAAAGATGTCCCCCACCAATAGGTTAGTTTGTCTGTAGCTTCCTTTCGATACTGTCAAAAACCTAACAAAAAGATGGAGATTCAAATAAGGACTAAGCTATTCAAGACACACGAACTCAGAAGAACATAATCAGAAAAATGGTCGGCTTTACAATGGGCGACCTAAAAGCTGGATCTGCAAAAGGGTAATTGTCCCATAGAGATCATCTTCACTGAAACTGGTGACAGCAGTTAGGTAGGCAGTAAATCCACAAAACAACTTGTGGACCTTCTTGCCACTGTTGGTGTGTAAGTCCTCAACACCTATGGATCTGCAGATGGCTGTATTTCTGAAATGAATCTTCCCCTAACACAGAAAGACCAATCTAGAATGATCCAGGCCACGTTGGCACTGAGCAGGCTGACCCTTATGAATAATCATGATTTACTATAGGTTGCTATTCTCACTACTAACAGACTGAGAACTCAAATCCATTCTCAAGTGCATTGAACAAGAGAAGTTCTCAAATACCAGGCAAGAAGATATTTTTGGATTCAAGGTCTCAGATACATGGAGACAGTGAAAAAGTACCTGTCACTTATTGGATAGGATACTTTTCAATGTGGCAAGAGTATAAACTGGAGCAGCAGTTCTAATCCAGATCTCCTCACCTTCCCCAGCAAGTGACTCAGGCACCAAACTATAGAATCATGTCCTCTTTCTTTCTTATTCATTGATATTTAATATTTTAGACAGATTGGAGCAGCCTTCTCCAGAAGAAATTGGAATATCCCACCTACGAGTACCTTAGAGATCATACCAAGCAGAGTCTACTGGGAGTGAATACCATTTTAGGCAGAGAGGTAATAATCTAGATCTCATGTGCTTCAAGGGAATGCTTAAATTTCCTTTTAGGGAGGAAATGGGGGCTTGTTGCTATCCCTTCACCCAGCCACACTCAGGAAATGAGAGTCATTATGGACACCTCCCACCAGGGGAGGTTTGGGGTGGAGTATCCTCACCTGACCTGGGAGCCTTCGCACCACAGATGTCCTTGGCAGGGGTTTCAAGTCTCCACCAGGATGTTGCCTACTCAAGAAGGTAGCTTTTGTGAAACCTGGTGGTGTGAAGCCTGACTCCAACCAGCCACTGGTGAGTAATTTTGGCTCGCAACAACAGAAAATGCCTTTTCCTAAGCAGCAAGATGCCTAAACATATGGTCATGGATCAGAAAAAGGTTGTAAATGATTGTCTTTTTCCAGTGGCATTATTTCATATATTTCATTGCACAATTTATAAAAGCTATTTTTTAAGAAGCAAAAACAAGCTTATATCACTGAGATCACCCCCAAGTTATTGTTTTTCAGGTATGGAAAGAAGATGGAATGAAATGCTTACAAATGCTCACTATTCCCCCACAACACGTAGAACCCAAGATTTAGGCTTTTTTTTTTTTTTTGCAAATTTTATTCAGCTTTTTCTACATGTTTTCTGTTCCTTTCTCAATTATTTCTAATTGGTACTCTGCAGCCACTAAGCACTGATCTGACACTTTGACTGAACTACCCACTAGAATAAAAACTACCAGGTCTCTTTTTGAGTGGTAATAGTTTATCTAGAGCTCATAACTGAGTGTGTGCTATTTGGGTTCCTCACCCCATGCATATTACTTTGTCTTTCATAAACACTACTATTACAGCACAATCATCTCTCAAACCTACAATGTCTTTGACAGAATTTCTTCTAATGTGTTGGGAAAAAAAAAAAATGTTATTGCTATTTTTTATTCCTTTCGTCCGCTGTTCCTTACAATCTTTTTGGCCAGCTTTATTACAGGGTAACATTTGACCTATTATGGTTTATGTTCTTTGCTATTTTCTTCATTGCTCCCCATGAGCTCCACTGTTTGAAGGATTTCTTTTTACCCCAATTAGCTGCCCTTACTATATTATACACTCATGCTGCCCTTTTTGTGTGGTCCTTTCAGATTTGGTTTCTGAGGGTTTTTTTAGATATGTAATATACAATTACTCTGAAACTTTAATAGTGTGTATAAATACAGGATCTGCAAATTTTCTTTTTTTTGGTTTCTCCTTTTAAATTCCATTTTAACAGGATTTCTCACTTTTATGTACTTCCCCCTTCTAAAAATACAATTTTGGCTGTTCACTGCTATAGGAACATTGATTTCAAGTGCTTTTTGGTCAGAAAGACTGATCCTTCATTTTGAAGGAGGCCCCAGGTATTGTTTAGGACTAAAAAAATTGCTTCTCCCTCCATGGACTAGCCTGCTAGTTGCTGCAGACAGCAGTCATTTACAGTAAAACTTTGGTCTTCTGCCGAGGACCTAGCTGAATAGTTATCATATAAGGGTGCCTGAAGTGTTTCTGAAGGGCTTTCTGAGGAAATGGTGCACAGTAAGGCTCTGTCAAGCCACAGGGAGAGACCTCCATGACATATAAGGCTTTCCTTTGTGCATTTCCCTCTTGTTCACAAGACTGCTGCAGTGGCAAATATCCTTTCCCGTGGGTATGGGTTGCTACCTCCCCTCTCAGTTGATTTCACTAAAATCAGCAATGGCTGAATTAACAACACTTTATTTTATGAGTCTCTGAAAGCAGAGGAAAGACCCAGTGCTTTGGTTCCAAGTTGTCTGGTTGGTGTTGACCACCTCTCTAGTTCTGCATTGTGACTTTCAGGATGGATGGATGGATGGATGGACATATGTTTCACAGTGAATATTTTCTACACCTCACTGAATCCTACCTATGGATTAACCCAGACTATCTTCAAATCCCCATGGCTTCAGAGGAGAGCCTGGGAAGTTCTTGAGGTAAACAACAGTATTTCTCTACTACCTTAAAAAAATTCATTTTTTCCTGAAAAAAAATTTTAGTCAAAATCAAAAGGATGGCAGGTTGCTTTTCATCTTATACTGTTTTCATCCTAAATGTATGTACTAATACTGGGACTGGAGAGAAGAATGTTTGTATTGCCTGATGTAGAGCAGACATCACACAAATTAGTCTAAACAAAAGTCCAGTGATGACATATTACTTTTTATTTGCTCTAACAGCAGTTATTAATTTTAGATCTAAGCATACAATATGCATATTCTTGGAGTCTGCTTTACTGCAGGCATTTTATTTGATACACACAACTATTAAATTTGAAATTGCTCAGAAACTACTGCCAAATAGCAATCAAGCAGTTGAAAGAACGTAGCGTATCCAATTGGGTGTCTGCAACAAAAAGGATGAATGTTTTCTCTGTTCAGATATGTGCTTGAACTGTGAGGATACCAGCACTGTACAAACTCTCCTGTGTCCTATTTGAAAAAGGGCTTGGAAAATGAATCTTGAAATTTGGTGCCCAGGGACTGTAAAAAGTCAGCCTGGTTGATCTGATAGCTCTCCATACAAGGCTTTGATCTTTCAGTATATAAAGCCCACAGAGTCCTGTGGAAGCGTTCCTTGTAGCATAAGAATTATTGAGGGGAAGGTATGAGGAAGAAAGAGGGAAAGAGCAGTTCCTCTGAAGGGGTGGTCACCATCTGTGGTTACAGTATGTGGTTACCTCCTGGGGTCACAGTAGCAGAAAAATGCCATTTACCTTCACTCAACCAGGAGACCAAGGAATCATGGATGGAACTCTCAGCGTGTGACTATTTGTCCCAAATTCTCAAGGATTTTTGAAAAGTGAGCTCATACTTAGCATCCTTGGTAGGCCTGTAGCCAATGTGCACTTCCTCTGCTAGTTGTCAATGAGTCATTACAAGTGCTGGCAGAAGCCTGGAAAATTAGCTGGACACAAGCTGTGGTATCGAAATATTGACACTGATTTATACATCTTGATGACTTGTAGTTTGCACAGTTCTTTGGTACTGTCCTCTAGATGTAAAGATAGTCACAGGGCTATTGTTTTTCACTTTGTTAACAGTAATTTCAAAGCTCTGACAACCTTCAGAGATAAAACAGGTCAGCATGATACAACAGAACCCAGGCCTGATTCTGGCCTGTGATGTGATGTAGGCAGACTCTTCCAGGTTGGTCATGTAGCTTCTTGGCTTCCTGTCTAAAATAACTCGATGTATCTGTTCTCCTCTGTTGACTCTGCTGATGCAATCTCAGAGGCAGAAATGACTGCAAGGAGTGACTGCCCAGACAGTCTTCTACTTCAACATGAAACCTTGTGTGAGGAAGTGACAGGATTGGAAGTGGAAAGGGAGAGGTGCTGATGAGGACCAGGAGTCTGATGTGCTTTACTGCTCCCCTGTATAACTAGTCGTTTAGAACTGTGAGCTCATGGTTGGAAACTGGATTTTTAGCAGTAACTTCTGGCTCTTGGGCTGAAATGGTTGTCCTGCCTTGAAGCAGGATTTGCAGGTATTTCTTTCAAAAACTGGGGCTTATCAATAGTACTGTACATACCAAGACACCCTAAAGGACTGCATCTGCCAGCATAGGCATCATTTGGAAACTGCTAGATGGGCTCATTTTGGATTTATGGACTCATTTCTCTTGATCATTCTATACTTGCACACCTGTCTTAGGTTACAATGTAAGACGTAACCAAAAGTATGTTCTATCACCATCTGTTGAAACCTGGTGGGGCAGTGTTCTTTATCTCTTCCATGACACATCCCTGATAACTCCCTCCGGGGAATATCTTCTGTCAATGGGCCATCCAGCCTCACTGCATGACCCAAAAAATTACATCATCCCACTGGGAGATGCTCTGTCCAGGGGGAGGAGCCAGGCATTCCTACCTGCATATAATCTGAAGTTTGGAACACCACAGTGAGCCCTTACCTACTGGATTCCCAGAGGGCAAGAGCTACATAACCACCTCTGGACCTTCAGAGGAAGACCAGACCCTTCTACAGGATCACCACTTCAACAGAACCACATCTCTCACCCCAAGAGGACTACAGCCACCCCTTAATCAGACTACTACCACCACCTACACACCAACTGGGTGTCAGGTCATATCCTGACTCTGGCAGGTTAAGCCAGTGTTTCTGTATTATTGCCTTGTTATATACACTAGTAAAGAACTGTTATTCGTATTTTTCACACCTTTGCCTGAAAGCCCCTTAATTTCAAAATTACAATAATTTGGAGGGAAGGTGGTTTCATTTCCATTCCAAGAGAGGTTCATGCTTAGCAGACACCTAACCAAGCACCACAAAGTCTATGGAAGTTCAGAGACTTAAATTGTAACAAAGATATAGAGAACTATCTGAAAACTATTAACACTTTGCATATAATAAGTAATTTTTTTCTACAGCACCATGATTTTTGGAACTAGATGTGATGGTAAAACAAAGCAAATTCTGTAACTTGCATTTTTAAATGTATCTGAGATTTAACCTGCCCTATTTAATGGCTATATCAAGTTCCACATTGTTTAAATTAATCTCAACTGGATTGGGATTTAAAACTGAATGAATCATAACCATCAAATTTTATTATTTTGACATTTTAAGACACAAAGTAGCTTATTATAATGTTAATAATTTTCCATAGGTATGTGTCAAAGTATGGATATTAGTTAGGTTTTAATGGTTTTCTTCTGTTAGGGTTTTATTAAGGCTGGTACTTAGGTTTGATGCCTGAATTCATTTCTCAGTCATGGTCTTCAGAGTTCAGAGATAAATTAGTACAGATAGAACAACTGAACATGAAGTGGCTTGGCTTTGAATTTACTGCAGGTCCGTGCTGACTCTCAGGTCAGCATCCAGCTCTGAGCTTCCCCTTGCTGCTTTTGTGCATGCTTTAAGAGGACTCTAACTAAGGATTGGACTTAGAGGTTCAGTTCTTCAGGTCTGGGTGGGGAGCTCTGAACAATGAAGGGGGTTTTGTTACTCAAGAAGCCAGTGACAGCAGTCAGAAGACAGCCCGAGCACCCTGAACTGCTGAGATCATGTTGAGTGAGTAACACATGAACAGAGCACCAAGACAGACCTATGAGAAAAGCTTTTTCATTTTCTTTATAAAAATAGAATATATTTTCCAGCAACTTTTACACGTCCCTCAGTGAGACATTGAGGGGCTCTAAGGGCTGGATGAGCTCAGTAGCCACAGTGAAGACACCTACTAATGGGGGCAGAAGAACAGATCTGAGACCATATGATTATCATCCCCTGCATCAGCTTCAGGGTTGCAGCATCTTGAACCCAGTGTGCGGGTGCAGCAGTTAAAGACTTTATTGAGCCAAGGTTTGTGTGGGTTGTACAGAAGACCAAACTGTGCTCTGCCAGTGGCACAGTGTCTCAGACACACTCAGTTCCAAAAATCAGCAACATTAAAGCTATTTTTCTTTGGAATGTTATAAATGAATAAAGATTTATTAGTAATGATCCACAGCTGTGGAGAGAAGAGGTGGGAGAACCAAGATTTAGGTCAGTAAAATAAATACTGTTACCATGACAGATTAATCTCATCCAAGTAACTCTGCTCTTTTTTCCTGGCTTTTTGTAACCATGAGGAAAAATGCTGACACGTCTGTCTGACAGAGTTTGCAAATCACCTCCCTTCTGAACTACCTCAACAAAGGAAAAAGAGGACATTTGCTCGCCTAATTTTGAGTAGCAGGGTTTTTTCTAACAATAATCATCATTTCTTCAGTGGCAATGAATATGGGTTTGGGCACCTCCCTGAAGGCAGGGTATTGATCCCTGCGAAGCTCACAGTGATCCAGGAACAAGTAGCAGTCACAAGAAGATGGAGAACATGAGCATGAGAAGAGCAGAGCTCAGTCATTAGAGATCTGCCTAGGAATCTGTAGTGCCTAAGGAGGCCTGAGCATCCTCAGCTTCTGGTTCACCCTTTGCAGGATTAGTCTTATAATATTTATAATGGGTATCCATTCTATTGCAATGTATAGGAGTGCAATGACCCTTAAATGTCAGCATCTAACATTACATTAATTCATTCTCTTAATGAAACTAAAGAGGACTCAGAGAGTTTTGTGACCAAAGACTGTTCACTAGAATTGCACCTTTCATTAACTGACTTTGGAAGGATGAAATGAAATTAACTTTTTGAAATATTTTGATATTGGATACACTGATTTTCTGAGCAGCAAATCTCTCTGGTTCAGACCTCAAATAAGGGCTTCTGATGATTAGGACATAAAATGAACTGTGAAATTTTATATGCCTAATATCCCTTTCCTAATGCAAATCAAATTTGCTGCCCTGCCAAGTAGTTTGATCCTACACAGCACAGAAACATGGTAGTCTGCAGCAAAAGCTCACATTTAAAAGATGAAATATTACTGGTTCTAGAGAATGGCCTTTCAGAGCTGGACACCCATGTATAAAAGTGAACATTGCTGTTTTCAAAAGGCAAAAGAAAAATTCTTCAGTGACTAAGACATGCTAGAAAACAAGACTGACGTACACCTTTCCTTCCTAGACTAACTTTTAGATACCAGCCCTGACTAAACTGGGTTTGAAGGTCCAAATCTTGGGATCCATCATGAAAATCTACCAGTACAGTGTGCCAGGTCATCTGTAACCTGAATGGGTCTCTGGGGTTTAAAATATTTCTTTGTTTCTAGAGATATTCAAGTGCTGCCTGTGGCACTTAAGGTCCCCAGGGCAATAATTTACACAGGAAGGTGTAGGAAGGGCATCAATCGTCCTGCAGTTCTGCTTTACTCTTCAGTTACCTGCAGAGGAAAAAAAGCCACAGTGTGATATGAAACCCAGATTGACTGTGCTTGTTGCTAATTAAGATAAAAACCTCTTTAGCACTTTCTAGGACATGGACATAAATTGTTACAAAACACACAAAATGTTAAATACATCACCGTGACAATCAGATAGAATTGGAGAGGACTTCTGTGTCTAATACTGAAGAAGAGAATGTTCATGTTAATGGACTGGAGAAAGTGTACAAGAACAGTTTATTCACATAAAAATATAGCCCACGGGTCTCTTCCAAGGACTGCAAGACTTATTTTGATCTGGTATGTTAAGTCCTGGTAACATGTGCAAAGAGTATCCCGGGGAAGCTCTAAGTTACATATCTAATTTTTCATAACTAAAGACTGCCTGAAATTTGATGCTATGAGCAGGATAATTTATACATAAAAACATTGCTTTAGTGGCAAGGACTGCTAAGGAAATGGGCAAAGAGAAGAACAAACACTAGCAAGAAATACAATTTTAAAACTTGTACAAAATCAAATTTACATTAATAGGAATTAATTATTGTAAAATTATTTGAAGGGGTGGGGAATTGTTATGTGACAGTCATTTTTATCAATGACCTCACTTGCTTGGTACATTACAGACAGGGTTTCAGCAGGGCACACACATTTCCATTTCCACCATACTCCTTCAAGAGCAAATCTTTTCTTCAGATTTCAGTCTAACACCCCAGAATAAGTTCATGCCATCAGTAAGAAGCTGCCTCTTGTCCTTGTTTCCCAAATGTTCAATTGCATTAATGGGAACAAAAAGAATACACAAAATGCCCTCTTGCCATTGGTGTTTCTGTGTAAGCATTTGAGGTAGATGGCATAAATGCCTCCTAAGTGGGGATTTGGTTGCTGCTTTACAAGCAGAAAGGAAGTTTTTGGAGTGAGTCCTTGCTCCATCTCTCTGATTAACTGTAAATTGGATTTGTTTGTGTTGATCTTCCTTTTCTTTGTTGGTTTGGTTGGAGGTACTTTTTGTGAAGGGGAAGTATGTGAGAAAATGTACATGTGGACTGCACATCTCACCCTATCTAAGTCTCCATAGCCCTATCATTACAAGCAGTGCTGATGCTGTGGCTCAAAGGGCATGATCTCAATGACTCAAAAAAGCCAAGCCAGAGGTGTAAGACGTGGCAAGGCATTCCACATATCTTCACCATGTTCAGTGCACTCACCTGACCTCTCCCTCGCATGTCAGGAGAAATAGCTGTGCAATGTGTTCACTGAAGATAACGAAAATGGCTTGGTCGTATTTTGGTGAACAAGTTGTTGTGTTTTTCCTAAGCCAGTGATGTAGAACAAAAAGCCATGGACCTGAGGCTATAACACCTACCTCACTTTACTTTTGCTGAACAGAAGAAATAAGATAATGGTTGTCTGTAAATACATTTCTTCTCCTTTTTGTCCTGCACATTGTTTATAAACCTGCTATATTTACTTAAGTGAAATTATCAGGCAAACTGTTCTTAGTCTGTATGTTGTCAGTAAGCAGTATTCAAAACTTGGAACTGTCTGGATAAACACTATTCTTAGAATCATCTTTCCAGTCAAAATGATGAAAATTAAGAATTCAGGAATTAATCTCAGGTAATATCTTTTAAAATTGCTTTGAAAGCAATTTTAGCTTTGAAAAAAAGCTTTGAAAGCAGTGTCTGTGAGCCTTCTTTTCTGACAACAAATAGTTTGAGGAGGATCATAGCAGATGTGTTTTAAAATGTGAACAAGTATTCAAAGATTTTTTTTTCCCTGGAGCTATTGCCCTGTCCTGCTTTCTTAGATAGTGGCTAGTTCTTCTTCCTCACAGAGAAAGAATACCAGGAACCTGCTGATTCTCTTTTCACAGTTCATGGATATGTAATTTCACACATAGAGAAGAAAAATTGTGTGAAATGTTGTAAGTGACATTGTCAGTCAGCAGGAAACCTGAAAAGAGATATTGAGATGGAGCTGTGAAAAGTGACGGTAGCAGAGCAGTACATTTTTATGTGATAGATAGAGCTGTAGGGCGCAGGTCACTGCAGCTTGCAAGGGGCAATCTTTGTGTTACTGATATCCCCAGGGCTGCACAGGCCGAGTGCCACGCTCAGAGAACTGCCGGGCAATTTGCTAATGTAGCAATCTGAAGGCAAGAAGGGGCAGCATAACTGTGAGGGCCAAAAAGCAGCATCCAGTATATGTCTTATACAGCTGTATTGTCCCTCTCATTTTTTGTTCTAGTAGCTTAGAGTGGATATTTCTAAAATCAGCTTTTGCCTACACAAATGTAAAAAGCAATAATGAGCTTTTAAATTGGACAGTTTTACTGCTGAAAACTGTGTATGTTAAATTGCTCGTTTGATCAATAGCACTGCACGAATTTTAAATCTGTGTGCTTTCTCGGGTATTTTACAAGTACTAGAAATAAATTGTTAAAATCTGGAAGAAGTAAAGACTACCATCTCCAAAAGCACCTCCTAATTTCAAGAGCAACCCTCAGAGACCTTCCTTTGTTTCCCTTGCTATACAATAACTTTACACATCTCAAAACAGGAGATACATTTGTAAACATTCCCTGATGAGTATGTGTCTCACAAAATTGTCTTAAAAAAAGAAATAAAATAAAATAAGGTACAACAAAATAAGGTAAAATAAAGTAAAATAAATCATACACAATTTAAAAATAATGTTCAACTGGAAGTTGAAATTATTTTATGATATCATACTTTTGAATTTTTTTTACATCTCCTTTTCATGTTTGAGGATATTGTGGATATATTCCATTTCGTCACCTTTAGGATAATTGTTTTGATTTTTTCCCTTCCACATCACTTTTCGTTATAGCATGAAATACAAAACAATTTCATTTTAAATACATTTTTTTCAAACAGAAAACATTTAGTTAATGTGCCATTTTCATAGCATTTTCCTTTACAGAGAATGTAGACATTTTCTGATTTGACATGAAGCAAAATTTGGAAACCTCAGAAACATTTGGAGAATGAAATCAATTGTCCTTCAGGCAGTTCTAGTGTCTAGGCTAGTCCAAACTGTTTCCACAGATGGTGATGCCAAGAGGTTCTCCAACCTCTTGCTCTGATAGTATTGTTTCTAGATTGCATTTCAGCCTGTAACCCTGGCATTGCCCATTTCAATTTCTTCTGTACTTAATGATTGTATTAGTATAGAATTAAGATAATAAGAATAATTGCTCCTTTTTTTATGGCACTTCATCTGTTTATGAACAATCATACACATAAGGGTTATTTTCCAAATCATTTCTCCTTTTTGTTGTTCTCTTCTGAGTTCTCCAATTTGTATGTATTTCTTTCTTAATGTGGTGTTCACAACAGCATGCAGCGTTCCAACAGAGGCTTATCGAGTGAAGTAGAGCAGAATAATTACCTCATTTCTTTTATGCATGACATTCTTATTAATGTGACTCAATGCTGAGCATTTGCCTTGTTTTGCCACAGCGTTGCATTTTTGATTCATATTCAAATAATTAGCCACTGCAAATCCTCACACTGCTCTGTAAGTCCAGCCTGTGTAAGCTAACACAGGCTTTCCCTCAGCTGCCAACAGGAGCAGGCAGGAGCTGCTCTGTACAAAAAAAAAGGTATGCAATGCCCCCTCCTAACCAGACTGCCAGCTTCTGTCCTCATATTTAAGTATGTGTCACTCACCAGCTGTGAGTGATTTCAAACTGATACCTCAACGCTCATCCAAAAATGAAGGTTCACCCTTCCCCTCTGCACACATAGTCTGCTGAAGATGTAGAAAGAGGTATGAGAGTAATGGAAATTATCCTTATCCTAGGGAAAATATTACTGGAGCCATTGTAACAAGACAGATTTGTGTCATGAAGATTCAAGGGATCAATGGCGTTATCATTATAGTCCTGTTTGGACTTTGTTCTTCATGTCTGCTTTCTGGCACTGTGTCCCTGAACTGGAAACAAGTGTTTTCTGTTCCTAGGAGGGTCACAGGACATAATTTTCTTCAAACACTGGCATGAAGTCTGCTAATGTCTCCTGGGAGAGCTTGTGGCTCTCACTGTGTTGTGAAGCATTTGCCGGGAGAGTGAGCATTCTCCTGCTGAGAGGATGCAAAGCCTTCGTTTCCCAAAAATGTGCCACATGTAAGAAGCATAGTCCCACTGATACATTGATCAATGCACTGCTTTATTCCAAAATGAACCTGGGCCTTAAGTTCAGAGGATGAAAATTTCTGTCAGTGTGGCTTCTGGCAGGTGGCATCAAATTCACCTGGCTGTCCTGGCAGGATCCTGAGCAAGGCAACTCTGCTGCTCACCCATGTAAACAAGTTCTTAATTTTTGCCCTAGAGGCTCAGGCTTAATTGCTTGGAAAGGACACACACAGACATAAATTAGGACTGCACTTAGTTCACCCTCCCAGGAACCAGGCTGCTTCCCTGGAATGGTAGTGGCAGAGGGACGCTATGGTTTGTCATGCAGAATTACCTCCAAAAAAGGATATGAGCCAAAATAATTGATCTCAATGTTGTCCAGTTTCTCACCTCCTTCCTGGGTGGTTTTATCCATGAAAGAGACAGGGCCTGTAATCATTATGGTCACTGGATCCTCATCTGAGAAGGGCTGTTCTGCAGACACAAATTGCAGGAATTTGGCCCATATGGTTTGAAGTAGTAAATTGAACTTGGGTCTCCTACATCCCAGGTGAGTGGCTTGATAAGAAGGCTGCTACTGTCCCTCTCCCACTGATCTGATAAATTATTTTGATAAGAGTAAAGTAAAATAAAAATAACCCAAAGGCTTAGTATTCAGAAACCAACGAAGGGAGTCTTCTCCCAAACAGGCAGCACAGATACATGGTCTCACACACTTCCAAAGAGACCTGTATAGCCATCGAACATTTTTATTCTGTTTGAACTCCTTTTCTCTCTGTTTCTTGCAAAAACAAACAAAAACTTTTTTTTCCAAGGAAAATGACTTGTTTTTCCAATAATCCTTCTAAGAAGCCCAGTGAGACATACTTACAGGGTTGTTATTGTTAATCAAAGATATTCAAAACTAGTTCAAACTCTTCCTTCAAGTAAGAATTGTCTTAAAAATGGAATCTGGGTACAGCATAGTAGATTTTGTTCGCTGGGGAATCCTAAAGAATTTCTGTTTCTTTCTGCCTTTTCTTCTAAAAATGATAATTGAAGTACTTACAGTGTTGTCTGATCCCAGAGAAAAAACTTGGTAAAAATGCAAGCCATTGCACATAATATCTTCATGTGGCAATTACATAGACAAGGATTTTCAAAAACAGCTGAAGAAATACAGGGGCAATGTGTATCAAGTCATGTTTGCAGTTACTAAGTACTTCAGACTCCTTTCAAAATCCTGGACATGAAGTATTTTACATCTGCAAAGGTAATTGATTTATTAAGAAACACAGTATCATTTAGACCCTCTGCTAAGTCTGGATCCTTAAAGTCTCAGACTGCAGGGTGCAATATTAAGAAAAATGCCTCAGATTCATATCAAACGTATTTGAGTTGTTATGAATTTGAGTCAGTAGCCACAATGTTTTTTATGATAGGAAATAAAAATGGCAGACAGTGGTTAAATACATTAGAAAGTGGGTTTAGATTCCTCTGAGATCATGAATCCCAATGGGAGCACTGTTGATCTAAAGATCACAAAGAGATAGGACCAGGTCACGTGCTGATGCAAATGAGCATAGTTTTCTTGACATCAGTGGACCTATTGTGATTGATTCCAGATGAAGCGATGAGATGATTTGGGTGTGCTGTGCCCTCCTGAAAAGCTGTTGAGAGATGCAGTGAGATTAGTACTGGAGTAGCCTCACCAGAGGCAAATGCACAGCCTACAGTGTTCCCTTTAAACAGACACGGAAGGAAAAAGAGCTGCAGCATCTCTCACTGTGTTGGTGGAGAGACAGGATCTGGTGAAAGGACAAAAACACTGACTGGTGTGCTCAGTGCTCAGGAGTTTGGAAGGGAGGCAATAAAGGCAGTGTTGTGTTGGGGGTCTCCCCCCCCCGGGAGAGGGGCCCTGGGGGGGAGACACGGGGTTTCCCTGCCCCTGGTCAGCCTCGTTCCCCATTGGTTGTTTTGTGTTCCCCTGTGCGGGCAAGGACCCTCGGGTCCTGTGATTGCCTCAGTTCCTCGGCAGATCCCGGCCATGCGGCTGGAGAAATAAACATCTCTGAAACATCTATCAAGAATCAGTCCATATATATTTCTTTTCCACGGGCCTCGTTGTCTGATACACGTGTTGCAATATCCCCACTGTAACAAATGGTGGATAATGCAAGCAGAATGATCCCCAAACCCTAAGGACAGCGACTGATTTGTGAGTAAACTCTGGATTTCTCTTCTTGTTTTTGTTTTGCTGTTCCATCTCTAAACTATGGAGGAACCATGGGAAGACTCTTGGCTCTCCGAGCCGCATATGGACATTTATCTTAAACTTGAAAAGATTCTTGAACAGTGATTTGTAAATTTTAGCTTAATTCAAGCTCAAAAGGAACTGAAACATTTCCTTTCATGGTTGTTTAAGAACTTTTTCTACGTTTCTTGGGATTTGATTCTTACCAAAGGCTTTTGGAAGACCGTTTGGACACAGTTAATTTCTGAGTCAAAATACATGCCTATGGAAGAATATTTTCATGAATATTATTTAATTACCGAGACTGTTGAGCAATGTCAGCTGTGTCCTGGCGAAGGGAAGCCTACCTCAGGGACCGTGCAGCCTCGCCCACGTGGACCGAGCGCTCTGCGAGCAGCAGCGAGGCAGTTCCCGCACGCGGGCAGAGTGATGTGAGCTGCAGTGTCGGCAGCAGAGCGAGGTGCAGCGGGATCGGTGCAACCCGGAGGTGCCCGCCCAGCCCCGCGCAGCACGTGGTGGAGAGAGCCCCGTGAACACCCGACCGAGAGGGGCAGCACACAGGCAGCGGCTGGCAGTGGTGGAGCGGAGCCATGCCTAGCCGAAAAGCACGCTGGAGCAGGGCGCGGGGAGTCGCCGTTCAGGGGCCTGGCCGAGACGTGGGCGCTGTGCCAGGCAGCGGCAGCGCAGCTGGGACCAGAGGAGACGGCGCGCGGGGAGCTGAGTGGAGCAGCCTGGCCCGGCCCGTGCGGGCCCGAATGCGATCCCGGGAAGAGCGTGCAGGCACGAGCAGCCCTGACGGCCCCGGCAGCACTGACAACCCTGGCAGTTCCAACAGGGGAGCGAGCGAAAGAGAAAGCAAAAACACAGCGAGACAGAAAACAGCAACCACTCAGAAAAGGAAAAAATCGTCTTAGCTAAGGTTTTAGGAATAGTAAAATGGTATAATGTTAAACAAAATTATGATTTTATAACAAGATGTGACAACCAGCAAGACATATTCGTTCATAGAACTGCAATTAAAAGGAATAACCCTAAAAATTACCTGCGAAGTGTAGGAGATGGGGAAGTTGTACAGTTTAATATAATACAAGGAAAAAAGGGTTTACAAGCAGCAAATGTTACTGGGCCTGGGGGCATTCCAGTCAAAGGCAGCCGTTATGCAAAAAGTTATAAACGATATCCATCCCAGCAGCTTCCCTACCCACAGCCTACTTTCCCCTTTTACCCTATACCCAATATGAGCCCTTTCCTAAGTTTACCCCATCCCCGATTTATCCCTAATTCATTTTTTCACCCATGGATTCCCTCACAAAACCACGCCTTTGCCAATTGTTTCCCCAAAAATCCCTTTCCAATGCCAAGTGGGGGATGAAGAGGGGGAGGGAAGAAATTAACTATTGTTGTTTAGAGTTCCAACAGGTACAAATGGAAGAAACCCTCTCCT
The DNA here is from genome assembly GCF_020740725.1 of Corvus hawaiiensis. NCBI lineage: Eukaryota > Metazoa > Chordata > Aves > Passeriformes > Corvidae > Corvus > Corvus hawaiiensis. Next base: position 91,550,216 of record NC_063215.1, read on the forward strand.
GCCTCAGTTTCCCCACAAAGCATGCCCGGAGAGTCCTGTCTCCCTTCTGTCAGCCTTAAGATGTTCCAGAGAATCTGTTTGGACATTTAAAGACTCAGGAGGGTGGCTTGTTTTGTTTTGAAACTGTCCTTGTTATCTCATGTTTATCCAGTTGTTTTCAATGTTAAGTTTTAAATCTCTTTTTGTTAAATGGGTGAAATGTCGGGGTCTCTCCCCCTTGCCATGTGGGGTCCTGGGAGAGGGGCCCTGACGGGACAGACACGGGGTTTCCCTGCCCCTGGTCAGCCTCGTTCCCCATTGGTTGTTTTGTGTTCCCCTGCGCGGGCAAGGACCCTCGGGTCCCGTGATTGCCTCAGTTCCTCAGCAGAACCCCGGCCATGCGGCTGGAGAAATAAACGTCTCTGAAACATCTATCAAGAATCAGTCCATAAATATTACTTTTCCACGGGCCTCATTGTCTGATACACGTGTTGCAGTATCCGCACTGTAACAGTGTTGAGTGACAGAGGCAGAAAGAGCACCCCAAATTATCTCAGAGCTTGGAGGGCTCCACTGCTCTCTCTTTATTCAGAAAACCTTTGATTTTGCACATCTTTAGATGGTCTTTGAGGTTTGGCTCAACAAGGGCTCAAATGTGTTTGCCTGGGAATAGAAAGGAGCAAATACGAGGCCAGTTCTAAATGCATTCAAGCTACAGCAGTAGCACAACCAAGTCACCTTCAGTAACTAACTAAAGCCAGCACTGCCTACAATTTAGCAATAGCCTCTTGGAATCCAGAGTGGGCTGCTACCCTGGGTCTCTGAGTAAAATTTCAAGCAGATGGTTTGATCTGGGCTTCATGGTGATGTGGCTGGTGAGGCAGCTACACTAATTTACTGATGATTTTTCAAGTGTTTTTCACCTTAGCCCTATAGATAGACCTAAGTGTGACTGAAGATGCTCATCAGTGGTTCCAGGACTATCTAAAATATTTAAAAGTTTGGTAATGTGCTCCCTCTGGAAATGAAATTGAAAGTCATTTATTTGCCCTGAGAGCCTCAAAGCACTGTAGTGAAGTAAACCACTCCTTATTTGAAATGTCAGTACCAAAATGCAGGATACAAGAAGTCTTCTTCATGGACTCAATAAACCTGAACATAGATTTTTTTTTTCTTTTGTTTTTCTTTTTTTCTTAGGGCATTATTTACAGTTTTTAAAGGCATTGCAGGGCTTTCACAGTTGAATCAGCTTCTTTATAGGAAGTTGCAAACTCTGTAGCTATTGCTCTAGCATTGTCCCACATTTGCCCATCTAAAGAAAACTTAGAAAGCCCTTTTCAGCGTACCTCATTTTTCTAATACTGAAACAATTTACTAGTAAACTACCCAATTAAAGCTATATTAACTAGGATATTTTATCTCACTCTTATTTTCAAGAGTCAACAACCCAAGTACAAGGAGACTAATGACTTAAAATTGAGCCCTCTCTGTACAACTGATGGAGTTTTGTTCCTGGGCTATCTCCTCCTCGTTTCATTCAGCGTGAATGGCAGATTCCTACATCGTGTCAAGTTTCGGATCACCATAGAAACAAACTAGGAGGCAGTTTCATTAATCATTTAGAGCACAAGAAGTCTAGGTCAGTCTGATTGCAGCATATAGAGTATCATCCTAGCGCCACATGGGACTCAGTTGATTTGAATTAAAAAAGATTAAGCTGCCCCTAGGACGCTCAGCATCATCAGTTTAAGTTCTCATGTAACAGTGGTCTCTGGAGCCACATGGATTAGGAGACTGAAGCTATGCATTTATTTTTCAGGGCTCAGTGAAACATTAGATGAGTGCAGGTGTCTGAGGGGGAAAAAAGGACAAAGATCACATATAGTTTTTTAGACTTGTTGCTGTTCTTTTGAAACTGGAAACAATAACTCAGTTTTATTTCTCCAGTGACAGTTACCACTCTTTTTTGGCCTTGCAATGGTACATCTGTTACCCAATGTTTACATTTCAGATTTATAAAAATTTCATACTATGAAGCATAGTTTTAGCACAGGGCTGCAAGTTGGGCATAGAAGTTTACATGAATGCTGACTTTTTCTTCTCCTGACGGGGTAAAAAATGCATGAAATAAATACTGGTGACATTTTAGTTTTGCTTGAATGAAGATTTAGTGCTCCCAGGAAACTGACATACAGGCAGCTACAAATCAACTTGACTATGAAATAGTTGTATATGTACACCACAAAATGAGCCCCCCCCTTCCAAAGTACTCACTTTATTTATGGGTCTTCCAGTACTTCAAAGACCTTCAGTAACTTAGTCCAGACTGGTTTATTGCTTTGCAGAACTAAGACATTTCAAGGAGAAAGTTGTAGGTTACAGTATATTAGGACTCTTTCTCTTGGGGGTCTGAGAATCCCATGATGCTATATGAACTGTTGATCTAAAGCTTATTACAGCATGACTTCCTAGAGTATAATTCTTAAATCTTTTAAGTTATACGGTACTGTCTTTAATCCCAAGTGCTAAACCTTAAAGCGGAACGAGCTTTCCAAAATTCAGAATGCCAGCTGCAAGCTGATGTAATTACACTTTGTTAAAACACAGTTCACTTACTTGCCCAGGCTGCCTGTGACCTGTTCAAATTAGTTGTTTTAATTTTCAGCAAATGTTTTACATGAAAAAATCAGGGAACAAAATCCCACATCACAATACTCCTGCTGGAAAGAAAAGCAGCTCTGTGGACTGAGTTTCTCCAGTTTACTCAATAACCAAAAAATACCCCACCCTGTGTACTTTTTCCATTTGCCCTTGCTGTGCCAGTTACCTGGGCTGTGACAGTATCATTAACAGTGAAGCCTCCTGTCACAGCACATCTGGGGGCACCCAGACCATGTCAATACTTTTTACTGATGTACTGTCATCCTGGGGATTTCCAGGAAAGAAATGACATATGATCAAGAAGCAATTTTAGGATTTCCCAGCCCTGTGCAAACAGACTGGTTATGGGAAGGAGAAAGTGAGTATTATTCCCACTTTCACAAGTGGAAGTTGATATGATGTCATACTGAGTGAGTTGCCTTGGGGCACAACAGAGAACATGGATGACCATTGGGGAACTCCTGTTTTCCTGCCTGGTGCTCAGCCCAGGTTCTCCTATTTACAGCTTTCTGTCAATGCCCAGAAGATGGAAAATGCAAGAACTAAAGCCTACAGAGAGAGTCCTGACGGAAGGCACAAAACAGCTCATGTTAGCTAATGCTTATTGAGTTCCAGCCATGTGCTGGTTGCAATGAAACAGAATAGACCACATGGCCTCTACATTGCAGCATTTCTATGGTCTCCTTCAAGGGTTGCCACCCAGCCATTTCCAGCCAGGCTGGAGAGTTTTGCCATCCCCTGGTTGCCTGTGAGACAGCTGAATTTGCCAGTGCGAGGAGGGGCAGCTGTGGCACCCCCACCTACCAGCAGCAGTGAAGGTGGCCAGCCTGTCCCACCCACATGTCACTGCTCCACTGCTCTGACCCACCAGGTGTCTTCACACAGCCTGGACATCTGCCTTCAGCCGCAACCAAGGCCTGCCAGCAACCATCCCTGCAATTGTGCCCCTTGTTCAAAGGCACTGAGCCTGAAGAACCACAAACAGCCCATCTACAGTGTAAAGCTATGCTGAGCCAGTGGTGTGGAACTGGCCACCATCTCCTCCACCTCACCAGGAGCTGCTGTATTTTGGCTACTTGTTTGTTTCCTTTGATTCAATATTTCTTCTCCTTAACTGCCCTTTTTTCCTGACTCCAGAGCAAACATCTCTCTCTTTAGTCACTGTTTCAGCTCCCAGTGCCCCACAGTTAGAGGATGGAAAAGGAGGTCCCCTGCCTGCTTTCATGAAGGGTCCCCAATCCTGCAGCAAGGCTGCAGCAACCATACATACCCTCTGTGCCCAGAAATGGGGGGTTAGCCCAGGCACATCAGGAGATGGCTGTCTCTAAATGGAGCTCCAGCTGTGGGTTGTTGTGAATCACCTTGGATGCGCCACTTTATGGATATCTTATTTTTGTTCTTCATCTTGTGGCCAGTGGTGATTTCTAGGCCAAAACCTACATTCTCAGCTCTAGAAACACTTTATTAAAATTACCATGAAACTGAAAAGGAGATCATTCCATTTTTCTACCAAACACCCAACCTTCTTCAGGGCCTGGACAGACGTGGGAAGCTGCTCCTGGGCTCCTGCCAGTTGGAGGGAGGCCTGTCGGGTTTGCAATGACACAGAAGGCCCATGTGGAGTCCCTGACTTCTGCTGCTGTCCAAAGCCATCAGAAAGAAGACAGCTTCTGTATAGCCCTGTCTATCCAAGCAATTGTGACAGTAGTTTTTTAATAACCATGTAACAAAATCACTTTCCCTGGCATGTATTGCCTACAGAGAGTCTCCAAAACACTTTTTGGCACAAAACATGGAGAAAAGATTCACATTCACTCTGCTATGTCAAGCTAATATAAAACATTTCTAACTCATTACATTGGCTGACTTTTGTCTTACTCTTCTGCTTTAACTACAGTGATCAAAAAAAGTTATGTTCTTTTTTCATTTCACATGGAGTGGAGCAGAGCTACCATGAGATTAGCTGAATTCCTGCACACAGATCATCATCTGAACCATGTGCTTGTTCCCAGCCTTTCACTGTCAGGCATAACCAATGCCTGACATAAGCAGTAATTTGAAGATGCTGAGGTGTCAAAAAGGATCTGAATCATTCTGACAAACCTTTTCTCATTCAGCTATTGACCCATAGCTCTGTTTGAATTTGGGAAGCCTGAGGTCAGAATGAAAAACATTGTTTTTCTTGTAAGCCAAACATATTTGGCTGAGAAAAAGTAAGCTAATAAAGATGCAGAGGCAATTTTTAATGTCACTTTTTAGAGTACAGTAATTTGTCTGATCTTATTGCCTTGGAATATGATTACACATAATACATTCACATTACACAGGAGGGAATACATTTGGGAGAGAAATGATATGTTTCTCTTCCATGCCCAACATATGGAAACATGTATAAAATGGGAAAGTCTAAACTTTGCCAGTGTTCACAATCTCTTCTCTGTGGAGGAATAATGGAATTGTTTGGTAATTTCTGGTGACAAATGTACTAATTTGAACCTGGATGAATACCGTTTACCCAGTTTAATAATTTTGGGTTATGGAAAATATTGGTATACAGCAAATCTCTCTGTCTGTACATTAATCAGTGCGGAATTCTTGGCCACTTTTCCATAACCCTCTGGCTGTTGCTGGTAGCAAGCAGAGATTTACGGTAGGAATTAAAGAAGCTTCTTTCCTCCCACCACCAGCAGCTGTTTGGGCCTGCAGTCTTCCTGGGCAGGGCAGAGCTGCATCGATCCGTGGTATGCATGACTCATAGGAAAGTAATAAAAACCTGTGACTAGAAAAGACCTCAGGAAGGCAACAAGCTCATAGTGCAAGAGCTAGAGCAGCTCATGCAAGATAGTAACATAAGCAGTTGAAAGGCACAGGCAGAGGAAGCAGCTGGGTGAGTCTTCTGGGATGCTGTAAGTACTGGCACTTCTGCCTGCACATCAATCTCCATACACAGCCCGGAGCTCTGTGTGATGCCTGTGACCAAAGCTCTTTCCAAACAGGTTATGCAGGCAATGCATAAAAGCTCAATGCAAGAAATGCCCACCTCTAGACTCACCAGTCAGCCACAAGCAGATCGAGCTGTTCAATAAACCCATGGGCTCCACAGTTTCACCAGTGACTGATTTTGTCATTACTATTTCATAATAGATAAGGTCCAGAACCAAAATACAGAAGTCATTTTTCACTCTGAATAATTCACAAATCTGAATCAATCCATTCTGGGATAAAGTCCATACCTTGGTTCCAAATTGTAGGTATCATATGTGCATTTCTGTTTCATTAAGGCGAAGTGTATTTGGGTAGCTGTCATGTAGTGCCTGGAATGTGATGAAAACAAGAGGTCCTGGCTGCCTGCTGCTGAGGAACTCCCAAGGCACTTCCCACAGGAGCAGCGGTGTTAACCCTGATATCCTGGTCAAATTCCAACATGGCTAATTATATCCCACTTACCTAAAGCTCTGCCATACTTTCTTTGCCTGCTGCAAGGACTTGTTGCATGCAGCAGGCTCTCCTCTGGTCCTCTTGAGGGTTATTGCCTTTCACATCAGAGGCAGAGGTATTTACGGAGTAGCTGCAGTTAGTTATCAGTTTGTAAAATTTCCTGACCAGCACAGGACTGTTAAATTAAAGCTGCAGTTATTACTGTGTAGGGTCTTAGGCAAAAGAGGCCAAAAGCTCCTGCAAAAGAATGAGTAAATAAACCACAAGGCTGCAGATGAAATTAGGAGCAGTAACTCATGCACTATGGCAATGACCACAGTAGCAGTGTCCATCATGCTCCATTATCTGGCTGCTGGCCTGAAGGAGATTAGAGATGGATAAACGTGGGTGGGGACAGAGCACTGAACAAAAGTGCAGGGAAAGAGTAGCACACGTAGATAATACCAAGGAGCCCGAGGGGGAGAGAGAGAAGACTATGCATTCTGAGCTCAATACCAGAAAACTTCATATGGACTGCCTTCTGCTGATGATGCCTGTGAGAATACAGTAATTCAAGACTTTATACTAAGTGAATCTTCCCGAGGCTCTCAGGTTTATTTCTTTCATGTACTTATTAAATGATGTTGAGAGACTTGTAGCTGTGATAAGCTACAGTGAGATTGAACCGTGGGAAAACCCCACACATTTAAAATTTTGACTGTAATATTTTGACTATGAACTAAAATATCAAGGATAATGTTAAAATGGCAATATCACATCTTATTGTTTGTTTGGAAAGGCGGTGCAGGTGTGGTACATAATAATATTGGAAATGGCTGCATGATAATCCCAGTGAGTCTTTTTGCATCTTGCTTAGAAATAAATATTTCCTGAAGGAAAGCAAATTTTATATGTGCATCTCTGCCACTTTTTCTACCAGAACATATCCATGTCATTATCCTTTCAGTATCAGCAGCAACCAAAATATCATTGTAATTAACAGACATGACAGGTTCACCAAGAGGAGCCAAAACCAACCCAAAGAGTGGATTTCCATACTCTGGAAACCATTCTTACTCTCCCTTGCTCTCTTTTCATGAAAGTCCAAGTTGTTTATATGTCTGACAAACATCCTGCTATTTAGAGAGTTCGCAGAGCAACACCCTTACAGCTCATCTTGTGTGGTAGAACCCTACTTTCAGGGTTCTTTTCTCTCTGATACATACATATCGACACACACACACGTATACACACATACACACAGATAGATTAGATCACTGGCAACACAGTGGTTCCATTATTCAGCAGAATGATGTGAATTTTCTCTAACATTTAGATGAAGACCTGGAAGTAGGATGTGCTGTTGATATATTAAATGTGTGGGTGTGCAGTCCAGTGTATGCACATGAAGAGCTATTCTCGTTCCTGTATTTCGAAGACAGGTGCTTCTATCACAGCTAGAAACCCTCACAAATGAATGTAAGAGCACAGAATCTTAAATGCCTCTTTCTGTCTTCTATGTCTCCCTAACCACGATGAGGCCACGTTAACAGAATAGCACAAAGTGGACAAGATGACTCAGTAGATGCTACCAGGATGTACTGTACTTTTCACATGATAAATAAAGCCTGTCATCTTCAGAAGGATCAACAAACCCCACATATTCTTTAGAGCATGGTAAGACGGAGTGTTAGAGAGTTCCAAATTGTTACGTAATTCCATATTCTCTCCCGTGTCATTAGCTTTCCTTATTTTGTTTAGTTTACATAAATATTAATTGTGTGAGTATGGGATACAAAATACTTTTACAGAGCTCTTTTTCACTGTCATAAATAGGAGTTCAGAGAAAATTTAACATAAAAAGTAAATTCTGAACTGTTTCAGTTTAGGACTTCATGTTTCAGACTTTTAAACCACTTTTATTCAGCAGCAGGATTTCACTGAATAACTCAAAGTTCCCATAAAAAGCCCAAGAAACATACATAACAGATCTTTATAGAAAAAACATTCCAGACAGGAGTTTCTTCCCAGACCAAAGTCTTAGCCCTATAGTGTGTCCTGCATGGCCTGAATGACCCAGTGATGCTGGAGCACGATAAGCCACTGAGCCTAAGAAGGACTGCAGGCCAAAGCAGTTCATGGGTTTATACATGACTGCTCTTCTATCTAATTTTTTTTCTGATCTGCTGTAATTGTGTCATTATCCTTATACATTTCTAATCCTTTTTGAGTCCTGCTATGCTCTTGATCATTCCTGAATTTGCCTGGAAAATTGGTAATTGTCACAGTTTGACTTACTAGCAAGACATTTATCTAGGCTATTCCAATTATCACCAGATATTTCCCTTGTGTAATGGAAAACATGAATGTGTCTGATATTAGAGCTGGCTCACATGAAAACTGTAATAAATGTTATTAGTGGCAAAGTCAAGATGCCTAGAAATCAGACTGTAAGATATGTTGCTGAGAGTTTAAAATAAGTGATTATGAAGAAATCTTCCACATCCCAAAATCTGGATCAGAGGTGTGCATGTGCCATTTTAAGCAAGAATTTCCACTGTGCATTACAATTCTTCCATTCTGAAGCAATATATTTCCAGGCCTTTATATAAGCTGAAAATCAGAATGGAACTACAGAGGTGTAAAAGCAGACATCTAAGCAGCATTAAAAGACTGACACGTGGAAGACGGGTTCGTTTTTAGTTTTGTCGTGTTACTTTTACGCAGTTCATGAGTTACTTCAATAATCAGAAATGTATTATCTCAGCAGACTGCTTAAAAATTTATGCATGTGACATAATGTTACAATGAACTTTAAGAGGTCAGTTTTGAAGATGGAAAGATGAAAAATTTGGACTTGGATTTTAAAACTATTTCCTTGGAACAAGCTCTATTGGTCTCTGGAGCCTTGTCCCAAGTGGAATTGGTGACATATATCCTGGACAGGAAGGTCAGAGTAAAACAGCTCAAAGCACTTGAAAATATATACCATTCATATCTTCTTTACAGAGAATGAGGGACACTCTGCCTCCCGTTATAATGGTCACATTTACTGTGCCTGGTTGGCAAACTGGTCTTTCCTGAAGCAGTACCATTTGGTCTCTCAGGTTAGCTCAAGACATGGTGAATTTTATACTGGTGTTCACTCTTTGCTCCCTCGCCTTTAAAGCATCATCTTCATCATGCACTGGAATATGGTGTGTCTTCTTTTCCGTAGAGTCAATATTTGGTGTGCAAAATAGTTTAATGCAGTACATAACATCTATTACATCACATTGATTACCCTGACAGCACTTTAACAAGATTCCCTGTTCTGTACGCAACTCCAAGACAGGACTTTCATCAAGTTGTGTTGTTTTAAGATGGAGAACATTGCTTCAGCCCTTCACAAGCAGCTGTCAGCAAAGTTAGCGAATTCCCCCAAAGCCTGAATTGGATGTAGGATTCTGGACTGGCTTGGTATTATTTACAGTATTTTGCTGTGTGTGATTTGCAGGGAGGCTGGCTGCAAAGTCCTGATCTGGATTTCTCCAAAGTAGTTTAGCTCTGTATTGGAGCACTCTGTAGTCAGCAGTTGTTCCTATCAACATCTGTAACACATTTGGCACTACTTGAAAATATTACTCACAACTGTTAAACTAATAAAAGCCCTTCTTTCGTATTTGAACTATAAGGTGATCATGTATGCTGGAGACTCATCATTGATTCAGATATTATCTTTCTGCTAGTAATATTTTTGCTGTGCTTGCTCCAAAGCCTGGATTTTTGACCTGGGAGCAATTCTCAGCTGAGAAAATTAGTCTAACTCAAGAGTTGTGCCAGAACTTGGAGTACTTGTAGTTGATTTACTTCCAGGTGCTCTGTACCAACTTGTACCAATTCTTGAGCCTCTCTGATAAGTGTCGTGGTAGATGTCCAGTGTGTCATAATTAGTAGAGATTTCCTATGCGAAAGGAGGCTTCTCAGCTGGTAGCTGAGTCTATAATAATAAAGATTAGGACTTAACATAAATATTTTAAACACTCTACCTGAAAAATATTAGCAAAATGTCAGGAAATAAGGACTTCCTAATATAAATTGGTTACCTGTGAAAGACAGTCCTAATTGGAAGAAATGGACTAAATTGTGACATGCTTTCCCCTGCATATATTTCCTCTTACTTATGAGGAAAGGTTGAAGAAGCTGGGCCTGCTTAGCCTTGAGAAGAGATGACTGAGAGGGGACCTCGTCAGTGGCTGTAAGTATCTGAAGGGAGGGCATCAAGAGGAGTCAGGCTGTCCGTGGTAGTGCCAAGTAAAAGAACCAGAGGCAACAGGCAGAAACTGATGCACAAGAAGTTCCACCTGAACATGAGGAAGAACTTCCTCTTTCCTGTGCAGGTAGCCAAGCACTGGAACAGATTGTCCAGAGAGCATGTAGAGTCTCCATCGCTGGAGATACTCAAAAGCATTCTGGACACAATCCTGAGTTGTTGCTCTATGGGACCCAAGCAGGGAGGTTTGACTAGATGACTTCCCGTGGTCCCTTCCATCCTTAACCTTCCTGTGATTCTGTGATATATGCGTGAAATGTTGTCAAAATGCACTACTGGCTGAGCAAAGTCCTGAACACCATGTGGTAAAGTGTGCTTCTCATGTGCCATAAACCCATGCTCTTGGAATTAAGATCAATTTCAAAAGGTAATTTGATGGGATCATACAATATGCTTGTCAAATGTGTGCCAAATATACACTGCTTTCTGGGCCAGAAAAGCTTCAGAAATTTTGTGTGCAACTGGCTTTCACTATGGACTAGAATAAGACAAAACACTTCAGAAATTTTCAGTGACTGTCTCTGTGTGTGCCATTTTTACTGAATAAATCAAGCTAAAGTTTTTCTGTGGCTTGAAATAGAGACATATACTATGTTTCAGCAACTTGTTAGTCTGAAAAAACTCAGCCACAAGTCTGAGCCCTGGGGTTGGGAATTTCCTGAGCCAAACACCACGTAAGCTATCTAGTAATAAGGACACCTCAATTGCTTCAGGCTTAAAAGTCCACCTTTTAATTTATATATGACAGCCCATTCTTGCCTGGAATTGCTGTGCTTGGCTCCCCCTTCGCCGTACTTGTCCCTTTGGCAGTTCTCACTGGGTAAAGCCAGAGCAACAACACTAGTGTGTGTGAAGTCTTCTAAAAATTGATTTGCATTGTCCTATTTCTACTCCAGCAGAAGTCAGCAGGAATTGTACCAAGGAACCAGAGGTACTCTGTTGCTGAGTGTCCTTGAAAATTCACCTGCAGTGCGCCTTTAGCAGTAGTGTATAACTGCTGAGAGCTTCAGTCATGGGGCCTTTTCCTGTGTACAGATATGAAGTCTTTGCTTATGGAATGACTTTCTAAACTGGGTCCAATGTCGTACGTACAAAATTAGTAATCACATTTTTGTCTAGGTAAAGTCATACTATCTGCAATTTCCTCATAGCTGATTTAGGCCTAAATGAAATTTACTCTTTGTTCTGGAGATTAGTTTTCAATTCTGCTTTGGCAGAACTTCAGTTTACACATTTATCTGCCAAGTGTCACTGCATTGAGTCCATCCTTCCATCTAAAAGAGGAAGCTCCTTCAAAGTCTCATTTGTTGGTCTTCATAAATAAAATCTGGAGCTGCCTTGGATAATGGCCATAGCAGGCATATTAATAGCATCGATTTCAGCAGTCTCTTTTGCTGTTGTTCTCTACTAAAGAGCCATCAATGGCTCGGGAAGATTGTAGACAACTTTTCTGCTGGTGGCTTTTGCCTGTAGTTAGTAGACCCTCTGTCAGGATGCATTGGGTTTGTCTGGGGCTCTTTATTCCATCTGACCTTTACTGACTATTCACATTCATCCATGGACATGTACAAGCAGAAACACCAGCTGGTTTCCACTTGCTCCTCTTCTGTACATCAAGGAGAAAAGGCCCAAGAGGGATAAGCGCAGTGAGTGGGCAATGCTTCCCTGCCTTCCCACTCACAGGGGAGCAGGATGGGGATAGGGACCAGTTGGCACATGTTAATTATGACAGTGGTTTGAACATCAAAGGATCGAGATACAAGAAACAAAGATGTGAGAAGACAGGAAAAGAGAAAGAGGAAAGAATAGGTGTGATGTTACAAGAGGAGGTGTTTGCTAGATCTAAGGGCTTCTATTCCATGAGGTAATTATAGAAGCATAAACAATAAATCAGTCTTTATCTGGCAGACCTTTGACCATAAGAAAAAAGGACGATACATCAATGGGATTATAGGATCTAGCTCTGTAGGGTATAGAGTATAGCTGTAACAGTTTTGGGCTCTAAGTTTCTCTTTGAACAGCTTTATAGCAAGGCATGCATCAAAACTATTGCTGAGAACGTGCTGTGGGTTTCTTGCATCTTCCACTGAAGGGGAAAGCTGTTACTGATTACTGGCTACATTGGTTGTATTTCAAGGCTGGGCTCATGTGGCAGTTTTCTTTTTAGCTCTAAAGCCAGCTAACTGTATGATAACCTCTTTCTTTCCCTCCAGGAAAGACCTCCAAGAGTCCACTCTTATGGCTGGTTTATGCAGAGAGATCATTGAAGAGGGAGAGGAAGGCTCTTCTTCTCCCATTTTCTCTGTTCCAATCCCTTTTCCCTCCACTTCTGCAGTGCAGGACAAAAGCCAGGCTCACTCTCCTTTTTGTGCTTACAGTGATCTTTGTGCCACCATTGTCTGATTAACAAAATTATTTGTAAAGACTATGTTTTACATTTGATCTTGCAAAAAAAGAGTCATTTTAAACAAAGCCAGATATTTTAAGATCACCATATGGTTTTAATTGTATTTTCTACTTTGTGTCATAACTTGAATGAACAAGATATGAACAGCATTCCTATTGTCACCACATTTTACTGTGTTATCGCATTTGCTAATATTTCCTAGTTAAAAAAATATTGGCAACTGCTATGAAGCTGATGTCTTAACCATTATCTTCTGCTAACTCCATTGTTAGAGCCTGTTCCAAAGCCTGCTGAAGCTGCTAGAAGATCACTTTCTGACTTCAGTCGGTGCTGGGTCTGAAGCACAAAAAGGGAAAAGTTATGCTCCAAAGGTTTCCCACCTTTCAGATCCCTTTCCTCTGCTCCTTCCAGCTATGCAAAACTCTCACTGCGCTGCAGAGCACAGTGTGGTTTGGATGCTGTACACACATCTGTGAACATGATGAGTTTATGGGTGCATTTTTGCTGACAAACTGAAATTATGGGACGAAGAGGGGGAAGTACTTTGAGATTTGGAGTTAAATATTTTAATTGATCTTGTAAACAGTGGTTGAGAAATGAAACGAAAATAGAGATGTTTTCATTTCTCTTCAGCTGAAAAAGATACATAATGAAAACTGGGGGGAGAAGGTGGAGAAAGCATGAAATCACAGATACTTCGGTCTTCCTTTCTCCTCACTGGGGCCATGTTCTTTCATGTACATAATGGGGTAGAGGCCGAGCTAGTGTACAGATTGCTCCTCCACTTCATAGCCATGCAGCTGCATCCTGCCCTCATAGTTAATCTCATTTATGGCCTTTCCAGAAGGCAGCCTACCCTGGGTGACAATTACAGTTGGTTAATTTGGGCATGATGTGATTAAAAGCAGACTGATATAAATCACTAAACAGTGTGGCTTATGAAAATTCAAGTTGAGGTAGCATCCCAACCACATACTACCGTGAGAGAAGCTGAGAGCCAGATGTTGGGCTAATGAAGAACCAATCTAATACTGGACTTTGTGTATACTCTGGAGCTCAAAAGCCTTGCCTAATGCTAGATATATCTATGTTGTGATACATATTGAACATTTTAGAGGTTTACACATTGGTTTAGTGAGTTGTCTTGGCTTATAGCTAAATACCCTAGGAGAAGGTTTGGGAGCAAGGTCTTCTAGAGCCCTGGCATGGAGAGCCCTAACAGGGGATATCTTAGGAAGGATATTCTGAGTACCTTATGTATCCAGGTGTCTTAGGCACTCTGAATCTTACCTCATGTTAAAGTCTGAAGTAGCCTGTTTGAGTAGGCAGTGTCATTTATGGACATAAACAAGTGAGAAGCATCTGTGCAATCAGGGCAGATGGATGTCTATGTGGAAACCCACTGCAAGTCTGTAATCAGAGTCTTCCTGCATCTCCTTGCATTTTTCAGGGAGGATACCATGTCCACTGAAATGAGGAACTGTAGGAGAAAGTCTTTTTCATCAACTGAAGTGTGATAGGACACTTGTAAGTTAAATGTGAGTGCCCTGATTACAAGGTCATTCTAGGTTCTGCATGGCTTGAAGTGTGCAGCTGTCCTGGCCAGTGTGAACTTACAAACAAGCTCTGCTGACAAAAGATGAGCTCAGGGGCTCCTAAGCCAACCTCCTGCCTGCCACCTACATTCAACTTCCTGCCATATCCTCTGGCATGTCCTACCTGATACTAGAGTGACGTAAGGTGCAGCTAGGGAGGAATGACACTCTGGTCCATAGAGTCAGTGCATTATAGCAGCTGCCCATATGGTGCTGCTATAGACAATTAAAGCAGATTAGTCATTGGTCTTTGCAGTAAGCGAAATGATGGAAGTAAGAAAATGACAGAAAAGTCGTTAAATTACCTGGTGATTTGATTGGATAAGAGAACCTTGTAAAGGTTCTGCTTCTATTAAATGGACAACATAAAAGCTCAAAGAGAACCTATGCTCAGAAAGGATGTCTTTCATTCTTGGGATAAACCCTCCTGTTCTGTCAGAGTTACTTTGCATCTTGTATGTGCAGACCAACTTCTGCAATTTTTTTTTTAAACAAACAAGGAGCGGGAACTATTTCTGTACTTTGCTTGTGACTTGGACCGGAACAGTCACTAAGGAAGTGTTCTGATCAGAGACAATTTGATCATGAGTAACATTTTTATTTATTTATGCATTAATCTGAAAGTCACACATTCAGAAATAACAGCTTGAATGTGAAGAAATCCATTAATGGAAAGAAGAAAGAAAAATATTAGGGGAGCAGGAGCTGATGAGAGCACAATTCCTTGGTCAGTTATTCTGCAAAGGGCACAGGCTGAATGTCTCTACCTGAAGATTCAGTCTTTTAACTCTATGACATGGCTTTTCATGTCAGTAGAGTAAAATTTTTCTGAATCCCTTTTCATTTTCCTCCTAAACAGTATGTTCTGGAGAATCTGTGCTAACTTCATTACATTGTTTTTACTGACTAAAAGATGGCAAAGATTGTAGGAAAAATAAAAAGTCAAGAAAACTTGGGGTCTTTTACCTTAAAAAAAGGTTTCATTTAGCAAAATATGGGTTTTTCTCATTTGTAACAAAGCCTAAAAAAGATGACAGGAAAATTGTTTTTCCCAGCCAACCAAAAAAATGGAATTTTTAGCGTGGCTTTCCTCAATCAGATCATGCTTTGTTTTAGTGATGAATCTGTTGAAGTAAGGAATTGTTGTAGGACCTGCTTCTGTTCAGCAGATGACTCAAAGCAGAATCTCACTGGCTCCTCAGCCAAACCTTCACTTGCATTGAACTGCACACCATGTGCCATCTAAAGCCCAACACAAACACTTCAAGAGTAAAGGCTTTATGATGTCTGGACTATTTCTTTCTTTGACAAATAGCACGGAGTGCCAAGATATGCCACATCCTGTCCATGTGAAGCAAAGGTTTAGAATTGATGATGTACTTCACAGAATCACAGAATACGCTGAGTTGGAAGGGACCATTGAGTCCATAAGGATCATCAAGTCCAACTCCTGTCCCTACACAAGACACCCTAAGAATCACACCATGTGCCTGAGAGCATTGTCCAAACACTTCTCGAACTCTGTCAGGCTTGGTGCTGTGAGCACTTCCCTGGGAGCCTGTTCCAGTTCCCAAACACCCTCTGGGTGAAGAGCCTTTTCCTAATATCCAGCCTTCATCATTAACAGATCCTTGACTAACAGTCCCTTGACTAAGTACCTTGCAGTGTTCCATGATAATCCGTCTGCTTCTCTACTACAATGGAAGTTCGAGTCCCCAGAGAGCCTTGAGACTGTAGCATCTCTGAAAACAATTGGTCTATCTCTTGCCCATTCACTCAAATACTACAATAGCCTGTTCACATCTTCCTGTAGCTCCTTCACCTGGGGCACAGCTCCTCAGCCAGAGCACACCTTCTGCAAAAGAACTGTTTGTCGGCCCCAGCCTTTTGAAGAAACATCAGGCACTCCTGGCTGACGAGGTTTTCTCGTGGAAGAGAGTATTCTGCATTCCAGTATCTCTAGGTTATATTCTTCACCTTCATAGACATAAAAATTGCCATTTCCTTGCTAAAATTGCCATTAAAAGAACTAAATAGATAGAATCCGGTTCTTAGGATATTATGACAACCTTGTTCAAGCAGAGCAAGAAATGTTACCCTATCTCAGTAGCCATTCCCTAGGCTAAAAAAATAGACTGGGACAGGCTAAAACTAGATGTCTTAAAAACTGGTGAACTGTCCTCAAATTGAGACTATTTAACCAGTAATTTCATGTATAATGCTGTTGTGTTTGTCTTCATTCTGCAGTCATGAAAGGACAGCAGATTCCCTGGAATTCAGCAGCATGGCTTGCTGCTGGTGTAACACTTTGGCTGCAATGCAGGACATTGCCAGCCATGCCAGCCACGTGTTGTGCGTCTGCTCAATACAAGCCCTTGCAGGACAGTAAAATAATTGCTAGATGATGCCACTTGCTTTTGCTTCTTAACGGCTTGCCAGTGCAAGTTATTCCAATTATTCCAACAAAAGTTACTCCAAAAGTTACTGTCTGGGTGTCGTCACTTTGGAAAAAGTGTGCAGCTGCAATCCCCCATATGTGATAATGATTTTGAAAAAGCAGCGATCACTGCAACCAAAGCATTCGCATCTGTTAAAAGCACAGCTTGCTCTTTCACTTGTGTCAAAGCTGTTGGCACAGAATTCAAAGAGCTGGATTGGCAACTCTATCAGGAAGCAAGTGCCACATAAAGCTGTAAGAGCCGCCTTCATTAGCTTTTGTTATCTGAAAAATTTCAAGTGCTTTGGATAACATAACGTGCCACATATCTATAGAAGCTGTTGGGCAGCAGTTTGACAGCCATATGCTTACATCTATAATGTGTCCTCACCCTCATCTCTAACTAAATGTTTTCCTAAAGCAGCTGTGGCAACAGGAGTGAGCTCAAACAATTCCCACACAACTAAAATGCAGCTGAAGGCACTGGGTTCTCTGACGATGGGACTGAGGCCACAAGTGCCCCAAGTACTCTGCAAAGATTCCTGCCCTAACACTACTAGAGTGTGCTGTGCAGTCACACACGGTTGCTGGTGCAGTTGGAGAAGGATATGGCCAGGTTGGCTCAGCATGGTGATGAAACAAGAATCTTGCTTCTGGTGCTGGTGCTGATTCATGTGGGTCACAAGGACTTGCACTGCCCTTGGGTGTGAGCTGGCTTGTGTTTCTCTGCACCTGTAGCATGGATCTGCCACAAATTCCTCTGAAATCTCCCTTTTTGCCTCCTCAGACACCAAACATGGACGAATCGGGAGATTATGGGAGCAGTTGGAAAGGGAATGCAAACAGAGTTAGGAGGAGGCATGTGTGGCTAACTGTGGCAGTGCAGGAAATTCAAACCACTTTGGTTTTGAAATGAAGAGCAGAATCGTTCCATGCCAGAATGTATGAAGTTTGTTTTATATCCTGCCTTACTGGACTCCATGAATAAAGAAAGAAAATCCAGACATCATATGCCGCCAAACACTGCACTCATCTCTTCCTCACAACTCCTTTTCGAAGCCTAACTATTAGATGCTCCTCTGACAAAGACAAAATCTGTGTTCCAACTTTTCTGACTGGAAACACAAAGTCTTTCATTAAAATAGACCTCCCCTGTCCAGTAGCTGAGGCATGATGAGCATTAAGAGCCTGCCCATCCCTTCAGCCATGCTCCTGTAGCAAGGAGGGCACATGGTGTCAATAAGCATCCTGAGGATTTCCTCTTCAAAACTGAGACTGTTTTATCCTCTCCACTGCTTTGGATTTGTTCATTCTTCCTAGGAAATAATTATTGCTCATTTTTCACGTTTTACACACAATGTTTGGCGTATCTTGGAGTTTGGAATTGAGAGAAAGGTTGTTACACTTATATTATCATATTTCTGCTCTAATACAGTCTGCAGGCTGAGTACGGCCATGTGATAGTGTGGAAGAGTACTGCACCAGCACACAGTGTAAAAGTCCCTGCTGTTTATGTCATCCATGGGGCCTGTTCAGCTGCAGAGGACTGCAGGATACAATGCTGTGAGGTCCCCACTTCACCCTCCCCACCTGAAGTATTTCATAGCACATTTGGAATACAAATTTATGCTTTAGAAGTTTGCCCTTTTACAAATGAAATAGATGAGTGGAATCTCTCCAGACAGTTTTTATTGCAGCAGCACTGCTCCCTTATTAATCTCTCTCCAGACATGTCAGTTGTTCCATTTCCAGATAAGATGATGGCCCGGCACATGGTGGGATAAGAAAGAGAATGGTGCACAACTCCAGCTGCCTCTCACAGCTTTCCATAGTGCCAACAGCTGGAGTGACTATTTCTGAGAATGAGGAAAAGTACCTTACTGCTGTTCCAGTATTGCTTGAGAAGGGTCCGGCTTGGCTACTGGGATCCATTTCAGAGCCATAAACCTTGGGGAGAGGAAGACAGATCTCTGCAGTTTGGAAAAA